>NC_086325.1:56812733-58012733 GCF_036172605.1 Pelobates fuscus
ATTGTATTGTTTCTTCAATATAGGAAAAGGCAGAACGTGAAATTCAAGTCACAGAGAGAGCAGGTAATACGTGAAAGCTCTACTTCAGAAAAAGGTGAGGAGATACATGTAATAGTGTTTAAATAGGATTGGTAGGGAGGAAACAATGGAATCTGTCTAGATAGGTCCCTGACTTTTTTAACCTATTTTAAAGGAAAGATAGTTTAAAAGAAATATAATTTGGAGTCTAGTCTAGTCAATATGACTGCAATCTATAAATATAGTCAAGTAGGAGGCTAAAGAGTGTAACCCTCTGGTGTATAAAAATAGCCTGGATCCCATCAGTGCTTCTAAATATATTTAGAATTCTCTGTTTTTTTTCCCCCGTACTATCAGATAATATAAATATAATTTTTTTTAATGCTGGGGTACAAATCACTTGCGATTAACCGCTGAGAGGGTGCAATTTAGCAGCTTTATACAAGTTTAGATTTCTCTTGAAATTGGCTTTTTTGTAAGAAAGGGGAAATACTGTTAATCCCTAAAGCACGTCAGCAAGTGCACTCCATCCAAATCACAATACAGTAGAAATATAGCATCCCCAAACACATGCCACAATTTTATTTTCCGAATTATAACCTGAAAGCAATATTTCAGGACAACACACGTCATCACAGAAGATCATTGTTGCAATCACTAGTGGTCATAAATCTTATCAGGAAATGGACAAAGCATTATAAATTCTAATGATGTACAGGGAAATGTTACACTGAGAGGATGTGGGATTTGTAGGACTGACCATTTAACCAAAATTGTTGCAATCCTTAAAAATACCTTAAAGTGCAAGCACTCAGTGAAGCTTTTTTTAGACACCAGTCCTTGCCTATAGGCATGTTCTTCAATGTCAACATAGTAAGGGCATCCAATGATTCATGATTCTCATATGCAACTCATTATCCAGATTCACACAGAAAATGGAAAAAGATGCTATCGACATAAATTAAAGTAGTAGGTATAAGGCATTTCAACATGTATGGATGGTATCTCTAAAAAACATGTTATCTAGAAAATGAAAAAAATAAACTTAATTTAATTTATTAATCACTTTGGACACCAGAAGATCTCTAGATTGAGACAGACTCAACATTATTGCCTAATTAGTTATGTTTTGCAGTAAACCATCTGTTTTGCAGTAAACCTGCAAATAAAAAAAAAAGAGATGTATTGAAGGGTCGTAAGTAGCTAATTGTTTATTTGACTAAGGTTTTTACAAATAGGAAATTAAGTTGTGTATACTGTACAAAATCAGTACATACAAAAAAGAAAATCATTTTATTTATGAGTTTCTATACCATATAAGAGAAAAAAATAGGGCACTTCACACTTTTTGTTCTACTTCCCCACAAAAACATATACTGTTTTATCACCCTTCTCTGAAAAACCCTAGTCCTTCACTGCTACTTTTCTTCTTGTAAGTGAGAAACCTAGTTTAACATAAAATAGACATAGATGGATTTAGTTTTGTACATTCTCCCATGCAAAATATAAAAATATATGTTTCCTGTTTAACCTTCATCACGCTTGTGCGCACACACGCATACGCACACAAACACACACACACACACACACAGTATTACTCTTTATAAACTCACATTTTATTGCTCTTTTAAAACTGCTTCCTTTTTTCTGTTCCCAATGTCCCTAATCAAAAGATATTGTTCTTGAAAAATACGTTTTAAATTACAAAATGGCACTTAAAGATACAATACTGAATTGGAAAATTATATTCAGTTAGAAACATAGAAACATAGAAAGTGACGGCAGATAAGAACCATTCGGCCCATCTAGTCTGCCCAATTTTCTAAATACTTTCATTAGTCCCTGGCCTTATCTTATAGTTAAGATAGCCTTATGCCTATCCCACGCATGCTTAAACTCTATTACTGTGTTAACCTCTACCACTTTAGCTGGAAGGCTATTCAATGCATCCACTACCCTCTCAATAAAGTAATACTTCCAGATATTATTTTTAAACCTTTGCACCTCTAATTTAAGACTATGTCCTCTTGTTGTGGTAGTTTTTCTTCTTTTAAATATAGTCTCCTCCTTTACTGTGCTGATTCCCTTTATGCATTTAATTGTTTCTATCATATCCACCCTGTCTCCACCCTGTCCCTAAATCCCTTTTCTCAGATGTTGAGGTTAGGACTCTATCAAATATCAAAACCAAACTCTATCTTGGGTTTTTACGTTCAAAAAGCATTATCTTGCACTTATCCACATTAAATGTCAGTTGCCACAACTCTGACCATTTTTCTAGTTTACCTAAATCATTTGCCATTTGGCTTCTCCCCCCTGGGACATCAACCCTGTTACATATCTGAGTATCATCAGCAAAAAGACATACCTTACCATTAAGACTGCAATATCACTAATAAAAATATTAAAGTGAATGGGTCCAAGTACAGATCCCTGAGGTACCCCACTGGTGACAAGCCCATGCTTCGAATATGCTCCATTGACTACAACCTGCCTGTCACTCAGCCACTGTCTTACCCATTCAACAATATTGGAATCTAAACTTAAAGATTGCAGTTTATTGATAAGCCTTCTATGTGCAACAGTGTCAAAAGCCTTACTAAAATCTAGGTAAGCAGTGTCTACTGCACCACCCTGATCTATTATTTTAGTTACCCAATCAAAAAAATCAATAAGATTAGTTTGGCATGATCTCTCTGAAGTAAACTAATGTTGTCTCTGATCTTGGAATCCATGTGATTTTAGATGTTCAACAATCCTATCCTTTAACATGGTTTCCATCACTTTCCCCACTACTGAAGTAAGGCTTACTGGCCTATGGTTGCCCGACTCCTCCCTACTACCTTTCTTGTCAATGGGCACAACAATTGCTAACTTCCAAACTTCTGGGAGTACCCCTGTTAACAATGATTGGTTAAATAAATCTGTTAATGGTTTTGCTAGTACACCACTAAGCTATTTTAATAACTTTGGGTGTATTCCACCAGGTCCCATTGACTTAATGTCTTTACTTTTGACAGTTGAAATAGAGCCTCTTCCTCTGTAAACTCACATGTAACAAATGACTCATTTGTCCTTTTTTCCTAACTGAGGCCCCTTTCCTTCATTTTCATCTTTAAATACGTAACAAAAATATTCATTGAGGAAATCAGCTAGACCTTTATCCTTCCTTCTTTTGTTTTTAATCTAACTAATACTTGTTTTACATTCCTTTTGTCATTTATGTCTTCCTCACTCTGTTTTTTTTTTATAATAACTAAATGCTATTTTTTAATTTTTTTACTATTTTGGACACATCTGCGGAGTACCACAGTGGTTTCTTGAATTTTTTGCTTTTACTGACAAGCCTAATGCAATTTTTTGTTGCCTTCAGCAGTGCAACTTTTAAATAATAGCATTTCTCTTGGACTCCATTTAAATTGCTCCAGTCTGATAATGACTCCTTTACACATAAAGTCTGTTTTTCTAAAGTCTAAAACTTTTGTTTTTGTGTGGTGTGACTAAGTCACTGTTCTTATATTAAATCACATTGACTGATGATCACTGGATCCTAAACTTTCACCTACAGTAATATCTGATACCAAATCTCCATTTGTTAACACTAAATCTAGTATGGCCTCTTTATGAGTTGGCTCCTCAACAACTTGTTTTAGAGACCATCCCAGTAGGGAGTTTAGAATATGTGTGCACCTGGCAGAGGCAGCTATTTTGGTTTTCTAATTCACATCAGAAAGATTTAAGTCACCCATGATGATAACTTCCCCCTTCATTGTCCTTTTATCTATTTCCTCATATAGTAGATTATCTAACTCTTCTATTGTTCCTGGGGGCCTGTAAATCACACCTACACGAGTTACTGTGTGATTACCAAATTCTAACGCAAACCAAAAAGATTCTGTTTGCCTCACTAACTTTTATTAGGCTAGATTTTATGCTATCCTTCACATACAGGGCCACCACTCCCCCTTTCTTGCCTTCCCTGTCTTTTCTATATAAAGAGTACCCTGGTATTGCTATGTCCCATTCATTTTTCTCATTATAGCATGTCTCAGTAACAGCGACTAAATCGACATTATCAGTTGCCATTATAGCCACAAGTTCATGAATCTTATTCCCTAAACTGCGAGCATTTGTAGACATGACTCTAAGCTTATCATTTTTCAACACACTTGCTACAGGCACCTTCTGTCTTTGTTTTGGGGGGCAATTGGATTGATGTTTTATTGCCCTTTTGCCCCCCTCCTAGTTTAAATACATCCTAGCAAAACCTCTGATCAGCTCACTGAGAACATTTGTTCCCTTTTGAGAAAGAAGCAAACCATATTTTTTGTACAGTTTATTTCCATTCCAAACAGAGCTACCATGAGAAATGAAGCCAAATCCTTGCTCCCGACACCATTCACCAAGCCACAAGTTAAAGTCCCTAATATGCATCTGAATATCATTCTGAGTGTTATGCACAAGCAGACCTTCGGAGAATGACAGTGTGGAAGCAACCTGCCGTATATCATTGGCAAAAACACTAAAAACTGCCTTTACCTCTGAAACCTCATTTCAAGTCAAATCATTTGTCCCTAGATGGACAAGTACATCCAATTCCCCTTCCTGCTTTGCTTGCTTAACAATATTACAAATATGTCTCCTATCTCTGTGAGCAGTAGCTCCTGGAAGACATCTCAAAAGACCACCATTATCCAGCTTCACACCTCTTATGATAGAATATCCCCCCAACAATTGCTTTCTATTAGGTCTCACCATAGTCTCCAAGGCTGTCTCCATAATACCACTAAATACGGTGCCTGAGAATGTCTCCACAACACCACTACACTTTGTGACTGAGCCTGTCTCCACAACACCACTACACAAGACAAGCCTTAGAATGGCCAGACTTAACATAACTAAACAACAAGAATCAGGGTCAAGAATAAATGAAGGACAGGAATAACAGGAATACTCAGAGTCAAGACAAAACCGGGGTCAGGATAAAAGAAATCACGAGTCAAATACAAAGCTGAGGTCAAGCACAGGAAATCACAAGAGAATCAATAGGAGGAATAAACAAGGTTCTAACATAAATCAAAACAGGGCAATGAATGTGGGCTAAAACAAGCCTTAAATAGGCTTACCTATGTTCTGATAGGTCCACGTCATCACTGCGTCCAAAACCGATCAGGATTGAAATGATGATGTGGTCACTTTAAGAGTGGACATGACATCACGTCCACATCTATATATAGACGTCCTGCTGTGCGGCAGCATAGTTCAGTTAGACCGTTCGCCTGGAGGAGGTCTGCTAGGATCAAGGGAGGTGAGTCTCCCTCAGTGTGCCTGCATGGTCTGCGCGGCTCGGTGGAGGTAAGTAATGCCACAATGAGCTGTTGAATCATCATAACTGGATAGGCACATGGTAAATATAATAAATTATACTTCTGGTACATTTTTCAGTACATGCCATTAGAAAAAAGTTAAATAGTATTATTTGTCGTAGTACTTTAGCATTTTATTAGTAATCTCACCAAAGTGATCTACAGCAAAAGATATAAAGTGCTACATTTTAATCTGCTGGTCTTACTTTTTTTCTCCCACCGATTTTGGTTTCCTGTCAAATTAGTATTCTTGCAATAATCCTAGTGTGTTGCCGTGTAAAGTAATAGATGCAATTAGCAGCTACTATGAATGGACCCATTCTCTGTTTGGCTATCGTTACTGATGCTGGAGAAATAATGGTGCATGATTTATATATTTTAAAGTATTTTCCATTATAAACATTTTACAATTTTTAGTAAAGAAATTTATATATATATATATGCGCTGTTTTTTGATAACTTCCTGTTTTTGTTCAGTAGGTAGTTATGGCTGACAACTATGTTTGTGAACTATAGCATCTTCATTTACAATACATAAAGCATGTTTCCTGAAGAATCTATCAGTGGTTTTCTGCTGAGATTAAATATGTGACAGAAAAGCTGCAGTGATAAGTTAAAATCAATATAATTATCATAAATGCACGTACTAACCCTCTCTAATACTCATAAGGCCTCAACGACCTAATGCATACATATGCATACTCATCATAAATGCTGCATACTCACACCAACATAAAGCCTTCTCGACTTTATGCAGTAAAAATCTGCCCCTTTTGCCACACCCACTTTTAAGAAAGAAAATTGCTTATCAGAGATATTCAGAGTATGTAATCAGCTGAGCCAATGAGAGATGAATGTGAGCTTAGTAGGTGACGTGACTCAGCTCCACAGCCAATCAAGATCCTCTGTCTCAGCTGCTCCAGTTATTATATTTCCTATTCCTGGTTGGTCATGTCAAAAATATCAATTACCTGCAATATTATTTACCAGCTTTCCTTTAACTGTTCTAATTCTTGTTCTCTCTACTTCTCAAGAAATACACAAAAGTGTGATCAAAAAGACGGTATAGCAATATGCATTCTCTGTTCATGTTATTGTGTATACTCTTGTCTGATTCCACTGTTGAGTAGTTATTTTTGTATTTTTCTCATATTTGATCCCCATTACAGTCCCCTCTACTTCCCCAAAAGCTTGCGAGTGTGATCAAAAACACTGTATAATAGTTTATAGTCTATGTTCATGTTATTGTGTATACAATTGCATACTTCCTTGCATAGTCATTTTGTATTGTTTTCCCTTTGATTCAAACATAAAGATTTTTTTTATAAAATACTCAGATTTCTCGAAATTGATGACCAGTGAAATGAAGAAATACAAAGATGAATATCCAGCCGCGCAAACAATCTGTATTATAACTGGTCACATAGCTTTCCTGATTACATTATTTTCAGCTTTAGAGTAAGTATGTGACTTTAATGAAAGTATACAGATGTTTTCCACTAAAGTAATTATTTTGCATTGGCTGTAATGCTGAACCATTGACAACAAACTGATGAAAAGAAAGCTTAGAATTTTTTTCTCAGGAAGGCTAAAATTAACTGTCATGTTTTGAGTTTCCATGTTTTCCATAGAGTTCAGAATAGAGATATTGAAGTGTAGCTAAAATCAATTTATAGTCCAAGCTAATCATTATAATTATCTTTAATGAAAGATATGTGATGAAAACATATATTTTGTCTCTACACACAATATCATATGTGATATTCATTTCTATATATTGCTTATTTATTGTATTTTATAATTTATTTATCTTCTGCTACCAAATAGAAGCTGGCTTTGCTAGGGGAAAATAGCTTAATGAAATGTAAGGCATTGAAGATACTTGATTTATTTCACTAAATATGTCTGTGGAATGCTAGGTACTAGACTGAATGGAAAATAAATGTATTTTATCTTCTCTCATTATGAATTTATCTTTTCTTATAGTTGGTTATAAATTTATTAGTCAGACCAGATCAATTAGTTTGAATTTTTTTTTAAGGAAACATGTTTGTGTATGGAATCAGAACAGACCTTACTAATGTGTCACAATAGGTGCATGTAGGTTTGCATACAAAGAGAATTCCAAATAATCCACAGAAAAAAAAAGGAGGGCACATTTAGTGATTTAAAAAAAGTATGGATATCAAAAAATCATGGTGTCATACTGTCACAGCAGCCCGTATACATGCTAACGGCAGTAGAGGCATATCACACCAAACCATTGTAGTACACTGAGATGACGACAAGGAAGGTGCGAAATGCCGCATTTAGGGCTTTCACACTCTTTTTCTGAGTAGTGTTCTGAGTGGTCTCTCCCCTGTCTGACAGTTGCAGGTAGTATGGCAAATTTATAATTTCCAAACATTTTTTTCACTCTCTCTTGCTGGGAAATTTGTGTAATCTCAGTGAACTATAATGGTTTGGTATGATATGCCTGTACTACCTTTAGCATCTATGAGGGTTGCTGTGACAGTATGACACCATGATTTTTTGATAGGCATACTTTTTTAAAATCAATAAATGTGCACTCCTTTTGTATACAAAAATTTTCTGTGGATTATTTGGGATTAGCAATGTGTACGGACCTACATGCACCTATTGTGACACATTATCTATGATTGGGAAAAGTCCAGCACCGTGGCAAGAATCCTGTTTATTTAACAATGGAATGACTCACAAATACAATCTATAATGTTTTTGGCATTCCTGAGATAATTTGGTGTTGCGGCTATACATGTGCACGGAATATTATTTTCTGTTCACACTATCTTCAGACCTTACTAATCCAAAATGAAAGTTCAAAGGCTTCACAGAGTTGGGAAAATAGGAAGGGGCTTTATTCAGGATCAGGATAACAAAATTATATACAATGTTTCGACATCAAGCTTTAATCATGTATTATGTTTGGGCAACCACACTAATAACTTGTAACTACTCCCACCCCCAAGCATTTGTCTTGAAGGTTAAATATAGGGTGTGTACTAGTAGTTCCCTCTCACACATGAGAGGCTGGTGAGCTGTTAAATATGTGAGTGCGTTGTCAGCTCTACGTCCTTCCTGATCCCTAAATCCACCCTGTGGGCTGTGAAAAAGGACAAATTTTAAATGCCCAAAAGATTGTATTTATACTCTTTTTAAATCCCTGGCTGCAGGTATGCTATCGACTGTCTCACTGTCTGAGGTCCCCCCCCACCCCCCCCCCCCTTGATGCTAAGAGGAGCTGCTAAAATTAATGTCTGGAAAGAACTATACTTAGTAGTCCATGGCAAAGGTCTGATGATCACCAGATTAGTATGTTCTAACACCAATTATGAAATTTTAAAAATGCAGAAGCTCTGAATACTGAGGGAATACTAGGATCAGACGTTAATGCATAATTTATATTTTCTTAACTGGCATAGAATTTTGAAGAGAAATATATTTATCAAAAAAACAACCTATCCCCATATATGTATCTATGTTAGAGGGGATCTGTTACTTTCATGGATTGTAGCGGAGCGCAAGTTCCACATAGACTTTCTCTGCTGGTAATCCAAGAATTGCTCAGGACCAAGTAGTAAACACAGGAAGCACAGCATAAGCAGCAAATAAAACAATCCATGAATATCCCATCACCTTTCCCAATAACTGGACGACACAAAGTATCAGGAGCAGAACTGATGTTTAATGCCACATACCCTACTTTTATGCAACTCTCCCATACAAGGGAGACACCCACAGAAAATCATACATTAGCCATACTAGTAACAAACATAGAAATACTGTTGTAACAAGAAATGTTATGGACAGCCAAACGCTTTGAATATTTTACAAAGATCCCCAAAAGTGAAAGATCCAACGTGTGCCCAGTAAATGCGGAGTGCAGGGTAAGTAAGTTTTATTTACCTCCAACTGTCCCTTGCTGCTGCTGTCATCTTCATGCTGCTTTCCTCTCCAGTTCTTTGTCTGCCAAGAGATATGTCTGTGCTGAATTCGTATGCAAGTGCAAGAGTCCAGCACTGAGGTCTATGGAGGATCCCACAAGACAAGAGGAACCTCTGTAGATCGGTGACTGAATATGACAGCTGACATTTGTGATGGCTGCTTGGATTGGACAAACGTTGATGGGGAAGTTCTTGTCAACTTTTGTCATCCTTAGATTTATTATAAGACAAAGTAGGGAATACTTTGTCTTATGATATCTTTGCATTGTTTTGGTATTTCAGTGAAATTCCAATGCAGTCTTGATCAGAATTTCATGACACAGTTACTTTAAGGAGTGTGTTTATCTTTAGTAATACCACATAATTCGAAAAGGGCACTATACTACAGAGGTTGAACATACTTGGTGTAATTCTGTAAACAAAAAATTGGTATTTAAATTTCTTGGTACTCAGCATCCACAGCAGTGTACTAAAATGTATCATAGTACCCATCACCCATGAGGGAACCAAAAGGTATTAGTCCCAACAAATCAGGGTAATATGGACTGGGTGTGAAATCTATGTGCCCACTCAGTCCATTGTTTAACACAACTGTACATTAGTTAGTGGTATAATAGAATCTTTGAGTTGACCCCACACCCCACAGTCCAGGAAATGTCTGCTCTATATGACAATTTAGCAAATAGGGAATAAGCTATAATCTCAATATTTTTGATAATCAAAGGGTTAAAAATTAACAGATACAAGTAGTTCTATATATACCATATTTCTTGGTAATTAAGGATTTTATTTATTTGGTGAATTTATTTTTTCAACTAAATAACTTTTATGTTAATCCTCTTTCAGTGGACATCTCTGTTTCCCCACTCCTCCTTTTCACATTAAGCAGAATGTTTACATCTCTATTAGCCTTCCACATCCTTCCACATTAGATGCCTCACCCTGCCACATTACAATACCTCTCCCTCTCACATTTGCAAACCTCTCCATTTTACACAACTAAACAGTTATAATACATGCTCCCTCCCTACCACATTACATGCTCTCTCCCTGCCACTTTACACAACCCCATTCTGCCCCATTACATGCCCCCTTCATCGGTAAATAACATCCTCTTTACAAAGCCCCATCCGCAATGCACTCCCAGTCTCCCTATCACAAGTAAGAAAATGTCCTAACACTTTGCTGATTGGTGACTTGTCTGGAGCTGGGGTTTCGTGAGCTGCAGCACAGGTATTTAGTTGCTGTTCCTCCCTCCTTTGCCACTGTTTGAGAATATGAGCTTAGCTGAGATATAAGAACAGTGTCTGTGTGGGAAGGACTAACAGACATAGTGCTTCATCAATAATACTGCCGAGTGATTATGGAAATCTTACAATCTACCCATCCTGCTCACAATGCTCCCCATGGGTTGCCACCCTAGGCAAATGCCTTATTTACCTGCTGGTAGTGCCGGCCTTGCACTAGTTTATACTATAGTGAATAAGATTGATTCTCCTATTGCACACAGATGACAATTTTCTAAATGGGAAGATTGGGGTAGGTTGAGAGCGTCAGTTGATCTTCTCAGCCTATCAGCAGTGCCCAATCTGAAAGTTCCTCATTGAAGCCTTGGACTCCATTGGAAGATGAAAGGATGAGCCAACATGCACCATCCTCAAAACTTTGAGGTTAAACCAATAGTAAATGATTTCACCTCTTAAGGCAAGATTGCACACGAACCTCCAGGCTCCATAGCAACTTAATTGAGATTAAGTTATTTAGGTGCATGGAGTGTTCCTATAAGTTATTTAGGTGGCAGCTAAATGAAGAATGTGGGAAGGGAGCAAAATGGTCATGCATATTTTGAATAGGGTGTCACTGATTTTTTATTTTTTTTTGGTTTGGATGGAGTGATTCAGCCAAACCATGCACAAATCAAGTGAACATTTTAAGTGGTTAAATGTGTAGGCAATGGTATTATAATATACTGTATCTACATATTTTTGAATAACAAAAGATCTTTTATTCATGTGATTTCTATAAGTACATGTTCACACATGTATTAATTGCACCTGTGTGGGATTTGTATCCCTATAAAGGCACACCCCTAACTCACTGAGCTTGCTCACATTATTTGGAAGCAGACTCTATTAAGTAGACTCTTTCAAGTAGGAGTTAAAAAACCAGGAGTTGGAACTAACTAGGGGTTAAAACTATCAAGGTAATTTTTAATTTTTTTTATTTATATATATAGATTTTTTTTTTTTACTTATATTTTTTTTTTTATCTGTATCTGGGGAAATGAGTGTTAGCAAGATTGTTAGTTTAACTCAATGCACATCTTGTTGCATGTATGGATGCCTGGATGTACCCGTCCATGGTCCATACCTCTGTGATGGTTGTGTGCGAGTGGCTTCTCTGGAAGCTCAGATTGGAGATCTTGAGAAGCAAATCGCAACTTTGAGGGAGATCGACAATCTTGAGAGGAGTCTGCTGCTGACTGAGCAGAGTTTAGTGGGGACAGGTAGTGGAGAGGGAGGAGATATGACAGATGGGGAACAGGCATGTAGCTGGGTGACAGTGGGGCGAGGAAGCAGGGGGGGAGGGAAGAGGAAAGGGCTAGCTAGTCCTGATTTGGTGCAACCTAGCAGATTTGCCCGTTTGAGGGAAGATGTTGGGAGCATCAGCTCAGGAGTAGCTGTATTAGAGGAAGCTGTTACTTCTAACAGCCGAGGTGACAGCCCCTCTAGTACGGGTGGGGATCAAAATGTAAGGAAGGCAAGACAGGTTGTGGTGGTAGGGGACTCTATCATTAGGAGAGCAGATAGGGCAATCTGCCACTCTGATCGGCTCAACCGGACAGTTTGCTGTCTCCCGGGTGCTCGGGTCCGGCATGTTGCTGACAGAGTGGATGGATTATTGGGAGGGGCTGGGGATGACCCAGCGGTCATGGTCCATGTTGGTACCAATGACAAAGTAAGAGGAAGATGGAAGGTCCTAAAGAATGATTTCAGGGAATTAGGTAGCAAACTCAAGAAAAGGACCTCCAAGGTGGTATTCTCTGAGATATTACCTGTGCCACGTGCTACAGTGGAAAGGCAGCGGGAGATTAGAGAGGTTAATGCGTGGCTGAAGTCTTGGTGCAGGAAGGAGGGTTTTGGGTTTTTAGAGCACTGGGCCGACTTTGCGATTGGGTACAACCTATATAGTAGTGATGGATTGCACCTAAACGGAAGGGGGTCTGCAGTGCTGGGGGATAGGATGGCTAGAAGGTTGGAGGAGATTTTAAACTAGTAGTAGGGGGGGAGGGTCATAGCAATCTACAAAATGGAGATAGGACAGAAAGGAGATGGGCTTTAGAACAGTATAAGGAGGGTGGAGACGGGGGGAGGGGCAAGCTCAGAACAGAGAAGCTATGTAATGTTGGTAATTCACAAAATAAACAAGAGACTCATGATATTAAATGTATGCTTACTAATGCAAGGAGCCTAAATAACAAAATGGGGGAACTAGAGGCATTAGCATACACTAAACAATATGATATAATAGGCATAACTGAAACATGGTGGGATGAGACACATGACTGGGCAGTTAACTTAAATGGGTACACATTATTTAGGAAGGATAGGAAAAACAAGAAGGGTGGTGGGGTATGTTTGTATGTCAACCATGATTTAAAGCCAAATCTTAAGCAAATTGAATGCGATGAGGAAAATGTGGAAGCTTTATGGGTAAATATCTGCTTGGGGGAAAAGAAGGGAAACCAACTATTGGTTGGGATATGTTATAAACCACCTAATGTTAATATTGACGAGGAACAACAGCTGTTTGAGCAAATTGAGAAAGCTGCAAATCTTGGTAACACTTTAATTATTGGAGATTTTAATTACCCAGACATAAATTGGGACATAGGGACTAGTAGCTCAGCAAAGGGAATTAGGTTTTTAAACTTGTTAAATGACAACTTCATGTCACAACTTGTACAAGCGCCAACTAGAATGGACGCTTGTCTGGACCTGGTTTTAACAAACAACGTTGATCTTTTGACCAACATTCAAGTAGGTGAGCACTTGGGAAATAGTGATCACAATATAGTGTCCTTTGAAATAAACTCAAAAAAACAAAAGCACATGGGGTATACTAAAACATATAATTTTAAAAAGGCCAATTTCAATAAGATAAGGGAAGCTTTACAATATATTGACTGGCATAAACTCTTTAGTGAAAAGAACACTGAGGATAAATGGATCATCTTCCAACAAATATTAGAAAGGTACATTTCTCAGTATGTACCATTGGGAAATAAGTATAAAAGAAACAAATTAAAACCAATGTGGCTTAGTAGAGAAGTAAAACAAGAGATTAAAAATAAGAAAAGGGCATTTAAAGCATTTAAATCAGACAAATCAGATGCATCTTATAAAAGATATAAGAAAGCAAATAATGCGTGCAAAAAGGCAATTAAACTTGCTAAACTTCAAAATGAAAAAATGATAGCTAAAGAGAGCAAAACCAACCCCAAAGCATTTTTTAAGTACATAAATTCCAAAAAACCCAAAAATGAAAGTATAGGTACACTTAAAACTGAAACGGGGGTGTTAGTTAATGAAGACCAAGAAAAGGCAGGAATTCTAAATAACTATTTCTCCTCCGTATATATTAAAGAAGAACCCATGGCAATAGATGTGCAAATGATTGCTACTAAAAACTTGCAGAATAATTGTAATTGGTTAACTCAAGACAATGTGCTGCAGCAACTAAAGAAAGTTAATATAAACAAAGCTCCAGGGCCTGACGGTATCCATCCACGTGTACTTAAGGAACTAAGTGTAGAAATAAGTGAACCTCTGTTTTTAATCTTTCAAGATTCTTTTCTTTCAGGAAGTGTTCCGGAGGATTGGAGGAAGGCAGATGTGGTTCCTATATTCAAAAAGGGTTCAAAATCCTTGCCTGGAAATTATAGACCTGTGAGCTTAACTTCTGTGGCTGGTAAAATATTTGAAAGGTTATTAAGGGATAATATTCAAGAATTCCTTGAGAAGAATATGGTTATCAGCAAAAATCAGCACGGTTTTATGAAGCACAGGTCATGTCAAACTAACTTGATTGCGTTCTACGAAGAAGTAAGTAGAAGTATAGATCAGGGTGTTGCAGTGGATGTGATCTATTTGGATTTTGCCAAGGCATTTGATACAGTTCCACACAAAAGATTAGTGTTCAAACTCAAGGAAATCGGTCTCGATGAAAATGCTTGTTCTTGGGTAGAACATTGGCTTAAAAACAGAATACAAAGAGTTGTCGTTAATGGTAAATTTTCAAGCTGGACAGAGGTGGCAAGTGGTGTCCCTCAGGGGTCTGTTCTGGGACCCCTTCTATTTAACATTTTTTAAATGATCTTGAAGACAGCATTGAAAGTCATGTTTCAGTGTTTGCAGATGACACAAAACTTTGTAAAATAATACAATGTGAGCAAGATATTACTTTGCTTCAGAAGGATTTAGATAGACTGGAGGACTGGGCACTCAAATGGCAGATGAAATTTAATGTTGAAAAATGCAAAGTTATGCACTTCGGCGTAAAGAATACACAAGCAACGTATACCCTTAATGGAAGCGAATTAGGGATAACAACACACGAAAAGGACTTGGGAATTGTTATAGACAACAAACTATGCAACAATGTGCAATGTCAATCAGCAGTGGCCAAGGCCAGTAAGGTATTGTCATGCATGAAAAAGGGCATTCATTCTCGGGACGAGAATATCATTTTGCCTCTCTATAAATCACTGGTAAGACCACATATTGAATATGCTGTGCAATTTTGGGCACCTGTTCTAAAGAAGGATATCATGGCACTAGAAAAAGTGCAGAGGCGGGCTACAAAATTAATAAAAGGAATGGAACATATCAGCTATGAAGAAAGGTTAACAAATTTAAACCTATTTAGTTTAGAAAAACGTCGCCTGAGAGGGGATATGATAACATTATACAAATATATTCGGGGCCAATACAAACCATTGTGTGGAAATCTATTCACAAACCGGACTTTACATAGGACACGAGGCCATGTGTTTAGACTGGAAGAAAGAAGATTTCGTCTAAGGCAAAGGAAAGGTTTTTTTACTGTAAGAACAATCAGGATGTGGAATTCTCTGCCTGAAGAAGTGGTTTTATCAGAGTCCATACAGATGTTCAAACAGCTACTAGATGCATACTTGCAAAGACAGAATATTCAAGGATATAATCTTTCAATGTAGGGTAATAACTGCTTGATTCAAGGATAAATCTGACTGCCATTCTGGGGTCAAGAAGGAATTTTTTGTCCTAGCTTGTTGCAAAATTGTGCTTCAAACTGTTTTTTTTTTTTTTTTCTTTTGGATCAACAGCAAAAAACAGGTGTGAGGAAGGCTGAACTTGATGGACGCAAGTCTCTTTTCAGCTATCTAACTATGTAACTATGTAACACATGTGTGCAAGCAATGCACACATACACACACAGCATTTATAAAACCATACAACATTTCCATACTTTTGTAGAATGTTTTCTTTGCAAATATTTATGAACTACATCACCCATGATGCTAGGTCAGACTCATTACTAGGAGTCTAATTATTAGTATCGAACTGAAAGAGCTGTATATCACTAAAAAGAAACCATTTATTGAGAATGCAATTTAAGATAAAATTCAGAATTAGAAATGATGATATTTTTATTAACCTATAAAGGGACGGTAACTTTTCATGTCATCATCTATATTTGTTCTATAATCAGTCGATGCCAACACCATATTGTCATTTATCGTCAACACCTCGGCCAAGCTCTTCTGATGCTAAACAGTTGGAACATATAACAGTCAATTCAACAATCTATCTGTGAAGTTGGTTCATATTACAAATGTGAGCTATAATATTCCCTTATACTGAGACTTTCACACATCGTAAAAACCTCTTTAATAACATTGATTAGCTTTCAGCAGGCTCTAATGAATAACTCTGCATTCTATATTTAGTTCACTTATTTATCTGGGCCTTGAAGTGAACGCTTTGTATAACTACATATAGTGCTGAGATGTCTAGTGACCCCACAGCATTTATAAAAAAAATGTGGTTCCCAATAATTAGATTTAGTCAAGATATACAAAGTATTAATATAGTTGAGAATCAATACAAAGTGATACATTTTTGGTATCTGGACCCACATTTTTTTTCCACGTTTTCTCATAATAATGTTATCAAATGCTGGAGATGTGTTAATGCTGAGGCAGACTATATACATATGTGGTGGAAATGTGAAGTAGCAGCTAATTTATGGAATATAGCTTATGAAAAACTCCAGGCTTTGGGGAAATGTAAAATAGATAAAAGAATTGAAATAGCAATTCTACAGCTAGACTGGCCGGTTCTACACCCTAGACAAGCTTTAATGACAACTCACTTTTTTGTGGCTACAAAACTACTTTTGGCCAGATACTGGAAATTAAATGTATCTGTTAGTTGGCCAATTCTAAAAAAGCAAATTGTATTCCAGTTTAAAATGTAACAGGGCCTTAAGTGGATTAATAAAAAGGCAGATCAGAACAGCAGCTGGATAGCAGAATGGATGGATAGACTGACTGATCTTGATTGAACACGATATTTGATGTAAAATAAAAAACAAAAGGAAAAGAAAATTGAAGGGAAAGGAAAGGAAAAAAGGGAAGAAAAAGGGGAAAAAAGGAAAGGGAAGACAAGGCGGAAAGAGAAAGAAAAGAAGATGTGAAAGATTTAAAAATTAACCCTTTATTTTTGGGATATTTCATATTTTATATTCAAACCTTCTTAGCCTAACTAATTTATATGCATACTAAACTCTTTAGCTTCTTCCCTAATGTTAGAATTGACTGAGCTTCCTCCCTAATGTTAGATTTGTATTTTTCAAGGGAGAAATCCTATGGTGACTGGTATACTGTTATGTCATTGTGTATTGTCATGTTATGTGTTATATGTTGCTTGTCATTTTAGACCTTTTTTATGATTTTGATGATATCGGATGTTAATTTATATAAATTTCATTGGTGAGGTCTATAAATATTAATTGTTTATATGTGTTTGTAAATTATAATGAAATAAAAATTATTTAAATATAAAATAAAAATAAAAAATGTGGTTCCCATGACCTTTTGCTTCATTAATTATCATTTGCACATACAGATTGATTACACATGCTGGCAATATTTAATTAACATAATTTGAATATACATATTATATATAAAAAATGTATTCAATTTGTTAGAAATATTTTCCTAAACATTTATAAGTGTCATCTGTCAAACTATTGCATTTTAAATGTGAGAAAGTTTGTATGAAAATCCTTATTTTTTAGTTTAGAATTTTGAATTACTAAAAAGTGAAGAGAGATACATAGTGAGAGGCATAAAGAAGCAATACCATTGTTTTGCCTGCTTTCATTTCAGGAAAACAAAAAGGTCAAGAAAGTTATCAAAGACTCAGTTGAATGTATTAAATTATCTTGGGACCATTGCCCATCATAAGTTCAGCATTGCTTGGTGCTCCAAAACTGGCCACCAAGTGAAAATCAGTTAATGGGACACTATAGTCACCAGTGCAACTACAGGTATTCCTGACCCTATAGTGTTAACACCACCATCTAGCCCCCCTGGGCCCCTCATGCCTCCATAAATATAGTAAAAATCTTTCTGTATTCAGCCAGAAGCTGTAACTCTGCATGCTGTTTGCCTAAAAAAAAAAAAAACAGTCTGCTGACATCATCAGAAGTGGTATCCTGATCCAATCACAGTGCTTCCCCATAGGATTGGCTGAGACTGACAAGGAGGCAGATCAGGGGCAGAGCCAGCACGTTTCAAACACAGCCCTGGCCAATCAGCATCTTCTCATAGAGATTAATTGAATCAATGAATCTCTATGAGGAAAGTACAGTGTCTGCATGCAGTGGGAGGAGATACTGAATCACAGGATGCACACGCACAGCAGATCTGAGTGGATGGAGGCATATTATGCCTCAATCAACTCGGAAGTCCCTCTGGTTCACTGTGAGTGACTGCAACTGGAGGTGTTCCTAGCTTTCAATGTAAACACTGTATTTTCTCAGAAAATACAGTGTTTACATGAGAAAGGCTGCAGGGAGCTATAGTTCTCACCTGAACAACCTCATTAAGCTGAAGTTGGTCAGGTGACTATAGTGTCCCTTTAACCCCTTAAGGACACATGACATGTGTGACACGTCATGATTCCCTTTTATTCCAGAAGTTTGGTCCTTAAGGGGTTAAAAGTAAATTATGATTAAATCCTGGATTATTTTCCACAAATTAAATGCTGAGGATTCAGCAGAGAGTAAGCCATTGTTCACAGTAACCTGTCATATGGTGCTAGAAATCAAACAAAAGTTGAAAAAAAGAAAGAAACTGAAGTTAATGATACTCAGAGATAAAGAAAGAAAGAGACAAATAATTCAATTATTTTATATACCATTTCTAGCACAATTTATAGATGGCATTTAAAAAGATTAATTAGCTCAATGCATTTTTATGAGAAGAATTTGAAATATTCATGCAGATGCCAAATGTTAGTCCTTGCCGGACTATATCAAGAAATGCCTCTAGTGGCTGTCTGAGTGACAGCCACTAGTGGTATCCCTACGAAACAAGGTAAACATTACCTTTTCTCAGGAAAGGCAGAATTTGCATTGCAGCGACTACAGGGGCAGTTATTATGCACCAGACCACAACATTAATAGTGGTTTTGTGGCTTAGAATGTGCCTCTTTAATTTAGAACTTAGTTACACTTTAAATATATTAAATATATATAAAGCTTGTATTGTCTGTATAACATGAAAAAAAATCAAGGTTTTTCTGTTCTTAACAATGATTATTTTCCAATAACAAAGGACTGATTAGGAAGAGGTTAGCAAAATAGTTATCAGGAAAATATGACATGAATCCAACTCAAAATGGGAAACTGAGTAAAATTATATTGATCAATGTTTATTATGATAATCTCTCCTGTCCTGAACACTTACTTCAGGATGAATAAGTGGCTGCTAAAAAAAAGACTCTACATACCCCATTTTAACTACCCTGGGTTGTCTACGTCAGGGGCGTATTAGCCGCGAGGCAAACAAGGCATTTGCCTTGGGCGGCATTTTCCAGGGGGTGGCAAAAAACGCTGCCCCCAAATGCCCAGGGCAAATGCCTTGTTAGCCTTGCGGCTAACTGACATGCCGTCTGGGCGGGCGGTCTGCTGGGCAGGCAGGCTGGCGAGGGAGCACTTCCTCTGAGCTGTCTGCTCAGCTCCCTCGCGCGCCGCAGAGTGAGGCTGGGAGCCGGAATATGACGTCATATTCCGGCTCCGCCTCCCAGCCTCACTGTGCGGCGCGCGAGGGAGCTGAGCAGACAGCTCAGAGGAAGTGCTCCCTCGCCAGCCTGCCCGCCCAGCAGCCCAGCAGCCACTGGACCACCAGGGAGAAATAGGACCCCCCAGCATTCCCAAAGGTAAGGAGGCTGTGGGGGTAAATTTTTAAAAAAAAAGATTTGTTAAATATGTGAGTGAGTGAGTATGTGTGTATGTCTGTTAGTGTGTGTGTGTGTGTGTGTGTGTGTGTGTGTGAATGTCTGTTGGTGTGTGTGTGTGTGAATGTCTGTGTGTGTGTGTGTTAGTGTGTGTGTGTGTGTGTGTGAATGTCTGTTGGTGTGTGTGTGTGTGTGTGTGTGTGTGTGTGAATGTGTGTGTGTGTTAGTGTGTGTGTGTGTATGTCTGTTAGTGTGTGTGTCTGTCTGTTAGTGTGTGTGTGTCTGTCTGTTAGTGTGTGTGTGTGTCTGTCTGTTAGTGTGTCTGTGTATGTCTGTTAGTGTGTGTGTGTGTATGTCTGTTAGTGTGTGTGTGTGTCTGTCTGTTAGTGTGTCTGTGTATGTCTGTTAGTGTGTGTGTGGATGTCTGTTAGTGTGTCTGTGTATGTCAGTGTGTGTGTCTGTGTATGTCAGTGTGTGTGAATGTCTGTTAGTGTGTCTGTGCATGTCAGTGTGTGTGTCTGTTAGTGTGTGTGTGTGAATGTATGTTAGTGTGTGTGTGTGTGTGTGAATGTCTGTTAGTGTGTCTGTGTATGTCTGTTAGTGTGCGTGTATGTCTGTTAGTGTGTGTCTGTTAGTGTGTGTGTGTATGTATGTCTGTTAGTGTGTATGTCTGTTAGTGTGTGTGTCTGTTAGTGCGTGTGTGTGTGTGTGTCTGTTAGTGTGAGTGTGTGTGTATCTGCTAGTGAGTGTGTGTCTGTTTCTGTTAGCGAGTGTGTGTTTCTGTTAGCTAGTGTATGCGTATCTGTAAGTGAATGTGTGTGTGTATTTAGGAGGCGGGGCGGGGGAAGGATGGGGGTGGTGCGGGCAGGGGAAGGGTTGGATGGGCGGGAGGGGGGCGCCTGAGTTTTGTCCTGCCTAGGGTCTACGTTTAAAAATGGTATGCCATGATGGAGGTAATTTTCATTCCTGCCATATTGTCGCAAAGGCAAAATAGACTCAACAAAACAAATCATACAAATTTGAATGTATTAAAACTGAAATGGACAAGCTCTTTATTTGACCCAGTAACTTTCCACACCTTTAGACCCTGTACATAGGGGGCATCATTGTACTTGTGGGACTTCCCAGCATATAAATATGTGTATTTTATTGCACTAAAATCTAACGATATTATGACATTCTCAGTTAAAATGACATGCAGAACTTTGAAAATAACATTTCCTAGATTTTCACACTTTCATAGATTTTATTCATAATACAGTATGTATATAAATGTTTTATATGAAATGGTTATGGTTGAATGGACATGTAGCTTAAATTATAGGTTTTGGTTTGGTTCAGAACTTGGACAATTGCCTCCTTCCTTAATAACTTAAACAGCAACTGAGTGAATACTTGCAAAAACATAACATTCAGGGATATCATTTTAATATGCCGGGTAACAGCTTCTTGATCCAATGAGAGATCTGACTGTTATTCTGGGGTCAAGAAGGAATTGTTTCTTAGTTTATTGAAAAATTGAAAAGCGCTTCAAACTGGGTTTCTTTTGCTTCATTCAGATTGACAGCTAAGGCAGATGTGAAAAGGCTGAATGTCTTGTCAGCCTATGCAATTATGTAACATTTAGCTCACTTTTCCACTCCCAAGCTTTATTTGAGTCATTGTGTCAATGATATACAATGTCTGCAAATCACTGTTATCTATAGTGTGAACTGCATATTGGTTACCCTGTGTAGCTCATACAGTATCGGTGGTATTAAAGTTGTTCTTTTAGCGAGACATACAATGGCGTCAGTAAGGGGTCAGTGTTCAAGATCTAGATTCTGAACAAAATTAATTGCTCCAGAGCTGCTCAAAAATCAGCACTGCTAATACTATCATTATCAGTATTTATTATGTCGTAATCAATTATATTTATACAGCTCCAGTTTTTAATATGTGATCTTAACACAAAATATTACTGTTTAGTAACTAATGAATCTCTTCTTTTCAGCGGATATATATATGAAGACACCTTCAAATTGCAGTATATATGGTATGATATCAATATTTCTGGCCAGTTAAAGGGTCACTAAAACCACTTTAGCTTAACTCATTCAATACCAGATGCAAATATAAGCATTTTTATTTTCATGTGTTTTGCAGTACAAAATCTGTTCCATAAAGCCTCACTCGCCTTCATTTATACTCTAGTTATTACGTCTAGCTTGTAGTGGAACAAATGTATCCACCAGAAGCTCTAGTCAATAGTATAGCTGAAAATGTCAGTTCACCCTGTGCTTTAAGGGGTTAAAGTAGTACAGGAAGCTTTACTGGGTGAAACTATTCTTACTGAGAGGGATTGGGAGGATTGAATGGTGTCTACCATTTCACTGTCAGCATTATGTTAGCAGTCCAGAGATTGTTAATGATTGCTATAGCAGTTTTAAATACCTTTATTTTAAAAATATATGACTTACATTTATTTATTGTATGTGGGCAATGTACTCAAACGCAAACTTTGTTTACATTCTGTTGTCATTATCACTAAGTTGTATTGCTAGTAATGCTGTCAGAGTCCTTACAAATACCTATAAGCAAGATTTTTGACAATTTTTATTTATATCTTTTTGTCACACCTACTGTATGTGAGAACAATAGCATTTTTGCTTTGTAACCTTTCAGCTGAAAGAAGCAAGGTGAATGGTTAGCTTAGGACTCACCTAAGAGTTTTGCCTTTACATCCAAATCACTGCATAATACTGAAAAACTGCACAGTTTTCCAATAACGACGCCTCTAAAACTATTGTCAAACTTGATGATCTCACACCAGGAGGACATGCTGTAGTGACTAATCTGTCTTGGAACTGGATTATATTGGTTCTACAATATGCACTAATCTGCACTTTGCTTCTTTTCTCCTTTTGAGTGCTGCTATATACCTAAAGAAAGGCTTGTTGCAACCTGTAAAGACCTGTGTGAACGTTTACGATTACTCGGCTTTACCACACGTGAGTGTTCCTAGTTATATGAGTTTCCGATTTGTGAACGTTAAACCATACGCACAATATATTGCTTTCTTTTTTTGTTTTGTTTTTCCAGATATGCTGTTTTGCAACTCCTATGTACCTCAACATTTTAAAGGGTAAGATATACCCCTGTTTTAGCACTCCACTATTTATATGTTCTCACTTATATATAAAAAACTATTTATTACCTTGATGAGTAGAGGAAGGTCAACCTTGCAGGAGAGTTTTTAGCTGCTCTTGGTTTTTTTAACTTGTTTGAAGCACTTTACACACACTATACTTTTTGTTATCAAGTCCAGATTTTAGTTTCTGATTCTAAACATTTTGTACTATATTAACAAAATGTTATTTTTTTATGTAAAACATTGACTTCAAATAAATTCTGATCGTAAGATATATGTTCATTTTGTAACCCTATATAAAAAAGTCTACATTAGAGATATCATGAAGCGTTGTTGACAGTAAGCCCCCAGATATACAACACACATCTTTTTAATTCATTATTTTCAATTTTATTAACATATACTGTTAAAAAACAGTCCTTGGGGTGGAATAGCTTTGAATTACTTACACACCGTATTTTCTTTGAGCTTAGTTCATTAAAAACATGTCTGCAAGCATTTTATAATCATGTCGTAGATTTGCAATACAAAATTTGGAGATTCATTATGCTATAAAAGAGATAGCATTAATATAAATCATACCTTGAATAATATTTTACTGATCACGGCTGAAATACTGCACACCTCATAGCAATATTATTTTGTTAGCAAAAAAAGAAACACCAACAAAAAAACTAAAAACTTGTATTTATCACATTGCATTGGAAAGTAAAAACATTTTAATTTATTACTCTAGGCATTTGGACAACTTTCATGCATATTAAAGTTTAACCTTTTTATTACTAATTTATTTTAATTTAAAATAAAAATAAACATTTATTTATTTTACGCAAAAATATAGTATACCGGCAATATGTATTTTTTTTAATTCATTCTTTCACACTTTACAAAATTGTTAGTCTTAACATTTTTAAAGATTATTGGACATTATTATCTTATTTCACGATGTATTGCATTGTTCCTTTAAAAACTATATTTTAATTAATAGTGTAAATTAGAACGCTTCATGTACGTAACACTTTCTAATGAGTTAGCCATCATAATGGTGCTAATGCGAATGTCTACATTTACTTTAATTAGAATCGGCTGCCAGATGCCTGCAAATTCAATGTAGCCAAATTGTTTTAAAAAATTTGAAACCAGTATATGACAGATAGTGAATGATTCTGTAGAATTTTGTTTTCTTCACAACAAAAAAGAAAACAGATTTCAGATACTCAGTTTTTCATTTTCTCATAATCCTGTTAGTGCTGAAATTAATTTTGTCTGTATTTACTTTGACAGCAAGGAGATGTTTAGCAGCATTTTGGTTGTACACTATGATCGCTTCAATAAGAGAGGTCAATTTGAAAATTCAAGAAGATCACCTGATAGATAGCCAGGCTGCATTAGTTCATGACACCATATCATCATTTGAAAAGACAGGGATGCCTTAGAAAGAATACATTTCCACAACCTGATTGATAATGTTCCTACTGATCTAGGCAATATCACTGCAGTGGGTTTCCCTTCCCTTTTCCCATCCCATCCCCTCCCTTTTTTCTTTTTTGTTTGTTCCTTTTCTCATTGAATTTTGAAACTATTGAAACTTTTGAGCATTTGACTCTAATGTACACATGTACTGTCTATATGTCTGCTTTGCTCATTCTTTAAATAAAAATAAATAAATATGTATGTATATATGGGATTCAATCTCACTCTAGAAGATTACCTCCTAAAGTTAACGTAACAAATAGAGAAAATTTATTTATACTTACCGTAATTTTCTTTTCCTGGCTATTATTCATGGCAGCATTTAACATATGGGTTTAGCTCCTCCCTCTAACCCTCAGGACAGGAAACACAATCAATCAAACAATTAAGCCTACCTTCCCCTACTATATTAGGTACCCCAGTATCCTCCACACCTCAGTCCAGTAACAAGACAAATAAACCAAGAGAGGGCGGGAGACCAAATGCTGCCATGAATAATAGCCAGGAAAAGAAAATTACGGTAAGTATAAATAAATTTTCTCTATTCCTGGCTAATCATGGCAGCATTTAACATATGGGATTCCCAAAGCAATAACCACTCAGGGAGGGTAAGTCATGCTACAAAAATTGTTTAATATCCACTTAAGGCTTATAAGAGTTCAAGACCGAAAGGCCAAACTCCGAATCAGAATGAGAAGAGACATCCACTCTGTAGTGACGTACAAAGGTCTTCAAAGACGACCAATTGGCAGCTTTACAAATGCTCTCTGCAGAAACCCCTGACTCTGCAGCCCATGAAGTAGCAATGGACCTTGTGGAATGAGCTTTGATGTCCTTGGGAACCGGAACCTGTTTCGACCTGTAAGCTCTAGAAATAGCCTGAACGGTCCAGGAACGAAGGGTAGCGACAGAGGCTGCTTCACCTTTACGAGAACCCCAAGGAATCACAAACAATTGGGGAGACTTTCTCCAATTAGCTGAACGTCCAATATACGTGGAAAGACACCTCCTCAGGTCTAGTGTATGGCATCTTACTTCTTCAGGAGATGATGGATCCTGAAAATACCCCGGCAGGACAATCTCTTGATTCAGGTGGAAGGAAGTAACAACCTTAGGAAGGAACTCAGGTCTAGGGCGTAGCACAACTCTATCATCGAAGAAGGTAGTGAACGGTTGTTCAGAAGACAGTGCTCTGATATCTGACATTCTCCTAGCAGATACCAAGGCCAGTAACAACAGGGTCTTTAGAGAAAGAACCTGCATAGGGACCTCATCGATAGGTTCGAAGGGATGTTCCGTCAAGGCCTGCAGAACCAGAGGCAGATTCCAAGGAGCCGAGAATCCCTTGATAGGAGGTCTAATCCTAATGACAGCTTTGAAGAAACGAATCACCATAGGATTTAAAGCCCAACGAACACCAGAAAGAGCTGAAAGAGCCGAGCAGTGCACTTTAAGCGTGTTAAGTTGAAGGCCTCTCTCCAGGCCTGCTTGAAGGAAACCCAGAACCTGAGACACGGAAGGGGAACTTAAATCTTGAACCGTGGAATTACACCATCGTGCAAAGGCTTCCCATACCTTATGGTAAGTAGAAGAAGTAGAAGGATTCCTGGAACGTAAAAGTGTTGAGATAACCTGGTCCGAAAGGCCATGTTCAACTAGAGACTTCCTCTCAATAGCCATGCATGGAGCCTGAATTTGTGAGGCTCTGGATGAAACACTGGACCCTGAATCAGCAGGTCTTCTGATATTGGAAGTTCCCAAGGCAGGTCCATCGATAGTCTCTGCAACAGGGGAAACCAAGGACGACGAGGCCAGAAGGGAAGAACAGCTATCACCTTGCAATGTTCTTTGGAGATCTTTCTCAGAACAGCGTGTATGAGCGGAATCGGAGGGAAGACATAAGCTAGATTGAACACCCAACTGATGGATAGAGCATCCTGAGCAACTGCCATTGGATGGTATCTTCTTGACACAAAGCATGGAACCTGCGCATTCCGATAGGTTGCCATGAGGTCTACTTGGGGAAGACCCCACTTCTGGACCAACTGGGTGAAGATCCTCTTGGAAAGTTGCCATTCTGAAGCTTCTATCAGGTGTCTGCTGAGGAAATCCGCTAATACATTCTCCTTCCCGGGAAGATAGGTGGCACACAGGCCTTCCACATGATTCTGAGCCCAGGTCATAATGGGAACGATCTCTCTCATCAGGGCTACACTCCTTGTACCGCCTTGATGGTTTATGTAGGCAGCAGCTGCTTTGTTGTCCACCCTCAACTTGACCCAGCGATGCCTGATGAGCTGTTGAAAATGAAGAAGAGCCAGGAAAGTAGCTCTTAGTTCTCTGATGTTGGAAGGCAAGCATTGAGTTTTCGGTGGCCATTTTTCTTGAAAAAATCGATTGCCTAAATGTGCGCCCCAACCTGTCAGACTGGCATCCGTCGTAATGACCACCCAGTCTATTTCTCGTAAGGGGAATCCTCGGGAGATGTGTTCCCACGACATCCACCAAAGGGGCTTCTGTTTCAGAGCCGAAGGAATGTGAATCAGCGACTCCCAGTCCCTCGAGCTGGTCCTGAAATTTCTCAGAAAAAATTGTTGAAGAGGGCGAAGGTTCCACTGTGCCCACCTGACAAGCTCTATCGTGGAGGAGAGAGTCCCCAGGAGTCTCATAAACTCTCTTGCCGAGGCCGAAGTCTTCAGTCTGAAGTCTCTTATCCGATCTTGAAGTACGATCTTTCTGTCGTGTGCGAGAGATACAATCGCCGTGTCTGTATTGAAACTCGCTCCCAGGAATATTAGTTCTCTTGAAGGATGCAAGTGACTCTTCTCGTAGTTGATGAGCCAACCGAAATGAGATAGAGTGTCGAGGACTAGTTGTCTGTGTTGAAATATTATTCCCAGGTCCGGGGCCACTACCAGGATGTCGTCCAGGTAGTGAAACACCGCTACACCTTCTTTTCTGAGCAAGGCAATGATGGTGACCAGAACCTTCGAGAAGGTCCTTGGGGCCGTGCTTATACCAAAAGGAAGGGCCTGAAATTGAAAATGTTCGTTCCGGACACAAAACCTGAGAAACTTTTGATGGGCGATCGTGATAGGGACATGAAAATAGGCATCCCTGAGATCTACTGATATCATCCAATCTTGGTGATGAACAACAGGGATGATGGAGCGAATGGATTCCATGCGAAATCTTCTGACTCTGAGGAAAAGGTTGAGCTGGTGGAGGTCTAGAATAGGTCTCCATTTTCCTTCCGGTTTCTTGACCAAAAACAGGGGAGAATAATAACCCTGGAATCTTTCTCCTATGGGTACAGGTACGATGGCCTTTTCCATAAGAAGATTGTAGACATAGAGACTCAGAATCTCTCTTTTTTGGATGTTGGCAGGAAGCCTTGTGCGAACAAACCTTGGTGGAGGCGGATAATCTTCGAATTCCAGATGATAACCTCTGCTGATAATGGATCTGACCCAAGCATCTGGAATGATTTCCCAGGCCCTCTGAAAGAATGAAAGACGTGCTCCCACTCGAGGAACCTGGAGTAAGCCACCTTCAGAACTGCTTGTTGGGGCGAAAGGAAGAAGTCTGCGTCTTGCCCCTAGAGGATTTTACATTCTGGCCGCTCTTCCAATTGGAATGCCTAGAGAATTCTCTGCCTGGTCTGTAGGTCTTACTTTCTCTAAAGTAGCCTTGATCCCTAAAAGGTCTGCGGTCCAGATGAGGTCTCTTAGGACGTCTATCTTGAGGCAGCATGACCTGCTTAACCTCCGCTGCTTTCTTAATAGCTTCATCCAGCGGTTTCCCAAAAAGCACTTCTCCCATAAAGGGAAGTGAGCATAGATTATTCTTAGAGGAAAGGTCTGCCCCCCAGGACCTTAGCCAAAGCGCCCGTCTAGCGGTGACTGCATGGGCCATAACCTTCGAAAGAATTCTAATAAGGTCAGTGGAGGATTCCAAAAGCCAGTCACTGGCGAGTTTGATATCCCTTAAGGATTCTGCCATCTGACGTCTACTAACACCTTTATCGATGTCATCCTCCAAGTCAAGCAACCAGGAACGCATGGCTCTAGACAAAGCAGAGATGGATACGGCCGGGTGGCAACCCAAACCTGCTGTCATGAAGGCTTTAGATAAATCAGCATCTATCCTTTTATCCATGGGCTCTTTAAGGGAAGCATTGCTATCAATCGGAAGCGTAGATCTTTTAGCAACCTTAATGATAGGAGCATCCACTTTAGGTACCGTAGTCCACAATCTGGAATCCTCCTCTTTGATCGGGTATAACTTTGAAAGCCTTCCCTGACTAGTAATCCTTTTACTAGGAGTTTGCCACTCGTTCCTCATCAGGTCTTTAATCGAGCTGTGAACCGGGAAGGAAGGTTTTTTCTTATGCAAATCTCCAAAATGTCTGTCAGAAGCCGAACATTCTTTGGCCTCTTCCGGCAAATCTAATGTACGTCTAACAGCCATAATCAAATGCTCCATAGCTTTGGAGTCCAAGGAGCATGGTTGTTCCATATACTCCTCTTCGCTGGAAGAGATTGGCTCTAAATCCTGGTACGCTGAAGGTTGTCTGTATTCGTCTTCAGACTGATCTGAATCCATGCCGAAGGTCTCACCTCTTGATCTCTTATTCTTGTGAGATTCAGCAATTCCCTCTACCACTGCTTGCTTGATCCAATACGCAATATCCTTTGCTGAGGAGGTAGAGGCTTGCGGTGACTTCTGGCGATCAGATTCACCTGCGACCATGGCTAAGCATCTTCTGCAGAGCCTGCAGTTATCCATAGGCCTTGCTCCACATCCCGGGCAGGCTGACGGTTTTTCCCTTCTCCTCGATGGGGATCTGGGACAGGACCGGTCACGAGGGCTGTAAGAAACAGAAGTCATAAGACTGTACCCTCTATGCACTCTTTTTGTAACTTGAAGAAAACATAAAAAACATTGCTCACCTATGACCTATAGCAGATCTCGTTGATTTTGCAGAAGGGGATGATGGATCCATACTGACTGTAGGGCTAAGAACATTAAAAAAAAAAAGTAATGTATTCCCAGCCCAATATTATGAAGATTTTAAAAGAAAAGTAATTCACTTACCTGCAGAGTCTTAAGAACAGTCTACTAGAGCACTGTATCTGTAAAGGGAACTGAAAACGAGCGTTTTTAAGTCTGAAAACCGCCATTTCAAATTTCCCGCTCTGCACCTTTAAAGGATCGCACATGCGCACTTGGTCGCGAGATCGCGGAACCGCCATTTTGGACATGGGCAAATTTCACTCTGAGTCCGGGCGGACGCATTGCGCATGCGCGAGCGTCTTACCGTTATGCTGATCGTCTGATCGAGGTCTGAAGCACACACAGGACGCCAGAGGATTCCCACAGCCTGTGGAACTAACCACCCAGGCTCCCAGGGGTTCCCAACTCCATGGAGATTGGGCTACATGTGCCTGGGCTTCCTGAGGAGGGAGGCTGACCTCCACAGGGACAAGACCATATCAAACATGGTCAGGTGAGCAAAAAAAAAAATATTTCAGATAAACTGAGAGAAAAAAAAAAAATATACACAAACTGTCCTAGGGCTAGGAGGACAGGAAAAGACTGAGGTGTGGAGGATACTGGGGTACCTAATATAGTAGGGGAAGGTAGGCTTAATTGTTTGATTGATTGTGTTTCCTGTCCTGAGGGTTAGAGGGAGGAGCTAAACCCATATGTTAAATGCTGCCATGATTAGCCAGGAAGAAAATTGTAATAACCTTTATTAAACTAAAATTAAGCAAAGAAAATATAAATAATAGGTATAAAGCTTACCCTGGATAGAAACACCATAGAAAGTTGTGTTAGTGAAAATCACATAAAGGTGAGGAATTAAAAACCTGTGGATATGTTCCTTAATCTCATAGAAAATGATATATATATATATATATATATTGTATGTGCACATACGTATAACGTCCACTATAATAAATAGTAGTAAGGCCTCTAAAGAGGACCAAGTAAAACTATAGGGACATTCGGATGTCCCTATAGTTTTACTTGGTCCTCTTTAGAGGCCTTACTACTATTTATTTTAGTGGACTTTACTACCTATTATATATATTTCCTTTGCTGAATTTTAGTTTAATAAAGGTTATTACCATTTTCTTTGTTGCGTTAACTTTAGGAGGTAATCTTCTAGAGTGATATTGAATCTCATTCACTTTTGAGTGAGTGGTTTGTTCTATACCACTCTTTCAGTTGGTAGTTATTTTACTTGTTGTGGGGTTAAGCCCCCGTGTTACCTCTTGTAACCTACTTTGGGGTTCTGACGTTGGCTAGTGCAACATCACCACTCCTATCTCATATTTATATATGTATATATATATATATATATATATATATATATATATATATATATATATATATATGCATTTTTTTAAATATATAAATATATAGAAACATAGAATGTGACGGCAGATAAGAACCATTCGGCCCATCTAGTCTGCCCAATTTTCTGAATACTTTCATTAGTCCCTAGCCTTATCTTATAGTTAGGATAGCCTTATGCCTATCCCATGCAAACTCCTTTACTGTGTTAGCCTTTACCACTTCAGCTGGAAGGCTATTCCATGCATTCACTACCCTCTCAGTAAAGTAATACTTCCTGATATTATTTTTAAAACTTTTCCCATCTAATTTAACACTATGTCCCTTTGTTGTGGTAGGTTTTCTTCTTTTAAATATGGTCTCCTGTGTTGATTCCCTTTATGTATTTGAATGTTTCTATCATATCCCCCCCTGTCTCGTCTTTCCTCCAAACTATACATGTTAAGATCCTTTAACCTTTCCTCGTAAGTTTTATCCTGCAATCCATGAACCAGTTATATATATTTTTTTAAATGTATTTTTAAAATATAAAGATATGTAATAATAATATATATATATATATATATATATATATATATGCAGCATGTACAAATACAGAATATCAACAACTAATAATGTAAAATGCAATATTGTAATGCAATATTGTAAAAATATTGTATCTATGTGGGCATGATGCCCATAAACAGTAGTACAGTTACACTAAAATACACTATATAGGGGTTTGCAAAATGCTATAACGCTCTACAAATGATCCATGTTTTGTACTCATTGCCAGTGAATCATCCTCCAACACTCCTCCTTTCCTTATTATTAGAGAGCACGAATAAAGGATCGAATGTTATTAAGTGAGAGGAGCTGCCTGCCATTTCAAGTCCCCTTGCAGAAATGTACATGGACAGAATAGAGGTTTCCCATTGCACTTTGTGTCTCTGCATTCTGAATGACAACTACAACCAACAAAGAAGCCAAATGGAGACTAATGTACTTTATTTCAAAATAAAGATAACAATGTATGTACACAATAAGAAAAAATGACAAATTCAAATTTTAAAATCTATTATATTTTTAAAAAAATACTATCTATGATTACTACCCATATCATTTTACATGCAGACTTAAAAAGTTGTGTTATAGTTGTGTTACAGGATTAAATTATCTAAATTTGTATAACCTACCAAGGTAACGCAAAGAACAACCTTACTGAATTATTATATTTCATGTTAAGCTAGTTCGCAAGGATTCGTATTTGCCTTCTACAAATTACCATGGAAACTTGATTACAATATTGAACAGGTGAACTTCAGTGCAGAAATTGCAGATATGCAAATGTTTGTGGATCGATTTCTATTTGAACAAAATAATATTAGTATCGACAACATATCATTTAGGAGATATAAGTATGTACTAGATTTGAAGATAATTATTTATAATGACTACAATGTATTTGATAATGCAGTGAGAGGTGATAATACATAGACAGACAATGAACAAATAGAGGCGATTACGACAAATACACTGTTGTACGTTCCATAAAATGGTGATCTAAGCTACACGGGTAAAATGCCAGACAAGTCTAATTTTTAAATAAAAATAGTGAAATGTGTAAACTGAGCTATGTTTCTGTCTAAGGGTTAAGTAGTAATCATAAACACAATGTTTGATCAATTATAAAGAATACATATGACAATTTATATTGTATAAGTCTGCTTCAGTGTCCTGCTGCATACAAAATTATTCAACACAGGCTATTTCTACTAATGTACCCATATTCTTATTTCATAACCCCTTCTAGAATTAATGATCAAATGGATGCCATTTCCCAAAAATCTAGTTATCTATAGATTTTGTGGGGTTGAGGTCAGTGCCCTTCCAAATTCCTTTAAAAAGTGCAAATCCAGCACAAAGCCAGGTTAATTGATGCCTATTAAAATATAAACCTCTAAAGGGCCTACAGCAAACTTAGAAAAGTAATGTAAAGTATAAATAATGCATATTTGCAGACCATGATAGAAACTTCTAGACTTCTAGCCAAAATTGCCATTCCATCTCATTAAATCTGCTTTAAAGACTTGAATTCCACTGGCACTGTCACTTCATCCCATATTAAACATTTTTTTTTTTTTTTTAACAATTTAACAGTGTATGATATCCTCTGGCTTCCTACAGCCCAGCCCCCACTGGAGGTATGCCTGAAGCAGAGATAATATCTTTCCCTAGCCATACAAGTTCATACCACCAATAGGCAGCTGTAATAGGTCGAAAGCAGTCAGCTGATACTCTCAGCCAGACATCTCGACTAATGCATCTGTGGTAGCCTAAATGACACAGAGGGGATACTCCTTGGCTGATATCACCAGAATAATCTAATGCTCCTCATAGACAAGCATTGGGGACCATAGACGCATGGTCAGCACTCACTGCTATGTGCCTATGATTCTGTTATAGAGAATAATTGATTACCATGAATATCCATGTCAGACCATGATGGGTGTGTGACATCACATGTGTGTGTGACATCACGGTATGTTATGATATAAGAGCCGGGAAGTTTCGTTCCCAGCTTTTATAACCAGGGTTCGGAGGCATGGCTGGAAGCTGCAATTCCAAGACTTTTAATTATAAAAAAATGGTTTTGATGGTAGGAAAAGGGAGGTTAGTCTGAAGGTCTATAACAATTTAAATAAGATGAAGTTGTCATAGTGCCTAAAGTGCTCCTTTAATGTTATCTACTTTAAAAATGCAACAAAAAAAATGATCAATTGTCCATTATGAAGTTCTGATCCTCCAACCAATCTTAATTAAGAGGGTTGAATCAATTCGAAACATCTTGACCCACTCAACAAATAATTTTACAGAGATTGTTCTGTGCACCATGATAGCATCAATTCAGTTTTGCATATTATTTTTTTAACTGCCTCTACAGTTCCTTTTACAAGAGGCAGTCTTTTGTTATAATGTGTTGAATCAACCTTTTCTGAATTCAAAGCAGACTTGGCTCCCTTCTCTCCTCCATTCTTTCCAAATCCTTTGTTTCTTTTGATTTTTGTTAGCTTATAAAATGGATTGTTGACTAATGGTACCATGCTGATGCTTTTAGTCTGTTTTAGGCATATTTGTATGCCTGTTCTCATTTCTGTTGTTTGCTATGCTAGTGAAGCCGCCTCTGTTGCTATCCTCAATAACTATTGTTGCTCTGTTCCTGTTAACTTTCCTTCCTGTTACCAGAATTCTGCATTTGTTCTGTCTCTGCTTTTCTACCTTCACTTTCTCTTTATGTAATGCTACTTCCCGATGTTTCTCTTTATTCTTGATATATTTCACTTCCCTATGTGCGTCAACAATTACGCCATCTACTAACGTCCACTTCATGGTCATTTATTAATAGTGCAAACTGAACACAGATCTGCGTGGTTTAGGCTAAACAAACAGCTGGCAAAATTTAGATTTTTTTTTTATTTGTCTATGTTTTCGTAAAATTTGCAATTTATTTTAACTGGTTGCTTGCTGATCATGATTATATAGTGGATGGATATATATATATATATATATATATATATATATATATATATATGCAAATTCTATATTTTATTTGCTATTGATTCACATGTAAGAACAAAAAACAAATGCCACTACCATGGCAGAGCTGAAGTTAAAATAGAAAAAGAAAAATCAAATTGTTAACTTAAAGGGACACTCTGAACCCCTAAAAAACTTTAGCTTGCTGAAATGTGCTATGTGTGAAAAGTGTATCCTATGTTCATTTGACAAAAAGTGTAAATTTCAATAAAGGTTGGCACTTTTTTAAATTAACCTTGTTATACCCTCCTGGCTGTCAGGCAGTATCTCTCCCATTTCAAGTATCTCTCTGTAGTTCTCTTATTAATTTTTTCCTTAGGAATTATTGCCATAAAGTGTATTAACATTACAATGTATCTCATTAAAGCTAAAATTCTGTGTATAATTTTCTATAAAAGCAAATGAGCACAATGTTCTCCATTCTGTCTTTAGAATTTGAAAGGGAAAAAGATACATATCAGCAAACAGAAATTGTACCCTGAGACTCTATAGATTAAAAAGAAATGTATGCAACATAATGAAAATGACACACTCAACTTGCTACAGCCTTTGTAAACATTCAAATGAAGTACACATAATGTAAGCAGATTACAAGTATCTACCTTCAACCAAGATAAATCATTTAATTGAAATCTAAGGTGAATCATTTCTATGTCTGTGATATCTTAAAAGAATTTTGGATCACTGATGATTTAGCTGAATTTTAAATGCTGAATTTTAAATGTCCAAGTATTTTAACCATATTTAAATGTCTTATACTTCAAGCCTACTTCACTGGTTTTATTGTCCTCTGTGATATAATCCAGACTGGACCGGAAGAACTAGACTGGGTACTATAGCTTTCATATTTATACCAGTGTGTGTGACTTGCTTTGCTAATGCTACATACAGCAAAGCAGGTACTTATCTCTCTTATTCACAGACCATTACTATCTTTGCTAGGAGTTACAGATGCTCCTCGGGAACATACTGGACAAAATAAGTCTAACACATGCTTTCATGTATGATAATACACATAATAGTAAATAGTAATGAGTTTTTACCTGTAACAAAAATATACCCAAACACGCAGGATTCAGCTAAAAAGAAGACAACACAGAGGGAAGATACATCTACCGGACCTTAGAGTGGCCGGACTCAACGTATATAGGAGAAGTACAGAGTCAGGAACGATCCGAGGTCAGGGGCACAAAGAGACAATGGAAACTAGGACTAGCCGGGGTCTGGTACACAGTAAACAGCAAGCCGGCAAACAAAACAGATACGGATAAAGAGATAACGTAGTCAGAAAACAAAGCCAAGGTCAAGTACGAAGTAACACAACTGAACACAACAATCGCTAAAGGGAACTAAAACAGAAACCACGATAGGGCAAGGAACCAAGGGAAAAAGGTGAGTATAAATAGCTAAACAACTATTTTGATTGGTCCCTGTCATCTCCACGCCCCCAAAAGGTAAGTGTATGGGGAGTGTGGCATGACAGGGACCAATGGGAGGCCTTTTCCAATTTAGGCTCCCACTGTCCCTTTAAGAGCGCGCCCGAGACCCGCGGCGCACTCTTAGAGTCAGGCGGGACACGTGACCACTTCTCGCGGTCACTGTCCGCCTTCCTGTTCCTGCCTTCGGATGAGCCGTGCGCGGCTCGTGCAGCAGCAGGACCGCACGCGGCTCGAACAGAGGACCCCGGCCGGACCCTGGAAAGGGTAAGTACTGCTACATTACCTAATTCAGTTATGCTTATCTCAATGCCAGTTAGTTTATCAACTTACTCAGCATTGGGCCAAGACATTGTACTGCCTGGGTCCACAGATGAAATGCTGCCTCCACCGCCCACGCCCTCCCATCCCCATGATGATGCAGTGTGTGTTGGGGATGTTTTTTGTGTGTGCTCGTGATCCAATGTCACCAGGGGTTGCAGTGTATGTGTGAGTGCAGCCAATCATGACACTGTATCTGTGGTGGTGTGGCTTCTCTGAACTGACTCCTATCGGCTCTTCTCATGACCCCATGGCTGCTTGCTTAGTCCTGGCTGGTGACTCCTGCATCATGGGGCTCTGTGTCCTGCTGCCTGTGCTGTGGGTGGCTGCAGCACACAGAGAGCCAGTCACTGAGGGATGTTCTACTGTTCGACTGGGGAGACAGGTGAGCCATACACCACAGTCATTAATTACTGTAAGTATAGTAACCACTGAAGTTCCTACACATGGTGCAAGTAATGACAGAGCACCAGAACTTCAGTAAAAAGCTGAGGAAAACCCTTAGTTTCAGATCAGCCTTTTCCTGATTTTTAAAAAAAATGTATTTACTGCCAGCCCAGCCAGCCCTGGCGGAAGATCTGAATGGGAAATGAAAGAGCTTTCCACAACGGTAATATCAAGGGAGGTAAAATGCCATCCCTGTCAAAATTCCACCTAGAATTCCACCTGGCCCTATTGATAGGCTGGCCCAGAGCCTACTACCATGGCAAAAGGAGGAAATTATTAATTTCTTGCTCTTTGTTCATAGTGCCTGAAATTTTATTTAGTAGGTGTAAAAGTCACAAATTACTTTTTGTCTGTAATAGACCCAAAAGAATACCAAAATATCATGACATCGAATCCTTAGCCTGTAAGTAAAGAGAGACAAGCTTATGATCAGATTCTATGCTGAAGCACTGTAAATGCCACACACACAATCTCCCCTACAATAATTTACTCATCACATCCCCAATGAAATGAGCATCATACATTTTTATGGCAATCATCGGGTTATCAATTAACCCAATGATAGTTACATTATAGTATTTTGAAATTTATTGTGACATTTTTAGGGACTGAAGAATAAGATAACTGAAGATTTAAAAGAAAGATTACTTTTAACTTAAGATGCTAAATTATTTTTTTTTTAATTTCACAGGTATTAGTTTAATCCCCCCCCCCCCCCACTCACCCCTCAACTATTATTAGACTGAAAGGGGTAGTTAGGTTTCATATCATTTAAGAGGGGAAGTCCAGGGGTATGGCAAACCATTCAGTCATGTGGTAAGTTGTTGTTGACGCATTTGCATTTATATATTTGCATTTTGTTAATTTTGTCATTTTTCTAAATATGTATGCTTAAGTCTTTTAAATGTGTCCTCTCTGACCTGCATCTCTTTATTCCCTATAATAATTACACAAAACAATGCATACAGTATACACACAACTACACCCAGGAGCAGAGATTCATATTTATATTATTTTGAAATGCGTATTATTTGCATGAAAAAACGCAATAATAAAAATTTTACATTTGCATTAATAACTAGACTCAGAGACGGGTTTTGGGCCATATTGGAATTGGGTCTGATTCAGACCAATGAGTAATCAACAAAAATTCTGATATCCAAGCCGCTACAAATCATCAGAATCTTGCGGAAGTCAACTAGCGGAAGCTATTCTCCCAGTCTTCCAAGAAGAAAAAAGTTCCTTTGCCTAGGTACTCTCACATTGGCACTCACACAAACTTTGAGTGGTAGGTAGTCTCCTCAATTTATCCTAGTGTGACTCTTTTGTTTATATCTAGTGCAGTGTTGTACTGCTAGCTACTGCCACTTAACACCAACTTTTAATCCCCAATTTACAGTAGTTAAAAATTACTTTATTTGTTTGTAGATAGAGAATCTTTTTTGAAAAGTGTGTTGTTCAGTAAAAAATTAGAGAATGTTCTTCTTGCTAAGCTCCTCCCACTTTGGCACTCACTCTAACTTTTAAAGGTAGAGATAGCCTGCTTGAGGGGTCAAGTCCTGGGGAATAAAGTGTAGGGTCTCACCCAAGATCCACCGCCTCCCCCCCCTGTGTCTCCCTGTCAGACGCGGCGAGGGAGCTGTGTTCTCCCAGCTCTTCTCCCTCTCGCCGTGCGGGCTGTCTACTGATGCTGGGAGTTGGAATATGACATCATATTCCAGTTCCCGGCATCAGCAAATGGCATGTGAGGGAGCAGAGCTGGGAGAACACAGCTCCCTCGCCACATCTGACCGGGAGACAGGCACCCGCCGGGGGGGTCCATCAGGTGGCCATTAGGCCACCTCTTGGGCTCCCCCATGACAGGGGGAACACAGGGGAGAATTGGTGACTGCAGGAGCAACAGGAGTGGCATTCCTGCTGTAAAAGAAGTACAGGAACGCCGTTCCCACGCGTTCCTGCAGGACTTGAGCCCTGGTCTGCTTTCTTCATCCTAGTGTAACACTGTTGTTTACAGTTATTGCAATGGCACCCTGCACTTAACATCAAGTTAGAATCACCAATTTATATTGATAAAAGTTGAGTTTGTTTGTTTATTATTACTACTGTTAAAAAAAATAAACATAATTTCTTCATAAATCTATTTAGGTCCAAGAATGTGTCAAATTTCTTTAAATTGCAACAAGGTGCAAATTAAAAACCCTTAGTTAAAACTTTCACATGATTCTCACTTAAAATGTTATTTGAAATATACATTTTTTATGGGTTCTATATTTTGCCCATCTTCCTCATTTATATTAAAAAATCTCTTAGTCTTCTCTTTTCTGTTCCCTCCTCTTGGTCCTCTTCTTTTGAGAAACGCCTTATTTTTAAAGGGGAATGTGGGGCTCTTGTGTAAGTCTTGTGTGTATTCGGGGGTTCCTAAAAAAACTCCTTCCTCTGTAGCACATAATGACTCATAATGATTCCTGTATATGTATGGTCCTTGAGCCGATTTTCCCTCTGTTGTGGTACATATGTGTTTCTCTTGTCATTCTGCATATCTTGGTTCTCCAATCTTCTCGGTGTTTGATTGTAATTCCTTTTCTTTCTTCTAACTTCTGTCCATTGATATTCATCTCTCTTTTCTCTCATTCTATAGGATTCCCCATAATGGTTTCTAGAGTCCTCCCTAACTCTAGCAAGGGGTTCAGGTTTTTTTCTAGCTTCATATTTTTTTTGTCTATCATATCTTTTAGTCTCCACTTTCTTAGGTTGTGTCTTTATGACATTTCCTCTTTTGTAATCCTCCAAATCTCTTACATACTTTTTTGTTTAATTTTTAGAGTATCTTATTCTATTTTATCCAGTCTTTTGTTAATTACCATTGATAGGTCTTCGACGTCTTTAGTACCTACAAATGGGTCTAATTTCTCTAAAATTTTGACTCTTTGAACTATATGAACGATGGTGAATTCTTGAGAATGAATATACCATACAATGTGAATAGAAAGTCCTGAACAACACACAAAATGGCACGAAATTGAACTCAGGAGATATTGACTTTATAATGAAATGTATGAAATAGACTAATATGGCTGCTGGAACGCATGCAGCAGATATGTAAGTGATGTGCTGCACTCTTGCGAGTGCTGAGATGTACTTGCAAAGGTTCAGACTGTCAGGGGATTGGTCATTTTGAAAAAGAAGGGGGGGTTTAGAGTACCTGATTTTAGCGCCAAAAATGGTTTAGATAGCTTATATGTTTGTAGAGATGGATATGCACCTGAGGAAGACGAATTAGTATCGTTGAAACGCGTTGTGCTTTTGAAGTTACCGTGTGACATTCCAGTTACCGTGATGTAAGATTTTAAATTGTTTTTAAAATCAATAAAAAATTATTTTATCTTAACCGGTGTTGCTTTTTCCACTTATTCCATCTCTGAAGACCAAGTTACCATCCATCTGGTTTGAAGTATACCCCATCTTAAAGCTGTATTACCCGAGCCAGTTTGTCACAACAGGCTCAAAAAATGTGAGTAAGACCATATAAGAATATACAAGACTCCATAAGAGAATAACTACTGTGTTGCCCTTTGAGAGTTTTTTTTTTCTTCTGTCTCATCTCTAGGAATACCTGTGAAAAAATCTTGTTTTGGGGTATATTAGTTATTATTATTTTACTCATTCACATATGTTTATTGAATGTGACACAAAATATCACAAAGTGGTTTAGAGTGAACTAATTGGTGATTTTCATCACTCTATGCGCTGATCACTTTCTTGTGTTTCCTGTAGTGTCATTATCATGTTTGGAATGTCCTTTGAACTATACTATAACATTTTCTTTTACTGGCAGCTCACTTACCATATTAAATTATTTGTAACACTAATGTAAAGTATTTTTAGTCCTAACAGGTTTAATTCAGTATCATTTATTTTCATGTATAAAATGTAGAGATGAATACAACAATGAGAATGATCTAGAGCAGGTGTATCAAACACAGTAGGATTACAAGATAATACTTACCACGCTGTTTAGTAATATTGCTAATTGATTGTGTGTTAATTAGAGAATTCAAACATTGGTAGGATTACTTATTTTGCCAATATAATTAACATAATGATTTCAATTGTTACTTGATTTATTTTTAATGTATTTATATATTTTTTCGCTGAATATTCAAGTGTCTGTGTTATAAAATGTAATTTTCTTTAACTGAAACAAACTAGAACATTTTAAAAATGCAAAATGATCTGGTTCCACATGCAGGATTTCTTTATTATCATATATCTGCAATGTTTTATACAATTTTGCATTATAGAGAAGAAAACTAACTTGTGGTATGCATAGTATTCCACTGGGGATAAAGAAATATTTCTCCAGGATGTACTAGGGATTTAAAGGCTTACTCAGTGGAGTGGAACATTGAGTTTCTAATGTTCGCTGGAGATTTTCAGGGGTCAATATCCATGGCGACAGAAACTATGTTACTTTTGAAAAAGAAAACAACGAAGAAAGACTGAGTACAAAATGTTAGTATTACAATGCAACCTTGCTACTTCGCTAAATAAAATGTTTCACCTTAATGTGTAAGGATTGATGATTATAAAATCACAATTTTTTGGCAGTTTATTAAAAAATAATAATAATAAATTACCGTATATACTCGAGTATAAGCCGACCCGAATATAAGCCGAGGCCCCTAATTTTAGCCCAAAAAACTGGGAAAACGTATTGACTCGAGTATAAGACTAGGGTGGGAAATGCAGCAGCTACTGGTACATTTCTAAATAAAATTAGATCCTAAAAAAATTATATTAACTGAATATTTATTTACAGTGTGTGTATATAATGAATGCAGTGTGTATATGAATGCAGTGTGTGTATAATGAATGGAGTGCAGTGTGTGCGTATGAGTGCAGTGTGTGCGTATGAGTGCAGTGTGTGCGTATTAGTGCAGTGTGTGCGTGTGAGTGCAGTGTGTGCGTGTGAGTGCAGTGTGTGCAGTGTGTGCGTGTGAGTGCAGTGTGTGCGTGTGAGTGCAGTGTGTGCGTGTGAGTGCAGTGTGTGTGTGTGAGTGCAGTGTGTGTGAGTGCAGTGTGTGTGTGTGTGTATGAATGCAGTGTGTATATAATGAGTGCAGTGTGTGTGTGTATGAGTGCAGTGTGTATGCAGTGTGTGTATAATGAATGCAGTGCAGTGTGTATGTATGAATGCAGTGTGTTTAGAATGAATGCAGTGCAGTGTGTGTATGAATGCAGTGTGTGTATGTGTGAGTGCAGTGTGTGTGTGTGCAGTGTGTGTGTGTGTGTGAGTGCAGAGCATTGGTGGGGGGGTGGGCATTTTATTAATTAATTATTATTTTAATATTTGTTTTAATGTTATTATTTTTTTTAGGTAACTATTTTTTTTTCTTTTATTATTAATTGTATTTTTTTTATGTTATTATTTTAATATTTTTTTTTATTATTATTATTTGTTTTATTATTAATATTTTTCTTTTTCCGTCCCCCCTCCCTGCTTGTTAGCTGGCCAGGGAGGGGGGCTCTCACTCCCTGGTGGTCCAGTGGATGGGCTGTAGGAGGGGGCTGTCAGGAAGCTGTAACTTACCTTCACCGCAGCTCCTGTCAGCTCCCTTCTCTCTTCTCCGGTGCGTGCAGCTCCCAGGTCAGCTCCCTCTGCAACTCTCGCGGAGCGTTGCCACGGTAACCCGTGGCAACGCTCTGACCCCGCGGCTCTCGCGAGAGTTGCAGAGGAAGCTGACCTGGGAGCTGCACGCACCGGAGAAGAGAGAAGGGAGCTGACTGGAGCTGCTGTGAAGGTAAGTTACAGCTTCCTGACAGCCCCCGGTCCATTTCTGTATTATGGCAATGAAAATTGCCATAATACAGACAACTGACTCGAGTATAAGACGAGTGAGTGTTTTTCAGCACAAAAAATGTGCTGAAAAACTCGTCTTATACTCGAGTATATACGGTACTATATTACAGAACAAAATCTTAAGCTATATTATATTATGCTTAATTTACTGTTTCTATTATTCTCATTACTTCAGGATTGTAGGTTAATATAAAAGACCCAAAAGCATTATATGAGTTACAACTCCCATAAAACCTTGCTAGGCACTTGCTTTATTCTTCTCGGGAATTCTGGTCTGGTATAAAAGTACCTCTTTCACGGCAGTTGGACGACTGTTAGGCCAGAAAAGTTGTATCACAACTTCATTAATGTAGGATTTGTTTAAACATTAACACACACTAACACACACAGGCATTCCACAGAAATGTCCCCCATGCTCACACACATTGTTATACTAACAATGTACAAATACACACCCAAATTCTCAAACACTGTCATACCATGCAAACATATCCTCATATTCTCACACATTGTCACACTTCTTAAATACACCCTTACCATGATACACCCTCGGGGATGGACTGAGCACTTTAGAAAATTGTTAATGGACCAAGAAACTTTGAATGTCTGCCAAGATCTGATTCATCAGTCATAGGCAGGCTGTGGAGTTCTGAGATCTCTCGAGTCGGCTTTCAAGTACAGTACTGACCAGCATTGGTCTCCTATTACCTGCATGACTTAAAATCTCTTGCACCTATATTGAGATTTTCTGTTCAGCCTCTACAATGAAGTAGATGGTAGTATTTTGAAGAACTTATGAGGACTGCATTTATTTATTTTTAAAATATTTTACCAGGAAGGATACATCACATACAAGATTTTTCTTATTTTTATGTCCTGAGCCCACAAATTCTGCATCATTATAATAGAGTAGAATATAATATTAAAAATAAATAAAAACAATATACATATATATTTAATACATAACAGGTAATAAATATAGTCAACCATGACAGGTGCATGCTGGTTGAGGTGTGTTGCCATAGATCTCTTACAGGATATTAGATTAAATTTAGTGTGTTACATGGTAATATATATGAAGGAAGCTAATCACTTTTAAAAAAGACTGAACAAAACCCATTTGCAATACCTTGGGTTGTCTTCTTTTGCAAATGGTATGCCATCATGGGAGTAATTCTCATTCCTGGGGTACCATACCCTTTAAAGGCAACATAACCAACCTGGCAATTTCCAATGAAAAACAAATTTGACCCTTACATTTGGCACTGTAACTTTCAAAAACACCTGTACATAGGGGTTACTGTTATACTCGGGAGACTTTGCTGAGCACAAATATTAGTATTTCAAAACAGTAAAACGTATCACAACTATTATATCATCAGTGAAAGTGGCATTTTTGTGTGAAAAATGCAAAAAAACTTCATTTTTCACTGACAATATCATCACTGTGATATTTTTTACTGTTTTGAAACACTACTATTTGTGTTCAGCGAAGTCTCCAGAGTAAAACAGTACCCCCTATGTACAGGTTTTAGGGTGTCATAGAAAGTTACAGGGTTAAATACAGTGCAAGCAAATTAAATTCTCTGGACGTTTGCCCTGGGTTGTCAGGCCGGTCCCCCAAATTGCAATTAATAAAATTACTTAACTATGTAAAAATATTGCATAAATATGCATGTGGAATTTAAATATATATACATATTTATATATTTGAAGTCTACGTGTATATTTATGAAATTATTTATGTAATTTTGTATATTGATATGTATATATATATATATATTTTGTATTATTTTTATTTATTTATATATATATATATATATCTATATACACATGTGCAATTTAATTTGGAGTGTATTTTTATATTAATATATGCATATATTAATATAAAAATACACTTAGTATGACATATATATATATATATATATATATATATATGTATGTCATACTAAGTGTATTTTTATATTAATAATTAATGCTAATTAATGAATATAATTATATATGTATATATATATATATATATATATATATATATATATATACATATATAATTATATTCATTAATTAGCACAGGCAGTCCCCCTGCAGGCAGATTCACGGAAGCCTATTGTGGCCATGTGACCGCTCTGTTAGAGCAATCACATGGCCTCAGGAGACCTAATTCGCTGAGGGGAGGAACGGTGGTGATCAGATAAGTAAATATTACCGTTATGACGGTTCAGGACCGTCATCGGTCCTCAAGGGGATTTTTCCGATGACGGTCCTGAACCATCAGCAGTTCTTAAGGGGTTCAAGAAAGTAAAGAGTTGGAGGTAATTCATTCAGAACTTGTTTTTTTTTTTTATTATTGTTGTTTATCTTTCTTCTGTTAGACTACTGTAATATCTTCTCTTTATCCCTACCCTACTCCTGGAACAATCAGCTTTGTTTTATTTATTTATTTATTTTGTTTTCAAGAGTGCAGAGAAAAATAATGACTCATGGCCTGCTTTAAATGACCTTTATTGCACCATTGATTTTCTGCCATAGAGTCCTGTTTGTAAGAAGAACATGAAGAATATGTAGTGGTTCAAAGGTGTGGTATTCATTTGAATGGGCACTCCAGACCTGCACAATGTTTAGACTAAGTTACAGTTAGTTGTGCTGTGTGGATACTCTTTTACTAATATTTTTTAGCTTTCTGAAAAATGATCATTTGTTTATCTCCACAAATCTCCCATTTTCTTCCCTTCTCCTCCCCATGCAGTGTTCTCTTGTTGGCTCAAAAACATCAATGTATATGATGTTATGACAAATGGTGTCTCATCCATTTGGCCGCTTAGGGCAATGCTCCATCAGATGATTTTTGCAGGCTTATTTACTAAACTGAGAATTCAAAGTGAATTTCAAATTTAAAGGGTTTTTCTATCCACCAGGAACACTTCTGCTTTTAGATGTGGTCATGGTGGTAAGAATCTGCATATGCATGTCATGACATCTGACGAGGTGTAGAAGACCTTTGCCTGGCGTTGGATTCCAGGTGAGTTTTAAATAAGCAATTTTTATTTTTAGTGAAGTTAGGAACCTATTATATAGTGACCAATTGGGCCCTATAAACAAAGCAAACTATTTGTTAGGAAAGTCTGTCAGTGACTGGGAAGGTGATGACTGATCATGGCCTAGCCAGATCGAGAGTTGTACAGATCCGAAGGACCGCTATTTTCTCAGCTTTTTTCAGCAAAACTGAAACCAGTTGCTGCAACAAGTGTTTGCTAATGGTTTGACAACTTACCTCTGACCCACTAGGTGCTGGTCACTTGCTTCTGCGAAAGCTGCGAGCTCTTGTAGAGCTTTCATTAGTTCTCCTAAGCTAACACCTCCCATGATGTGTGAGCTAATAAGCTAAGATTATCAGCTAAACACTCTCAGACAATTAGCTAAGCCCTGCACTGCTGGACTTACTCAGAGCAGAAATCTTCTGGCTCAGCTGAGACTTCTAGTTAATAAGCTGGCCCTGCATGGCAGGGTTTAGCTCTAGGAAGCTAAAGAAAGCTCTGTAAGAGCCTCAAAATGTTAATGAAGGACGTGAGCCAATGGACCCCAGCTAAGTTGTCCAACAATTAGGGAGTGATTTAACTGGGTTGACACCATAGAGCTCCTGGTATCATATTCATTCTGGTGTGCTGTAGTGGTTAAGGTGTTTGTAGTGTTTACTTCACTTTACGAACAGAAAATTAACTAAATTGCTAATTCAGTTAATAAACAATATAGACTTTATATGGTGAGGAGAAAACTTTTTTACAGAGATAAGATTTTTAATGAACTATCTATCTAACAATACTTTTTCAATTCATGATTAAAGTAACAGTTCACAGCAGACTATCCTTTCATGGATTGTGCAGCTGTTCAGAGAAGAATCCAATTTTAGATGGCTTGCTGAAAAAAAACATTATTTGAAATTAACGATTCTTGTTTGGAAAAATGAAGCTTGTACTATAGTACAAAAAAACATGTGATTTAATTTTCTGGTTGTATCTTCTCACAGCATGAGGCCAATGGTCTTTTAGTGTAGAAAGTCGCATTATATAATTTGGTTCCCTGCTGTACAGGAACTGACTGAAGATATGACTGAAGAATTAATAGTGACATCCATAATTTAATTTAAATTGCTCCTCTTTATGAAACTTTATAGCTTAAAGAGTAGTTTGCATCAAATTTGCAATCAGTCATCCCAGTATGGAATACTAATTCCCTTTAATGTGCACTGGCACAAAATGTTGCTATTGTTAAGACAATGTGGTTACTATTGCTAAAGTATAGTCGGAAACAATATTTGCTGTGTGACATCTTATATGTTCTAAGGTTCTACCTCTAGGTTATTAAAAAGTATAAAAGTTGGATATGATTAGTAAGAGTTTGGAAAATTTAAAGGAACACTATAGTCACCAGAGCAACTACAGTTTAATGTTGTTGTTCTGGTGAGTAAAGTCAGCCCCTGCAAACTTTTTTGCAGTAAATATTGTTTTTGGATCAGTTGCAGAACCAGTACCAACAGACTGGAATAAAGGTAAGCTTTTACAATTTTGGGGGGGACTGGGAGGATTAGACAGTGTTTTTAACACTGTAGGGTCAGGAATATATGTTTGTGTTCCTGACCCTATAGTGTTCGTTTAATTTTTCAGGAGATATTTTTTTTTCAGTTTGAAGATCATACAACATTACATGACACAAATGCAATGACCACTTGATTGTATATTTAATGTGAAGAAATAAGAATGCTTAAAGTCCATGTAATTCACAGTTTAGACTGTATAATAATAACATTGGGGTATAAATAATGCAAGCCATTGTATTGATGCTGCACGTTTCTTGTTTTAATGTAGGCAATTTTAAACAGATCCATAGAACAAAAAATTAGGAAAGATGGCTCTTTGAAATTGATTATGTCTATGGAGTGTCCAAAATAATGTTTGCACTTTTTTAACGTCAATATCTTGAACATAAATAACAGAAAGCATGAACTTTTTGTTATGTCATAGAACAGATTGACAAACATACAAACAGTCCAAACAGGTTATCTTTAATAGGTTCTATGCTATTTAACTTTCAAATATTGTAAACATTATTTTGGGACACTGTATTTGCATCTGAACAGGTATATTTGGCTTCACATACTTTTGCATCTGTAAAAATACTAATTGCTAGAAGATGGAAACAAACGTCCAACTTACCAAGAATGGACTATTATAGAGTTGCTATAACTGCTTAAAATGGAAAGTTGTTGAAATTGCTTTTTGAGTATAGAACCACAATCAAATCTGTTATAGCTCTTTTCAATAAGCAAATTTATATTTTGGCACCTTGTGTTTGTAGTAGTAGGGAATAGATATGTGCCGATCTATCCCTGCCAAAATCTATATATGTCTGTGTAATATAAAATGTAATGTTTATAATATGTATTATGATTTAAAAGTGCTTTTTTTTTATTTATTTGAAAATGTGTAATAAATAGTGATGTCCCGAACGGTTCACAGGCGAATAGTTCCTGGCGAACATCGCGTGTTCGCGTTCGCCACGGATGGCGAACATATGCGATGTTCGGTCCGCCCCCTAACGCACACTGTTAAAAAAAAAAAAGGGTCCCCCCTCCCTGAGCGGGTGGGGTCCCTAAAGTAAAAAAAGGGGGGAGGTCCTATTGTCCTCCCCCTGGCCCCCACCCCTGAGTGGAGGGTGGGGGCCCTAAATACCAATAGGGGGGACCTATTGTCCTCCCCCTTGCCCCCACCCCTGAGCGGCGGGTGGGGGCCCTAAAAAAATTGGGGGGGGGACCTAATGTCCTCCCCCTGGCCCCCACCCCTGAGCAGCGGGTGGGGGCCCTAAATACCAATAGGGGGGGACCTATTGTCCTCCCCCTTGCCCCCACCCCTGAGCGGCGGGTGGGGGCCCTAAAAAAATTGGGGGGGGGGACCTAATGTCCTCCCCCTTGCCCCCACCCCTGAGCGGCGGGTGGGGGCCCTAAAAAAATTGGGGGGGGACCTATTGTCCTCCCCCGGCCCCCACCCCTGAGTGGCAAGTGTTGGCTCTAAAGACCAATAGGGGGGGACCTATTGTCCTCCCCCTGGCCCCCACCCCTGAGCGGCAGGTGGGGGCCCTAAATACCAATAGGGGGGACCTATTGTCCTCCCCCCAGCCCCCACCCCTGAGCGGCGGGTGGGGGCCCTAAATACCAATAGGGGGGACCTATTGTCCTCCCCCCGGCCCCCACCCCTGAGCAGCGGGTGGGGGCCCAAAATACCAATAGGGGAGGGGACCTATTGTCCTCCCCCCAGCCCCCACCCCTGAGCGGCGGGTGGGGGCCCTAAATACCAATGGGGGACCTATTGTCCTCCCCCCGGCCCCCTCCCCTGAGCGGCGGGTGGGGGCCCTAAAAAAATGTCCTCCCCAGGTGACTAGGGGTTCCCAAACCCCAGGTCACCCCCTCCCCCCCCCCAAAAAAATGATCCCCCTACCTACCCCCATCACCCTAAAATAATGAGGGGGGGACATTTAACTAAGAACCTGTAAAAAAAAAAAAATAACTTACTATTCGATGTTTTCTTTCTTCTAAAATCTTCTTTTTTCAGCCCCAAAAAAGGCCAAATAAATATCCATAATAACCGACGCAATAAAAAAAAAAAAAAAAAAAAACGAGCGCAAAAAAAAAAAAATCCATCTTCACCCGGCGAGGGCTCCGTGCAGACTGAGCTATGCAGGGCGGGGGAAGGCTTATAAAGCCTTGCCCACCATGCAATTAGGCTCAGAGCACTCTGATTGGTGGGTTTAAGCCATCCAATCAGAATGCTCTGAAAGGTAAATGAGGAGACTGACAGGTAAGTCTCTACATTTACCTGTCAGAGCATTCTGATTGGATGGCTTAAACCCACCAATCAGAGTGCTCTGAGCCTCATTGCAGGGCGGGGCAAGGCTTTATAAGCCTTCCCCTGCCCTGCAGAGCTCAGTCTGCGCGGAGCCCTCGCCGGGTAAAGATGGATTTTTTTTTTGCGCTCGTTTTTTTTTTGCGTTGGTTATTATGGATATTTATTTGCTCTTTTTGGGGCTGAAAAAAGAAGATTTTAGAAGAAAGAAAACATCGAATGGTAAGTTATTTTTTATTTTACAGGTTCTTAGTTAAATGTCCCCCCCTCATTATTTTTAGGGTGAGGGTGGTAGGTAGGGGGATCATTTTTTAGGGGGGGAGGGGGTGACTAGGGGATTGGGGACCCCTAGTCACCTGGGGGGGACATTTTTTTTAGGGCCCCCACCCGCCGCTCAGGGGTGGGGGCCGGGGGGAGGACAATAGGTCCCCCCCTATTGGTATTTAGGGCCCCCACCTGCCGCTCAGGGGTGGCGGCCGGGGGGAGGACAATAGGTCCCCCCTATTGGTATTTAGGGCCGCCACCCGCCGCTCAGGGGTGGGGGCCAGGGGGGAGGACAATAGGTCCCCCCTTATTGGTATTTAGGGCCGCCACCCTCCGCTCAGGGGTGGGGGGCAGGGGGAGGACATTAGGTCCCCCCCTTATTCTTGTTTAGGGCCCCCACCCACCGCTCAGGTCGGTGGGGGCCCATCACTATTGTGGCCAGAAAGAGTCCCTGTGGGTTTTAAAATTCGCCTGCTATGGGGAACACTATGGGACTGGGGGGAGGGGGGAAAGAACACTAAAAAAGAGGGAAGGGAGAGGAACACTAGAGGGGGGAGAGAGGAACATTAAGCAGGGGGGACCACTAAAAGAGAAGAGAAGTTTTTCATATTAGATTCATTAAAATGTCTAATATTAATAAAATTATAGGAAAAATATACTTTTTTTAAATCGTTTGGGGAAAAAAAGTCATTTTCGGTTTCGGTTTCGGTTTTCGGCCAAGGGCATCCTGAATGTTCGGTTTCGGTTTCACCCCAGAATTTTCATGTCGGTGCATCCCTAGTTATAATGTAAAATTATTCAATTGGAGTGTTGGAAAACTTCTCTGATTTTATCTCTCTATCTCTCCCTTCGTGAGTCCAGCAATTACATCTGCTGTTCCTTTAACATCTTTTGTCATTGAAAATAACTTTGAGGCGTATTAATGTTTCTAACTGACGCACAGAATAATTATAAAATAAAAAATATGTTATATATATATATATATATATATATATATATATATATATATATATATATATATATATATATAACATTATGGTGAGCCACCCAACAAGAAGAAGAAAGAAGAGAAATATATATTATATTAAGAATTTTTTTTTTTTTTTTACAATTGCCAATTATAATTGTGCCATGGGATGCTTTGATAAAGAAAGCAAAGTCAAGTTTAAATGAACTTCAGTTTTTTTCCTATGGTATCTTGTACAATATTTGTTTGCTTTGACATACATACTTTTTCTCTTGTTTAAAATTGTTTACTACTGCTAAAGTGCAGAGAACAATATGTGCTTATTATGTAACTTAATTTAAATCTTGCAACCTGTTTGGTGAATTGCATCAAGCCTTCTCATTTACAGAGTGGTTACATCCACTCAGTGTTGTATTATCTAACTTTTCATTTTTCATCTTTCATGAGGAAGTACATAAATAGAGATATATAATTTGATTGTATGATATATAGAAATAATTGGATCACTCAGATAAATTTGAGTGCATAAAATGAATGCATAAATATGAAGAACATTACAATTTAACCCCTTAAGGACACATGACATGTGTGACATGTCATGATTCCCTTTTATTCCAGAAGTTTGGTCCTTAAGGGGTTAAAGGGCTACTATAACCAAAAACTGAATTTTAATTAAACACTGATTGTGGCCATAGCAATCCTTTCTGGAAGCCCCCTCCCCCCCACCCGCTAAAAAAAAGAAAAAAAAAAGAAACAACAAATGTAACTATGATTACACTCCAAGGCCACATTTCTTCCTGTAGTCTGACCCTCATCTGATGAAATCACACCCCTCACTGCTGGGAGATGGATGGCCCAGAGGACAGACTGAGCAGTATGGAGAGGTATGGCATGTTTTCATTTGTCATCCATCACAAGCATGCTGTGCCTGCTTAAGACAAGTGCTAACTATGCCCAGATTTACCATTAGCCAGCCAGGAACTCTCATTTCAGACTGGTTAGTGACACTGCCAGAGGTGGAACTATACTCCCAATAGTACATTTATTTATCTTTGCATGTGCACCATTTCTCACTTAAATGCTGCACTTACAGACTTCGAGTAACTTAAATAGTCATAGTAACCCTTCAAATAACATTATAGAGAGTTGAATTTAGTTGGATCATTGACCTCTTAAATGATGCAGCTGGGTGAAAAGGTAACAATTAGATAGAGGTAACCACGTATATGTACAATTACATTTTCCAAAGGCAGTGGCAAAGATGAAGAAAAGGCTTTTGAAACATGTGAGAATGATGTTCCATATAAAAGGCATGTCCGAAAACAGTTAAGTTGATCATAAATATTGACATGGGTGGAGTCCATGAATATCAAAAGATTCAAACTAATGTATATATGTGTGCATTAAACATTCAAGATGTGAATACAGAGACATAGAAATCCATGGTCCTACTCCATACCTGGCCAACAAAGCACTACTGGATTTCAGTGGGCACCCAGGAGGACCACAAAAGGCAGTGCAATTGTTGGCATGAAGAAAAACCTGTTTCCTGGCATCCATCTTTAAAGACTAATACAAGACAGTTATACTGACACACATTAGCTATGCACTTGTAAAGCATAATGGTACTACAACATACACATGCACTCCGCACCAAAACAAAGCTAAACATAACTGTAAGAGCAGGACACCCAAGATAACTACAGTATCTAATGCCATTATACGGTAAAGAAATAAGGAGAAAAACAGCAAATGGAAAATATTTTAAGTCCTTCACAAATGAAGAATGTAGACATGATCTGGCTTTGTTTGTCATCATATTGTAATGTTTATTTTTCCAAAAGGTTTGGTTTCCTTCTTTCAGCTTCTGTACTGGTCAATTCTCACTAAAAATACAAAGTTCTACTCTGACTTTTGCAAAGACACGATAATGAATACCAACCCTCTTCACATCTCTCACTGTGCAGACAATAGTAAGGAACTAAATTCATACCAATGCTGAAAATCAGCTGGATATTTGTACATATGAGATCTGCCCACACATCAAGGTATATTTGCTGACTGCTTTGGGATTTTCTTTACAGTGGTATAAGCAATATTTGTTTGAGAAAAACACATTTACACTCGCTTGGCATGTTTTCTTTTATATTTTGAGCTTTGGATTAAAAGTTCAGTTATAACTTTTTATAATTTTTTAGGGTATGAGTCAAACATGTTGGAGATTTTTCCACGAATATATGATTGTACTGAATAAATGTTAAAATACCTTGGACTATTTATTAGTATATTAACCAACAAAATGTAAACATTAAATGAAGAAAAAATTATTTAAAAAAATAAATTAACAAATTGCAATTTAAGGAAATATAATATGATCAATAACAAATGAACATGTCCGTACAGTGCAAGTATATATGAGAGCAATGTAATTCAGAATTAGCAAGATGTTATCTTTTGTGTTTAAAGACTGTTTGGAAGTCACACAGCAATTCCATTGCATGTCTTGTTTACTGTCATTATGGAACTAATTGCTTCAATCTGCTGTCAGATCTCATTGAGTTCAGTTATGCCGTAATTGTATTTATATTCCATCTATGAAAAATCACTTTGCAGGTGAATATTTTATGATTGTATAAATTGTACATGTTGTAAAATGGAAACCTAATGCAAATGTATTTCATCTGTGAGAACAGAGAATTATGTGGTGGAGTGCAAATATTTTAGTTCACTGGCTTTAGATAGAATTAAAAAAAACCAAAATGATTGGCTATGCTCCCAGAACACCTAAATCAACGATTTCAGCAGGTAAAATAATATATATACTTAAAAAAAAAATTAACCATCATTTTATTTTAAAATCTGATAAACCCATAGAGTTAAAATGTCTCTTGCTGTGCGCTACCTAAAGATATACCTGAAACATTTTTGGGGGGATTTGAATTAATATTTTTATAAACTAATTACAAAAATACTGCATGTTGAATGTGTTAATAGTAATAAAAATCAACATCATCGCTACAGAAATATTATTAAAAATAACCACATTTAAAATGTGTTTTCATGTTGCTTTTAGAAAATAAATAAATAACAAAAATGCCGGACTTTGTTCTTCAACAGTGAAGAGCGGGGGATTTTCACTGTGAAATTGGACAGCTTTTGATTATCTTTTCCAGCTAAAATCCTAACTGATCTTCAAATAGATACTGTACTTTATGATATACCTTGGGCTTCTAACTTTGTTACTGTTATATCATCTGATATCTGGCTTTATTTTTAAATGTCTTTCATAACGCCTGTATCATACTGCACATCACAAACCTTCACATCTATAGAATTTCCTGGCATAGGCCAGTAATAATGCACAAGACGGTTCCCCTTATACTTTTTCAAAGTGTTTGATGTCTGAAGGAAGAATAAGCTCCTGAAAACAAAGATTGCATCAGCAAAACTATATAATATACTGAACCAGTTGACCTTTGAAAGGAAAGAAGTAAGAAGGGTGAAAGGCAATACTTATGCACATATTATATTACTCCTGCTTGTGAAAATAGAAGTTACCCCACGCATGCTTCTACTGCATCATCCTATTTCTGTATTTAACCCCTTAAGGACCAAACTTCTGGAATAAAAGGGAATCATGACATGTCACACACGTCATGTGTCCTTAAGGGGTTAAATATTTTATAAAATCAGAGGTATATACTGTATATATATCCAAACTTGTGTCTTCAAAACACAGTGATGGCATTATTTTCCACCAAATACATGTCTTGGCATTATATTTATCTTTTGATATCTTATGTTATTTTTATTAGGGTTAAAATTAGGGTTCCTGTAATTTTACTACACTATCACAATGCTCATGATTGATAAGAGTTAATATTGAAATACTGATACAAAGAAAAACGTGTGAATGAATTCAATAACCAACAAAAATCAACTGCTGCTTCTTAAACAGTCCAACTCACGGAGCAAATTTAAACCAAGAAAACCCACAGCAAGAAGCACATAACTAAGTTCTAAAATAAAATATCAAAGGATATCTGAAAATGTGCTAACGTTATCAATCAACAAAGACTCTTATTCATATATTCTATTATTCTCAGTCAACAATATTTTTGTTAGTATAACATTTTAATTTACATAAAAAGACAAAAACTGAGCATAGGTTACACAGTAAAGCATAATAATAAGAACACCTAACTGGAGCTATTTTCCTTGACTTTGCTAAGGCCTTTGACACAGTAGACCACGACATTCTACTGCACAAACTCAAAAACTCAGGTATGGGTGATCATTCGCTAAACTGGTTTCGATCGTATGTATCGGATCGCTCGCAATATGTGTCCATTTCTGACAGCGACTCCCTCCCTCTCCCAGTCACGTGTGGTGTTCCCCAACGTTCCATTCTCGGCCCCCTACTATTTACATTATTTATAAATGATCTGCCAAATGTCTGCAAATCCTCAAATGTACACATGCACGCAGATGACACGGTAATCTATGCGAGCAATTCCGATCTACCGCAGCTTGAGGCTGTGCTCCAAGACCAGTTTACAGAGGTAGAAAAGTGGATCGCAAAAAACAAACTCTTCCTGAACACTGACAAAACTGTCACAATGATCTTTGGAACAGTACCTAAATTACACAAATTACACAATTCCCACCTATCCATCAAAACAAATTCAAATGGCACACTGACCGCAGTCCACTCTTTCAAATACTTGGGTATGATGTTAGACCCCAATCTATCTTTTGGCCTGCACATAGAAAAGCTTGCATCTAAACTTTATCCAAAACTAGGTGCCCTGTACAGAAACAAATCCTGCCTAAGCCCTACAGTGAAGGAAAAGATTGTACAGCAAATGCTGATGCCATTCATTGATTATGGGGATGCAGTATATGCATCTGCACCGCAATCCCACATAAATAAACTCAACACATTGTATAACTCGTTCTGCCGATTTGTGCTACAATGTAATTACAGGACCCACCATTGTGACATGCTGAAAGAACTAAACTGGCTGTCACTGGAATCCAGACGCACCCTTCATCTTTCCAGCCTTGTGTTTAAGAGCTTTTCTGGGAAACTCCCACCCTACCTGAACACAATGCTTTCCCCGGCTGTTCCCACTTCCTATAACCTCCGATCCAGTACCAACACTTTACTTAGTCTACCCGAATACAAAAAGAAAGCAGCTCGATCCTCCTTCTCCTACAGAGCGCCGCAATTGTGGAACGACCTCCCACACAATTTAAAATCTTCCCTAAGCCTAAAGTCCTTTAAGAGATCCCTCTCTACATACCTCAAAACAGAATGCACCTGTCATGGTTGATTATATATTTCCTACCTGTTCTTTGTTAAATTTTGTATATATTGTGTATTAATATTGTTTTTGTATTTTATTGTGCACTAACTGTAACGATGCAATAACTTGTGGACCCAGGACATACTTGAAAACGAGAGAAATCTCAATGTATCTTTCCTGGTAAAATATTTTATAAATAAATAAATAAATAAATAAATAAAACATTTACATTACTAAGCACAGGTTAGTGCAAATCAGAAGTAAAGGCCTCTTGTAACCCCCAAGAAGAAATATATATTGCTAGTTTAGTATTGGGGCATGTAGTAAAATTCAATCTTATTTTATTGATTACTTCATCACTTTTGCAGGAAATTGTTGCAAATCTTATGCTACCTTGTGCTTTTGCGCCCTTCTATTTTGAATGTTCAAGATTGTTTGGAGTTACTTTAAAGTCAGCTGTACTCCCTTAAATGAGGACCTGGAGAGACAGGAGCTGGGGGATAGAGAATTGCACGTCCATGTAGCAGCAAATACTGTTGCTACATGAAAGTGTGTCTCCTATCAATTTTAGTTGGCTGAGGAATGTATTCTCACACTAATTTGTGCCTCCAATAAGTAATGCATTTTTCTATACATTCGCCAATTTGCATACATGCTTCTTAATGATTATTTTACTGTGTCCTTCTTCCTTATGACTGCATTCTCTTCTTTTCTCATAATCTCTTTCCACTTTCTCCTCTTAAAACAAAAATCACATTATTTTCACTATCAATAAGCATAAATAAAGGAGAATTAAAATGTGGAAGAATAGAATCATTTCCACCATTAAAATACATTTTCTATAAAATGCAAAATAGGGTCCTTGGGAATTTTCCTTGGGAAATTTTCCTTTATAACTATATGCATTTTCTCTCTGTGCATAATTTAGATATCTAATTTGTTTTATCACTGAAGTCTCTGTTGGATTTTCCCTAATAAGCATTAGGATTGTTCTGAAATATAATATGTGCACATACATTCATAGTATATGTGATATATTGAGTCATAAAATCTTCTAATAGATGAGCTCGCTCACATATACAGCAATATTGTGCTGAAGTACTGTAATGTTGTACACATAATATGCAGGATGTAATATTCCAAAAATAGACATAATATTAAACTCAATAAAGTAAAAAGTGTTAGAAATTGAATTTATACTTCCCAAGTGAACAATAATACCAAATGCTCTTATTGTATTACAGAATGATGGATGATGGAAAACCATGCATTAAAAAAATATAAAGCATGGTGTAACTAGCACTGTGCAGTATGAGGTTCCTAAAGCTAATGGGAAGCACTGGGGCATTGCTGTCTATGAGTAGAGGGAGTAAAACTCCCAGGTAATAGCTGGGTTGCATCTGCCATCCTTAACTCAGACCCTATTAATTTCCGGTAAACCAACAGATGATCCAGGAAACAGGGCTAGCTTGATTTTTTTTTTACCCGAGTTCCTTTCTTGCTATTAAAGAGGCAAAATTGTGAGAACTATTTGTGATCTAGATGGACCGATTTTAAAGTTTTATATTGGATATTCTGAAATTACACAATATAAAATATTTGAGGTGTATGGTCACCTGCAACCACAGGATCCATGCAAAGAGCATTAACTATCTGCATACTGGTAGGACTTGCCAAATAAAGCATCAATTTAAATGTGAAATGGATCATGTCATTTACACAATAATGTGGACTAACACATATAGGAAAAACAGAAAAAAACTCTAAGTAAAATAATTAGAGGCCATAGATCTAATATACAAACAGCATAGCAGAACGGTGGATTAGAAAACCGTTACAAGACGTTTCCTTGAGATGAAGCACCCATTGTCTACAATGAAATATACAGGAATCGACCATGTATCAATTCCAAGAAGAGGGAGTGATTGAGACAGACAATCTGGGTTCATGATTTCAGTAGAATAGAATCAAATGGATTGTGAGATAATTTCTGGATTCATGATTTAAATAATTAATACAATAGCGCCAAAAAGATTGAATGAAAAGTTAACATATATGTTGTTCTTAGAATAATGCAAACTGTATCAATCAGTAGGAGCTAATAAGAAGAAATATTATAGGATCCTCTAGAATATTATTGGAACATCTAGAATTTTGTTTAATTGCACTCATAAAACAGGGTTAAAATGAATCTTGCTCATGGGAAAGAGGGAGGAATCTCAGCAGAGGGAACATGGGCAACATGTTGTTTCTCTGTTTCCTGCTTCAAAGTGCTCATCGTCCCTGTACATTTCACCACATGCAGTGAGTTCTACAGGGTCCCACTTAAAGCTTCCATTACATATTGGATTAAAGTTTGTGCTAATTTCAAGTGAACTCCTGGCTTACGGAGACCAGAATGTTGAGATATTTATAAATTATAGTTGGAAATAAAGCCCTACAGTCTATATATTCTTGTGTACAAGACTAAATGGATTATGCTGAAATATATTTCACTACTCTGCATATCATCCTTAAGTGGTGTTTTTACACATTGTTTTGTCAGTGAATTTGGTCCAAATTAACCTTTTTTGTGTCATAGACAATACTTTACGAGATATAGTTTTCTGATTGAGTTTTCTGTGTGAGTGTGCAGCTTTATCTCTTTGTCTTTGTGACGTATTGATTGCCATAGCAATAGATTTCCAGACATGAAAAAAAGAAAATAAGGTATTTTGGATCTGTGGTTCAACCTACAGCCATTGTACCAACAAACATTTGTGTGAGGAAGCCTTTTAATTTCGTAGTCAACATTGAACTGCAAACAGTACAAAATGCTTGTGATCATACAGTAGAGAGTGAGATCATGGAATAATGGTTTGAATAGGATAGATTTTTGCAGGAAAGTGCTCAAGAAAAAGGTTTACATTATTATGAAGCTTATTTTGAAGCATATTTCCTCATGTTAGATTTCTGAAAAATACTTCAGATTTCTTAAGTGGTAATAATTTGTTTGTATGAACTAGAATGACATGAGACATTTAGTATATTATTGAAACTTGGTGTGTACAGAAATATTTGATGGTCACTTAAATGATAAATGAGTAAAAAAAAAAGTAATTGTAATGTACTAAACAAATAGAAAATCTTTGATCACAGAGAAGAGCTATAAAAAAAAATGTATAAAACATAGCCTATATTTTATAAAATGAAAAATGGACATCAACAGTTCATAGGTAAGCAATCGTGGACCTTATTGAAATGTATTCTATCCACCACAAGCAAATATATAAATACATATACATGGAAAAAAATTCACTAATTAAAATGAAGATAACTTAGCTTTGTTCTAAAGCTCTAAATAAAATGTACAAAAAAATAGTTTTACAGCTTTAATGTGATATTTTATGATTTCTAGAGTTTATTAAGCTAAAAAGAAATCAGCAAAAAGATTAAGCAGTTTAATAGGTTAATGGGGGTGTAACTAAAATGTAATGAATACATTTTTATTCACTAACTGCTGTACTGCACAGATGCCTCTCAGATATTGTTTTTCACACAGATGTTCGGTGGCTTCATTGTGTGGCCAAGATGGCATCAGAATTTAGTAAATGCGAAAGTAAATATTCTTTTGATGCCTGTATGCTGAAGACAGAATTGGCACTCCAAATTGTTCATATTCTCTTCAACATTAGGTTTGCTGGCGTTATATTTGCCAGGTAGCACATTTAGGTAATTAACTATGGTTAGCGGGAAGGTAAAGATTAAAATGCATTGCAAAACATTAGCACTACTAACGTGTTCAATACATAGAAAAAATAAATAATATTATTAAGTACCTCTAAAAAATTTTTAAAAAAAAACTATGCATTGTTTTAATATTTCTTTTTTAGACTTTTCCGTCTAAAATATATAAAACTAAAATTTGTAAATGTGCCATATTTGGACAGCAATTCAGGAGTTCATAAGCATTGTGGTGTTTGATAAATATATAAATTTGTTTACTATTTGTGGAACTTTTTTTTTTATAACACCATATTGCTGTGAAGTGTATTTGCACATGTGGGAATACTATAGTGTATACAGTGCATTTTCAACAAAATAAACTATGTTATAAACACGCTTTTATAAATAAACACATCTCAAGTGTTACCTTTCAGTATAGGCATTCAGCCTATACTTACCATTACTTTCACACTTGGGTTCCTTCAGCACTGCTCTGTCCTGTTCAGTCTGGAATTAGAGTTCAGGAAATAGTAACAAGCACACAGTATGGGTTGACAATAGTTGGTCAGCTGAATAGAAGATGTAAAACAACTCCCTTTATTAATATATCATTAAAAATGTGAGTCAGTGTGTAGTAATGGTGGTACATGGTAAAAATCTGAAAAAAATCTGAAAATAATAAAAGGCATTTCCAATACATAAATAGCAGGATTTTGATAGTCTGTAAGTCTCTGAAAATCATTTATTTTTGGAATAAAAATGATCATTAAGTGGTTTGAGTACATTGTATTTGTTAAAGGAAATTTAAAATTCCTGCAATTCTCTTGCTTATCTGTACTTTTGTACTTTTTGTACATTTTTTAAATCAAGGCTGACCTTTCTCAGATAGTTATATTCTAAAAATAATACACATTTGCTTGAACATATATACCATGATACACTAAATTTGAAAACACTTTACAAAAAGGAAAAGGTTTACTTCCATAAAGAGGAATGTTCTTCTAAAACTCATCTGCTTTTTAAAAACATTACCAAACCCACTTCTTTCTTATAGGTTTATTATTTTCAACATCGAATAATTAATATTATCTGAGCAAATCAACAAACTGTGTGGCTTTCAGTCTCTAATAGACAGATGAACTCATAGCAAGCCATTGTAGTGCAAACTAATGAGGGCGTTTAGAACAACTTTTCTTGTTTTTCCACTTAGACATAATACGTAAATCATGCAATTCTCTCACAAAGAATTAAATAAACACTCCAAACACCACAGCTACTACACTGTGCTGTAGTTGTTTTGGTTCCATGAGCATCCATGCAGAAACCCCATTTTACAACAGTTTGACTTCTTACCAGTCTGCTGGCAACCACTCTCCACAGATGGATAGCTGGAAGCTCCTACTTAGGAGCGTTGTTAGCTATTCTAAGTTAAGCCCTGCAGTACAGGGCTACCTCATTGGCTGAGAACATCAGTTGATAATTCTCAGTCAATGAGCTAAGCCCATCATTAATGGCTCTCTATAGGCTTTAGTGGAAGTGGATAGTGGTGGCCTGCAGATTCCAAGTAAGAAGTCAAACTGCATTAACCCCTTAAGGACACATGACGTGTGTGACACGTCATAATTCCCTTTTATTCCAGAAGTTTGGTCCTTAAGGGGTTAAAATGGTTATAGAACAAGCAAAAAGGTCATTAAGGAAGGCAAAACAGCAGGAAAAAGGGGACTGTGACTCTGCTGACCTTCAAAAATGGCTACAATAATATTCGATGTGCCTGAAACCCTCATCCTCATATGTTCACCCTCTCCCCACCCCCCTTCCTTTCTGTACCCCAGAAACCCCCAAACTTTCAATAAACTATGAATTAAAAAAATGGCTACAATAATGCCTTGTAATGGCAACACATTATCAGTGATGTCTGCAATGCCAATACTCAGTTGCCAAAATTAGATATCTGCATTAAAAATATAAAATAGGAAATTAGAGAACTCACTTTTATCATTGTTATGATTATTTATATAATATCATTGTGATATTTTTTCTTTTGTTATATTGTATTATGGAAAATCGGGAGCAGGGATTGTTTTAAGTTCAATAGAGGGTATTTATCCAAAAATTAAAGGAAAAGTCAATTGGCAATTGACCACCTCATCCACCCTGACAGGAACAAAGCATTCTCACACATCCAGTTAGTAGCATCAGTGACCATCCATCAATTAAAAAAAAAAAAAATCTGCGCCCTAGTGGCAGCAAGTATCATTTAATTGGAAAAAAAATGGATTTTTCAAAAAAATAAAAGGGTGAGTAAGTCATCAATTGCCCATTGACTTTTTCCGTTCATTGTTTAAAAAAATCGCCTTTACTGAAATGCCTTTCATTGTAACTGTTTTGCCCTGTGTGGCTGAGTCTTGCAGTGCCTGTTTCCTATGCGGATGCAGTTGTTAGAAGTTGATAGTAAAGCATGTTTTCTTGCACACTGAAAGACGGTCATGCTACAGACTGCATGTGTGCAATAGGTTTGATCTTCTAGGGTGGAAAGGATGAGTGGTTTGTCAATGTATACCTATTGCATAATGATTTATTTTGGTTTTGTCTTGTAGATATATCAATTGCTTGTTATATTTTGTGATTAAATTGAAGATCCACCATTTATACCTATAAGTATTTATTGTATTAATAGATGTTCTACAGTGTGCGCCCACACATTTGGTTTGAGTGGACACTATTTACACATTGTGGAGGTGCGGTGGTTAACATCCCTGATGTTGCGTATCTGCATTATGGTGTTCATATTGGCGTTCTTATTAGTTAAGTGCCATCTCACTGTTTTGCTCATGCCCACTCACTTTTTCTTTAGGAAAAGAAGTAATCCTCTTTCGAGATGGAAAAAAACAGTGCCCTATCATCTTCTCCCAAATGTATTTGAGTAGGTAACAAGCAATGCAGGTCAAAACCGCAATGGAAGGCTATTAAAAAAGGGAGTGCAGCAGTAGCAGAAAGAGAGATTTAATGTTAACTTTTTTATCTTTTTTTTTTTTTTGGGGGGGGGGGGGGGGACCAGCAGTACCACCACCAGCACATTTTAGAATATTTTTTTTCTACAAAATGTTAAAAAAGACCTGTGTAGGGAAGGTTTACTAGTGCAGTAAACAGTAATCACCCACTCTGTATATTATTGAGGGAAGAAGCTTGCAAATTCCAAAGCACAAGTAGTGACAGTGAAGCATACTGCAAATCAAAAACATCTCTTACTATAAATAAAAATAAATAAATCACAAAGCAGTAAAACAATTTTAAATTGGTGAGGTACAAGTAGGTGTAAGCAGCACTAGCAGTAGCAGCTAGGTAAAAGGATTTTTTTCTTTTTAAATTTACCGTATGATGAGGTGTGCAACTGTTCCCAACCGACCTATCTCTGTCAACTATTGATACTAACCGCACCATCCTCCCTGCTCTGCCAAAGGGTGATAGTACAACTAGTGGATGAGCTAGCTAACTTATTTGCCACACAATCAGCCTTCTTGGAGGTACTCCAAGAGATCCCAACTTTGCTTTCCTGGCATGATACAGAGCCTTAAATCCTTTGCCTTGCATCTGCTGAAGATGCAGGTGGATTTGCATTGGTGGCAGTGGAAGCTGTCACAACAATAGCCTGTACACTAGCATTTGGTCTATTAATGCTAATAGAAATGTTTAATGTTCTGGTGGTGCTAATGATGCTGAACAGAGGGTGAGCTACTTGTACTAATGTTAGCAGGTGCAGTTAATGTTCCAATTGTCACTGATAGATTGACACGTATAGATTGACTTGGAGATCGTGGACAACATGCAAGAGGTGAGTGTACACTAGCTGCTGGAGAAAATACTGGTCATTTTCACACTCTTCCATTCTAATTCCTCTGGACCATTATACTCATAATCAAGTAGTTCCTGGGACAAAGGTAAAAGATGGTCATGCTACAGACTGGATGACCTGCAGTGGTGGTGGAAACAGAATTATTATCAATATTGCCCCCACAACAGCAGAGGTGGCAGCTGCGGTGGTGGAGGCAGCAGTAACAGAGGTATCAGCAGGTCTCAAAGAAGAAGTGTTCCAACTCTCAAAAGCCATGGTACCACGGCTGATGGTGGATTGGGGAAAAGGACACATTCACATACACTCCCAAAAATTCCAGCTTGGGATTAATATGTGGGGAACAAATTTTGATTAAAAACCCCTTCCACCTGAAGACAGACTTCAGGTGGAAGGGGTTTTCAATCACAATTTTTCCCCCACCATAACCTTTTTGGTTTTTGCTTACCAAACACCAAGTCTCAATAGATAACCAGTAACCAACCTTGTGCTGATGATTTGCATTAACAATGAAACAGCTGTCCATGAGTGGTTTACTGGCTTTGCATCTTTTCCTAAGTTGTGTTTCAAAGCTGTTGTATATAGCAAACACAGACTCAAAGGATTAAATGTTTAAAGTGGAATGAGGCAAAAATTAGATTCTTTGTTAAACTAATTTGCATATGCCCACCCAGAATCCTTTGCGGTAAATTTGTGATTTCTGTGGGAAAAGCAATTCTTATGGCATGACTGGTGTGCAAATTTTTGTTTAACATTGTATTATATATGTTAAGGCGGTGCCTGTAGTTGTGGGAGGGGTTAACCGGCTATTTAAACTCTAACCAACCTCCTATCATGGCCGACATCAAGTCAGACTCCATTGGTGTCCACTTCCGGTTCCAGTCAGTCAGCACCTCCAGTGGCAACTAAGAGCCCAACAACTCCCAGCCAACACCAGCATCGAAGTTGAAGGACTCCAACCAGCCTGCTTGCCCGCCGCCGGCGCACCCAGAGCAGGCACACTGCTGGGTTTCGTGAGTACAGCTCCCCCCACCAACGCACGTCACGCTCGACCGGACCCCCCACACACACACAAAAACGGACCGCCGGGTCTTCCGGCTACACAGCCGATCCAACGGGGGGCGTGAGGGGCGGGAAACACACACACACGCGTACCAACCACCCTCCCCCTCCAACGGACACTAAACGGTCCGACCAACGCTTCCGGGTTCACAGCCCGCCGACGCGGGCGGGAGGGGAGGAGGCCGGCAAACACACGCATACATGCTGAAGTCCCCCCCCCAGTTCAGGCGCTACTTCCGGGTTCAGGGTTCAAGGCCAGGAGGGGGGGGGAGATGAGATGGAGGGGGGACCCCCCTCCTAAAAAATCTTTTAAAAAACGAGCAGGTTACTAAGCTAAAGAGCAATTAAAGGAATAATAATAATAATAATAAAAAAAAATTACAATTATTTTCTCGCTTACTCGGTTATCCCTACACAATCTCTAATAAACAAACACACTCGAGTACCAAATAAAAGGCGAATCTATATACTCATTCTCATACCTAGGCGTTAAAGCCAAAACTAATTTCAACATATGTATGTTCAGCTAGGCAACCCTAACATAGGATCTCCCTAAACATAGGATCTCAACTCCTGTGAATACCTCTCTACTATATAACAGGAAAGTGAAAAAAAAAAAAAAAAAATCCCATTCAGATTTCCCGGGATCTTGCCTCGCATACTTACCCTCATTATTAAATAGGTCATCTGAGACAACTTATAGTTCACGATCCTTGATCCCGGATCCACCGATCAAGTCACATCCATTTTTTTTTCCCCCATTTGGCCACACTCAAAAAAACAGCAAGCCAGAAACACTAATCTTTCCTCATCTTAGGCTGTCAACCCAATCCCAGGCAACTCCTCTTCAGTAGCAAGTCCTACGTAGAACATTAATTACGGTCCATAGGTCAAAGCATTCATCCAAATTCACTAACAGCACGTAAGTATTTGGGCTAATTATTCGCTCCACTTTTCACAACAGGAAACACACCGGCCAGTTCACGCACCCAATAGTCTAAAATGGTCATTAGGCTAGCACAACGGCTCCATATTGACCACACACATAACGTACGTGATTACACAAGGCATAGATCCGAAAAACCCAACACCGGGACACAACCTCACCTAAATCGTTAGATAAATTCACTTTACATGTCACTAGTTACGCTTAGTTCAAGCCTCAATAGCGGTTACCACGCCGCCCACTCGCATCACAGGGAAACGTACAATAAGACACCTACGAACACCCGACCATTACCTAAACCACTTAAATAGTACTTTACCCCTATACTACTAATCACTCCGAACCAGGGTGCTTCCTCATTTTCATAGAATGTCACATGCTTCGGATATTGCTGAGGATGTCTCCCTACCCAGCACCCCAGACAGAATCGCAAGCCCAACTAGACCAAGTACCCCTGTCGAGAATTTAGAGACAGCAAGTCCAGGGTCTCTACGCTCCTGGACCATACCCAAGATAGCGGCCGAACTCAGGAGACGTGGCATATCATACCCAGCTACGGCTCGTAAAGCGGAACTATACCGCCTCCTGAATGCGAACCCCGACACCCCAAGACCAGGCACCCGCACATAGGCAGCCGATGGAAGCACGTCTGGAATTCAGGCCACAATGTCTGCACTTCTTTCGTCAGTTAACCTCATCAATGAGAGACTGGAGAAACTGTAAAACCAAGTGGCCATAATCACCCCAGCAGCTATCCTTCCCACTATACCACAAACTTTACTTCAAGCAGGTAACATCGCTAGTGCTAACCCAACAACTACACCTTCACATATCATCACTCCTGCCCACTTAGTACCCCAAGCTATTAAAAAAGACATTTTAGAAGGGAAAGACGTCAACCTGGTATCCCTACTTATAGCGTCCCAAGACTTAGTAGAAAACAAGGCGTACTGCTACGGTGAGGTGTCGGTCGTACTCAAGGCTAGGGACCCCAGACTCAACAAGAAGTTAGCCATCCCTGACTTCATGATAGCTTTTGGCCTGTTCAGGGACGTCATATGTTCTGTATTCCCTCAACGCAGAGAGGAGCTGGATCTCTATCTCCACAAATTGGTTGACCTAGGTAACAAGTACGGAGGCTACTCCTTCTATGACTATCATAGGTCATTTTCGGCGAAGGCGGCGGCAGTACTGGTACAGTTTAACATACGCTCAGACTGGAGCCAACTAGACACGGAACTGTTCTGCCGCCACTTTTCCGGCCTCAAGCCTCCGTCTTGTGCAATTTGTGCATCAACCACACATTCCACCAATTTGTGCCCCTCCGAACTGAGACAACCCTCCACTAGCCACGCAGAGGCCGCCCTCAGCAAAACAGAAAGGGTACTAAAAGACAAACTGGGCAGACCCATCGTCTTTTTAGGCAAAACACAGGTATGCAACAACTTCAATGCTGGAGGTTGTAGTTTCAGTGCTTGTCGTTTGTTGCATGTCTGTTCCCTCTGCTTTAGGGCACATGCAAAGTCCATGTGCCCTAACCGGCTTTTCCCGAGACAATGACTCATCGAAGTTAACATTAGAAATCTCACCTATTACCTCGCCAACTACCCCTCCCCTCACTTGGTCGAGTTCCTCACCACAGGTTTTACTAAAGGATTTCACACCAGGCTAGTGGCACTCCCAGGGGGCAATCTAGAATGCAGAAACCTACAGTCAGCCATCCTAGACTCCCACGCCACCGACACACTGCTCACAGTAGAAGTCAATCAAGGGTTCATGATAGGCCCCTTCACACTCCCCCCCCCTACGCCAGTTTCAGAACCAACCCAAGTGGCATTGCAACTGGGAAGTTTAACAATAAAAAACGCATGATCATTGACTTGTCTGCACCTCATTCTTCACTGGTTTCTAGCATTAATTCTCTAATACCATCCGGCGAATTTTCGCTACAGTATGCCACAGTGAACAACGCCATGGGAGCAATTTTGAAAGCAGGACGTGGTGCCTGGTTAGGGAAAACAGACATCACGAACGCTTTCAAGTTGCTACCCATACACCCGTCTCTGTGGCATCTGCATGGGGTCAAGTGGAAGGGCCAGTACTACTTCGCAACACGTCTGACGTTTGGGGCCAAAAGCAGTCCCAAACTGTTCGACACGTTCGCCGAAACACTGTGCTGGCTCCTGCTAAATGTTTGTGGCTGCCCAGTCGCAATACACTACCTGGATGACTTCCTCACGGTTGAGGAACCTAACTGTATTCCCCACAGCATTGACAAAACTGCTGCTTTTTTCTCTACACTAGGAGTCCCCCTGTCAAAGGACAAAACAATAGGTCCTTCTACAGCCCTAACCTTCTTAGGTATCCATCTCGACTCCACTTCTATGATAACTAGCCTACCTGAAAAGAAAGTTAACCGCATCACAAATGAAATCACATGGTTCACGCACAATAACAGTTGCTCCCGCAAAGAGTTGCACTCTCTCCTCGGCTCTCTAAACTTCGCAATCCGCATTATACCACAGGGCTGCGCATTCGTTTCACACTTACTACACCTCCTAACGGAAGCCCCTCATGACAATTCACCCATACGGATCAATGATAACGCCAAGGCAGATTTACTGATGTGGGGTAGGTTTCTCTCCTCCTGGAACGGGAGGTCAATGTTCATACCCCCTTTGGATGACGAATCCCCACTCATACACACCGATGCAGCAGCCCACACAGGGTTCGCAGCCATATACAAAAACCAATGGCTCCGCGACTTGTGGCCAGCAGAAACGTCAACATTACAGGCCTTTCACACTACATCCGCGCTATTCGAACTTTATCCGATAGTCGCAGCAGCTCACACTTGGGGCTCATTGTGGAAGGGAAAAGCGGTTAAATGCCTTTCGGACAATGAAGCCACTTGTGAGATCATTACCAAAGGCAGGTCTTCTTCCCTTGTTATTATGAGGCTCATGAGGAGACTCACCTGGCTAGCAGCCACACACAATTTTAACTTGGTCTGCATACACATCCCTGGTAAAGAAAATATTACTGCTGACGCTCTCTCTCGCTCCAACTTTCAGACCTTTTTCAAACATCACCCCACAGCGACCAACCAACCCGAGCCAACCCCAACATTTCAGGACCTGATATTGGACTAACGCTGCGAAAACGACTCGCACTAACCCTGGCGAAATCTGCGCTGTCGGACAACACCAGAAAGGCTTACGATAGAGCTCTTGTTATTTTCTCCAGATTCACCACCGAATACAACCTCACAAACTCCTCTTCTATTGACACAATAGCTTTCACCGCTCACTGTCACGCCTCAAGCTGGCACATAACACTATCAAGTTGTACCTCACGGGAGTACAACATCACTTGCTCACCCTATTTCCCGATCACAAACCATTCATGTCAAACTACCTTCTGAAAAATGTCCTTAAAGGCATACACTGCACAGACGGCCAGCCCACTACGAAAAGACAACCAATTGATGGCAACAAATTCAAGGGTCTATCAGATTTGTTAGATTCAAGCCCGTTCGAACCCAGTACTAATCACATACTCAAAGCAGCCATGTACATCACTTTTTACGGGTTCTTAAGGCCCAATGAATTCACGGTGAACAGACTATCCGGGGACACTGGTTACATCAGAATAAGGGATTTACACAAAGTAGGGGATCACTATGTTCTGCTCCTCAGACAGTCCAAGACGAATCAGATGGGCCCTCTGACGGAGATCTCATACTGTCCGACCCATAATAAATGGTGTCCAGTGTCAGTACTGGATACTTTTTGCCTATCACTCAATGACCAACAAAGCTACGCACCTTTACTCACTATATCCAACAAACCTCTGACTACAGCTAAATTTATATACTACATAAGAACCCTGGTGGTCAGATTAGGCCACGACCCCATGTCCATCACAGGGCACTCATTCAGGACCGGCGCCGCTTCAGCCACATCTAGCAAAAACGTCCCTGTACACATCATCAAAAAAATAGGCAGATGGAAATCAGCAGCCTACGGTAAATACATCCCGCAGCCAGAGAAGGAACTCAGGAAAGCTTTCAAAGAACTACTCATGTAAAAACTTGTAAGCATTAAAGTGTTCTGTTTATATTCCTTTTTGCCCTCATTATTTCAGGCCTACCAGGTCGTCGGTTTAGGCACACCACAACCAACTTACGTTCATAACATATCAATTCACATACGGCTTAATGTCCCCGACTACAAATGTTAAGGCGGAGCCTGTAGTTGTGGGAGGGGTTAACAGGCTATTTAAACTCTAACCAACCTCCTATCATGGCCGACATCAAGTCAGACTCCCCACCCACCAACACCCCTTAGCTAACACTCTTTAGGTGGGCCCTCATTATTTCAGGCCTACCCGGTCGTCGGTTTAGGCACACCACAACTGACTTACGTTCATAACATAACATAATGTCCCCGACTACAAATGTATATATACACACATCTTTCACCAACTGTGTATTGGTAATCTAGCTTCACACTAGGATCAGAGACAATATCCCTGCAAATCTCCTAGCTCATACACAAAGTTGTTTCAAGTGCCTCTGTCAGTAGCTGCTAGCTAGATACAGTATAATGCTAAACCCAGTCTCACACCAGCATCAATAACCAGCTTACTCCAAAACAGACAGGGTAAACACAACGAATCAATGTTGGTTTGTCCCCTCTGTAGCTGAAGTCAAAGTGTCTAGGCAAAAGGTGGAGAACCACTCAGTTAGTTAATTAGTTATGGGGTTGAGTGGTGGTGCTGCATCCAATATTCTAAAGACTCCATGTGTAATTTATATCTTGGTGAGTGTCATAGGGATTACTATATACAACCTCTCTGCAGTCTATGGTATATTATGGTACTAGTGATGTGGTTATGACACTAACCTCTGTACCCCTTTCTATAACAGCAGACAATAATATGACTAACACACTGCAATCATGTTGAACTCTGTTGAATACAGCTTCATTAAAACTTATTACTGTTTAGTAGTGCATTCATTCAACACCAGTCATACACTCCAACACTTTTTTTTTACAATTTTGTAAATACTATATTGCTTTGTACTTCCATCTCTGTAACATAAAGCTTTCTTTTATTTTTATATTGCACAGTACTAAATGCAATTGCTATTTACCTCTTGAATTGGAAGCTCCATAGAGCATTGTTACTTTTTTACTTTATACTTTCATTCCATGGCTACTGAAAATCACACTGCTTAGCTCTGTGTTATATTCCCCAAAGTGGTGTAACTTTATAAACTGACACTTCCCTTGTTGACACTATCTTGATATAATTGTACATTTTCAGGTTAAAACAAGCTAACACTACATAACCCCAGTCCAGTTGGGAGATTTCCCGCACTATTTGAACTTTATCCCTACCAACAACAATAGCAGCTGCTAAATTCAGCTGCCAACTGCACGGCAGCCAAGTGCATACCTAAACCTAAATCAGATGCATAGGCCAAATCATTTTCACATTTGAGGTGTGTAAAATTACCTTTGGACAAAAACCGCAACTAATCATGTTATCATGGCTCTCAAAATAAAGTATTCCAAATAATCATGTCTGCATTTAAATTAGAATGACATCGCCTCTAGATGGAAAAGAGATCTTAATTTGCATAATGCATAACATTTATTAAATTCTAGCATGACATAAAATTTTGAAGTTTAACAAAGTATATCAGTATCCTGGTAATAATTAAAAAAAAAAAATTGTATTATTATTTTGATGGGGTCCATGTGCAACTATCAATCACAAATTATACACTATAGGTTTATCATCTCCTGCTAAAAATTTAGACGCTTAGTAGAACTTAAAAGGACATGTTTGTATAATTCATATAAAAACTAAAATACTTAAAAATATAGAAATGTTGATGCTGCATCGCAATGGAATTAAAAACACACACAAAAAAACACAGAAATATATTTAAAATCCAAATTCTGATACACAAAATTTGATGTTCTGAAAGCCCTTAATAAACTTACCAACAATCTTCTAATAGAACAATTTGTTAAAGGGTTTCATTCACTAAACAGCAAAGGTTATACACTAGTATAAGAATACAGGAATTCAAAGTGAATTCAAAGTGAATTCAGAGTAAATTTCAAAAATTCCAAAATAGAAGCATTTGCAATTCAGGTTGGTTTGGAGTTAAGCTATTTGTCTTACATTTGAATTGAATTTCACTTGGAATTAATGACAATTTATGCCTTAGAGATTATAGTCCTGCTTTTTGTTCTTGTAAGTTTAAAATCAAACTGCAAAATTGATGAGTTAAAAAAAAAATCTTAGCCATTGGATATTTATATTTAACCTAAATATGCAAAATACAATCTATATTATTAACTATTAAGTATGAAAAAAGCAATGTGTTTTATTCACTAAACAGCATAACAATTTAATAATTGACCTATCATTTTGAACTAGACAGTAAATTTCGAGCAACATGCGACTTATACTGTTTATTAATTTGGTAATTTCAGGTGGTTCCTTCAACTAAAGTTGCGTGTCAATTTAGCTTGACTGTTTAGTCTATATTTTGAAATTTGGCTTTTATTCCAATACAATTCATACTAAATTAGGAAATGTGAGAATTCAAGCAGAATTTCATATTTATGTCAAAAATAGCTGGATTTGAAGGTGTCTCCATGTTTCCATTAAATTAACTTTTGTTTGAATTCCCTTTGAATTTTGGAAAAGCAAATAGCACTGTCTGTGTTTATGAATAATATACGTGTGCACTGTGAGAAAATTAGGCTCAGCTAGGTACAGTCACTAAATGTTGATTGTATTCACTGATCAAGTGAGGAGCGACCAACAGAGGAAAAAGAGAAGTTTAAAAAAAAAGGATATTCATATATTTCTAAATTATATATTGATTAATTATATAATATATAAATATAGGTTGTTGTTTTTTTTTACTGCTCATCATGTTTTTCTCTCTATTGGTTACTTTTTCTAAACTGATCTGTGAAATACATGATGGCAAAAAGCTAAAATATTTATATTATGCACATATTTTTGCAGCAGACTGACTGCTCCATTTTCGCACCCTTTTGGTTCTTCTAATTCATTCCCAAAAGAAAAAGTGTGCAGATGGCAAATGTTTAAATATACCTACCTCCCTATGATTTAGAGCTTTTCCCCCAAGATGCAGTCGGTTCACACATACACTTTCTAGGATCTTCTATAATATGGTACATGCACAGTATCATGGGATTCATATGATTTGCATCACATGCCAAGTTGTGCCTTAACAACCCAGCATAAGTTTTAGATCCAAATAAACATGTTTTTCTTGTATTGATTTACGTTTTATCTTTTTCCTGATTATTGTGCATCAAGTTTCCTCATGACTAGATCCCCATCCTCACATAGTAACAAGGATGATGTACAACGAGAAATGTAAATGAAAAGATACTGCTGTCTTATAGGTATAAACAACATTATAATCTATACAGAGTGCATGTCAGAAAGCTGAAACATTGGATATCTGCCACAAGCAAATTACCTTTAACACTACATATTTTTTTTTATTCATTTTGTGTACAATGCATTTTAAAAATAACTCCAGAAATGAGTTTGCTTTTAATGTTACAACAACAATACAGATGACCATTTTATCTCTCAGTAACCTGATGTTCAAAGGCTACATACAAAGATGTGTCTTTTCAATCAAATCAAAAGAAAGTTTAAAAGAATAGTTTCAGGTAAGTTCACACAGTCTGTTTAAAGCCATACTCAATCTATTCACTGTTACAGAGAATGGGGGGGGGGGGGGGGGGGAATCACTGATATATTTTAAATTAAGTTGCCTTGAGCTGACCATGATACCCTACATGATGTTTTTCAAAGCAATCTCCAGTCCCCTAAAGCTTTTTAGCTTTTCTATTTTAGGGGAAGCTGCATGTCCCCTCTGACTGAAATGATTTTGAGGTTAGATTTATGTCCCTTCTGGCTTATTTTATAAAAGTTCCAATTTCAACAGAAATCAGCATTTTTATAAATGTTCATATTAACACCTCCTGGCTGTAAAGAAATAAGCAATTTCACTAGTTTTAGGGGCAGAACACATATTGTGTTAGGATTGCTCCCAAGTGCCTCACAGACCAAGGTGGCATAACCTCAAATTCAAAGTATGAAAGAATCAAATGTCTGGGCACTCAAAGGTTAATTCAATGCATATTTATTGGATATGTAACATTTTGACTTGTCTGAGTCTTTGTCAAACCATAACAGGCATTGTGGTTGATAAAGACTCATTGGAGTTGAAATGTTGAATTTCCAATAAATTTGCATTGGATTATCCTGGACATCTGGACATTTGCTTCTTTAATAGTATAAAAAAAAAAGCTAGGAGAGTTTATTGAATCACTCATTTTGAATTTTACCTTAAAATAGAAGTGATTTTATAGTGATTTTAATAAAAAAAAATATTATTTTTTATTGGTGCTCTGTGTCCCAGTGCTCCTCAATGCATACTGAGAAGCATCAGAATGAACATCACTATTGATGACTTAACAGAGGATACTCTCCTAGTGCTGATATAAAGGCAGGGTTAAACAAACACACCAATAAAAATCAATATAGTAATTATTGGGGTGTGACAAGCAGTTAAAGGAATAATCCAATAAAAATCAATACATGATAATTATTGGGGTGGAACAAGCAGTTTAAGGAACACTCCAATAACAATTTGATTATTAATAATTATTGGGGTGGGACAAGTAGTTTAAGGAATACTCCAATAAAAATCAATAAATTATAATTATCGGGGTGGTGCAAGCAGTTTAAGGAACACTATAATACAAATCAATAATTATTAATTATTGGGGTGGGCCAAACAGGTTTATGGAACATTCCAATAAAAAACAATAAATAAAAATTAGACTTGTGCAAAAATATGTTTGAGCCAGTTCATTTCAATAAAACATAAATTAATCCACACAAGAACTAACTGATGGATAATCAATTTATTTAGATGTGGAATAAAAAAAATATTCAGACATATTTTTGCACAAGACTAATATGACTTGTGAGATATATATATATATATATATATATATATATATATATATATATATATGTATTATATATTAGACTTGTTATATATATATATATATATATATATATATATATTAGACTTGTGATATATATGTCTGAATATTTTTTTTATTCCACATCTAAATAAATTGATATATATATATTGGACTTGTGATATATATAAAACTTATTCCACAGTGTGTGTGTGTGTCTGTGTGTGTGTGTGTGTGTGTGTGTGTGTGTGTGTGTGTGTGTGTGTGTGTGTGTGTGTGTGTGTGAGAGAGAGATAGAGAGATGTGGAATAAAAAAAAATATATATATTTATTTATTTTTTAATAGCTGACCTTTTCAATGGAGAAGCAGCTGACCTTTTTATAAACATGTACTGGAGAAATAAGTAACCACCAGAGAACCAATTAACTTTAATAAAGAAAAAAAAAATAAGTAACAAAATCCAGTGGCTTTCCCAGGATCCCAGAAAAGGATCCCAGGGGATAGACACATGACTGCCTCTCCATCCCATTTGACATGTCTGAAAGAGGCAAAGGAAAGAACATTTTGGGCAATACAGTGAATTATGATTATTCTTAAAGTTCATGTGCTGTGGGATGTTGTTTATATTCTAATTTAATAGTGCACTGAGCAAGGATCTAAAACTAATAACGTTGCCCTCAACTCCATTCTGTGATCTGTGGAATGGAGGTTAGTAAAACCACCAATTAACCTGGACTGATTTAAGGCTCCTTCATATTTTATAACTGTGTTTGGAAGTGAGGGATTAATGTAATACAGCATTGCTGTCAATACAAAAATAGACTGAGCAACATGATTGGCATTTCAGGTTCTAATACACTTGCAGTTCTCCTGGTTCTATAGTTGCTGGTAATTCACATATGTGATATTATTACAAGGTTTCTTTACATCAGAATAGCACTTATTCACATGTATTGACTTGTGCGTAAAAAAATTGTAAATTATAAGAGGGTGCTTGATGTTTTCTCCTGTTTATATTAGGGACCAGAGCATTTTTTATTAAACCTTATATCACACATAACATGGATTAGTAAAAGTAGCAAGGGGCAACAGGGCAGCACATGCTCATTTTAATAATAATACCCATCTTAACACACATTGGAGGGAACAAATGGGTTATTCACTGGACCCTCCCTGGTTAGTAGAGTGTTTAATCTAATACATTTTCCCACTTTAGCCAAGCACTTGCATGGCATGTGGGAAAGGAAGGCAGCTGTGTGGCTTCTTTCCAATTTACCATGCATCCTGAGATTCCTACTGATTATGTGTTTTTTTTTTTTGTTTTTTTTTGTTTGCCCCCAGCAACTCTGATCTATCAATGAGATTTTTTCAATGCACAATTGTTTAGGTTAAAATATCAGCATTATCAAATCTGTAATCATTGGCTTTAAACAGCCAACCCTGCTTAATTCTGGATGTCAGCCACAACTTGTTTTGTGAATAGCCACCTTCATAAGAATCACAAGCAATTTTAATAAAACAAAACTCACTGCATTGAGAAAAAAAAAAAAAGACTTTCCATACTGAATCTAAAATTAGCTTGGGTTCTCTTAGCAACCATTAAACATGTCTCATAAAAATAACAACTAGAATATAGCTACTTTATCTGGATTGCTGAAAAAATAATATAAATCTTCATACCAATGAAATATTGTGGACTAATTAATATTCATACAATGATTTTATAAAATTAAACAACCTTTTCTGGTATTTTTATGAAGATAAATATATACTAGTACATTGTAAACATCTCCTCAAATCACAGGGAATGATTTTGATAGTAATTAACTGCATAATTAAAAAAAAAAAAAAAATCCTACAATGATTAGAAACTTAGTATATGGTATATAGTTGCAACCCTATCTGACTTTTATTCATAATTAAAGTATATAAAGTATAAAATTGAGTTATAACATAGACGATGTATTCTGATGTGTGACTCCTCTTGATTGTCTTTTCATTAATTTGAGGCTTCAATTAAACATTCCTAAGAGCAAATGTCGAGATTTGCAGATAGTATATTATAATTTACAGAAATGCTTAAAAACAGTCAGCAGTGTCCACTTCAATCTCTGCGTGATAATAAAGGATTATTATGTGCACTAACCTATTTATGAAAAGGAAACAGTGTGCTTCTTTCAGAGTCTATCAATTGCTTTAGTTAAGATTTCAAAAGCTTGGCCTACTTTACATGCAGATCACCATCCCAGTTGCATAAGGATTTACAATAGACAAAAACAAAACTGTTTTTGTTGTAAATAATGGTTGTTTGTTTAATTCACACAATTATGCGGACATAAAAAATGTTTACTGACTATTTAGGATGTAGAGATTAGTCTTTGATCATTGTATATCTTCAGCTATATTCTTAGAAACTTACATGTGCAGTATCTTAGTAAAACCAAAAGATAACTAGATTCATGCATTTACATAACTGGATAGGTTTCAATATTCTCTTATAAATGCAATAACTATTAGTAATGTCCCAAAATATTATGAGATACAACAAGAAAAAAAATATATAAACAAACAAAAAAGCATAAAAATCCAAGTACTAATGGTATGTACTTCACTGTGAGCACATAATGGCTACTCATATTGGTCAGCTCTTTGTCATGTTCGATTTAGTGTTACATATTTTTTAAATATACAAAAATATATTGATTTGATACACAAAATATAAGATATAATATATTCAGTTGTGTAACTTTCTTTAATTAGGAAAATATTCTTAAAACATTTATTAGCATTATTGTCATTAGAGATGAAATATAATGAATAGAGCATTAAATGACAGTGGCATTAACTGACTGTATATATATATATATATATCCATCCAACGGGTCAGGGCAAATAATTAATTTCTAAATTTCTAAAATACTATAATTTAAAAATTATATATCTGTAAGGAAACCTAGAAATATATTTGCAATCCAAATAGATCTTTAAAATGTCTTAAATTGTAAAAATCAATCATGTTTTGTCTCTGTTTAATACAAATAAAGATATAAGCTCTTATCTTACTTTGGGTATTTTTTTTTCTAAAATGCAGCACATTAAAACATGTTCGATGTATCAAAGCTAGAAGCAACAATTAGGTTATTTAAAGTGCAAAGGCACTTTAACTGAAAAAAGTGACGCCCAGTGGCTACAGCTGGTAATTGATTTTAAATGTTAAAGTATTATTTACATTATAAAAGAATGTCCATTTCATTTTGATCATTGAGATATCCTAGCAACACTAAATAAAATATTCACCCATTTTTGAGAAGGAAAGGGAAAATCATAAAAAAAAAAAAAAACACTAGAACATTCATATCATGAAATATTGAGCCTAGAAAATAAAATTCAAAAATAATTTAAAGAAAATGGAGAGGAAGGAGAGGGGGAAAGACATGTTGTCCACCAATGCCAATGCAATTGAAATCTATATGGTACCTGCGTAGCTTAAAAAATTTATAGTAAAATTGGATTCACCAGCCATTCGTTGTGTGCACAATTGTTTGTGACACTTCATATAAACAACAGGCTTCGAGCTATGCAGTGTTGCCTACAGCTGACTTATTGCAGTTTGTTTTTCCAAAACTTCAAGGTAATCTGGCTCTGACTGCAGTTTTCCTTGAAGCAAGAGATGCTCTTGTTTGGATTGTTCTGCAAAATATTTTCTGGGAGTGCCATATAAAACTGTTTTATTAATCCTGTCCTGGTTTTGACGCCTTGACTCGTATGCAGGAATGAGTTGCCTTTTGGGCAACGTGCAAAAGTTATAATGGACTACCCCGGTGCTTGGTAATTCTTTTACCCTTTCCGCAATGTTCTGGTAGAGGAGCTCAGGTTCTCCTTGAGTTTGTGACTTTTCTAGCAGTTCAGTTGTGCTTATTGTATAAGCTATAGTAGTTGGGTCATCCTTTTTGTGGTCTAGTTTGCTATAACTAAATTCTTGAAGATTTCTGTAATAGGCAACAGGATCTCCTTCTTTTTGCATGTAGATAGGGTTTTGACACATTTGCCCAACAGGTGGAGGGATGTAGTTGTAGACGTGAGCCTCTGTTTTATCATTTGAGTTTGGGTTGTATGACCCATACTGAAGCTGAAAGGAACTTATATCTAAATTGTTTGCACTGCTGCTAGGAACACTCTGTACTCCCTTTCTTCTTTTTAGAACAAAGACAAATAGCCCTGCCCCAAAGCAGACGGACAAGATGAAAACTACCAGCAATCCCAAAATCAGCACAGAAAGAGGGACCTCAGTGTGCATTTCTGGATAGGGACTTGGAGTAATGCTGGAAGGGTGTGGGGTGTCAGTTTTGTAATTAAATGACAGTACTGTAGCATCAGCCATATTAGGGTTCTCAGGACAGATAGCATCCTTGGGAAGGAACCTTAAATGTTCCCCGGCATGTTTGAGTGGTGATTCACATGTTACCTCCTGTACAACCACTGTGGAACTAGACTGTTCTATCCAGTTCTTCAAACCTAAAATATCACATGTGCATTCCCATGGGTTTTCCTGGAGGTCTATCTGAATAAATGCAGTAAGCTGGTCAAGAACTCCTTTGACTGGCAAATATGAGAAATGGTTGTTCCTTAGATTCAGTCGAGTAAGGGCAGTGCCTCCAAATACACCATCTGGCAATGACCTCAGCAAATTGTTGTTGAGAAATAGTAGTTGAAGATTACTCAAAGCATCAAATGTGCGCGGCATGATGTCCTTTATAACATTGTACTCTAAATAGAGATATTGCAAACTGTACAAGCCATCAAACAATGAAGGATATAATACTTCTAGGTAATTGCCATTAAGGTACAGTCTGCGTAAACTTGTTAAGTTGGAAAATGCACCTTCCTGTATCATTGCTATTCGATTATTTCCTAAATGTAGCAAATCTAATGAACTAAATTCAAGCAGATCTGATTTATAAACAATTTGCAGGTAATTACCTGTCAGATAAAATTTTCTTGGGTTGGTGGGTTTGGGTTGAATTTCAGAGATGTTACTAATCTTTCTCTCTTGACAATTGACATTTAAGCCACTATCAGAACTCTGTGAGGTGCACACACAAGTGTCAGGACATGTAAGGGGGACTGGAGATTTGGTCTGATACACCATAATTGGCCCAAATATTTGCCTGTCTTTGTATACAGTGACTCTGGGTGTGGGTCTGTTTCTTGTTTTAGGAGGCCTGCTGGCCTTGGGAACTCTAGTGGGAGTAATTGCAGGGTTAAAAGTTGGGGGCAGCCTTTGAATACGAGGATCTGAAAAAGCTGGATGTACTGATCTCTGATTTGTGTCACCAGCACTTTTTCTAGGACAGAGGTCTTGCCTTGTTAGCTGTGTGACATCTTTGCCATGCAGCCTAAAGGGGGTCTCACAAACAATCTCTCCCACAAAAACTGTGATGGTATCTAACCAGGCTTTGAGTGGGGTCAAATCACATGTGCAATTCCATGGGTTCTCTTCTAGCTGGATTTCCATAATCCCGCCAATGTGTTCAAGGACACCAGCAAAGGGCAACATTTTGAGCCTATTACCTCTCAGATCCAAGTGAGTTAAAAGCACAAAACGAAAGACGTTGTTGGGGAGAGACAGCAAAAGATTGTCATTGAGAATCAAGACTTTTAATTTATTCAGCTTGCTAAAAGCCCCAGTTTCAATTACACTGATAAAATTGTAATCTGCTTGCAAATATTCTAGACTCTCAAGGCCCTGGAAAGTTTCCTCCTTTAGAATCTCCAGTTTGTTATTATTGAGATGCAATCTTTTGAGGGTCTTCATCCCGTTGAAAGCCCCTGCTCTGATCTCTTGCAGTTCGTTGTTTCCTAAATGGATAGTCACTGCATTGGAATAGTTGACAAACTCATTTGGATACAGTCTGCTCAATAAGTTGCCATTGAGGAAAAGCTGATATATCCTGGACTGCGGAGGCAGAAGCAAACTGACGCTAGTAAAACCCTTATTCTCGCAATTAATATTAAGCACGTTCTCTTTTTCCTCGCATAAGCAGCGGATTTTGCATATGTCTTTGGCAGTTTTGCGGCTTTCTGTCTTTAAGATCCCAGTCACTGATATAAAACTCAGCAGCAAAACGCTGTTCAGCATCTTTACATCCCGCAGATCCCAGATCTGATATCTATGTTAAAACCTTGGAGAGGAACAGAGAATAAATAGGTTTGTAAATGCAAGAACCACCTAACACACTTCACTGATTCATTTGCTTTAACAGCCCCCCGACATCCAACATCCCCACCTTTTTGTGTTATAATATTGCAAACACTGAGACCCCCGACTCCATAGAAAAAGGGTTTTCTAAATTATATCTGTTCCACTCCCTTAAGTCGTGATCAAATTGTATATCCTACTCATTTTAGTGATCTCCAGTTATAATCTAATCTACCTTGGTGTTTTCAAATGAAATGGATACATTTGTTTGTGTGTATGTGTTTGTAAGTATGCAGTGTGTGCGTGGACGTGTGTGTATATTGAGAGGTAAAATACTGTACTCACACATCAGGGAAGCATTTAGATTTTTCTCTCTCGCATGTCCTGTTCAGGCTTTAAATATCTGAGGATAAAATCCAAGAACTGCTCAGTTTCCCCAATCCATAATCTCCGGGCAGGTGTGGGTAGAAGTTTTGATGAGTGAGAGTCTCTGATGGCTGCCTGAGTGTAGTTGCTGCAGTGACAGCTTTTAGCCCTTCTGCTCTCCCTGTGTGAGTGAGCCTTCTATAGAGGCTTGCAACTCTGCAGGCTCCCTCGGACCGAGAGGGGATGACGTCACGCCCTGGAAATTAGTTGCTGGGGGAGCTCTGCAAGCACGTTGTGCCTGTCTATTGCACTCCTTTGTAAATCCTTTCATTGTGGGAAATGGAGTGGGGACTCATTGTGATCTCCGGATACTGTCTGCATGGGAGAGGAGAGTGGCTGCAAAAACCTCCTCCCCTCCCCTCCCTACCTTAACACTCTGAGAATCACTCACATGCAGCACCGATTTGGGGGGGTGGGGGAAGAACTACAGTAAGTTTCATCTGGTCTTATTATTTTAGCATATAAATAATAATTGTATGCTGTGTCTGTATGTGTGTCACCTGCTAAACATTATTTGCTATGGAGATCAGCCCAGCAAATTCATTACAATTAAATCTAATTGTAAGGAGTTGGTGCTCTGTATTCCTGCATGCATATATGAAAATTGTGCAGATAATGTGCAATGAAACAGATTACAATTAACTGTTCGGTGGGCTGTTAAATGCTGACTCCAGTTGCATCCATCAAAGCCTCTAGCTGCTTAGGTGGTAAGAAAGGAAATATCTTTAGAAAAAAAAAAAAGGCTTAAAGATTCCAGTGGGTTTAAGCTGCAGTACTCACTGCAGGCTCTGCAAACTTTCACTGAAGGGGTTAAACAGCTCTTTTAGGTTCCCCAGGATCATGTGGACTCCAGAGCGACCTTTAGTTGCTGATAATGAGATGGGGCAGGATTTGATGAGCAGCTTTTTCCTGCTGTGATATCTGTTCTTTAATGGGTACCGTTTTGAGAAGAATTGAATTAGGTCATGTGTGGATGCAATTAGTAGTGTACAATATACTGTATCATATTATATTGTGTCGCAATGTGTCCTGCACTGTGCATGGTAACAGTAACTTTTATCTGTTTTCTCATAATTAGGCATATTTTAACCCACTGAGTGCCACAGTAATGAGCAGTGCATTGATTAACATTCTTTTTGCCAGAGGCACATTGACTCTTTGGTTGCTGAGGAATCATCCACATCTCTGTTGCTAGGTCTTTTAATTATGTGATTACCAGGAGTGTAGAACTGCTAGCATCCTCCTGATAAATCAATTTAATAATAATTACAAGAATTTAAATTGAATATTATTTTAAAATGCTACTGATTTAAAGGGAGGGCAGGACATGAATTTGTTAAATAAGAATATATCTCTAATAGTGTAATGCACAGTCAGCTGCATAGAAATACATCTGATATAGGCAATGTGCTGTACTGTGCAGGCCTTTTTAGCTGTGCAGAGTGAGAGGAGGCTTAAAGCATGAAGATGAAGTGCAGATAGAGCAGGTTTTTAGTGGTTATGAAAGAAAGCTTTATTTATAAGAAAGAGGCCAAGGAATGCAGGTCTTCTGCATGTTGGTACCAGTGAACTGAGGCTTCCTGTAGTACTGTAACATTGCCTGGGACTGAACTCAGTGTTTTTTTCTCTCTGCTCTTTCATGTTAACTGGTGATCAGTGAGATGATTGTTTCCTAGCTGGATGGTCTGTGGGTGGTAGTGACAAATGCATGATGGTATTTTTAAGATAATTTTAGCTAGGTAATAGAGTTAGAGAGCATTAGATAATCTTTGCTTATCTATGTGAACTCAGGACACCCCCCCCCCCCCCCCCCCACCCCCATATATGTGATGTCAGGCAGATTTAAATGGATCTATTCACGAAAGGTCACACCGACGTTGCAACTGATTTTAACAATGCTGGGTGAAAAACTAAAATGAGGGGGGGTAGGGGGGATAGGGCACAGGGAGGGGAGGAACTTGCCTATTCACTGAAGGAAAGTCATTCAAGGGAAGTCACAGACTGGAATGGAATGGAATGCTTAGCTTGATTAAAGCTTAACAGTGCTAGAAAATAGAAAGTTGTTATTAAAATGTCTGAATTGCAGGTGATACAAAGCTGTTTTAATTGTTCAAATCTATTAATTAGGATCATATGTTCCTGATGTCCCAACTTCAGTAGCCAACTAGAAGTGAATATTGCTTGTGGCATTGAGCTGCCAGTGGGCGAACAGATAAAGTTGACACAGTTTTGCTTACAAATACATTTAATTTATGATCAGTGCTGCCATAATTCACAAGAAATAAGCCTACTAAAACATATATGTATGAAGATTATTCTTCTTCCACAAAGATTGTTGCAGTGGATGAGCAGTGGTCCGATTGATGGAGATCACACCTGACATTCCACAAAGGATAGTGTGCATGGCATGCCATGGATGGCCATCTTTTGGAAACAATGGTAGTACATGCAGCTGTGGGCTCCATTTTTTACATTCATGGTTTTAACATAGTTAGAAGCAAAATGGCAGTAAAATAATACATTATGAATCCTCTTTCATCTATGCATGTATTAGCAAAATATCTAGCACAAATCATTGATGGAATTTTATTCTCTATTTACTTATATCACCTATTGGGTGGAGAATGGAGTGGCTGGGGGGAGTATGAGACACATGGAGTGTCTAAAGGGGGAAAATAAAAAACACATGGAGGAACAGGGGGAGGATGAGACTCATGGAGGGGCTGCTGGAAGAGACACATTGAGGAGCTGGGGTAGAATGAGACACATGGAAGTGCTGGGGGAGAATGAGACACATGGAGTGGCTGAGGGAGAGAATGAAACACACAGAGGAACAGGGAATAAACATGGAGGGGCCTGGGGAGAGAATATGACATATGGAGGGTCTGTGAGTGAGAAACATGAAGGAACTGGAGGGAAGAATGAGACACATGGAGGGGCTGAAGGGGAGAATTATACACACATTGGTCGGGGACATATAGAGTGGCTGGGGGGAGAATCAAACACGAGACACATGGAGTGGCTTTGGGGGGAGAATGAGACACATGAAGGGGCAGGTGGGATGCGACACATGGAGGTGCTGAAGGGGAGAATGAGACATGTGGAGGGGCTGGGGAGAATGAGACACATAGGGATCCTGAGGGGGGATAAGACTCATGGAGGTGGGAAAATGAGACACATGAGGTGGCTGAGGGGAGAATGAAAAACACATTGGAGGGGATGAGACACACGGAGTGGCTGGAGGGAGAATGAGACTCATGGAGGGGCTGAGGGGGAGAATGAGATACATGGAGGGGCTGGGGAGAATGAGACACATGGAAGTGCTGGTGAAGAATGAGACACATGTAGGGGATGGGGGGGAAATGAGACTCATGGAGGTGGGAGAATGAGACACATGGAGGTCCTGAGGGGGGATGAGACACAAATGAAACACACATTGGGGCAGGGGCAGATCCAGAGCCTAATCTTAGATTATTTAAATAAAAATCAAGACACAATAACCACTACAGCTCTTTGTACTGGTTATGGTGCCAGGAGTACTGTGGTGCCCTCCCAAATTAAATAGGGGGCTGTAGGTGTGTGTGTGTGAGTGGGCAGTGTGTGTGTGTGTGTGAGGGGTACAGGTTATGTATTGGAGGCATTGTGTGTTTGGGATGCAGTGTGTGTGTGTACGGGAGGCAGTGTGTGTGCGAGGGGTGCAGTGTGTGTGTGTGTGTGTAGGGGGGCAGTGTGTGTATGTGGGTGCAGTAGGAACACTGTGTGTAGGGGAGGCAGTGTGTGCATGTGGGATAGCGTGTGTTAGTGTGAGGGGTGTAGCGTGTGCATGGTAGTGCAGTGTGTATATATGGGGTGCAGTGGGAGCACTGTGTGTATTGGGCCAGTGTGTGTATGAGGGTGCAGTGGGGGCAGTGTGTATTAGGGTGCAGTGGGGGCAGTGTGTGTATGGGGGTGCAGTGTTTGTGTGGGGGAGCACTGTGTGTATGGGGGTGCAGTGTGTGTATGGGGGTACAGTGGGGACAGTGTGTGTGGGGGCAATGTGTATATGGGAGTACAGTGGGGGCAGTGTGTGTGTGTGGAGGCAGTGTGTGTATGGGAGTACAGTGGGGACAGTGTGTGTATGTTGGGCTGTGGGGCAGTGTGTGTGGAGTTAGGAGAGGGAGCTCAATAAAACAAGAGTTTTTTTATTTTTTTTATTTAAGAAATATGCTTTATATCCCCCTCCCTTCTTAGTATTGCTATTTTCTCAGATGAGGAGGGGGGGCAATGGCCCCTGCATTGGGGGGTGATACACATGGAGTGGCTGGGGGGAGAATGAGACACATGCAAAGATGGAGGGGGAGAATGAAACACATGAAGGGGCTGGGGCAGGGCACATGGGGGAGGGGGGGGGGGGATTTTTGTACCAGGACCTGGTGGTTTCTAGTTACATCTCTGGGTGGCATCCTATGTCTGTGTAATTATTTTTTCTTATTATTCTTTATATTTTATTCGTGCAGATAAGTAGTAACATAAGGATGTGCACTGCCACAACAGCTGGTACAGCCAGGTTTCTATTGACATATGATCACATGGCATTAATAAGACATTGCACTTTTTATAAACATATGAGTAAACAGGATTATTTCTTAAGCGTCATAACAACAAAAAACAGAAAGGAAACGTTAGCTTGGTTTAGGATATGAAAGGGTAGGAACCTGACTAATCTTGTGTATCTAGCTAATATACAGTATATGGGCTGCATGTTTACTAAGATTAGTGGGCTGTATAGCCAGGAGACAGACTAGACTAAGTAGTGTATAGAGAAATAGGTTGAACTGTATCCCTGCTAAGTACAGCTAGCTACAAAGGCATAATACGTGCTATTCGAGACATGCTTATACGAGTAGCTGGTGTAAGAGGTAGCCACTGCAAGAGAGTTCAGCAGGAAGGTGTAGGGACGCCTTTCTGGGTAGCTTGAGTCCCCTGGGAGGTATGTGGGGTGCTAGGGGAGGCCAGCAATTAATGCATTATGATAAAGAAAACTCATGGGGTTAGACAGTTGTGTCAGCGGAAGCCGTGAATAGAGAAATGGTGAGTGGTAAGTCCAAGTCTTTGAGTGCGGCTAAGCCGATGATGGCTGGGGGGAGATCACAGTCCCCTATCAGCTGTAAATGCTGCAATGCCTCAGTGCCTTGAAAAGGTATGCTGGTCCTCGTGGTGGGCAGGGTTGGTGCCTTCCCGTTCAGCAGTCTGCAGCTTGTACCGCCATGAGCCGCCTGTGATCCCCAGGTTCCTTAGGAGTTCTAGTTTTTGGTCCGTGGCCAAGGAAGGGAGCAGTTTAGGACTGGGTTGTGCCGGCTGGCCTGGTGTCCTCCAGTGATATGCCGTCGCTCAGGTGGGGCAGTGACCTCCTGGAGGAGAGAAGAGTGTTTAGAAGGTAGTCCCGGGGCATGTCGTTGTTTAGCTAATGGGCGACTCACCACTGGTCTGAGGTGTTGGAGCTGTTGTCAAGTTGCTTGCCTCCTCTTCCCCACTATCCGGGTCGCACCATGGCCCCGTCCAGGAGCTGCTGGCTCCTGCTTGGTGGCCTGTGAAGTTGTTGCCGGCGGGATATGTTCCGGAGTGCTCCTGTGATTAGTGAGCCTGGCCCACAAGTCGGAAAACAGGTGGTCCAGCCTTTCCGAGAGAGGAGGCAGCGGATCCAGGTGCAGGTTGCACGTGGTGTCTGCCATGTTTGGCATTGCTGGTCCGGCGGAGCAGGTAGGCCAATTCTGAAGCCTCATTCCTGAGCTGCAGGCTGTAGTTCCTGGGATATCCCTCACTGGCAGGGGAGGGTTGGGGGGGGGGGGGGGGGCGAGAGTTTACTGGGGAGACCTCCAGTTGAGTAAACTACAGTCGGTGGAGTTGATTGGCCGCCTCCCTCGTGCCATCTGAGTCGGTCGTATGTAGGCTTCAGGTCTATTTCCGGAAAGTAGCTGCCGATTTCGGTCAAGGACTCTGTCTTGGATTGCCGCAGTGGTAGACTCTGGGACTTGGTAACAGGCAGTATTAGTGCTATTTGCAGTACTTTTGGCAGAATTTAGGCAATTTAGCACAGAGCTCGTCTGATGTGTGACGGCTCAGCTTGGCTGCTAAGCTCCACCTCCCCCGGGTAATTTTTGAAGTCACTGAGCTCTTTATTATGACCCCATTGTACTGTCACTGTTTACTTACAGAGCTTAATGGGTGGATTGTATGTACCTATTAGGATTGGTGAGCTGAAAACACCTGAACTTAATAATTAGTAGAGGTGTCAACCTACTTTTAGCCATATATTGTACTCACTTATTATATTCTCTTTAACTGCTTCCTGTCACCTCACTGCTGCAAATGGGCTATTAATATGAATACATAATTTTGCTATTCAGCACTCTTTATACAGTTTAACAGACAGTCAACATGAAGACTGCTCTCAAGGAGGGTTTAGAGGGACACTCCAGGCACCCAGACCACTTCTGCCCATTGGAGTGGTCTGGGTGCCACCACTTTTTATAAACTGCAATAATTACCTTGCAGGGTTAAGTCCTTCTCTAGTGGCTGTCTTTCAGACAGCCACTAGAGGGACTTCTGTGTTCTTAGAACAAGAAAAGAGTTTTAAACTACGCTTGACATCCTCACGCTATGCATGAGGACCTCCAAGGTGCTGGAATCCCCATAGAAAAGCATTGAGTAATGCTTTCCTATGGGAAGGACTAATGCGCGCACGCGGCCATTGCCGCGCATGCGCATTAGGCCTTCACTGCCGACTGACGTCGGCGGAGGAGGAGCGTGGGAGGAGCCTGACCCAGCGCCAACGGACACCGGCGCTGGATTCAAGTAAGTCACTGAAGGGGTTTTAACCCCTTCAGCAACATGGGATGGGGGCGGAAGGGAGAGGGGTCCTGCAATGACAGGAAAACTAATATGTTTTCCTGGCACTGAAGAGTCCCTTTAAGTTGGTTCAACTCAGTTATTTGTTTTTACTTAGCATTTACTGTATACTCACAAAAATTGATGCAGGCTTATACCATAAAACACTTTTGAAAATTACTTCATAATAATTTTGCAAGCTGAAAGTGTTGGATTAGAGCACTGGAGAAACATGTAGTTTTTTGGTCAAACTGATTGAAAAATGGTTAAAAAAAAATGGGGTACTATACCCATATCTTCTTGTTCCATGAAGGCTGCTATAACCTCCAGTGGTTTTGCCTATCCACTGTCTAACTTGCTCCATTATGTATAAAACACAAATCTATACTTTACATCAAATTGTAAAGAAAGTAAATTATCTCTCTTCAGCATTTGGTTGTAATTGAAATTTCTAATCTCTCCCATAGAATACTATTTAAATCAACCTGGTCCCTATGGCCATTAGTGAGCAGTTTGGGATTGCAGGTGGGTGATAGTGGTTCTGCAGAAAACACCCAGTGGGCCTCGATAGCCGTGGACCAAGACAGGCAGGGGAAATTCTTTCATCTCCTCTACCGGCCTATGCAGAGATCAAATATCTCCCACACTGGCCAACTGACACTTATTTCAAACAGAGGGAGGGAAGTGCCTTGGAGGCTGTGTGTTCCTCCCGTGAGCAGGCTGGTCGGAGTGTTGCCACACATTACCATGGCAATGCTTCAATAAAGTGCTGTGCTAGCAGGAGGACCGGAGAGTCAGCCTGCAGCCGGAGCTTCACTGGACCACCAGGGCTTGCAGCATTGGTAAAAGGTAAGAAGAAGGGAGGGGGAGACACATCTCACCCACCTACACACAGCACAGACCCTATGCACCCTTCACACACAAAAACACACTATACCCTACACACACACACTGCCCCACTCACACACACACAGCCCTCTCACACACACTGCATGCCTCACACACACACACACACACACACTGCCCCCTCACACACACAGACACACACACACAGACTACCCCCTCACACAAACTGCCCCTCACACACACACACACTGCCTTCTCACACACAGACAGACTGCCCCCTCACACACTGCCCCTTCACACATGCACAGCACCTTTCACACACACACACACAGCACTCCTCACACACACACACAGCACTCCTCACACATACTACACCAGGCTTCCCCAAACTACAACTCCCATGATTATCAGCCTATTTCATTCACAGAATCATGGGAGTTGTAGTTCAGCAACATCTGGAGGGCCGGAGTTTGGGGAAGCCTGCACTACCCCCCAACCTTCACACAAATCCAGCACCCCTCAGACTCAGCACCCTTTACACACACACTGCACCCTTCAGACACTGCCCCTCACACATTACACCCTTCACACACACAGCACCCTTCACACGCGCACTGCCCCCTCACACACACTAGTAGAATGGAAAATAGAAAAAAAGGAAAATAAATAGATAAACTTTTTGAAAAAAAGAAAACTTATTTGTAAACAATAAATAAATAATTGCACTTGTGCTATAACTTTAGTCACTGTGAGACTGGTGGGCGTTAAGGACATTTTGCCATCAACAAAGATATATAAAAAGTGGGCGGTACATATTAAAAGATTGACTACCCCTGATTTAAATGAACACTCAAGATGCCTGATGCACTTTAGCTTGCAGAAGAACTTAAAGCAGGGCTGCCCAATATGTAAATCCCCAGATGTTGTAGAACTACAACACCCATGATGCTTTGTCATTCTAAATGCTACGACATCTGGAGATCTACCTAATGGGCAGCCCTGGCTGAAAGGGACACTCCACCGCCCAAATACAAAATAAATAGAAAATTACTGTGTAGTAGATAAATCCTAAATGAAAACTTGTATGCATTTAATTATGCATTTTTTTTTCTTTAGGGGGTATTTCTAAAAGCAAATTGCAAAAGCTGCAGTCCCCTTGTCTTAACAGTACCTGTTGTCTGATTGAAAGGTTATATAAAGGTGTCGAGTTCTATTGAAATCTGCATGTTTTGTAAATTGGCACTTTTATACTTGAACCATGTTTCACTCCCATGGTTGCAAGTCAGAAAAACTAGCCCTGTTATTTCCTGACGTTTAGCTCAGTAGGCCTAAACTCAATTGCCCAGAGCACCTGCCTTGCAAAGACTACTCATTGAGCTGCATTGGCAAGTCTGTCATTTGTCAGACACAGAAAATCTGGGCTTTGTTGGAAGAGCTTGCAATGGCCTTTAGAAAAGAGATTTGCTTACTTTTGTAAGCAATTTTTATATATACCACCAATGAAAAAATGTATAAATAAATGCATTCATGTTTTATCTACTAAACAGAACTGTGATTTTATTTGTTTTTTTATGTTGACAGTGGAGTGTTGCTTTAATTAATACATTTAATCTTGTCCATAGAAAGTCTTGATTTAATCATTCTAAATCACAAGCTGGGTGGACAGCATATGCATGGAAATGCTAGTTGAAGGACACTAAGCAGAGTTAATTTACAATACAGTATTAAATACAGTTGAAACTCTTCCACTCCATGATAAAGGCATTTGATTAAATTAATGTTTGCATAGTCTTCTGTCATGGTATTGATGGTTGTTTATTGCACATTTTGTGTTACTTTTCATTTGTAGTTCTAGAATAGAATGCACTTGATGGACACTATCATCCCTAATCCATCCACAATCCATTTTCATAGGAAGTGAAAATGAGTTTAACAGAGTTTTATTGCTTTACAAGTGATAACAAACAATGAGTGACAGCGATGCCAGGAGGTCATCTCTCAACTGGTGATGGGAAAGAGAAACTGCAGAATGGAGAGAGAAAATGCAGCAGTATGTGATCATTTTTTTTCTTTTTACTAAATATAAGTTTGATATTTTAAGGATAGTTTAAGGAAAAATGTAAACTCAGCTATTTTGCTTATTACCAGGTGTTCTTTTTTCAACAGAGATAATATATATGAGGGTCGCTTGGCACTCACTTTCACATACAACAAAATAATAAAAATACCCTGGTGCAAGCCACGTAATGTAAATATAAAAATAAAAATTAAGGTGCACTCAAGGGAGTTTCAAATAGTAGGTATATACTATTGTGACACTCATCTTTGCAGATCCTCTCCAAGTCATTAAGGTTTCGAGGCTGACGTTTGGCAACTCGAACCTTCAGCTCCCTCCACAAATTTTCGATGGGATTAAGGTCTGGAGACTGGCTAGGTCACTCCAAGACCATAATGTGCTTCTTCTTGCGCCACTACTTTGTTGCCTTGGCTGTGTGTTTTGGGTCATTGTCATGCTGGAATACCCATCCATGACCTATTTTCAATGCCCTGGCTGAGGGAAGGAGGTTCTCACCCATGATTTGACAGTACATGGCCTTGTCCAACTTACCTTAAATAGCAAACTTCAGATGGGCCTGTACATGTGCTTTCTTGAGCAGGGGGAACTTGCAGGTGCTGCAGGATTTCATTCCTTCAAGGCGTAGTGTATTACCAATTGTTTTCTTGGTGACTATAGTCCCAGCAGCCTTGAGATCATTAACAAGTTCTGGGTTGATTCCTCACCATTCTCATGATCATTGAAAGTCCAGGAGGTGAGATCTTGCATAGAGCACCAGACCGAGGGAGACTGACGGTTATTTTGTGTTTCGCACCAATTGTTGTCACCTTCTCACCAAGCTGCTTGGCGATAGTCTTGTTGCCCATGCCTGCCTTCTGTAGATCTACAATCTTGTCCCTGACATCCTTGGACAGCTCTTTGGTCTTGGCCATGGTGGAGAGTTTGGAATCTAATTAATTGATTGCTTCAAAAATAAAAAAATAAAAAAAAAACAAATTAATTTAATAGAGGCACATATGTTAACATATACAAGGAGGATAGAGACTTTGAACATACTGAGTGAGTTGAATAATTGGGTTAATAATTGGGGAATACCTCACCCCTGTATTACTGTAACTGAGGCCATGTATTTTGAGTAAAAATGTAATATGTTGGATTTCAAGAGTAACTAAAATGCTAGATCGAGGTTGCAGAAGATGTTATTTTCAAACATAGCAATAAATACGTGGTAGTAGTGAGAACACATGAGTACCCAGTTATACAGCTGCAGGTAGCACAACCTTAACAGGGTTACTTATTATAAATATAATTCAGTTGCATTGTTATGCTGTTAATCGAGAGAAATGTATATGATACTGTTAACTGGTTGATTTATCCCACTCCTGAACAAGATGACATAGAACCGGATAGAACACACTAAAGATTATTCCAAACTGGGACAACCGGATGTCCGCTCACTAACCCCCCTGGCTGATAATATAGGAGGCTATGGCCACTCTCCCACTCAGCCACATTATTTGCCACCACTGCAAAGACTTTATTTATATACTTTGTTTTCTACTCCCCCTTCAAAACCCTCCAGTTTCTCTCCACCAATCCCAAAAAAAACCTAGAACGGTACACTACAATTGCTATCTAGGGAACTGAGTCAATTCAAACTGTAACATAAAGCCACACGTGTTAGGCGTAAAGCCAAATTAAGCGCTATTGACTAAGCACCCATACCAAGATTAGGAGACGTCTAGCTAAACCTTCTTGGATTACTTGGCAGGTCAATGGGAGCATATTCCCCTCAGTAGGGAGGAAAATAAATGCCAGAACAAACATTTCCTTAGACAGGTTAATGGCGGTACAGGTGTTTAAATTATTCTCTGTGAACATCAAGGGTCTTAATAGTCCACATAAAAGGAGATTAGCAATCAGGAAAATAAAAAATCTGGGTCAGCGGTTGCATGCCTTCAGGAAACCCACTTCTGTGAAGTAACCCGCCTAAATTTTAAACCAACAAATACCCCCAAGTGATTCATGCTTACTCACCTCACAAGTGGTGTCTATATTGATCCACTCAGATTGGGTATTCCAGCAAACCACGTAATACATAGACCGTTTAGGTCATCTATTAATTCTGGTGGGGACATTGAATGGAATAGCGGTCACCATCGCCTCTTTATATGCACCAAACAATAAACAAATATCCTTTTTTGAGGAAAGTCTTTCACAAGATTCAAGACCTAAAGCAAGGCTTAGTTCTCATTGGTGGGGATTTTAATTGCACTTTGGATCCAGAGATGGATGTACAAAGGGAATTAACTAAATGTCCGAAAATGAGCTCATACACAGAGAGCCGACACTTTACTGCACACCCACAACTTATATGATGCATGGTGCTCCTTACACCCAGATAAACAAGACTGTGGGGGAACCACCACTTGTTCGGGTGCTTTATACTTATACTGTGTGTTTTTTCCCTTGCCCTTCTTCTATTGTATCTACTAGTGTTCTAAATGGGATATTTGGGGTGGTCCCCATTCGGGAGTCGAAGGAGTTCCTTTGTAGGAGCTGAGTCCCTCAGTACCCTGCACGAAGATCCAGGTGATGGCCTTCCTATGGACCGCTGGCTACTACAGGAAGTTTGTCCCCAACTACAGTGCCCTAGCTAAGCCTCTCACTGACCCCAGTGTGAGAGCAAGCATTCCAAGCTCTTAAGAGCGCTCTGGTAAAAGCACCTGTCCTGGCTGCTCCTAATCTGAACAAATGTTTTCTTATTCACACAGACGCTCCTATGTTTGGATTGGGGGCAGTGCCAGATCAGGGACGATGGCGGAGAACAACCCGTAGCTTTACTCAGCAGAAAGCTACTACCCAGGGAGATAAGCTACGACACCATCGAGAAGGAATTCCTGGCGGTGGTGTGGGCCCTCAAGAAGCTGCAGCCCTACATCTATGTCCAACAATTCACACTACTCACAGATCACAACCCGTTGGTGTGGCTTAAACGGGTAGCTTGGAACAATGCCAGGCTGTTACGCTGGAGCCTGGCCCTACAACCATATGATTTCACTATCCACTTCAGAACTGGTAAGCAAAATGGAAACGCTAATGGGTTGTCAAAGACAACAAAGACAGAACTGGAAAAGTGATTAGTGAGTACTTCCCTGAACATCCCCAAGCCAATCCGTTGGGAGCAGACTGTGTATGCCGGCTTGTGGTGAAGGGGGAGCTGTGTGGTGGAACCACTGCTTGTTCGGGTGCTTTATACTTATACTGTGTGTTATTTTTCCCTTGCTCTTCTTCTATTGTACCCGCTCCCATTCGGGAGCGCTCCTATGAAAGGAACTCCATTGACTCCCAAATGGGGACCACCACGATATCCCATTTAGAACGCTTGTAGAACGTTCAAGGAGAACGAAATTCAGAACGTTCAATACGAAATTGTACAATCCTACTAACGTTGTTAATGAACTGGTGACATTCTATGATAATCTGTACAACCTAAAGGATGACCCCACATTATCCCAAACCAATGCAACTTCCATTAACCAGTTCCTAGACGAAATAACATTGCCCATGATCACTCAACAACAAGGACTGACTTTGACAGCCCTGTTCTCCGAAGAAGAAATCAAGAGGGCAATACTATCGCTGCCTAAAAACAAAGCACCAGAACCAGACAGCTATTCCAACTATTACTATATTAAGCTGCTAAAGTAACTGACCCCTCACTTACTCTACTCTTTAACAATATAAAAGCAACAGGGATTGTACCTCGAGAAATGCTAGAGGCCCATGTAGTTACACTACCCAAGCCTGGCAAATCTCCAACTAAATGCGCCAATTTAAGACTCATATCACTCTTAAATGCGGATTTTAAATTGTATGCAAAACTATTAGAAAATAGGATTAAACCCATGCTTCACAACTTAATCTCAGCAGAACAAACTGGTTTTGTGCCAGGGAGACAAGTGGGTGACAACACCAGACACTTTATCAATTTGATCAATTGGGGCCATCACAGTAAACAAAGGGAGTACTATCAGCACTCAATGCGGAAAAAAACTTTTGATCGCCTAAATTGGGGCTATATAAATGCCACTCTGCTAAAAATGGTATTCCCATGTTCCTTCCTTACAAGTGTTCGGGCCCTGTACTCATTGCCCTCTGCAAAAAACAAAGGCTCTTCCAATAGGTCTTCCAATGAAGCAAGTGCAGACAAAAAACACAAACTCCCTGATTCAGAAGAATCATTCCCCAAACAAATTACGCACACAGAGGCTTGGAGGGACCTGGATATATATCGTGGCTAGGCAGGATCAATGCCATTAAGATGATGACATTGCCCACATCCTCTATTTATTCTGCACAATATCTATCACCCTACCAAATAGTAAGTTAAAAACATTTCAATCTATCCTATGTGCCCATATCTGGAGATGTAACCCCCCCCCGAATGTCACGCAAACTCAGACCCCTTTATGGCTGGTTCTTGAAAATGTATGTATTCACCCACTGAGAGTGGAAGGCCTGTTGTTTTTAGTTGCCACTAATATCACCCATCTGAAATCTTATGTTTTACCGAGCACACAACGTCTGATCGGGGGATGGGTCAAATGGAAAGGTCCATTTGTGACAAACTCCCCTCTCCAAGTGAGTTTGTCATGAGCTCCTGGAGGAGCCTGCTCGCCAGCCTCCTGCCCTCAGACTATGGACCCTGCAGGGAAACCTGTAAAAGACTACAAAACTTGACCCACCGTTAGCACTGATTTCATGGAACTGTTTTGGGCATAGGACCATGTGCACGATCAGTCAAAATTATGATGTGACGAAGTGCCCTTCGCCGCTTGTGCCTGGAGGGGACTACTGGCTAGCCTCCTGCCTTCTGACTATGGCCCCTGTGCTGATAGCTGTATTTTACCCTGCAGATAGGTTTATTTGTGTATTTCTGCCGGGGCGTTCAGGACTTTCAGTATGTGAGTAGTGCTACCCCAGATAGCTATGCCATGGAGCCTATTCGTGTAACAAAAGACTATGGAAAAGACTTTGGCTCCATGGTGATTGAACTGTATGTATATTATCTGAGCGCCATTCGGTAATAATGTGCGCTCAGATCTAAGCTGTCTGGGGATATGTTGCATGTATATGTTTTATGTAGTAATTGTAACATTGTGTAATTTTATGTCTTTTTGTAACCATGTGGTTAATGGAGTCTTGCTTCTGTCCTGGGAGATAATTTGATTACTTCTCAATTATCTCCAGGATAGAGAGGAGGGATTGGGATGTCACTGTGGGAGTGTTTTGGTTGTATTGCCAGTGATTGGCTAATATTCAATATGTGTCCCATTGTTCCATCAGGTCCCCTAGGGGAGTGTCCATCTGGTGGACACTTGCATAAATACCGGGCAGGTAGCCCTCAATAAACCAGACCTACTTGCACCTTTCTTGAAGCCTTGGCTAATGCTTGGGAGAAGGGATACCTACACTCTGGGGATTGCTATAATCACTTGATTTGTTCCTGCTACGCTCTCTGGATTTAGGAGAGGTTCCCCCACTGGGAGCTGGATCCTGGTCATGGATCCAGGGTGGGTGAGAGACGGCGAGACCCTGGCGCAGCTGCATCACTGGAGTGCTCAGAGTCCTCAGCAAGCGTTAGGAGCATCGATTGGCAGAGGTACTCGATCGGAGTGCCAGCAATCCGTCACATATGACTTCCAGGAAATTCCTGAACCCCTGAACTGATCTGGGTGATTTTTGGATATGTTGGTCACCCAGATCAGGGCTATCAGGGGATGTAACATTCTGGGGATATCATTTGTTTTGGGGTGCTTTCGGGACCTTTTAGAAATGTATGTTTTTTTCTGTGCTTGGAGATAATTGGATTAGAATTAGTACAGTTACTGATCCAATTATCTCCCTACACTTTGTTAATCCTGACCTCTGGCATCCTTTGACTTGGGCTATCCCTCGATTATCCTGCTGTTTGTGTCCTTGTCGGTACTGCATTGGAATCACCTTTCCTGCACAGCCCCCATGCACAGATTCACAGTCCAGGTGGCTTCTTATCTGGTCACCTTGGACTGTGTCTATCTTCAAGGGTGAGCAAACATATCTGCACTACAGACTCCCATCTCAGGTAAGAACCCTGACACTTTGGCCTTTAACTATTTCCCTTCATTAATATTAACATATCATTTTTCACACAGCTTTCTTTTTTTATTTGTGAGGATTAGGATAATTGGTTGACTATGAAAGTCATCCCCCTAGCCCTTAATTGGGAACATTGGAACACACATACTTAATTTACTGGCAACTCTGGTATTCTATAGCTGCTATTCCTTAATCCCTAACTTTAGATCTTCTCTTTAAAGTCACTACAGCATCTCACTGAATCTTCCTATCTCACCTCTGTCTTCTAACGTATAACCTTTGCTACACTATATGCATGATATACTTTTAGAATTATCATCAATATGGTGAGGGCGTTACAGTTAGCCATATATAGGATATCGCAAAAGGGGGGTAGGATTAATGAGGACTTAGAGTTAAGAGGTTAATTAGGATGGTGATTTTTACAATATTAATATCCCTAAATTCCCATTGCCTTTTGTATTTTTATAAATACATTTAAATCAATCCAACGTTTCTCTATATATCTATCTGTATTTTAATATTTTAGCCCTTCTTATAAATAAATCCACAATGATTTCTGGATAATTGTCCAAAATAAAGATGGCGATTCTGACCCCGCCCCTGCCGCATGTTAAGCCCCACCCCCGACACAATGTGTTGTTTTTTGTTTTTTTTTTATAATCCCTGGTGGAGGATTCATTATTTTCCACCAGGGATTATTAAAAAAACAAACACATTTCCTTTGATACAGTGCCAGAGTTGCCAACATTTGAAAAAAATTTCAATAACTGTCTGTGCTCTCTGTATAATACAGGGTTGTGTGTATAATAAATTGGGACTGTCAGTGCTCTCTGTATAGTGCTGCTCTCTGTATAATACATGGCTGTGTGTATAATATCCCAGGACAGTCAGTGCTCCCTGTATAGTGCTGCTCTCTGTATAATACAGGTCTGTTTGTGTATAATATACCAAGACAGAGAGCAGCACTATACAGGAACACTGACTATCCCAAGATATTTTACACACACAGATCTGTATTATACAGATAACAGCACTATAGTATTATACAGATAGCTGAGCATATACTCCATGTCCCAATCTCTAGACTACTAGTACCTGTCAACAGCAGCTCCCAGACATGTGTAACAGGGCTAAAGTGTGCAGCAGCTCACACAGATGATTCAGCGGTAAAGCGCACTCGCTGGCAGAGCCAAACTGAGAATCCAAAGCAGCCCTGGAAAAAAAAATGTGTGCCATTTCTACAAGTCAATATGTATATATTGTACAGTAAGCACACAAGCTCACTGACATGCACAAATAGGCTTACTGACAGACAAAACTCTCTGACTCACACACAAGCTTACTACAGACAAACTCACTTGTTAAAACACAAGGCTCACTACAAAGAAGTTCAGGGACACACACAAGCTCACTAAAGACAAGCTCACTGACACACACATGCTCACTAAATAGAAGTTCACTGACACACACAAGCAGTACCATCTTAACAGCGTTAAGGGCCCCCGGGCAAAGCAGTGCACTGGGGCCCTTCCTACACAACAACTCACAGGAATAACAATTTTAATTATTGATACACTGCTGAGTACATACACACAGTACACTGAATACATACACACACACACACACACACAGAGATTTCTGAATGCACACAGACTCCTGAATGCACACAGGCGTTGCTGAATGCACACAGGCTCATTTATACACGTACAAACAGACTGCTGAGTCCATACACACACACAGACTGCTGAGTCCACACACACACACACACACACACACACACAGACTGCTGTCCATACACACACGCAGACTGCTGAGTCCATACACACACACAGGCACAGACTGCTGAGTCCATATACACACACAGTCCATACACACAAACACAGACAAACACACACACACACACACACACAGACTGCTGAATCCATACACACACACACACAGACTGCTAAGCCCATACACACACACACACACACACACACTCAGCACAGACTGCTGAGTCCATATACACACACAGACTGCTGAGTCCATACACACACACACAGACACACACACACAGACTGCTGAGTCCATACACACACATAGACTGCTGAGTCCACACACACACACACACACACACACATACACACTGCTGAGTCCATACACACACACCCACATACTGCTGAGTCCACACACACACACACACACACACACACACAGACTGCTGATTCCACACGCACACACAGACTGCTGAGTCCATACACACACACAGACTGCTGAGTCCATACACACACACACACAGACTGCTGAGTCCATACACACACTGCTGAGTCCATACACACACACAAAGAGACTGCTGAGTCCATACACACACAGACTGCTGAGTCCACACACACACACACACACACAGACTGCTGAGTCCATACACACACACACACACACACACACACAGACTGCTGAGTCCATGCACACACACACACACACACACACACACAGTCTGCTGAGTCCATACACACACACACACAGAGTGCTGAGTCCATACACACATACAGACTGCTGAGTCCACACACACACACACACACACACAGACTGCTGAGTCCATACACACACACAGACTGCTGAGTCCATTCACACATACAGACTGCTGAGTCCATACACACATACAGACTGCTGAGTCCATACACACATACAGACTGCTGAGTCCATACACACACACACACACACACACAGACTGCTGAGTCCATACACACACAGACTGCTGAGTCCATACACACAAACACACACAGAGACTGCTGAGTCCATACACACACACAGACTGCTGAGTCCATACACACACACACACAGACTGCTGAGTCCATACACACACACGCACATCAATCCTACCTGGCACATCTTCTGGCCTTTGCTGCAGCATCAGGGGCTGCTGCTTAAAGGTGGGGGCGGGGCTTCGTTTGGGGGGCAGGGCCTGTGCAGGGGAGCCTGTCAGGTCTCCCTCTGGCCACAGACAGCCCCCAGCAGCGTTCTAGCTCCTCTCTCCTGCATTCCCTCGCCTGTCACAGACTGTTACAGCCCGAGGGAATAGAATTTAAACACATGGTCAGCAAGTTGATGGCATTTGGAGGGGCCCAAGGGGAGGCACAGCATGATGTAGGGGGGGACCATGGCCCCCTCTTGCCCCCCCTCCAACGACACCACTGTATATGATACAGCAAATAGTTTTGGTCATTTTTATATGCATTTGTATGTAATTGTTCCGGCTAAAGTTCTTCATACTAGAGCAGGCCCTTGCTCTAGGTTATGTAAGTAGGATATTATCCTTTTACAGAAATATTTTTATATATATACACGACATCATTGGAGATTTTCCTTATTTTATTTTTATTTGTTTCTATATCTACTTGAAATCAAGCTTTGCTGACTCCTACCTCAGTATCCTTAGACAGGGATTATACCGTCCAAGCCTACAAATATAGAGCTTATATAGCTCTATAAAGTGAGTGTTTCATTGGCTTTTATCTACCATCATTTATATATTTTGTTCTTGTACTGCACTATTATTTGTCTTTTTTATTCTTCAGAAGTTAGTCTCTTTATCGTATGCAAATTGCCAGTTTTTAGTGCTTCACCACTTTAGTTCTTCACCTCTCTTGTTTACTTTGGTCTATATTTTACAAAAGGTGAGGGAACTCCTTGTTGGTGAATTGTAGATATTCCATTCAAAAGCGAGTGCCTTTTTCTATATCCCTTGTAGAGTTAAAAGGTAACTGTCGTTGAGGCTGAATATGTAACTGCCATGATTCTCTGTCTGTTAAAAATAATTCTATTATTAAGTTCCCCTAGCTTTAAAATCCTATAACCTTAATGTTCAAGGAACATTATTATCATATAACAATAAGATTATATTAATGTATTTATAATATATACTTTTTTTTATTCAGATTTTACAATTATTTATTTTATGAGAGGCACCCTTGAAACAATATATTACACCAAGGTTGATCGTTACATATATTACACATTTGCATTTTTATTTTATTTTTTTAAACACAAGACTTGCTAACTTTTTTTCATTCCCATTTACTAACAGCTGCATTTTTGGTCAGATTGCCAGGTATCTGTACCAGTGCTCACTATTTTGCCCTTGTCCATTGCTTTTCAAAATCACCTCACATAGAATGCTGCAGGCAGAAACAACATGTGATTTTGAAAAAGAATGGACCGTTGCAAAATAGTGAGCAATGAATCAAAAAATGGACAACCCCATAAAGATGGCTGTCAGAAATGTAGGCAAATGATTTCTTTAAAATGTCGCGAGATGGCATATTCTAAAATAACATTTATATTAAGATATTTTAAAAATAATGTCAGTGTTCCTTTAAGTCCCCTTAATCTGTTGCACATGGAACACACCTTTACCCCACATAATTACAGCACTTGCTACAGAACTATACATCAAAATGTAATGTAATAGTGAAATAGTGATATAATGCTGCTGCACTGTTTTCTAAGTGGTGGCATTATAGCATCTACTGCTAATGGGTGCTCTTATCTAAAGTAACTTCCACTCACATTGTCGCTTTTTCACTTTTTCAGTCTGCATTTTGGTTTAACAATTCCACTGTATCATATCATTAAAAAAATAAAAAAAATAAATCGAACTCTTTAGACTTGACTCTGACACCAAAATTTAGGTGACAGTTTGCTACAAATCCTTTTATGTTATGTCTAGAATTCTTACCTTTCTCTGCTAGGAAAGCATATTAAAGTTTAATTGTATTGCTTTGACTTTTTATTTTCTCAAGGTGTCTTTTTTATTTTAACCGTGTGACTTTTTGTAGACGATAAAACTTACGGCAGAATAAAAAGGGAGAAAATTTGTAGTGCAATAAAGGGGTATAATCAGTTTTTTGTTTGTTAGCAAAATTTGTAAACCTGTTTTTTTATTTTTTTATTTTAAGACATCAATTAAATCGCTTTACTATCTTGGCACAGCAGAGTCTTTTTTTTTATTAGCAATTATGTTAGCGTGGACTGAATGTGATCTTTTCATTGTGGTAATTTTTACTGAACCTTAAAAATTAGACACCTCTGACAAAATGGTTATTATAATAATCGTTTTATTTATAATGTGTCAATAGACAATGCTGTACAATGAGAGAAGAGAACATACAAGTAATTGATGATATACACAGTTAGGCATGCTGGAACAGGAGTTGCCGATGGCTCTGATGAAATCAGCTTACAGTTTAAAGGATGTTTGGCATAATTACACAAAACATAAAGAGCAATGTACCCAGAAACGTTTTACTATTTTATGAACACTATTTTATAAGTTCTCATCACTGTAGCGCAGTCTAGTTTTGTTGCTATGCCTTGGACTTCACATCGATAAAGTATCTCCAGCTGAGCGCTTCTTTAGGTAGGACTGCATTGAGTGAGTGCTATACAGTGTAAATGGTGCAAGCCATCAACTGCACATTTTCTTCTGTATATGTGCTGTTGTAAGACATTTATTTTTGCTACACATAAAATATAAAAATCAGAAAAACTGAGCCAGAGATAGGTAAATCATTCAACAAATTGATGTTAACAATACTTAAGGTATACCTTAAATCCCAGGTTCCCTGCTGTACTAAACATATATAATGCAGGAAGCCTGACTTCACATAAAGAAACATGCCTCAATCCACTTGGATTGTTAGAAATGATCAAATAATGTCTTTAGATGATGTAGATACAATACAACTAGAACGGGCAGATGAGGGGAGAACTGGATCAAAGCACTAAAGTTTTTTGTGCTTTATTTTCACTTGATCAGAAACATAAATCTCATAATGTTTTATATTGTATAAAGTAATATACCCAATACGTGGTCATGGGAGCGGACATGTAAGAGTACAACAGTGTATTGCATTCACAATATTCTTGGTCTCTTTGATATCTGCAACCTACAGCAAGTGCAATACACAATTCTTTGACCCAAACAAGGCCATTAAAAAGAAAAAATAAAACTGCACCATCACCCCAAACTTGTTTCCTCTTGGCTTCCTATCTCAGAATCTGTTCTTCTTTTCTTTATTTCTGATCTAGTTTTCTTTAAAATATAAGAGAAAGTAGGAACTACTTTGTCTTATGTATTTTTCCTATACTTGACTTACTTTGACCAAAGAAGGAGCTTAAGTCAGCTCCTTTTCCTGTGTCATAGAAAGTGTTCTCACAATACTCACCCTCCTAGACACAGGAACTTGAGTGAATTAAGCTTCTCCTTTGGTCAAATGAGGTCAAGCATAGGAAAAATAAATTAGACAAAGAAAACTAGATCACTAGAAAACTAGATCAGAAATAAAGAAAAGAAGAACAGATTCTGTGAGAGGAAGGCAAAAGAAAAATAGGAGAAAGATAAGTTCAGCGTGACAGTGCAAATTTAACTGATCAGTGCTGAATCCCCTTCATTTTCACATTTTACAAAATATCAGTTATTGCAATACAACATGAAATCTTTTTGTTTTATTTTATTTTTGTTAATTGAATGTCCATTGTTTACTCATGAAAATCTCTTAAAACTCCACACCTCATAAACAACCATCCCTCTATCAGCCTACATCACACCCCCAACTTCCACAGGTCAACAATGATGATACAACTAATGGAATAGAAATCAGCAACTGAATCCAGGGCAAACAAACATAAGCAATGCAAATAGACCTCAAAGTGTGGGACAATACTCACAACCGTGTCTTTCATTATATCATGGATACCAAAGAAAGTGAAAGTGTATTTAGATGTATTACTGTGAATCTAGTTATTGATATATGGGTGATATAGCAGCACAACCTTTATATTTAGCACTATACCATTATCCTATTTTGTTTCTTTTTACACTTTCATAAAATCATGATTTTTCATCATAAAATTGCAAAATCGTGTAATTTTATTTCAAGATAGGAAGACTCATATTGAACAAATTCAAAACTGAGCAACCATTGAAGGAAAACCATGACATTATATTTGCAGAAGATGGATTCCTGCGACCAGTCAGGTGAATGCCTAAAGTCCTACAGGAGGGCTCATGAATCAAGTTGGCTCCAAATTGAATGACACCCACTCTGGTGGAGGACAACACTTAACTCATAGAAACAAGGTAGGACTAGAAATGGTGAAAAGGGGACTGCAAAGCGAGAAGCAATGAGAAAGCATCAGGAGGATGGTAGGTAGCAGCCCTGTGTCAGGCTCCTATCCTGACAAACACAACTTTTTGTTCTGTTGCACTGATTTTATTTGCCACTAGTGGCCTCCCTAACCACTAGCACAGAGATTTCCATCTCATCCTCACCTGCCTGGATTTATTCAGATCCTATAAAAGGTTACACCCAACTCACCTCATGGCCTTGACATTGAAGTTCACGATTGCCTGAAATAATTCTGGCTCCTGTGTTATAACCTGTGGAGTTGCCTTATTGGTTTCATAACCTGCTTTACTCTCCAATCTGCTCCAGACTTGCCTGAACAACTCTACATACCTGCTTTATCTACAAACCTGCACCATACCAGCCTGACCAACCCCAAATTCCTGCTTGACATCCAACTTGCTTAATTCTATACTGGACTTCAATTTAATACTTTGTGGCTGTTTACTTACTCCTATATTCGATTTACAAACATTGGCATCTTTCATAAAAGACCTGTTACTATTATACAACCTCTAATCCAAAGAGACTGAACAACTACAAACCTATATAAGTAATCTTTATATTTCGGTCTAGTTCTATTTAGTTGTTATTTGTTTTCCTGTAACTTATCTTATTAATATGTTTTCATTCTCTCACTTTATCTATCTCTCTTATAGGTTTCCCTGTTTCTTTATATCCTGTTCTGGGGCATATTGCTTAAATCCTGTTTTCCCTCAAGATTGTACCTATAATTTCTCTTATAGGTTTATCTTCAATCTTCTACCTATAACTTAATTTATAGGTTTACCTTTTTTCCACTTTGGGCTTATTGTCTAAACCCTTTATTTCATAGCCTACTTACTTCCCTGTAATTTCAGTTATTCGGCAATCTCTTGCCAGGATCGACAAGAATGCTGAGTGTGTCCCACCAAGGTGGGTTATGTGCTGGACAGCCAACACATTATCCATACGGAGCCTGACATACACGTTGAAACAATACTCAGAAAAAACTCAGCAGGTTGAATGAACCCATAAGCAACTACGGACAGGTGATATGTAGGTGGGATTCCTCAAGGGACCAATAACTGTCAATTAGTGATGTCGCAAACATAAAATTTTCTGTCTGTGAACGGCGACCGCGAACTTCCGCAAATGTTCGCAAACATGGCGAACCGCCATAGACCTCAATAGGCAGGCAAATTTTAAAACACACAGGGACTCTTTTTGGCCACAATAGTGATGGAAAAGTTGTTTCAAGGGGACTAACACCTGGACTGTGGCATGCCAGAGGGGGATCCATGGCAAAACTCCCATGGAAAATTACCTAGTTGATGCAGAGTCTGGTTTTAATCCATAAAGGGCATAAATCACCTAACATTCCTAAATTGTTTGGAATAACGTGCTTTAAAACAACAGGTATGATGTTGTATCGATCAGGTGGTGTAAGGGCTACGCCCGCTTCACAGTGACAGACCAAACTCCCCGTTTAACGCACCGCAAACAACCGCAAACCAGGGCCGGCGCCACCTGTAAGGCGACCTAGGCAGCCGCCTAGGGCGCAACTTACCAGGGGGCGCCGGATCCCTGTCCCCGCTGCGCCTCCTCATGCATCGCCGCCTGAGCGCTTTAGCAAGCCCCAGGCGGCGCAGCACTGCTGCCTGGAGGGCGGCCGGGTTTATGACCGGCAGGAGGGAAGCGCAGAGCGCTCCCTCCTGCCGGTCTCTCCATGCAGCATGGCCGGGCGGCGCGGAACGCGGGACAGGAACCTTTGTTTCCTGTACCCGGCCGCCGGCGGAATGACAGGAAGTGCTCACTCAGTGAGCATTTCCTGTCATTCCGCCGGCGGCCGGGTACAGGAAACAAAGGTTCCTGTCCCGCGTTCCGCGCCGCCCGGCCACGCTACATGGGCAGGAGGGGAGGGTAAGGACCACTAAGGGGGGAAGGGGGGGGTTTAAGGACCACTAAGGGAGAGGGGGGGGGTTAAGGACCACTAAGGGAGAGGGGGGGAGTTTAAGGACCACGGAGGGGGGGGTTAAGGACCACGGAGGGGGGGAGGTGGGGTTAAGGACCACTAAGGGAGAGGGGGGGTATAAGGACCACTAAGGGAGGAGGGGGGTATAAGGACCACTAAGGGAGGAGGGGGGTGTATAAGGACCACTAAAGGGGGGGGGGGTGGTATAAGGACCACTAAGGGAGGGAGGGGGTATAAGGACCACTAAGGGAAGGAGGGGGTATAAGGACCACTAAGGGAGGGAGGGGGTATAAGGACCACTAAGGGGGGGGGGTATAAGGACCACTAAGGGAGGGGGGGTATAAGGACCACTAAGGGAGGGGGGGTATAAGGACCACTAAGGGAGGGGGGGTATAAGGACCACTAAGGGAGGGGGGGGTATAAGGACCACTAAGGGAGGGGGGTATAAGGACCACTAAGGGAGGGGGGTATAAGGACCACTAAGGGAGGGGGGGTATAAGGACCACTAAGGGGGGGTATAAGGACCACTAAGGGAGGGGGGGGGGTATAAGGACCACTAAGGGGGGGTATAAGGACCACTAAGGGAGGGGGGTATAAGGACCACTAAGGGAGGGGGGGGTATAAGGACCACTAAGGGAGGGGGTATAAGGACCACTAAGGGAGGGGGGGTATAAGGACCACTAAGGGAGGGGGGGGTATAAGGACCACTAAGGGAGGGGGGGTATAAGGACCACTAAGGGAGGGGGGGTATAAGGACCACTATGGGAGGGGGGGTATAAGGACCACTATGGGAGGGGGGTATAAGGACCACTATGGGAGGGAGGGGGGATAAGGACCACTATGGGAGGGAGGGGGGGATAAGGACCACTATGGGAGGGAGGGGGGATAAGGACCACTATGGGAGGGAGGGGGGATAAGGAGCACTATGGGAGGGAGGGGGATAAGGACCACTATGGGAGGGGGGGGAAAGGACCACTATGGGAGGGGGGGATAAGGACCACTATGGGAGGGAGGGGGGGTAAGGACCACTATGGGAGGGGGGATAAGGACCACTAGTGGAGGGGGGGATAAGGACCACTAGGGGAGGGGGGATAAGGACCACTAGGGGAGGGGGATAAGACCACTAGGGGAGGGAGGGGGGATAAGGACCACTATGGGAGGTTGGGGGGGGATAAGGACCACTAGGGGAGGGGGATAAGGACCACTAAGGGGGGGAAGGACCACCAAAGGGGGGTAAGAAGGGAGGACTACTAAGGAGAGGGGAGGAGGGTGATTACCACTAAGGGGGTGGGGGTAGTAGGGGAATGTCTACTAAGGGGTTTGGGAGAGGGAGGACCACTAAGGGGTTTGGGAAAGGGAGGACCACTAAGGGGGGAGTGAGAAGACCACCAAGGGGGACTGCAGAGGGACAGGGGGCCAAGGGAGAGCACTAAGTGACAGAAGGGGAGAACACGGAGGGACAGAAGGGAAGGGGAAATCAATAATTGAGGGGAGAGCACTATGAATTTTTTTAAAAAAAAGAAAGCTGTTCCCATCTCAGTCCCTATCCTACCCCACAATCCCTCTCTTTTACACTACACACATACACAATGCACCCCCCCACACACACACACAGAAACATACAATGCATTCCTACTCACACACAGACACACCCGAAACACACAATTCATCCCTTACGTTCTCTTACATAATTAATGCACCCCTTACAGACACACACTGCATTCAGTTACATACACAGAAACAAACCTTGCACCCCTTACACACACACACACACACACACACACACACACAGAAACATACAATGCATTCCTTACACGCAAACACACACTACATCCCCTATAAACACACTACATCCCTTACACAAATTGCACACATAAAACATCCCCAACTCATGGATGGGCCATGTAGGTGGATTTATGGGTTGGCATTGTAGGCGTATGCCCCTTGGGGGCCCAGACCTTGAGCTGTGTAAGGGGCCCTAAAAAATGGAACTGCTTCCTGTTCGTTAATTGTTGTGAGCACTGTTAAAAACAGTCTCCAGAGAGCCTCTTCTACACCAGACCTGTGGAGCCAGACTGAGCCCATCATCAGCCTCTTGTCCTCATCTGGTGGTAAGTAGGCAATCCAATATATTATTAGTGGCACTAATCTCTAATTTACCTCACATTAAATGGATACTATAGTCAAAGAAGCACTACAGCATAATGTAGTGGTTCTGGTGTCTATAGCCTGTGCCTGTAGGCTTTTTAATGTAAACACACTGTCTTTTCAGATAAGACACTTTGTGAAGACTGGCTTTGGCCCATATGGCAGAGCATATGGGCGGGGCATTGTGATGTCACATGGTGGTCTGGACATATGGGGGGGCGGCAAAAATTTTTTTGCCTTGGGCGGCAAAAATCCTTGCACCGGCCCTGCCGCAAACAGTCCATTTGCACAACCGCAAACTCCCCATTTGCACAAGGTTGGATACCAATCTAGCCATGTCCCGTTCCTTGTCCTCACTGAGGTCATTGAAGGTCTCTTCCACCACCCAGCCACGTACAACACCAAGGGTCCCCGAAAGGTGACAACAAGCCCCCTGTATTTTTTTTTTTAAATGTACACTACTGTTACACCAGATATGAGTTGCACTGGTGTGACAGGCCCTGAAACGCACACGTGTGAAGGAAACTGACTGCTATTATATTACAGTCAAAAAAGTTTTTTTGTTTTTTTTTAAATGCAAGCTATTGTGACACCAGATATGAGTGGTGGCACTGGGCAAGTGGGCACAGTATACACTGACACACATGCTGGCATGCAGGCAACTGCAATTAGATTACAGATGAAAAAAAAAAAAGCAGACTGATGTTCTAGCCCTAAAAAGGGCTTTTTGGGGTGCTGTCCTTACATTAGAGATCAGATGAGTCCTTCAGGACTGTAGTGGACACTGAATACACTAGCCTAGCTATCGATTTCCCTATTAAATCAGCAGCAGCTACACTGTCCCTCCTCTCACTAAAAATGCAGCTTCCGGGGGGCGGGGCTTAGTTGTCATGGAGGAAATACGCACTTTGTGTGAGCTCCCTCAATATCTCACTTTAAGCAGCTATCAACAAGCGAATTCCACCCCAGAAGGGGATGACCCAGCAATGTTGCTCCTACCTGACCGACCCGACATGCTTAATAGCGGTCAGCAACTCAACAGAGTCTTACTTACCTCCGCGTGGCAAGTGTGGCCTGGTGCTCAACGGGCGGGAGAGGTGGCCGATCTCCCGATCCTGGGATGCCCGGCAGGAGCTCTGTTACCCCCCGCCCCCCCCTCAGTCCGGTGGGGGTTATCCCGGTCCACTTCTGAGAGGCTGTCTGGAGATAATGGACGCACAGAGCACAGCCGCCCAGGCTGACATACTCATCTGCGACTCTCCCAATATGGCGGCAGCCACGTGTCCTCCTAGTACAAGCAAAGCATGGCAGGATATTGAGTCTAAGCTGGACAGACTCTTTAATCAATTTTGGAAGCAAATAACAAGCAGGAAGCCCCAACAATCTCCACCACAGCCCCAACAAGCTCCACCACAGCTAAGCGAAGAAGTCCCCATTAAAATCCACCAAGCAAAAGGCGTCAAAGACGGGACCGGAGGCACAAACAGAAATGCAGAGCCTGCCCCACGTCAAGCACTCGCCTCCACCTTAAGCCACCACAATCCCGCACCGGACGTGAAGCACCACCGGGACAGATTGTTGTTCCAGGTATAAGGGTCTCCCAGGGTCTGCACCTGGCACCCAGAAGGGATTGGATGAGAACAAGCAGTAAACAGCAGCCTGCCAAGCATGTCCCACTATAGCCGATCCTCCACACCATGCCTTTGATCACATGAACTGCTCTCTGCACATTAACTAATCGTAAAGTAGCAAGCGTTTAAACATGTCATTATTTCACCTCCTATAGAGTTTATTGTCGTAGTTCCTTACATGCCTTTACCTTAACCGTTCATGTATAATGTTATTCACTAGTCTCATCTCATGGGGCGACTCACACTTGATTTATAACTAGTGGTGGAGCTGCTGATATAAATACACAGTTGATAACGTGCAAGCTACACCCTAAACATGACAGCCATCTTTCACAACAATGTACTGCTATATACTCATACCCTCAGTGCAACTAGCCATGATATACGCACGTTCAGCCTAGCATGCTCAAATATAACACACTTCTGTTTAAAAAAAATAAAGAATGCTGCTTCAGAATTAATCTAAATTGTATGCTGTCTAGGAGGTGGGAGGGTCTGGGTGGGAGGGTCTGCTGCTGATTAGTTGGAATGTGTCTGCTGACTGTGAGGTACAGGGCAGAACCAGAGGAACATATAGGAATGGAAGCATGGAGGCCCTGTGATCCTGGCTGATGTGTTTCATTTAGGAGAATTTCTGCAGTTCAAGGAACGTCCTCTAGAGGCTCAAGGTCCAGGAAGACTGTCATGGGGACTGGGCCCAGACTCTGGATATGATGGTCAGGTAAGCCAAGAGCAGTCCGTTTAGTGTTGGAAGGCTCTATTGCTACAGTTCTGAGTGGTGAGTTGGAATGTCTCAGTTTGTCATGTTGCCTGCTAGCGTTGAGTGTGTTCACGCCCAGCTTTGGCCCTGGGGCCGCCATGTTGTTGATTGCACATACGCATCTTCACCTTGCTTGCCTCCTGGGAAGCCTGTTGCTCAGCATCAACTCTCTCCAGTGGGGACCGGGATAAGCCCCCGTGACCCAAGGGGGGTGGACCAGGGCCTGTGAGGTATGTTACAGGGCTTTGGTGTGGCATCCAGGCTTGTGAGCAGGACAACGGCTGTCTTCTCCGAGTAGGCCGCAGGCTCTGAAGTTTCATACCACCAAGGCCCCAAAACTCCTGATCTTGGAGTCCATAGTGGCACCAGCCGTCTCCTGTGCACTTCTGTTAGCTATTCCACTCAATTATCAGCAGTGAGCCCTGGATTTCTGCCAGTTAAGGGTTTATGTAGCAGGAGCCTCAGTGCCATGCGATAGGTCAGCATGGCAGTCAGGCACCACCCCCCAGCAGCACATTGTGATGCTCTCTGTGTTATCTCTGTATCTGTCACACAACACAATTTTAGTAAATCTTCTATCCATGTTCTGTTGTAGCTGTTCAACTTTTCAGAAACCTCTGATAGAATATATCAGCTCTAATTGCCTTGCTATAATTCCCTGATAAAGATTACAAGTTATTGTACATAATCAGCTTTCACATGTACCCACACAACATAAACCTGGACAGTCTTTTGACCAGATTTGATTTTGTTGTTAATTATGCTGCTCTGCAAATTCAATGCTGTGTGCCTTTCTGACACTCAGCAAATTACTGCTGAATTATATTTGCAGTTAATCTAACCAGCTTTCTCCACCTCTTGCTTCAGTATTATGGAAGCTCACCAGCATTTATGACTGACACATTATGTGCTCTCCCCCTCACATATAGCCTTTTCTCACATTAATGGTGCTAACTACAACCCCAAATGGCCAATGCTTGTAGCTTTTATGCCCTTATTTTTTTGCATCACCATTGCAATCATTCTAATCTTTGTAACTTCAATTCACACTAAAGTACGTAATTTCCAGTTATTTGATTTACATTTGTTCCATTGTAATAAATATTAGTCATCTATAGCTTCACATATATTTTTTTATATAATTGTCTTTATTGCTTCACCACTTAACATTTCCAATACCTGCACATATATTCATGTGATGTACAAGTACATACCCATCCACATGCTATGTTTACATTGCAGGGTTAATCCAACCTCTAGTGGCTGTCTAACTGATGCTAGAACCCTTTAAATTAAAGGATCACTATAATGATAATTCAGAGCCATCACATTGCAGGCATAGCTGCCTATGCATCTGCCTGCAGGGGGCTTCCTTAACTGAGAGACAGTCCCCCTGCTGGTCAGAAAAGGAAAACAATGTTAATACAGCAATCAGGGTTAACAAAATAAATATATACTAGATATATAATATATACTAGAAAATTAGAAAAATCTCAATGTATCCATCCTGTTAAAATATTTTATAAATAAATAAATAAATATATATATAACCCCTAATAAGTGTATTTTTATATTGATAGTTATATATATATATATATATATATATATATATATATATATATATATATATATATATATATATATATATATATATATATAAATATCAAAATATACTTATTATGGAGTTACATATATATGTATAATATATACATACAGCAATTGTATAGACTTGTTTTTACATTTAATAAAATACTTTAAATAAATACATACATATAATAATAATAATAATAATAATAATAATAATAATAATAATAACATTAAACAGAATTATATATATGTGCAATTTCATTCTAATATTATTTTGATATATATATTTGATATATATATTGATATATATATTGCTCAAAATAATAAAGGGAACACAAAAATAACACATCCTAGATCTGAATGAATTAAATATTCTTCTGAAATACTTTCTTCTTTACATAGTTGACTGTGCTGACAACAAAATGACACACAAAAAAAAAAAAAAAAATGGAAATCAAAATTTTCAGCCCATGGAGGTCTGGATTTGGAGTCACACTCAAAATTAAAGTGGAAAAACACACTATAGGCTGATCAAACTTTGATGTAATGTCCTTAAAACAAGTCAAAATAAGGCTCAGTAGTGTGTGTGGCCTCCACGTGCCTGTATGACCTCCCTACAACGTCTGTGCATGCTCCCGATGAGGTGACGGATGGTCTCCTGAGGCATCTCCACCCAAACCTGGACTAAAGAATCTGCCAACTCCTGGACAGTCTGTGATGCAGCGTGATGGTGGATGGTGCGAGACATGATGTCCCAGATGTGCTCAAAAAGCATCAATGCCTTCATCTTGCAGGAACTGCTGACACACTCCAGCCACATGAGGTCTAGCATTGTCTTGCATTAGGAGGAACCACACCAGCTGGTCTCACAAGGGGTCTAAGGATCTCATCTCGGTACCTAATGGCAGTCAGGGTACCTCTGGCGAGCACATGGAGGGCTGTGCGGCCCCCCAAAGAAATGCCACCCCACACCATTACTGACCCACTGCCAAACCGGTCATGCTGGAGGATGTTGCAGGCAGCAGAACATTCTCCATGGCGTCTTCAGACTCTGTCACATCTGTCACATGTGCTCAGTGTGAACCTGCTTTCATCTTTGAAGAGCACAGGGCGCCAGTTGTGAATTTGCCAATCTTGGTGTTCTCTTGCAAATACCAAACATCCTGCATGGTGTTGGGTTGTAAGCACAACCCCCACCTGTGGACGTCGGGCCCTCATACCACCCTCATGGAGTCTGTTTCTGACCGTTTGAGCAGACACATGCACATTTGTGGCCTGCTGGAGGTCATTTTGCAGGACTCTCGCACAAAGGCGGAGGTAGCGGTCCTGCTGCTTGGTTGTTGCCCTCCTACGGCCTCCTCCACATCTCCTGATGTACTTGCCTGTCTCCTGGTAGCGCCTCCATGCTCTGGACACTACGCTGACAGACACAGCAAACCTTCTTGCCACAGCTCACATTGATGTGTCATCCTGGATGAGCTGCACTACCTGAGCCACTTGTGTGGGTTGTAGACTCCATCTCATGCTACCACTAGAGTGAAAGCACCGCCAGCATTCAAAAGTGACCAAAACATCAGCCTGGAAGCATAGGAACTAAGAAGTGGTCTGTGGTCACCACCTGCAGAACCACTACTTTATCTTGCTAATTGCCTATAATTTCCACCTGTTGTCTATGCCATTTGCACAACAGCATGTGAAATTGATTGTCACTCAGTGTTGCTTCCTAAGTGGACAGTTTGATTTCACAGAAGTGTGATTGACTTGGAGTTACAATGTGTTGTTTAAGTGTTCCCTTTATTTTTTTTGAGCAGTGTATGTATATGTATAAAGTGCAGTTTTTGTGTAAAAAATGGAAAAAACTAATATGAATGCTAACTTTGGCCAGTGTTTGTGACTAAGTGGCTACTAAAAAAGACTGGACATACCCCATTTTGAATACCATGGCTTGTCTAGTTTTTCAAATGGTATGCCATGGTGGGGTTAATTTTCATTTCTTGGCTGCCATATCGTCTCAAAGGCAACATAGCCAATCTAGCAAATTTCAATTTGCAAAAACAGAAATTGGCAAATCTTATATTTGACCTTGTAACTTTCCAAAACACCATAAAACCTGTACATGAGGGGTACTGTTGTACTCAGACATTACTCTACACAAATATGAGTGTTTTAGAACAGTAACATGTAGAATACTGATGATATCATCGGTGAAAGGGCAGTTTATTTGTGAAAAATGCAAAAATAACAAAACAATATAAACGCTAACTTTGACCAGGGTTTGTGACTAAGTGGCTACTAAAAAAGACTGGACATACCCCATTTTGAATACCCTGGGTTGTCTACTTCTACAAATAGTATACCAAAATGGGGTTAATTTTCATTCCTGTGCTACCATACGGTCTCAAAGGCAACATAGGCTCAGCAAACCAATCTTGCAAATTTCAACAGAAAAGTGGAAAGCCCCTGTAAGTTTCCAAAAAAACTCAGAAAACTTGTATAGGGGGGTACTGTGGTACTTGTGAGATATTGCTACAAATTTGTGTATCTTATTCTTTATGTGCTTAGCCCGGCCACTCTAAGGTCCGGTACTGCACCTTTTCTGTGTGTGTGTTAGCGTGTTTGGTTCCCGGAATCGTGACAAAATCAGGCTGTCATCTAATTGTTTAGATTGAGCTTTAGCTTAGAACACCTTTGAAGGTGTTTAAGGAGATTAGGGCTAGTTTAGAGGATTATTCTTAGACCTCTCTGAGTCTTTATAGCCCTTCTACCTATCCAGCATTTCTGTAAACTAGCTAAGAGAAAGGGTGGCAGTGTGTCTGTGATACATTTAACTTTATATCACCTTATTGACACTTTATCACTCCGGTCTCCATACTCCCTGCCTATACCCATCTATTTAGAGGGAATTGCCTTGCCCCTGCCAATATTATATAATAGGTAATAGTATTACCATTATTACACAATTAGGTCTCTGAGGACAGGTGTCAATCCATATCTGCCAAGTGACCCTATGTAGGAGGAACAGTCCCTATTCTGCTCTGTGTCAGTGTGTATCAGGGTCTCTGAGGACAGGTGTCAATCCATATGTCAAGGTGTCAATATGTCATATGTCAGGTGTCAATTCATATCCATTGTGATTTAGGAATGTTAGGTGATTTATGCCCTTTATGGATTAAAACCAGACTCTGCATCAACTGTGTAATTTTCCATGGGAGTTTTGCCATGGATCCCCCTCCGGCATGCCACAGTCCAGGTGTTAGTCCCCTTGAAACAACTTTTCCATCACTATTGTCGCCAGAAAGAGTCCCTGTGGGTTTTAAAATTCGCCTGCCTACGTTTGCGGAAGTTCGCGTCCACCGTTCGCGAACCGAAAATTTTGTGTTCGCAACATCACAAGTGATTAGAGTCCGTTTGCATAATATGTTAATTCGTAGTCTCCGAAAATCTAAGCAGGTCGTGGAAAAATCAAGCGCATTCGCCTACCCAAACATCAGTCAAGACTTGATGAAAGGTACAACTGGAATGGCTTTATTATGGCCAGATGGTCCACTTTATACACATACCACCAGCATGGGGTCTCCAGCAAAAGCATAGTAAAAAGCACCCAGTCTCTGTGTCTAGGAGATAATTGTTACCTATTCATATGCACATAAAAATGTGGTTAATGGCATTTACCGTCCTGACAGGAAAAGTTGTGCCGAGCAGCATTACCGTCCTGACAGGAAAAGTTGTGCCGAGCAGAATTACCGTCCTGATGGGAAAAGTTGTGCCGAGCAGCATTACCGTCCTGACAGGAAAAGTTGTGCCGAGCAGAATTACCGTCCTGATGGGAAAAGTTGTGCCGAGCAGCAATCATACACATGAAAACCTGGTAATTGCTTTTGGGGTCAAAGGCCGGCCATGACCAATCAGATCCAGGAAAAAAATAACAGGGGCAAGGAAATTACAGGGTTTGTCACAGTGGTCATTGTGCTTGGGGTAATTCTTAAGCTACTTGATAACTCTGAAAGACAAAACAGTGATCTCTTTGCCTTGTTAGTTAGTACATGTGATTTTTGTTATTGGCTCCCAAGGCATTTGCAAAGCTTAAGGTCTGTTGACCCACTGCCTCACTTATGCTACAGTTATTTAATGCCTGAGGCAGCCTTCAGGGAAATATTGCTATCTGCCCTGTCACATAGGGCTTAACTGACACTAGAAAAGAAGAAAATCTCAGAGTACAATACTAAAAACCTCATAAACCTTTACAAAGCAAATAATTAAAGGAACACTGTAGGGTCAGGAACATTAACGCGTCTTCCAGACCCTATATATACACCTTATTGGTGCTGGTCCTGCCCACGATCCTCAACCTTGGCTGACATAATCAGAATTGATGGTCTTTTTTGATGATGGATTGACCGAGATCATTAAAGAGGTGGGGCCAATTGCTGGCCTGACCAATCATCACCTACTTATAGAGATGCATTGAATTAATGAATATCTATGGGGAAAGTTCAGTGTCTCAACGCAAAACATGCATAGTGTGCAGCACTGACCTAGGAAGCACTCCTCAGATGGCCACTAGCAGACCACACATATACCTATTTGGATTTTTAGAACAGTTATATTTTTTCTTTTAATTTATCCTTAACATTGGCCTTGTTTAGTTTTTACTTAATGATATTGCTAGCATTTATTGATTTATTTTTGTAATAACTTTTTACTTTAATATTTCTGAATAAACTGAGCTTCAAATACCCCTACTAGTGTTGTCGCAAACCCGAATTTTTCGGTTCGCGAATGGCGAACGCGAACTTCCGCAAATGTTCGCGAACCGGCGAACCGCGCGAACCGCCATTGACTTCAATGGGCAGGCGAATTTTAAAACCAACAGGGCCACAAAAGTGATGGAAAAGTTGTTTCAAGGGGACTAACACCTGGACTGTGGCATGCCGGAGGGGGATCCATGGCAAAACTCCCATGGAAAATTGCACAGTTGATGCAGAGTCTGCTTTTAATCCATAAAGGACAGAAATCACCTAACATTGACACCTGTCCTCAAAGCCCCTGATACACACTGACACAGAGCAGAATAGAGACTGTTCCCCGTCCTCAGAGACCATGATACACACTGACACAGAGCAGAATAGAGACTGTTACCCCTACATAGGGTCACTTGGCAGATATGGCGGGGTCGTGGGAGGGGGAGGATGACTTTCACCTCTTCCCCTGTTACATTCCCGTTGTGCTGTGACATCACCCTTATACGCTGTGTAAAGCATACTATTTAATTTGATCAGCATGGCCACTTGAGTTTTTATAGTTTTCACGCTGCTTGTAGTTTATATATGGTTCACAAAAATCAAACAAACGATAAAGTAAACATGTAAGGATTCAGAATATTCTTTCAAACCCTTACACATTGTGTGTACGTATTTTTTGTCTTAAGTTTGTGGCTTTAAAGAGGTTTACGTTGTTTCTATGATGTGCATAACATGTTCTTGTAAATGTTTGTTAAATTTTTCCTGGAATTGTAATTTTTGAATCTGAATAAAGATAGTCAAATCCCTGATACACACTGACACAGAGCAGAATAGGGACTGTTCCCCCTACATAGGGTCACTTGGCAGATATGGATTGACACCTATCCTAATGATCCCTGATACACACTGACACAGAGCAGAATAGAGACTGTTCCCCCTACATAGGGTCACTTGGCAGATATGGATTGACACCTGTCCTCAAAACCCCTGATACACACTGACACAGAGCAGAATAGGGACTGTTCCCCCTACATAGGGTCACTTGGCAGATATGGATTGACACCTGTCCTCAAAACCCCTGATACACACTGACACAGAGCAGAATAGGGACTGTTCCCCCTACATAGGGTCACTTGGCAGATATGGATTGACACCTGTCCTCAAAACCCCTGATACACACTGACACAGAGCAGAATAGGGACTGTTCCTCCTACATAGGGTCACTTGGCAGATATGGATTGACACCTGTCCTCAAAACCCCTGATACACACTGACACAGAGCAGAATAGAGACTGTTCCCTGTCCACAGAGACCATGATACACACTGACACAGAGCAGAATAGAGACTGTTCCCTGTCCACAGAGTCCATGATACACACTGACACAGAGCAGAATAGAGACTGTTCCCCGTCCACAGAGACCATGATACACACTGACACAGAGCAGAATAGAGACTGTTCCCCGTCCACAGAGACCATGATACACACTGACACAGAGCAGAATAGGGACTGCTCCCCCTACATAGGGTCACTTGGCAGGTATGGATTGACACCTGTTCTCAAAGCCCCTGATACACACTGACACAGAGCAGAATAGAGACTGTTCCCTGTCCACAGAGTCCATGATACACACTGACACAGAGCAGAATAGAGACTGTTCCCCGTCCACAGAGACCATGATACACACTGACACAGAGCAGAATAGAGACTGTTCCCCGTCCACAGAGACCATGATACACACTGACACAGAGCAGAATAGGGACTGTTACCCCTACATAGGGTCACTTGGCAGGTATGGATTGACACCTGTCCTCAAAGCCCATGATACACACTGGGGGGAGCTACTGTCCTCCCCAACCCCTGCGCGGTGGGTGGGGGCCATAAATCACAATGGGGGGGCCTACTTTCCTCCCCCCGGCCCCCATCCCTGCGCGGTGGGTGGGGGGCATAAATCACAATGGGACGGACCTACTGATAGGAGTGGAGTATTGTTCATATCAGTTTAATACCTTCCGCGTCTCCTATCAGTGGACGTGTATATGGCAGCCATTTTAGGAACCGCACACCTGGGACCCGAGCAAGGTCACCTCGTTCAAGCTGCTCTGGTTCCTTGATGACCCAGCTGCCCGTGAGTTAACATGTCCCGTGGAGAAGCACTCTGTCCTGTAAAGCCTCACCACAAAAAAAATTAAATAAATAACAGCACTCGGAGTGGTGAGTTTAGTAAATGTTCATATCAGTTTAATACCTTCCGCGTCTCCTATCAGTGGACGTGTATATGGCAGCCATTTTAGGAACTGCACACCTGGGACCCGAGCAAGGTCACCTCTTTCAACAGGCGACATGATTTGGCCCTGTAAAACTATCCTGGATATTCTGTACAATTTCTATGGATATGGCATTGATTTATGTAACAGGGAGATGGAAGAAGATGCTTGGTCGGTCCTCTTACTTGAAATTTGGGGCACTGCGCGGGCAAGCTAATGTGCCACCAGATAGGAGTGGTGAGTTTAGTATTGTTCATATCAGTTTAATACCTTCCGCGTCTCCTATCAGAGGACATGTATATGGCAGCCATTTTAGGAACCGCACACCTGGGACCCGAGCAAGGTCACCTCTTTCAACAGGCGACATGATTTGGCCCTGTAAAACTATCCTGGATATTCTCTACAATTTCTATGGATATGGCATTGATTTATGTAACAGGGAGATGGAAGAAGATGCTTGGTCAGTCCTCTTACTTGAAATTTGGGGCACTGCGCGGGCAAGCTAATGTGCCACCAGATAGGAGTGGTGAGTTTAGTATTGTTCATATCAGTTTAATACCTTCCGCGTCTCCTATCAGTGGACGTGTAAATGGCAGAGGATTTTTAATTGTTGAATCACCTCCCCTTTTTAGGCCAAGGTGGGAAGATGCTTAGACCACTGGTATATTGGTGCCATCTTGGAGGATTTTTTTTTGGTTTGGTTTTTGAAGCCACAGTGCTGCACCAGTGGGCCTAAAAATTAGGCATGTACATATGCCTGAAAAATTTGGTATTGTTGCAGCCGCTGCTGTAGCAGCGGCCAGAAAAATTGATGTTTGTTTCACAGGCAGAAAGTGCCATAAAACATGGCGGCTTGAACCCTAGTTGGTGGCGGATAAGTCACGCAAGTCAAACGTCATTCAGAGCTAAAATACAGCAGCGTGTGGACCATTTTTAGCCCAAGGCAGCTCATCTCATCAGGCCTTTTTTAATCGAATGTATCGCCCAGTGTCAGTCCCTTCGGGATCCATCCCTCATTCATCTTAATAAAGGTGAGGTAATCTAGACTTTTTTGACCTAGGCGACTTCTCTTCTCAGTGACAATACCTCCTGCTGCACTGAAGGTCCTTTCTGACAGGACACTTGAAGCGGGGCAGGCCAGAAGTTCTATCGCAAATTGGGATAGCTCAGGCCACAGGTCAAGCCTGCACACCCAGTAGTGAAGGGGTTCATCGCTCCTCAGAGTGTCGATATCTGCAGTTAAGGCGAGGTAGTCTGCTACCTGTCGGTCGAGTCGCTCTCTGAGGGTGGATCCCGAAGGGCTGTGGCGATGCATAGGACTTAAAAAGGTCTGCATGTCCTCCAACAACAACACGTCTTTAAAGTGTCCTGTCCTTGCCGGCGTGGTGGTGGGAGGAGGATGACTTCCACCTCTCCCCCTGTTAGATTCCCGTTGTGCTGTGACATCACCCTTATACGCTGTGTAAAGCATACTTTTTAATTTATTTTGCAAATGCTGCATCCTTTCCGACTTGTTGTAATTCGGTAACATTTCCGCCACTTTCTGCTTATACCGGGGGTCTAGTAGCGTGGACACCCAGTACAGGTCGTTCTCCTTCAGCCTTTTTATACGAGGGTCCCTCAACAGGCAGGACAGCATGAAAGACCCCATTTGCACAAGGTTGGATGCCGAGCTACTCATTTCCCGTTCCTCCTCCTCACTGATGTCATTGAAGGTATGTTCTTCCCCCCAGCCACATACAACACCACAGGTACCAGATAGGTGACAACGAGCACCGTGGGATGCCTGTTGTGTTTGGTCTTGCTCCTCCTCCTCCTCCTCAAAGCTACAAATCTCCTCTGACTCCTCTTCCTCACAATCCTCTTCCAGCGTTGCCGCAGGTCCAGCAAGCGATGCTGATAAGGCTGTTTCTGGTGGTGATGGTGACCACAACTCTTCCTCTTCCTCTTCACGCTCATCTACAGCCTGATCCAGCACTCTTAGCAGGGCATGCACCAGGAAGAAAACAAATGGTATGATGTCGCTGATGGTGCCTTCGTTGCGACTGACTAGGTTTGTCACCACCTCAAAAGGACGCATGAGCCTACAGGCATTGCGCATGAGCGTCCAGTAACGTGGCAAAAAAATTCCCAGCTCCGCAGAGGCTGTCCTAGCACCCCGGTCATACAAATATTCATTAACAGCTTTTTCTTGTTGGAGCAGGCGGTCGAACATTAGGAGTGTTGACTTCCAACGTGTAGGGCTGTCGCAAATCAAGCGCCTCACTGGCATGTTGTTTCGCCGCTGGATATCGGCAAAGTGAGCCATGGCCGTGTAGGAACGCCTGAAATGGCCACACACCTTCCTGGCCTGCTTCAGGACGTCCTGTAAGCCTGTGTACTTATGCACAAAGCGTTGTACGATCAGATTACACACATGTGCCATGCACGGCACATGTGTCAACTTGCCCAACTTCAATGCCGCTATCAAATTTTTTCCGTTGTCACACACCACTTTGCCGATATCCAGTTGCTGTGGAGTCAGCCACTTTTCCACCTGTGTGTTCAGGGCGGAGAGGAGTGCTTGTCCGGTGTGACTCTCTGCTTTCAAGCAAGTCAAACCCAAGACGGTGTGACACTGCCGTATCCGGGATGTGGAATAGTACCTGAGGAGCTGGGGGGGTGCCGTTGATGTGGAGCAAGACGCAGCAGCACAAGAGGACTCAGCCGAGGAGGTTATGGAAGAGGATGGAGTAGGAGGAGTAGAGGAGGTGGCAGCAGGACTGCCTGCAATTCGTGGCGGTGTCACCAACTCCTCTGCAATGCCACGCATTCCTTGCTTGTCAGCCGTCAGCAGGTTTACCCAATGCGCAGTGTAGGTGATATACCTGCCCTGACCATGCTTTGCAGACCAGGTATCAGTGGTCAGATGGACCCTTGCCTCAACACTGTGTGCCAGACATGCCATGACTTCCTTTTGCACAATCGAGTACAAGTTGGGGATTGCCTTTTGTGAAAAGAATTTCCGGCCGGGTACCTTCCACTGCGGTGTCCCAATAGCTACAAATTTTTTGAACGCCCTAGACTCAACCAGATTGTATGGTAAAAGCTGGCGGGCTAATAGTTCAGACAAGCCAGCTGTCAGACGCTGGGCAAGGGGGTGACTTGGTGACATTGGCTTCTTACGCTCAAACATGTCCTTGACAGACACATGACTGTGGGCAGATGAGCGGGAACTGCTCAAGGCGGGAGACGGAGTGGCGGATGGTTGAGAGGGGGCAAGAAGGACAGCAGTGGTTGACGTGGCTGAAGATGCTAGACCAGGAGGAGGATGGCGACTTAGAGTAGGCGTGCTGCTTGTACTCATGTGTTGATCCCATAGGCGTTTGTGATGTGAGATCATGTGCCTACGCAAAGCAGTTGTACCTAGGTGGGTGTTGGACCTCCCACGACTCAGTTTCCTTTGGCACAGGTTGCAAATGGCATCGCTGTTATCCGAGGCAGACACACAAAAAAAATGCCACACTGCTGAGCTCTGCAATGACGGCATTCTGGTGGTGGACACAGCATGCGTTGATTGGCGTGCTGTCGGGCTGGCCCCGGGTGCCAATGCATGCTGTCTGACTGTGCCACTTGCTCCTTGCGACGACCCCCCCCTGCTTCCAACTCGTCTCCACCTCCTCTCTGTCTCCCCATCTGAACTTTCGCCCTGTTCTTCTTCTTGCCAAGCGGGCACCCACGTGACATCCATGGACGCATCGTCATCATCAACCGCTTCGCTTGTATCTGACAACTCAGAAAAGGAAGCATCAGCGGGTACAACATCATCATCATCACACCGTACCTCCATGTGTTTAATGCTGCCTGCCTGAGACATATCCCTGTTATCTACATCCTCTAGCAATAATGGTTGCGCATCACTCATTTCTTCAAACGGGTGTGTGAATAACTCCTCTGACATACCAAGTAAAGCGGCTGTGGTGCTAGTTTTGGTGGTGGCGGCAGGCGGGTGAGTGGTATCTTGAGAGGTGCCTGAAGCTAAGCTGGAGGAGGATGGTGCGTCAAGGTTCCGAGCGGAGGCTGTACAAGATTGGGTGTCCTGTGTTAGCCAGTCAACTATGTCCTCAGAACTTTTCAAGTTCAGGGTACGTGGCTTCTGAAAACTGGGCCTGCCTCTGCCTGTCATTTTTTGGGGGATTAGTGGTACTATGCGTGCAAGCTACTGTGAGACCAGATATGATTGGCAATGTGAACTGTAACAGTTCTGCAGAGCACACACTGTAGGCCTGACACACCCGCTTGAAGACAAGTAACTGCTATTCAATCTATAACAGTGAAAAACAAATTTTCTTTGTAAAAGCACGCTATAGAGACACCAGATATGATTGGCAATGTGCACTTGAACAGTTCTGCAGAGCACACACTGTAGGCCTGACACACCCGCTTGAAGACAAGTAACTGCTATTCAATCTATAACAGTGAAAAACAAATTTTCTTTGTAAAAGCACGCTATAGAGACACCAGATATGATTGGCAATGTGCACTTGAACAGTTCTGCAGAGCACACACTGTAGGCCTGACACACCCGCTTGAAGACAAGTAACTGCTATTCAATCTATAACAGTGAAAAAAAAATTTTGTTTTTAAAAGCACGCTATAGAGACACCAGATATGATTGGCAATGTGCACTTGAACAGTTCTGCAGAGCACACACTGTAGGCCTGACACACCCGCTTGAAGACAAGTAACTGCTATTCAATCTATAACAGTGAAAAAAAAGTTTTGTTTTTAAAAGCACGCTATAGAGATGTCAGGATCGGGACAGGGATCCAACACGCAGAGTACAAACAGGTACAGGATACGTATACCGGACCTTAGAATGGCCGGACTAACGTACGGAGAATATAGAGAATAGTCAAAGACAAGCCGAGGTCGAGGGAACGAGAAGACAGGTAAGCGAGGAACAAGCCGGGTCAAGGGTAACAGAGATAAACAGAGTAAGTCAAACAAGCCGGGTCAGAACCAAAGGGATAACAGAAATACAAGAGCACTGTGTGACTAGGCAGACTAGAACCACGACAGGGCAATGAGCAAATGGGAGAAGCAAGTATAAATACCCTGGCTCGGAAGGATGGACATGGCTCCGACGAGTCCTGATTAGTCTCTGAAGGATTGAGTGACAGGTCGTTCCGGGTTGGCGTCATGACGTCGGTTTCCGGACGTCATGCTAGAAAAGGAAGTGAGTCCCTCGCGGCCGGCGTTTACGTGACCGGATAGACCGCGAGGAACAGAGGAAACAGCCCGTCCGGACGGATGGACGTCTAAGTCTCTACCTCTCTCGGAGGTAGAGACTTCAGGTACCCTGACAAGAGACACCAGATATGATTGGCAATGTGCACTGGAACAGTTCTGCAGAGCACACGCTGAAGGAAGGACTGACAGAGCCGCTTGAAGGACACTGACTGGCTGCTATTAGCTTACACTAGAAACCTTTTTTCTTTGTAAAAGCACACTATAGAGACACCAGATATGATTGGCAATGTGCACTTGAACAGTTCTGCAGAGCACACACTGTAGGCCTGACACACCCGCTTGAAGACAAGTAACTGCTATTCAATCTATAACAGTGAAAAAAAAAAATGTTTTTAAAAGCACGCTATAGAGACACCAGATATGATTGGCAATGAGCACTGGAACAGTTCTGCAGAGCACACGCTGAAGGAAGGACTGACAGAGCCGCTTGAAGGACACTGACTGGCTGCTATTAGCTTACACTAGAAACCTTTTTTCTTTGTAAAAGCACGCTATAGAGACACCAGATATGATTGGCAACTGTCAAAGCACGCTGGCACAGGTCTGCAGAGCACACGCTGAAGGAAGGACTGACAGAGCCGCTTGAAGGACACTGACTGGCTGCTATTAGCTTACACTAGAAACCTTTTTTCTTTGTAAAAGCACGCTATAGAGACACCAGATATGATTGGCAATGTGCACTTGAACAGTTCTGCAGAGCACACACTGTAGGCCTGACACACCCGCTTGAAGACAAGTAACTGCTATTCAATCTATAACAATGAAAAAAAAAAATTGTTTTTAAAAGCACGCTATAGAGACACCAGATATGATTGGCAATGTGCACTTGAACAGTTCTGCAGAGCACACACTGTAGGCCTGACACACCCGCTTGAAGACAAGTAACTGCTATTCAATCTATAACAGTGAAAAAAAAATTTTGTTTTTAAAAGCACGCTATAGAGACACCAGATATGATTGGCAATGTGCACTGGAACAGTTCTGCAGAGCACACGCTGAAGGAAGGACTGACAGAGCCGCTTGAAGGACACTGACTGGCTGCTATTAGCTTACACTAGAAACCTTTTTTCTTTGTAAAAGCACGCCATAGAGACACCAGATATGATTGGCAACTGTCAAAGCACGCTGGCACAGGTCTGCAGAGCACACGCTGAAGGAAGGCCTGACAGAGCCGCTTGAAGGACACTGACTGGCTGCTATTAGCTTACACTGGAAACTTTTTTTCTTTGTAAAAGCACGCAATAGAGACACCAGATATGAGTGGCAACTGTCAAAGTACGCTGGCAGGGTTGTGCAGGGCACACGCTGAAGGAAGGCCTGACAGAGCCGCTTGAAGGACACTGACTGGCTGCTATTAGCTTACACTGGAAACCTTTTTTCTTTGTAAAAGCACGCTAAAGAGACACCAGATATGATTGGCAACTGTCAAAGCACGCTGGCACAGGTCTGCAGAGCACACGCTGAAGTAGGCCTGACACCCAGACGCTTGCAGACAACTAACTGCTCTTCTATTACAGTGAAAAAAAATTTATTTATTTTAAATGTAAAGCTTAACCTATTGTAAAAACAGATATGAGTGGTGGCACTGACTGTGCAAATGGGCAAGGCATCCAACCTGACACAGAAGCTGGCAGGCAGGCAACTGCTCTTCTATTACAGTGAAAAAAAAATATTTATTTTAAATGTAAAGCTTAACCTATTGTTAAAACAGATATGAGTGGTGGCACTGACTGTGCAAATGGGCAAGGCATCCAACCTGACACAGAAGCTGGCAGGCAGGCAACTGCTCTTCTATTACAGTGAAAAAAAAAATATTTCTTTTAAATGTAAAGCTTAACCTATTGTTAAAACAGATATGAGTGGTGGCACCGACTGTGCAAATGGGCAAGGCATCCAACCTGACACAGAAGCTGGCAGGCAGGCAACTGCTCTTCTATTACAGTGAAAAAAAAATATTTCTTTTAAATGTAAAGCTTAACCTATTGTTAAAACAGATATGAGTGGTGGCACTGACTGTGCAAATGGGCAAGGCATCCAACCTGACACAGAAGCTGGCAGGCAGGCAACTGCTCTTCTATTACAGTGAAAAAAAATATTTCTTTTAAATGTAAAGCTTAACCTATTGTTAAAACAGATATGAGTGGTGGCACTGACTGTGCAAATGGGCAAGGCATCCAACCTGACACAGAAGCTGGCAGGCAGGCGACTGCTCTTCTATTACAGTGAAAAAAAAAATATTTATTTTAAATGTAAAGCTTAACCTATTGTTAAAACAGATATGAGTGGTGGCACTGACTGTGCAAATGGGCAAGGCATCCAACCTGACACAGAAGCTGGCAGGCAGGCAACTGCTCTTCTATTACAGTGAAAACAAATTATTTCTTTTAAATGTAAAGCTTAACCTATTGTTAAAACAGATATGAGTGGTGGCACTGACTGTGCAAATGGGCAAGGCATCCAACTTGACACAGAAGCTGGCAGGCAGGCAACTGCTCTTCTATTACAGTGAAAACAAATTATTTCTTTTAAATGTAAAGCTTAACCTATTGTTAAAACAGATATGAGTGGTGGCACTGACTGTGCAAATGGGCAAGGCATCCAACCTGACACAGAAGCTGGCAGGCAGGCAACTGCTCTTCTATTACAGTGAAAAAAAAAATATTTCTTTTAAATGTAAAGCTTAACCTATTGTTAAAACAGATATGAGTGGTGGCACTGACTGTGCAAATGGGCAAGGCATCCAACCTGACACAGAAGCTGGCAGGCAGGCAACTGCTCTTCTATTACAGTGAAAAAAAATTATTTCTTTTGAATGTAAAGCTTAACCTATTGTAAAAACAGATATGAGTGGTGGCACTGGGCAAGTAGGCACAGTATCCAATGTGAACCTCACACAGAAGCTGGCAGGCAGGCACCTGCAATTACATTACACAGGAAAAAAAAAAAAGAAGCAGCCTGATGTTCTAGCCCTAAAAATGGCTTTTTGGGGTGCTGTCCTTACAGCAGAGATCAGATGAGTCCTTCAGGATTGTAGTGGACACTGAATACCCTAGCCTAGCTATCAATTTCCCTATCTAATCAGCAGCAGCTAAACTTTCCCTCCTCTCACTAAGCATGCAGCTTCAGAATGAATCGAAAATGGATGCTGGGAGGGAGGTTGGAGGGTGTGGAAGGGAGGGAGTGCTGCTGATTGGCTGGAATGTGTCTGCTGACCGAGAGGCACAGGGTCAAAGTTTGCCCAATGATGACGAATAGGGGGCGGATCGAACTGCGCATGTGTCCGCTAAGTTCGCCGGGAACTGTTCGCCGGCGGACAGTTCGGTACATCACTAACCCCTACTGATGTCCTAAAACCCCAAAGAGGGATATTTATGATCTACACAGTTTCTCCTCACATATATCTGTTGTTTTTGAGAGTAGAGACTGTGCAGATCACAAATATCCATATTACATAAGCAACAGTTATGAGGTAGTGATGTCCCGAACGGTTCGCTGGCGACTAGTTCCTGGCGAACATCGCTTGTTCGCGTTCGCCACGGACGGCGAACATATGCGCTGTTCGGTCCGCCCCCTATTCGTCATCATTGAGTAAACTTTGACCCTGTACCTCACAGTCAGCAGACACATTCCAGTCAATCAGCAGCAGACCCTCCTTCCCAGACCCTCCCACCTCCTGGACAGCATCCATTTTACATTCATTGTGAAGCTGCATTCTTAGTGAGAGGAGGGACAGTGTAGCTGCTGCTGATTTGATAGGGAAATTGATAGCTAGGCTAGTGTATTCAGTGTCCACTACAGTCCTGAAGGACTCATCTAATCTCACCCCAAAAAGCCCTTTTTAGGGCTAGAACATCAGTCTGCTTTTTTTTTGTGGAATGTAATTGCAGTTGCCTGCCTGCCAGCCTGTGTGTCAGGCTCACATCATATACTCTGCCCACTTGCCCAGTGCCACCACTCACTCACTGGTGTCACAATAGCTTGCATTTAAAAAAAAAAAAAAAAAACTTTGACTGTAATATAATAGCAGTCAGTTTCCTTCACTAGTGTGCATTTCAGGGCCTGCACAGTGCCACTACTCACTCACTGGTGTCACAATAGCTTGCATTTAAAAAAAAAAAACACACTTTTTTGACTGTAATATAATAGCAGTCAGTTTCCTTAACTAGTGTGCGTTTCAGGGCCTGCCCAGTGCCACCACTCACTCACTGGTGTCACAATAGCTTGCATTTAAAAAAAAAAAAAAAAAAACTTTGACTGTAATATAATAGCAGTCAGTTTCCTTCACTAGTGTGCATTTCAGGGCCTGCACAGTGCCACTACTCACTCACTGGTGTCACAATAGCTTGCATTTAAAAAAAAAAACACACTTTTTTGACTGTAATATAATAGCAGTCAGTTTCCTTAACTAGTGTGCGTTTCAGGGCCTGCCCAGTGCCACCACTCACTCACTGGTGTCACAATAGCTTGCATTTAAAAAAAAATAAAAAATGTTTTGACTGTAATATAATAGCAGTCAGTTTCCTTCATGCGTGTGCGTTTCAGAGCCTGCAAGGGCACAGTGTCACACCAGTGCAACTCATATCTGTTGTCACAGTAGCTTGCACGCATAGTACCACTAATCGGAAAAAAAAATGACAGGCAGAGGCAGGCCACCCTGCAGGGGCCATCGTGGTCGTGGCGCTGTGATTCCCTTTGGCCCTAGAATAATGCCCAGTGTTCAGAGGCCACGTGCCCTGAACTTGAAAAGTTCTGAGGACATAGTTGACTGGCTAACACAGGACACCCAATCTTCTACAGCTTCTGCTCGGAACTTTGACGCACCATCCTCCTGCAGCTTAGCTTCGCGCACCTCTCAAGTTACCACTCGCCGCCTGCCGCCACCACAAACACTAGCACCACAGCCGCTTCATTTGGTATGTCAGAGGAGTTATTTACACATCAGTTGGAAGAAATGAGTGATGCACAACCATTATTGCCAGAGGATGTAGATAACAGGGATATGTCTCAGTCAGGCAGCATTACACACGTACGGTGTGATGATGATGATGTTGTACCTGCTGCTGCTTCCTTTGCTGAGTTGTCAGATACAAGTGAAGTGGTTGATGATGACAATGCGTCCATGGAGGAGGAGGTCACGTGAGTGCCCGCTAGAAGAGAAGAAGAACAGGGGGAAAGTTCAGATGGGGAGACAGAGAGGAGGAGGAGGAGACGAGTTGGAAGCAGGGGGAGGTCGTCACAAGGAGCTAGTGGCACAGTCTGACAGCATGCATCGACACCCGGGGTCAGCCAGACAGCACGCCAATCAACGCATGCTGTTGCCACCACCAAAATGCCGTCATTGAAGAGCTCAGCAGTGTGGCATTTTTTTTGTGTATCTGCCTCTGACAACAGGGATGCCATTTGCAACCTGTGCCAAAAGAAACGGAGTCATGGGAAGTCCAACACCCACCTAGGTACAACTGCTTTGCGAAGGCACATGATCGCACATCACAAATGCCTATGGGATCAACACATGAATACAAGCAGCACACAAACTCAAAGTCGCCATCCTCCTCCTGGTCGAGCATCTTCAGCCACGTTACCCACTGCTGTCCTCCTTGCCCCCTCTCAACCATCCGCCCGTTCGTCTCTCGCCTTGAGCAGTTCCTGCTCATCTGCCCACAGTCAGGTGTCTGGCAAGAACATGTTTGAGCGTAAGAAGCCAATGTCACAAAGTCACCCCCTTGCCCGGCGTCTGACAGCTGGCTTGACTGAACTCTTAGCCCGCCAGCTTTTACCATACAAGCTGTTGGAGTCTGAGGTGTTCAAAAAATTTGTAGCTATTGGGACACCGCAGTGGAAGGTACCCGGTCGAAATTTCTTTTCACAAAAGGCAATCCCCAACCTGTACTCGATTGTGCAAAAGGAAGTAATGGCATGTCTGGCACACAGTGTTGGGGCAAGGGTCCATCTGACCACTGATACCTGGTCTGCAAAGCATGGTCAGGGCAGGTATATCACCTACACTGCGCATTGGGTAAACCTGCTGATGGCTGCCAAGCATGGAATGCGTGGCTCTGCAGAGGAGTTGGTGACACCGCCACGACTTGCAGGCAGGCCTGCTGCCATTTCCTCTACTCCTCCTACTACATCCTCTTCCATAACCTCCTCGGCTGAGTCCATTTCTGCTGCTGCGTCTTGCTCCACATCAACGGCACCCCCCAAGCTCCCCAGGTACTGTTCCACATCCCGGATACGGCAGTGTCATGCCGTCTTGGGGTTGACTTGCCTGAAAGCAGAGAGTCACACTGGACCAGCACTCCTGTCCGCCGTGAACGCACAGGTGGATCAGTGGCTGACTCTGCACCAACTGGAGATCGGCAAAGTGGTTTGTGACAATGGAAGAAATTTGTTGGCGGCATTGCATTTGGGCAAGTTGACACATGTGCCGTGCATGGCACATGTGTGTAATCTGATCATACAACGCTTTGTGCATAAGTACCCAGGCTTACAGGACGTCCGTTTTTATTTACTATTACTATTACTATTACTATTTGTATGACCGGGGTGCTAGGACAGCCTCTGCGGAGCTGGGAATTTTTTTGCCACGTTACTGGACGCTCATGCGCAATGCCTGTAGGCTCATGCGTCATTTTGAGGAGGTGACAAACCTAGTCAGTCGCACCGAAGGCACCATCAGCGACATCATACCATTTGTTTTCTTCCTGGAGCGTGCCCTGCGAAGAGTGCTGGATCAGGCTGTAGATGAGCGTGAAGAGGAAGAGTTGTGGTCACCATCTCCACCAGAAACAGCCTTATCAGCATCGCTTGCTGGAACTGCGGCAACGCTGGAAGAGGATTGTGAGGAAGAGGAGTCAGAGGAGGAATGTGGCTTTGAGGAGGAGGAAGAAGACCAACCACAACAGGCATCCCAGGGTGCTTGTTGTCACCTATCTGGTGGTGTTGTACGTGCCTGGGGGCAGAATATACCTTCAGAGAGATCACTGAGGACGAGGAACAGGACATGAGTAGCTCGGCATCCAACCTTGTGCAAATGGGGTCTTTCATGCTGTCGTGCCTTTTGAGGGACCCTCGTATAAAAAGGCTGAAGGAGAACGACCTGTACTGGGTGTCCACGCTACTAGACCCCCGGTCTAAGCAGAAAGTGCCTGAAATGTTACCGAATTACGGCAAGTCGGAAAGGATGCAGCAGTTCCAAAATCAATTAAAAAGTATGCTTTACACAGCGTATAAGGGTGATGTCACAGCAGAACGGGAATCTAACAAGGGAAGAGGTGAAAGTAATCCTCCTCCTCCCACGACCACGCCGGCAAGGACAGGACGCTTTACAGACGTGTTGTTGATGGAGGACATACAGAGCTTTTTAAGTCCTACACATCGCCACAGCCCTTCGGGGTCCACCCTCAGAGAACGACTCGACCGACAGGTAGCAGACTACCTCGCCTTAACTGCAGATATCGACACTCTGAGGAGCGATGAACCCCTTGACTACTGGGTGTGCAGGCTTGACCTGTGGCCTGAGCTATCCCAATTTGCCATAGAACTTCTGGCCTGCCCCGCTTCAAGTGTCCTGTCAGAAAGGACCTTCAGTGCAGCAGGAGGTATTGTCACTGAGAAGAAAAGTTGCCTAGGTCAAAAAAGTCTAGATTACCTCACCTTTATTAAGATGAAAGAGGGATGGATCCCGAAGGGACTGACAGTGGGCGATACATTCTACTAAAAAAGGTCTGATAAGGGGGACGTAACAGGGTGTCGCGGCTGCTGGCCCGCCCCGTGATATTTAAATCCCTAGCTCACCCCAGTACCTTGCCCTGTCGTGGTTTCCTGTTCCTGGTTTCCTGAGAGTGCTTTATCATTGTGAATCTGATTTCCTGGTATCCTGATCTTGGCTTTTTTTGGTTATTCTGAATTCTGGTTTCCCTGACTTGGCTTGTGTAAACGGTATTGTGTATTTTCTGGCTTCCTTGACCTCGGCTTTCCCTTTGACCATTCTCTGTCTCTAGCGTATTAGTCAGGCCATTCTAAGGTCCGGTTTACGCTCTGTCCTTTTATTTTCCTTTTCTTGCCTATGTATATGTTTACATAGTTTCTGCGTGCTGGACCACACTAGTAGTCGTGACATTGGGATTAAACTGATAAGAATAGTACTACCTAACACACCACTCCTATCTGGTGGCACATTAGATTGCACATGCAGTGCCCCAAATTTGAAGTAGGAGGACCCACCAAGCATCTTTTTCCATCTCCCGGTTCCTAAAATCCATGCCTTATTTACACGTCCCCTGATAGGGGACGTAACAGGGATTGAACTGATAAGAATAGTACTACTTAACACACCACTCCTATCTGGTGGCACATTAGATTGCAAGCGCAGTGCCCCAAATTTGAAGTAGGAGGACCGACCAAGCATCTTTTTCCATATCCCGCTTCCTAAAATCGATGCCATTGTAACCCTGTAACCCTTTTTTGCCCTTTTTTGCCCTGCTCCTGGCAACAAGCCGTAGCTAGCAGCAGTTACACCTTCTTTTGTGGCTGACAGGGATCCTGAGCCTCCGCTATAGTTGGGAGATCGGGACATCTTGTTCTGACGCAGTGCCTCCACTCAGTGCAACTTCTATTTATGGGGAACCCACCCCACTGAGTAGGTGAGTACCCTCCACTTAATACCTCAGAGACATGAAATAAATACAGACATGGGAATAAACACTGTATTGTGGTCAAAGGGATACACATATAACAGCCACATATAACAATGCAGTTCCTGGCTAATGTTAAACACAGTCACAAGAGTCTTTAGCAGCAGGAATGCAGACAACAAACTTCTCTTATTAACATTAATAACTACATCTGAACAGTTAAACTTCTAGGTACCTGCAGGTAAATTATGTGCACAACATTGGGGCCCTTAGGTGTAGGTAGCGCTACCCAGGTACAGTTATAAGGGAGAATCCTGAAGCAATCTCTGGAGACAGTACCTTTGAGTGACTTCTGTAACTGCAGATATTTCCAGAGAGATCCAGCAGAATGTAGGTATCACGTTTACATAGATTGATGTGGAGCGCAACTGCAGATTTCTTAGGATTTAAATTGATGATTAGAAAATTAGAGAATAAAATAGGAATTGTCTATTCAATATAGGAAAATACAGGTACTGTATCTTTAAATACTTCGCTGTTGGTTTAATTGGAGTAAGCAGTTTCCTATATACATGCAATCTAGCACATTTGGTGTTTGCAGTGTTTTAGGGTAATGAAGAAAGATATGAATGAAGTTGTAACAGCAGAGATTCGTTTTAGTTTTAGAGATAGCAGGTCAAGGAGCAGCTGGTGCCTGAATGCTTAACGGGCTTGAGAGCAGACTGTAGCAGAAATGCTTGGAGAAACTTGAGAGCAGACTATGGAAGGAATGCTCAGCAGGCTTGAGAGAAGGAAGTTCTTATCAAAGATGAAACAATTGACTTAGCTTCCAGAGGGTGAACTTCAGGTTCCGGAGTTCTCCTCCGGGTAGGTTCTTCTTGAGGCAGGATGAGAGAAGTCCAGATACTAGCCGTGGTCGAGGAGAGGAGAAGGAGGTTAGTTCGAGTTCCAATCCGGTTCGGTACACAGGTAGGTTGCAGAGAAACTTTCAGCCGGTTTGATATCGCGGTAACGCTGTTCATTAATCCAGCGTCTTGTATCTGGCGCGGTCGCATTATGTAGCGTGGCGAGACAGCGTCAGTGAGGGTGTGTGGCTAAACTCCGTCAACCCGGAAGAGACAAGGAATTACCGGTAACTGGGGCATGACAGTACCCTCCCTGTAAGGAGCACCCACCTGGTGCTATCCACGTGGCTTAGAAGGATAACATTTGTGGAATGCGGTAACTAACCTATTGGCATGGATCATAGAGGAGTTTTCCCATGTATCTTCATCAACTCCGTAACCCTTCCATCTAATGAGGTACTGTAGAGAGCCACGATGGATCCGTGAATCCAGAATCTTTTGGACCTCGCATTCTTCTTCACCTTGTACCAAAACAGGATCAGGAGTAGTGATTACATCTCTATGTAAAGGGTCAGGAAGATGGGGTTTGAGCAAAGAAACATGGAAGACTGGATGAAGCCTTAAAGTAGGTGGAAGCTTCAATTTCACAACGTTACGGTTGATAATAGACAATATTTGAAAAGGACCAAGAAAAAGGGAACTTAGTTTCTTTGAAGGACGTTTGGTGGATATGTTTTTAGAGGAGAGCCAGACAAGATCACCAATTTTATAAACGGGAGGAGGTTGTCTCTTAGTATCAAAAAACTTATTTTGGTTGGCGGATGCTAATTCAAGATTTTCATGTAATTTTCGAAATAGGGAGGACATGTGAGAGATTTGATTTGAAACGGTGGGGTTAGATGAAGGAATTATATGAGCAGGAAACGAAGAGGGATGAAACCCATAATTGGAGAAGAAGGGAGTCATTTTGCTGCTTGTATGAACCGAGTTGTTATATGCAAATTCGGCCATGGGCAACCATGTCATCCAATCATCCTGTAGGTGGGAACAATAGCATCGTAAATATTGCTCTAAGCATTGGTTAACTCTTTCAGTTTGCCCATTGGTTTGGGGATGATAAGTGGAAGATAGTTTATGTTGAATACGACGAGAAGCACACAATGCGTTCCAGAATTTGGAGGTAAACTGGGTTCCACGGTCCGATATGATTTAGTCTGGAAGTCCATGAAGTTTCAGTATATTATCGAGGAATACTTTTGAAAGTTCAGATGATGAGGGTAATTTCTTCAAAGGGATAAAATGGGACATTTTTGTGAAGCGGTCCACTACTACTAAAATGGGGGTATGATGTTGAGAAGGGGGAAGTTCCACCAAGAAGTCCATGGAAATGGATTGCCAAGGTCTTTCCGGAATCGGTAGATTCAATAATTGACCAAAGGGGTGATGATGTTCAGATTTGGATCTTTGGCAGGTTGAGCAGGTTTTGACATAGGATTCTATGGTGGTGTCCTGGCGAGGCCACCAATAATATCTTTTGGATAATTCTAGGGTATTTTTTATACCAGGATGACCAGCCAGAGGAGAATCATGAATACATTCGAGTATTTTATTTCTGAATGCGGGAGGAATGTAAATCCTGTCATTGAAATAATAGAGACCATCTTTCTGTGATAACTTAATTGATTTAGGAAGTTCAAGAGCATCCGGACTTAGACCTTTTATGTCATCTATAAGGGACGTTAAGACTCCGATGATTGTATGTGGAGGTTCCAATTCAAGGTCTTGGTGAATTCTGGAAAGGGCATCCGCCTTTTTGTTCCTAGATCCGGGTCTAAAAACAATTTGAAAATTAAACCGGGAGAAGAAAAGATTCCATCTTACTAGCCTAGCAGAGAGAGTTTTGTTGGAGTGAAGATATTCAAGATTTTTATGGTCAGTATAAACTATTATAGGAGCTTGTGTTCCTTCAAGAAGATGTCGCAAGGTTTCTAAGGCTGCTTTTATACTCAATAATTCTTTTTCTCCTATAGGGTAATTTTTTTCGGCAGGAGACATTGAACGTGAGAAAAAGGCAACTGGATGAAGAGGATCTTGAGGAGTTTTGTGTTGGGAGAGGACAGCTCCGATGGCTGTTTCTGAAGCATCTGTTTCAAGGACATAGAGACATGTGGGGTTTGGAAGTTGAAGAATAGGAGCAGTTGTAAATCTTCTTTTTAATTCATCGTAAGCTTTTTGAGCATTTTCGTTCCAATTGAAGGGATGTTTTTTGCTGTTAAGTGAATTAAGTGAATGAGCTACGTCAGAGTAATTTTTAATAAATTTTCTGTAGAAGTTGGCAAACCCCAGAAAACGTTGTAATTCTTTTACATTAGAAGGAATGGGCCAGGTGAGGATACAATTGATTTTAGAACTATCCATGCTTATCGAATGAGGAGTAATAACGTAACCTAAAAAGGTTATTTCATTGACGTTAAAAATACATTTTTCTGGTTTAGCGTATAATTTATGAGTTCTAAGTCTGGATAACACCCATCTCACGTGTTTTTTGTGTTCCTCAGGAGTATTAGAATATATAAGAATGTCATCTAAATAAATGATAACACAGACGTCTAGAAGATCCCTGAAGATGTCATTTATAAAATGTTGAAAGGTTGCAGGGGCGTTGCAGAGGCCGAAAGGCATCACAAGATACTCGTAGAGGTCATATCTTGTTCGGAAAGCAGTTTTCCATTCATCGTTAGCCTTGATTCTAATGAGGTTATATGCCCCACGGAGGTCAAGCTTGGTGTAGATAGTAGCTGTTTTTAACCGTTCAATCAATTAATTTATCAGGGGAAGAGGGTAACGATTTTTAACTGTTATTTTGTTTAAAGCTCTGTAATCTATGATGGGACGTATAGTCTGGTCTTTATTTCTCACAAAAAAACATACTGGAGGCAGCAGGTGAGCTGGAAGGTCTAATGAACCCCTTACGGAGGTTTTCATCCAAGTATTCCTTGAGGATTTTTAATTCAGATTCAGAGAGAGGATAGATGTGCCCAAAAGGTATGGGGGCACCAGGTATGAGGTCTATGGGACAGTCGTAGGGACGATGAGGTGGGAGTGTTTCAGCTTCCTTTTTACTGAATACGTCTGAGAACTCAGAATAACAGGAAGGTATAGTTGGTTCTTCAATAGTCTGAAAAATTGGAATATGTTGTAAGCATGTCTCCTTACAATACGCAGAGTTAAAGGTGAGAGAGAAGGGAGACCAAGTAATTTGTGGGTTGTGGTCCCTTAACCAGTTGATTCCTAGTATGACCGGATAAAGAGGAGAAGAGATAATATAGAATATAAGATATTCGGTATGAGTATGATGGGTGGTTGTTCTTACAGGAATAGTTTCATTTATTATAGGGCCCGAGGATATGAGGGAGCCGTCAATCACTCTGACAGAAACAGAAATGCTTTTGCGAACACAAGGAATTTTATTTTTTGTTACAAAGGATGAATCGATGAACACCCCGTTTGCCCCAGAATCAATGATGGCTTCAGTTGTAATTCTTTCTTTGTCCCACTGTAATATGAGAGAAATAGAGGAGAATTGAGTGGTTGATTTAGAGGGAAGTGCACTTAGTATAGAAGTGGTATGAGCATGCTTACCGCCCTTTGGCCGTTTCAATAAGGGGCAATCTGGGATCAAGTGATCTTGCGAGGCACAATACATGCAGAGATTTAGTAGACGTCTTCTAGTTTTTTCTTCTAGTGTGAGAGGACTTCTTATAGTGCCTATTTCCATAGGTTCATTTGGTAATGATGGTTTTTCAGTTGTTTTTGAGGGACCAAATGTTTTTTTCCATGATGAACCCGAGAGAGCTTTTTCGGCCTTTCTTTCTCTAAGCCTTCTGTCAATGCTGATTGATAGTTGAATCAGCGCGTTTAATGTAGTAGGAAGTTCAGTTCTAGAAAGTTCATCCTTTACTGCTTCGGATAACCCAATTTGAAACTGGTTGCGCAGGGTTATGTCATTCCATTGAGTTTCTATTGCCCATCTTTTAAACTCAGCAATGTAATCTTCGACAGGTCTATGTTTTTGCTGTAGAGTTCTGATGGTTAAATCAGCTGTAGACTGTTTGTTAGGATCTTCATGAAGATGAGACATAGCTTCAAAAAATTCATCCAATGAGTTTAAGATGGGATCGTCATTTTCCAAGAAGGAGTGGGCCCAGGCCATAGGTTCACCTCTTAGGAAGGAGATAACCGAACAAACCTTAGGTCTTTCAGTGGGATAAGATCTAGGTTTTAGAGCAATTAATAACTTGCAGGAATTAAGAAACTCCCTGTATTTGGATCTATCTCCAGAAAACTTTTCGGGATTACAGACAGCAGGGTTGCTAGCAGAGTGCATAACAGTATGAGGAGTATCGGTTTGTAAGTCTCCGACATAAGTAAGAATCCGTTCATTTGTAACCTGTAGGTCTTGCATGCCTTGGGCAAGTGTATCGACTCTTTGATTCAGCATAGTAAATTTTGAATCGAAATCTGCTGGATCCATTACAGAGGCTGGATTAATCTGTCACGTTTACATAGATTGATGTGGAGCGCAACTGCAGATTTCTTAGGATTTAAATTGATGATTAGAAAATTAGAGAATAAAATAGGAATTGTCTATTCAATATAGGAAAATACAGGTACTGTATCTTTAAATACTTTGCTGTTGGTTTAATTGGAGTAAGCAGTTTCCTATATACATGCAATCTAGCACATTTGGTGTTTGCAGTGTTTTAGGGTAATGAAGAAAGCTATGAATGAAGTTGTAACAGCAGAGATTCGTTTTGGTTTTAGAGATAGCAGGTCAAGGAGCAGCTGGTGCCTGAATGCTTAACGGGCTTGAGAGCAGACTGTAGCAGAAATGCTTGGAGAAACTTGAGAGCAGACTATGGAAGGAATGCTCAGCAGGCTTGAGAGAAGGAAGTTCTTATCAAAGATGAAACAATTGACTTAGCTTCCAGAGGGTGAACTTCAGGTTCCGGAGTTCTCCTCCAGGTAGGTTCTTCCTGAGGCAGGATGAGAGAAGTCCAGATACTAGCCATGGTCGAGGAGAGGAGAAGGAGGTTAGTTCGAGTTCCAGTCCGGTTCGGTACACAGGTAGGTTGCAGAGAAACTTTCAGCCGGTTGGATATCGCGGTAACGCTGTTCATTAATCCAGCGTCTTGTATCTGGCGCGGTTGCATTATGTAGTGTGGCGAGACCGCGTCAGAGAGGGGGTGTGGCTAAACTCCGTCAACCCGGAAGAGACAAGGAATTACCGGTAACTGGGGCATGACAGTAGAACAGCAGCAGAACAGCAATGGCAATCCTTTCTCTTCCTTCTGCTGGCAGGATGCAAGAGCTCATTCACACTCCTGCAGAAAGTTCCAGAATCTGCAGGGAGTTAAACATAAAATGACAGTCTTCTAATTCTCCCAGCAGAGCAGTAGACTGTCTCCAACTTCTTGGAGACAGTCATGTCCCAGCAGTAATAGACCATATAAACAGGTAGGAACAAACTTTCTTTATAGCAGACTCAGAGAACATGGCTTCTCCCCTGTCCTCTTCTTCCTTCCATCCAAGCCCCTCCTCCTCACAAGACAGGGCAAAGGGCAAAGTTCAATATCTCAAAACTTAAAGTAAAATCAGTAACATATAGCAGTCTGTTACATCCTCCCCTCTGTAGAATCCTTGCCTTCCACTGGCAAGAGCAGTCCATCTGGTTTATAACCGTTTAACAAGATGGTACAATACAATCTAATACAGGGAAATTCTATCACTCAATATTTCAGTCAAAGTATGCAATACATTGATTAACTTAGTGCACGTGTGGGGGTTCTGAGAATATGTGGGTTCCCCAATGTTTTCATAGGTCAAGAATCTCGGGGCCCTCCGATTTCTTCTGCCTCTACCTAGGTTGCTCGGTGGTTGTCCACTAATTTCTTCATTACAGGGTCTTTCGCCCACACCATTGAGAAGGGATCTGGTAGACAGAGGTCCAGATCCTCATATAGATTTAGAGTCCTTAACTGGTGAATGAGGGACAAAGCTGGGACTTTCAGGATTCAATCCAGATGAAGGGGAAGAAGGAGAAGGAGCAGAGGTAGAAGGGACCAACTCTGTTTCTGGCGCTGTTCGCCAGTCTCTGTCAGGGCTGGAACCTGTAGCTTCTTCTTTATCATTAGTTGGTGAAGTCCCGCTGGGACCTTCTCCAGGGTTGTCTTCTGATAGGGGACATAACAGGGATTAAACTGATAGGAATAGTACTACTTAACACACTTTATAATAACGCAGAAAGAGGCAACGCAAAGAGAGAAGAGTCTGAAGAAGAGGAGTCAGAGGAGGAAGGTGGCTTTGAGGACCAAACACAGGAAGCTTCCCAGGGGGCTTGTTGTCACCTTTCGGGGACCCTTGGTGTTGTAACGTGGCTGGATGAAGGAAGAGACCTTCAATGATATCAGTGAGGACAAGGAGCGGTACATGGCTAGCTTGGTATCCAACCTTGTGCAAATGGGGAGTTTGCATTTGTGCAAATGGACTGTTTGTGGTTGCTTGCGTTGCGTTAAACGGGGAATTTGGTCTGTCACTGTGAAGTGGGCGTAACCCTTACACTACCTGATCGATACAACATCATACATCATGCCCTTTATGGATTAATACCAGACTCTGCATCAACTATGTAATTTTCCATGGGAGTTTTGCCATGGATCCCCCTCCGGCATGCCACAGTCCAGGTGTTAGTCCCCTTGAAACAACTTCTCCATCACTATTGTGGTCAGAAAGAGTCCCTGTGGGTTTTAAAATTTGCCTGCCTATTGAAGTCTATGGCGGTTCGCCCGGTTCGCCCGTTCGCGAACATTTGCGGAAGTTCGCATTCGCCGTTCGCGAACCGAACATTTTATGTTCGCGACATCACTATTATGAGGTTAGCATAAGTTCCCTACACTCTCCTACAATATGAAAACATATATAGTATGCAAACAAAGCAATCATAGGCCTTCTACTTATGCAAGTACCACAAACAAGTTTGTCACAAGCAATCTCCTGTCCTTTGCATATTCTGTCCCTACATCACAAGAAGACTGAAAAATAAATGAAAGGGTGAGAAAAAAAATAAATGGAAAATATTAAATTCACTGATGCTAGCTGGTGCCTTTATCTCCTTCCACCAAAACAAAGAATCTGACCATTAAGATAAGTTGCACTATCATTTGTATAAATTCACCATTAATCAGATAATTCTGAAATAGCTAATGGAGCTATCTCCATATCAATTACATGAAAAACTAATTTTTTTTGAATATTATCATAACACTTTGCTTTTATGTATACTCTGTAGTAAATTAATTTAGAAATTGGAGAGTTTATAGTTGTGTGGCGGAACCAGCCTCGCCACTGGGCATTGGAGAAGACTGATTGCCAGCCTCCTGCTATGTGACTATGGCCCCTGGGATGTATTGCCTGCTCTCCTGTACTGCTGAGGATTGCTACCAACTAGGTGGATTTGGCTATGCGTAGTGCCCTCTTTTGGTAGCACTACCTGAATAGCAAGACTGGTAATTTGCATGTTCGGGTAGATTTGCATATCGCTAATTCTGCATGCAGGAGAGACATTTTGTGTTAATTATGGTCTTCCCCACCCATTTATAAATATGTAATTATGTTATAATAAGTCACTGTATGTTGCCTGCTATGATCTGACTGTTTATAATTTTATTGAGTTTTCACAGCAATGTTAATGTAATGACCATATGGGCTAGTCCCAAGTAAAATAAAGTTTTAGACAGTTCTACTTCATCCTCAATTTGGAGTGCCGTCTCTTATTGGGGGAATCTGCTACAAGGGATTGCTATGCTAGTCATACTCCCTTGCTAAATCACTACTAAGCCCTTGTAAGCGCTTGTTCCTGCTTCGCTTTGAAGGAAGAGAGGTTCGGCCTGCGGTGGTTGTGGTGTCAGCTAGAGTGCTTGTGGTCCTCATGAAGTGCTAGGAGCATCCTCATGAAGTGCTAGGAGCATCCTTCAACGGAGGTACCCAGGCGGGGTGCCAGGTGATCCGTTACATGTTGCATATTTTTATCTATACTTTGTGGCGTTCAATTATTGGCACAGTACGTTCGACCATATTGCTTATTTAACCCGTTAACGCCGTTACGGCGTTCTATGCCATCCCGCTTTAAGTGGGCTTTAAAGCCGTTGCGACGGCATAGAACGTCGTAGCGGCTTTGAGCCCTGGAGCGCCCGGTATACTCACCTTCCCGGCGCTCCGCTTCGGGAGGACTGCCTCACAGCCCAGGCAGCCCCCCACGATCACATGGCCCCCTATAGCTGGCTGTGGATCTGCCAGCAGGGGGACTGTCTAAAATATCAGACAGTCCCCCTGCTGGTGGGATCTGTAACAAAAAAAAATATTAGACATGTGTAAAATTAAAATAAATATATTTATAAATATATAATATATGTATATATATATTATATATATATATAATATATATATATACATATTATATATATTTAACGTCATACATAGTGTATTTTAATACTAATATAAGTACATATATTAGTATTAAAATACACTTAGAATGAAGTTACATATATAATATACATATATTATATATATAATAGATATATACACATATATTATATATATAAATACGTATAATTACAATAATAAATAAATAAAATAATACAATTAATAAATAAAATATTGAAACAAAATTTAATATAAATTATATATACATATGTAATTTCATTCTAACTGTATTTTGTTATTAATATATATATATTGGTAACAAAATACACTTAGAATGACAGTCTATATATATCTATCTATATATAAAATGCAAATAACCGCAAATATATATATATAGATAAATACATATAATTACATAAAAGATTACATTAGTATACACGTAGAATTTAAATACCTATAAATGCATATATATTAAAATTCTACGTGTATATTTAAGTAATCTTTTAACATAATTAGGTGATTTGATTAATTAAAATTTGATTGACATACCTGATAACACAGGGAGAAAGTGCAGAGAATTTAATTCGCAAGCACTATATTTGACCCTGTAACTCTCCAAGACACCATAAAACCTGTACATGGGGGGTACTGTTTTACTCGGGAGACTTCGCTGAACTCAAATATTAGTGTTTAATACTGGTAAATTGTATTACAATGATGATATTTTAAGTAAAAGTGAAGTTTTTTGCATTTTTTACAAACAAACTAACTTTTATGGACTATATTATTGTTGTAATATGTTTTACTGTTTTAAAACACTAATATTTGTGTTTAGTAAAGTCTCCCAAGAACAACAGTACCCCCCATGTACAGGTTTCATGGTGTTTTTGAAAGTTAGAGAGTCACATATAAGGCTTGCATTTCATTTTTTTGACATTGAAATTTGCCAGATTGGTTATGTTGCCTTTGAGAGCGTATGGTAGCCCAGGAATGAGAATTACCCCAATGATGGCATACCATTTGCAAAAGTAGACAACCCAAGGTATTGCAAGTGGGGTATGTCCAGTCTTTCTTAGTAGCCACTTAGTCACAAACACTGGCCACATATTTGTTTTTTGCTTTTTGAACACAAAAACAAATATGAACGCTAACTTTGGCCAGTGTTTGTGACTAAGTGGCTACTAAAAAAGACTAAACATACCCCACTTTCAATACCTTTGGTTGTCTACTTTTTCAAATGGTATGCCATTATGGGGGTAATTCTCATTCTTGGGCTACCACACCGTCTCAAAGGTAACATTACCAATCTGGCAAATTTCTATTTGAAAATGGAACGTTCTATATTTCTTGGTGTAACTTTCCAAAACACCATAAAACCTGTTAATGGGGGGTACTGTTGTACTCGTGAGACATCGCTGATTACAAATATGTGCATTTTTGTGCAGTAAAACCTAACAGTATTATGACATTCACAGCTAAAATGTCAGACGGAAATACAAATTTAAAAAAAAAATCTTATTTTCTCAATTTTTTTTCCATTTTATTCATAATGAATTATGTTCCATATATGAATAGTTAATGATAAATTAAAGCCCTGTTTCTCCTGAACAAAATGATATATAATAAGTGTGGGTGCATATAACATGAAAGAGGGGAACTACGGGTGAACAGACATATAGCGCAAATTCCAGTTTTTGTTTACGTTTTGTTTTGATCAGAACGTGCACTATTGACTCCGTCCTGAATGGGTAAAGCAGAAAAAGGGCTCCAACAAAAATAAATTAACTATTTTTTTTTTCATTTATTTGAGTAGTTTAGTAAAAGCAATTCCCTGGTAAAAAAAAAAAAAAAACCCTTGTTTAGAGCCTAATACTGCACAGAAAACTACTGTTTCAAACAAGCAGTAATGTGACACAAACCATAGGTATATGATATCACACTTTTACAATCTTTTTTAAGCTGAAAATGTCTTGTGAATAGCTGGCAAACAGATAAAGAATGTGTCACTAGCTCAAGCTACTTTTCAAATTAAAACATAATGCCCTGCATCAATGGTGCTTGATGTTTGTAAAGACGATACTGCGGCTTTGTTATCTCAACTCTTTATACCATATTTTAGAGATTTAAATGCACAATTAAATATTATACCATGATATTATGGAAATGTATGGTGAATTACAATATATTTCCAATGTTTAATTCATTTCTATTGAAATACTATAAAATGTATACAGTTTGATAAAATAGTTTTGGGAAACCTTGTCAGCTTATGGTTGTAATTATTATTCCTTATTGAGCTCATTAATTGAACTTAGTTACGAGCCACAATGTGAATTTTATGGGAGTCTATAAACTGTCTCATAGCACAGTACAAGACAATATAGAGGTAAGTGCTGTTATTAATTTCTTACAGGAACATTATTTGTCTTATTAACAGGATAGAAGGCAATGTGGTTCAAATGTGCAATAAATGCTAATTATTTTTTGTTGGGTAGGATGGCGGTGGTGACTGGCATAAAGTCAAATCAGCAAATCAGACTGAATCCAATGGAATTTTGGTGATAAATCTTCTCATTTCACACCACACACTCAACAAAAATAAAGAATTCATAGCTGTCCTGAAAACAAAAAGACAAAATGGCTACCAGAAGGGCTGGATAAATATACAAGATGTCCTTGAAGGAATGAGGATTGTAGTATGTTTTTGCTTGCTAACTCTTATAGGGTTATTTCCAAAAGTGTGGGAAGGGCATGCCACCATTGACTGTCTGTCACCAGATTATTCTGCATGTTGATAGCATACAAAATACATGCACAGAGCTGACATTAACTATCTTGGAAGTCTTGTTTCAGATTGCATAATGATGCCCTACTGGAGTTACACCTCTGGCTGCAGAATATATACATTCTGTATCTTCAATGATCCATCGTGAAATTCTGCCCACACAGACTATAGGCAACAAGACCACTTCAAATCAGTGAAGTGATTATGGTGCACGGAGTATCCCTTTAACTCTTGTAGTTAAATATCAGGTTTCCCATAAACTACTGTGTAATAAAATTATATTCAATGACAAGCAGGAGAGTTGCTAGGGGAACTGATCCTGGCTGGAGCTCTGAGTGTAAATATGCCACAATTATGTTGCTAGCCCTAAGATTTGGCTGCATGGCTTGCTGGGAAGAGAAATATGTTTCAAGATCATCATTGAAGTTCTCGCACTTTGAAATGAATGGTGTGCCAGAACTGCAGTAATGACAGGCATCATTTCAGTCACATGTTCAACATAGAAACTTTGTGAGCAGCCTGTTTCTCTCAGCACATCATGTTCTGAAATTTCCTATGCAGTGTAGACCACATGAAGAACTAATTGATGGAGGCTGGGAGGATATGGCCTCATATGCCCACCTCCTCCTCCATCAACTGGAACTCCAAGGTTCAAGGGAGCAGTGATGGCAGCCTGTGCTAACACACAGCAACCAGCACCCAGCACATCACTATTACACTAGGGTACAGAGATGAAAGTCTGTAGTGACAAAATGAGAGGAATTTGTTAATGAAATTGGAATGAGATGGGAGGAAGGGGTTAATGATATTTGGGGTAAGGAAATGGGAGAAATAGGTTAATGAAATGTGTTGCAAGGAGACAGTAAGACAAGAATAATGAAGTCGAGTTTAAGAGGTGGGAGGACAGTGTTAATTATAGTGGGTTAAGGAAACTGGGTGAAGGAGTACAGAAGTTAAGAATACATTTGTATTTTTGGCTGTTTTTCCACTACACAAATATACATATACACAGACACTGTATCCACTACACTAGCACAATACACAAACACTGCATCAACTACACACACACACTGCATAAACCTCACACATACACACATTATCCATGCACACTCACCTTGCATCCCCTATAAACATACCCTGAATTGACTTTACTTATCCTAGTGGGCAGACTCGAGTGTGGGCCCTGTGGGCGGACTCTGGATGGACCCTGTTGGAAGACTTGGGTGGACTCGGGGGTTGGCCCTGTGGGCCCAGGCCTTGAGCTGTGTAAGGGGTACCAAAATTTCTGATAGCATGCCTGATTATGGGAATTGAAGTGTTGCTTTTTAGATGTGTGCATGTATGATATTGTATGTGTGAGTCTGACACAACATGTGACTAATTGAGGGGTGTGAGGGTAAATATATTTAGCCAAGTCTAAGGCAGCCTTAAATACTAGTATACCACTGTATGCGTGTAAGTGTGTTTGGCAGGTTATGGATAAAAAATACAGCATCAGATAAAACCAATAGATTACAGAAGATGCAGAACAAGATATGCCTTCAAATAATAAAATATTATTCCTTAGGTTTTCCCTGATTAGTCATTTATCTGTTGATTACACTGTAATTTAATTACGCTCTTTTTCAAATTATGTTGAGGGCCATAACCTTATTGAGTTTCCCCCATATTTCCCCCTTGGCAAGAGATAAGTGCTCAGTATTTTATATGATCATGTCTCACAGTTTGGAAATTAGTAGCATAATCTGTTCAAATTATCAATAGAAATCATGAGCAACTACGTTATATTGTATTTTGAAGTGAGTAATTGTTAAATTAGTTCTTGCAAATTGTTTTTATTTTTTCCATAAATTTGTCCTGCATTATTGTTATATACACATAAAAAGAGCATCTATTAAGTATATGATGAAACTTGGTAGACAAAAAAAATTCTAGTTATTCTGTAAAAATGTATTATTTTTTTTCCTGTTGAAAAATGCTTTCTCAACATCTTTCATCAGCTGTTGAGAAAGTGTCTTTCTACGCACGGTTGAGGGCATGTTTTTGTCCTGTATGCCCCAACTCTGGATCAGTTTCTATTTTACTCAATTTTCACTGTATGACTTAATGTGAGTGAATGGTTTATGAAATTTCAATAAAGACTTTTATTTTTGTTACAGCTTTTGAAGTCTCTATTTTTGAATGCAAATGTGTGATTACTTGGTCAAAGTTGAAGGGATTTTCCTATATGCACCGTGGAAACATCTAACAGGTTCAGTGAGCACCTCAATATTTAATTTTATTATTTTTGTTTAATGCTGGACAAAAAAATTAATTTGCTGGGCTTGAGGTGGACATGTTTCTTCCATGCAGCATTAACCCTGCATCCACAACATTCACCCCAAACCTGCAGCATTAAACTTGTACTCACTACATTAAAATGCTGTGTCCACATAACACCAAACTGTGCTGTATAATTAACTCTTATTACACATTTTGGAATAAACCCAGAGCTTTTAATAACCTCACTCAGATGTCCAAACTCAGGTCACCATACCACCACATTACCACCACCCCTGGCAACATCACTGATTCCTGCTCAGGTATTAAGTAACTAAGGGATATAGTTAAAATAAGAAATACACATTAAGAAAAAATATCTAGGGACCACAGAATAATCAAGCCATATGGATGTACCCACCCTCTATTCTCAGTGTGATAACTGAACATGTGGAAATAAGCCTAATTCATTATTATACAGACTCCCTTATATTCCTTTACCCAACGTGCAATAGAGTACTGGCTAATTTATAGAGAAACTACCCTTTTACACCTTCTCCAATTCCATGGAATTATGAATACAATTCATATAATAGGTCAAGGAGTTCAAATACACAAAATGTGCCGTGCTTGCTGAAGGGGACACATTTTACATGTCAGATAATTTCCGTGGAAATATGTAAAAGTGGATGATTGTCAACAGTGAAGCTAACCCCAACAATCATCATTCAGGAGGGCCTTGAGTGTTATAGTTATTGAGCAAAAATATGCAATTAATTTTTAGTGTCACCTGAAGCACAACACATCCAGAGACTACCTTGAAAGGACAGGAGACACAACGTCTGTGAATACAGGACTAAAGAACCCATGGGGAGACAGAATCCTGCACTTGTCTATAGGAATCAAATGGTTTGTAATATCACTACCACTATGGCCACGAGTAGGTGCATGTATACATCCAGGGCCGGCATTTCCTATAAGCCAATTAGGCGGCCGCCTAGGGCACTTCTGTGGCTTTATTGCTCACCTGGCCGCCCCCCTATCAAGGTGAATTGATTGTATAGAGCGCGCTACGGCTGCCGCATTACCGGGCGCTTGCATGTAGACTAGCAGCTGGTAGAACGTCGGTCCGGCATTCACCTCAGCCTGCAATCCTTGCCCCCCTCTTAGACAAGCACCGTGGCAGTGCAAGGGCGCATAATTTGCTCACTCACGTCCGTTGTCCTGTATGTGGGCACAAGTGGGTGGGAGAATAACAGGAAATGGGGCTGGAAAAAAAAAGAGTACCAGGTGCAGTAAAGATGACAGGAGTGAAGAGCGAAGTGCAATGAAAGTAAGAGAGGAGTGTGTGTTTCATAGAATGTGTGTTAGTCTGCATGGGTCTGTGTGTGTCTGTATGGGTCTGTCAGTGTCTGTGTGTGTGTGTGTATGAATAGGTCTGTCTGTGTGTGTGTATGTATTGGTCTGTGTGTGTGCATGAGTCAGCATGTGTGTATGTGTCTGTGTATGGATCAGTGTGTGTGTGTACATTTGTTTTACTGTATATAATATTTCTGTAATTTTTTCTGGTATATTCCATTTTATTAAGGCGCAAACTTCTTTCCTATATATATATATATTGAGTGCCAGCAGTCAATATTTTAGGTAAATATGTAGAGCACTAGTGATGTACCGAACTGCTTGCAGGCGAATAGTTCCCGGCGAACATAGCGTGTTCGCATTCGCCACGGCGGGCGAACACATGCGCAGTTCGATCCGCCCCCTATTCGTCATCATTGACTAAACTTTGACCCTGTGCCTCACAGTCAGCAGACACATTCCAGCCAATCAACAGCAGACCCTCCCTTCCAGACCCTCCCACCTCCTGTACAGCATCCATTTTAGATTCATTCTGAAGCTGCATTCTTAGATAGAGGAGGGAAAGTGTAGCTGCTGCTCATTTGATAGGGAAGTGTATGCAGTGTCCACTACAGTCCTGAAGGACTCATTTGATCTCTGCTGTAAGGACAGCACCCCAAAAAGCCCTTTTTAGGGCTAGAACATCAGTCTGCTTTTTTTTTGTGTGTAATCTAATTGCAGTTGCCTGCCTGCCTGCCAGCCAGCTTCTTTGTCAGGCTCACAGTGGATACTGTGCCCACTTGCCCAGTGCCACCACTCATATCTGGTGTCACAATAGCTTGCATTTAAAAACAAAAAACAATTTTCTCACTGTAATAGATTAATTAGCAGTTAGTTGTCTGCAAGCGTCTGTGTGTCAGGCCAACAGCGTGTACACTGCCAGTGCACCATGCCACTCATATCTGGTGGCACAATAGCGTGCATTTAAAAACCCAAAACCTTTTTTTTCACTGTAATAGATTGAATAGCAGTTAGTTGTCTGCAAGCGTCTGTGTGTCAGGCTCACAGTGGATACTGTGCCCACTTGCCCAGTGCCACCACTCATATCTGGTGTCACAATAGCTTGCATTTAAAGACATTTTTTTTTCACTGTAATAGATTAATTCGCAGTTAGTTGTCTGCAAGCGTCTGTGTGTCAGGCCAACAGCGTGTACTCTGCCAGTGCACCATGCCACTCATATCTGGTGGCACAATAGCGTGCATTTAAAAACCCCAAAACTTTTTTCACTTAAATAGATTGAATAGCATTTATATGTCTGCAAGTGTCTGTGTGTCAGGCTCACAGTGGATACTGTGCCCACTTGCCCAGTGCCACCACTCATATCTGGTGTCACAATAGCTTGCATTTTAAAAAAAAATCACTATAATAGATTAATTAGCAGTTAGTTGTCTGCAAGCGTCTGTGTGTCAGGCTCACAGTGGATACTGTGCCCACTTGCCCAGTGCCACCACTCATATCTGGTGTCACAATAGCTTGCATTTAAAAACCCAAAAACTCTTTTTTCATTGTCATAGATTGAATAGCAGTTAGTTGTCTGCAAGCGTCTGTGTGTCAGGCCAACAGCGTGTACTCTGCCAACCTCTGCCAGTGCACATTGCCACTCATATCTGGTGTCACAATAGCGTGCATTTAAAAACAACATTTTTTTTCACTGTTATAGATTGAATAGCAGTTAGTTGTCTGCAAGCATCTGTGTGTCAGGCTCACAGTGGATACTGTGCCCACTTGCCCAGTGCCACCACTCATATCTGGTGTCACAATAGCTTGCATTTAAAAACAAAAAAAATGTTTTTCACTGTTATAGATTGAATAGCAGTTAGTTGTCTGCAAGCGTCTGTGTGTCAGGCCTACAGCGTGTACTCTGCCAACCTCTGCCAGTGCACATTGCCACTCATATCTGGTGTCACAAAAGTGTGCATTTAAAACCCAAAAACCTTTTTTACTGTTATAGATTGAATAGCAGTTAGTTGTCTTCAAGCGGGTGTGCCAGGCCTACAGCGTGTACTCTGCCAACCTCTGCCAGTGCACATTGCCACTCATATCTGGTCTCACAGTAGCTTGCACGCATAGTACCACTAATCCCCCAAAAAATGACAGGCAGAGGCAGGCCACCCCGCAGGGGCCGTCGTGGTGCTGTGATTCCCTTTTGATTCCCTAGAATAATGCCCAATTTTCAGAGGCCACGTACCCTGAACTTGAAAAGTTCTGAGGACATAGTTGACTGGCTAACACAGGACACCCAATCTTCTACAGCTTCCGCTCGGAACCTTGACGCACCATCCTCCTCCAGCTTAGCAACGGGCACCTCTCAAGATACCACTCACCCGCCTGCCGCCACCACCAACACTAGCACCACAGCTGCTTCACTTTATCTGTCAGAGGAGTTATTTACACATCCGTTTGAAGAAATGAGTGATGCGCAACCATTATTGTCAGAGGATGTAGATAACAGGGATATGTCTCAGTCAGGCAGCATTACATACATGGACGTACGGTGTGATGATGATGATGTTGTACCCGCTTCTGCTTCCTTTGCTGAGTTGTCAGATACAAGTGAAGCGGTTGATGATGACGATGCGTCCATGGATGTCACGTGGGTGCCCGCTCGGCAAGAAGAAGAACAGGGTGAAAGTTCAGATGGGGAGACAGAGAGGAGGAGGAGATGAGTTGGAAGCAGGGGGAGGTCGTCGCAAGGAGCTAGTGCACAGTTAGACAGCATGCATCGGCGACCGGGGTCAGCCCGACAGCACGCCAATCAACGCATGCTGTTTCCACCACCAGAATGCCGTCATTGCAGAGCTCAGCAGTGTGGCATTTTTTTTGTGTGTCTGCCTCTGACAACAGCGATGCCATTTGCAACCTGTGCCAAAAGAAACTGAGTCGTGGGAAGTCCAACACCCACCTAGGTACAACTGCTTTGCGTAGGCACATGATCGCACATCACAAACGCCTATGGGATCAACACATGAGTACAAGCAGCACACAAACTCAAAGCCGCCATTCTCCTACTGGTCCAGCATCTTCAGCCACGTCAACCACTGCTGTCCTCCTTGCCCCCTCTCAACCATCCGCCACTCCGTCTCTCGCCTTGAGCAGTTCCCGCTCATCTGCCCACAGTCAGGTGTCTGTCAAGGACATGTTTGAGCGTAAGAAGCCAATGTCAGAAAGTCACCCACTTGCCCAGCGTCTGACAGCTGGCTTGTCTGAACTATTAGCCCACCAACTTTTACCATATAAGCTGGTGGAGTCCAAGGCGTTCAAAAAATTTGTGGCTATTGGGATACCGCATTGGAAGGTACCCGGACTAAATTTCTTTGCACAAAAGGCAATCCCCAACCTGTACTCGATTGTGCAAAAGGAAGTAATGGCATGTCTGGCACACAGTGTTGGGGCAAGGGTCCATCTGACCACTGATACCTGGTCTGCAAAGCATGGTCAGGGCAGGTTTATCACATACACTGCGCATTGGGTAAACCTGCTGATGGCTGCCAAGCATGGAATGCGTGGCTCTGCAGAGGAGTTGGTGACACCGCCACGACTTGCAGGCAGGCCTGCTGCCACCTCCTCTACTCCTCCTACTCCATCCTCTTCCATAACCTCCTCGGCTGAGTCCTCTTCTGCTTCTGCATCTTGCTCCACATCAACAGCACCCCCCCAGCTCCCCAGGTACTATTCCACATCCCGGATACGGCAGTGTCACGCCGTCTTGGGTTTGACTTGCTTGAAAGCAGAGAGTCACACCGGACAAGCACTCCTGTCCGCCCTGAACGCACAGGTGCAACTGGATATCGGCAAAGTGGTTTGTGACAACGGAACGGCATTGTTGGCGGCATTGAAGTTGGGCAAGTTGACACATGTGCCGTGCATGGCACATGTGTGTAATCTGATCGTACAACACTTTGTGCATAAGTACACAGGCTTACAGGACATCCTGAAGCAGGCCAGGAAGGTGTGTGGCCATTTCAGGCGTTCCTACACGGCCATGGCGCACTTTGCAGATATCCAGCGGCGAAGCAACATGCCAGTGAGGCGCTTGATTTGCGACAGCCCGACACGTTGGAATTCAACACTCCTAATTTTTGACCGCCTGCTCCAACAAGAAAAAGCCGTTAATGAATATTTGTATGACCGGGGTGCTAGGACAGCCTCTGGGGAGCTGGAATATTTTTTGCCACGTTACTGGACGCTCATGCGCAATGCCTGTAGGCACATGCGTCCTTTTGAGGAGGTGACAAACCTAGTCAGTGGCACCGAAGGCACCATCAGCGACATCATACCATTTGTTTTCTTCCTGGAGCATGCCCTGCGAAGAGTGCTGGATCAGTCCGTAGATGAGCGTGAAGAGGAAGAGTTGTGGTCACCATGACCACCAGAAACAGCCTTATCAGCATTGTTTGCTGGACCTGCGGCAACGCTATAAGAGGATTGTGAGGAAGAGGAGTCAGAGGAGGAATGTGGCTTTGAGGAGGAGGAGGAAGACCAACCACAACAGGCATCCCAGGGTGCTCATTGTCACCTATCTGGTACCCGTGGTTTTGTACGTGGCTGGGGGGAAGAACATACCTTTATTGAGATCACTGAGGAGGAGGAACGGGAAATGAGTAACTCGGCATCCAACCTTGTGCAAATGGGGTCTTTCATGCTGTCGTGCCTTTTGAGGGACCCTCGTATAAAAAGGCTGAAGGAGAACGACCTGTACTGGGTGTCCACGCTACTAAACCCCCGGTATAAGGAGAAAGTGGCTGAAATGTTACCAAATTACAACAAGTCGGAAAGGATGCAGCATTTGCTAAATAAATTAAAAAGTATGCTTTACACAGCGTTTAAGGGTGATGTCACAGCACAAGGGGAATCTAACAAGGGAAGAGGTGAAAGTAATCCTCCTCCTCCCACGACCACGCCGGCAAGGAGAGGATGCTTTAAAGATGTGTTGTTGATGGAGGACATGCGGAGCTTTTTAAGTCCTACGCATCGCCACAGCCATTCGGGATCCACCCTCAGAGAACGACTCGACCGACAGGTAGCAGACTACCTCGCCTTAACTGCAGATATCAACACTCTGAGGAGCGATGAACCCCTTCACTACTGGGTGTGCAGGCTTGACCTGTGGCCTGAGCTATCCCAATTTGCGATAGAACTTCTGGCCTGCCCCGCTTTAAGTGTCCTGTCAGAAAGGACCTTCAGTGCAGCAGGAGGTATTGTCACTGAGAAGAGAAGTCGCCTAGGTCAAAAAAGTCTAGATTACCTCACCTTTATTAAGATGAATGAGGGATGGATCCCAAAGGGACTGACAGTGTGCGATACATTTGACTAAAAAAGGCCTGATGAGATGAGCTGCCTTGGGCTAAAAATGGTGACCCTATGTAAGAGGTACAGTCCCTATTCTGCTCTGTGTCAGTGTGTATCAGGGTCCCTGAGGACAGGTGTCAATCCATATCTGCCAAGTGACCCTATGTAGGGGGAACAGTCCCTATTCTGCTCTGTGTCAGTGTGTATCAAGGTCTCTGAGGACAGGTGTCAATCCATATCTGCCAAGTGACCCTATGTAGGGGGAACAGTCCCTATTCTGCTCTGTGTCAGTGTGTATCAGGGTCTCTGAGGACAGGTGTCAATCCATATCTTCCAAGTGACCCTATGTAGGAGGAACAATCCCTATTCTGCTCTGTGTCACTGTGTATCAGGGTCCCTGAGGACAGGTGTATATCCATATCTGCCAAGTGACCCTATGTAGGGGGAACAGTCCCTATTCTGCCCTGTGTCAGTGTGTATCAAGGTCTCTGAGGACAGGTGTCAATCCATATCTGCCAAGTGACCCTATGTAGGGGGAACAGTCCCTATTCTGCTCTGTGTCAGTGTGTATCAGGGTCTCTGAGGACAGGTGTCAATCCATATCTGCCAAGTGACCCTATGTAGGAGGAACATTCCCTCTTCTGCTCTGTGTCAGTGTGTATCAGGGTCCCTGAAGACAGGTGTAGATCAATATCTGCCAAGTGACCCTATGTAGGGGAACAATCCCTATTCTGCTCTGTGTCAGTGTGTATCAGGGTCCCTGAGGACAGGTGTCAATCCATATATGCCAAGTGACCCTATGTAGGAGGAACAGTCCCTATCCTGCTCTGTGTCAGTGTGTATCAGGATCCCTGAGGACAGGTGTCAATCCATATCTGCCAAGTGACCCTATGTAGGGGGAACAGTCCCTATTCTGCTCTGTGTCAGTGTGTATCAGGGTCCCTGAGCACAGGTGTATATCCATATCTGCCAAGTGACCCTATGTAGGGGGAACAGTCCCTATTCTGCCCTATGTCAGTGTGTATCAAGGTCTCTGAGGACAGGTGTCAATCCATATCTGCCAAGTGACCCTATGAAGGAGGAACATTCCCTCTTCTGCTCTGTGTCAGTGTGTATCAGGGTCCCTGAGGACAGGTGTAAATCCATATCTGCCAAGTGACCCTATGTAGGGGGAACAATCCCTATTCTGCTCTGTGTCAGTGTGTATCAGGGTCCCTGAGGACAGGTGTCAATCCATATCTGCCAAGTGACCCTATGTAGGAGGAACAGTCCCTATTCTGCTCTGTGTCAGTGTGTATCAGGGTCCCTGAGGACAGGTGTCAATCCATATCTGCCAAGTGACCCTATGTAGGGGGAACAGTCCCTATTCTGCTCTGTGTCAGTGTGTATCAGGGTCTCTGAGGACAGGTGTCAATCCATATGTCAAGGTGTCAATATGTCATATGTCAGGTGTCAATCCATATCCATTGTGATTTAGGAATGTTAGGTGATTTATGCCCTTTATGGATTAAAACCAGACTCTGCATCAACTGTGTAATTTTCCATTGGAGTTTTGCCATCTATCCCCCTCCGGCATGCCACAGTCCAGATGTTAGTCCCCTTGAAACAACTTTTCCATCACTATTGTGGACAGAAAGGGTCCCTGTGGGTTTTAAAAATCGCCTGCCCATTGAAGTCTATGGCGGTTCGCCCGGTTCGCCGGTTCGCAAACGTTTGCGGAAGTTTGCGTTCGCCGTTCGCGAACCGAAAATGTGATGTTCGCGACATCACTATTGAGCACACATTATTGATTTTGGGTTTATAAAAGGAGTGTGAGTCCAGGTTCTAATGGATCTGGATTATAACTGCACTGGGCTATTGAATTAATAAATGTGACCGACTGTCTATATTTAAATTTCCCCGTAAATGAGGGATTGCTGTATTCCATCAGCAATGAGGGATTGCTGCATCCCATTAGACTGTGGAAAGATTTAATTTAACTTTCCTCAAATAACTGCTGAATTAAAGAAACCTCTCACCCCAGGATTCCCCTGAAGGTCTCCATGTCAGGTGGAAAAGCTAGGTTAAATAGCAATGCCAGGAGGGGGTGGAAAAAAGAGTTCCAACTTGACTGCTATTGTATGCCACATTCAAAGAGAGACAGAAAATAATTGATGGGGTCTGCCAGTTTTATACTCCAAGGAGTATCTTACCAGGCCATCAATGCCACTGGTCTAAAAACCTGATTGACCTCAACATTGGTCCATTATATAACAACTTTTTTAAGCTGACTCTCCTCATTTCCTGCACACTCAATTGAACCCATTTTACCTTCACATTTTCTGCATATTCAATCTTGCACTACTCACCCTCAACATACCTCCCTGTGTTGGGAAGCATGCTGATCCTTACACTGTTCTCATCCTTTTCTAAAAACTCAAATTGAGAAAACTATCAGTCCGTTTCTGCATGCTCACTGAAACACATATTTAAACAATATGCTTCAACACTCACATTGATACCGGTAACCTTGTACAGGTAGCAAACCCTAACAAAGCTAATTTTGTCTATACTTATGTTTCACTTTCATTTTCAGTTCCTCTTTTTATATTGATTATATGAAGTCAGAGCAATACACTTTGTGGACATACTTGCAGACTGTAGATTCCTCTACTCTTGGCACACACAAGGCAACAACTCAGTTCTGTACAAATGGTAGTAGAAGAAAGCGGTGCACAGCTCATGTTTGTAAAATTAGTTATTTTATGTACGGTAAGTACTCATGTAATATACTGAGTATGCATTTTCTGTCTTAACATAACTTCCTAGGAGTGGTTACATAGTACTATCAAAGTGAGTTCATCCTTGGGAATAATAAATTCTTTGTAAAGCCTAAAAACATGAAATATGTTTTCTTGTAAAATAATCTAAATATTGAAAAGAAAAATTATGATTTGATTATCATGTATTCAATTAAGTTATTAATATTTATCATCTGAAACAGAGAAATACCCTAGTAGCACTTCATTTAAAAGTCAGGTACATAATTTAGTCCCGAGAGGTTTGTCAGTATTTGGCATATATTGGATACCTTATATTAACACAGCTTCTAGACTTAAGAGATTATTGGCAGCTGAGACCACATCAATTTATCTTCTTGACAGTGGTCACTGGGGGTTTTAATGAACAACTTGATGTCCTACCTGTTTGATCCCCTGTCCTCATATCATAAGCTTATCAAATGCTATTTAATATGCTACATCCTTAATCAATTTAAGACGTTTGATAGATTTATTACTTTTTTATTTTTATAATTTTTGTTGGACTTAAAGGGGCACTTCAGAGCTTTATGTTTAAACAGTGTCCTCGTTTTTTAGAAATTGACACTTTTAAATTAACTTGCTTGCAATGCCCTTTGATTTCAAACTGTAACAATGAATAAGTGCATCCAATCAACAAAAAATGTTCAGGTATTCGGAAGCCTTCCAAAAGTTATGCTTTTTACATGCCTACCTAAAATGAAAACTCATCAGCAGAATGTTAATTCATATTTGATATAATGCTGCTTACATCACCCATTGTACCGTTATTTATACAAGATTATACATCTTACTATCCGTCTTGTTACTTCCTGGTTTGGTTAGCTCAGTGGAGCTAAACTCAAGAGGCAAAAATTGAGCTGCACTGGAACTCATTGAGCTGCACTAGAAAGTCTGTGATTGGACAGCCACAGAAAGTCTGGACAGGATTTGAAAAAGAGGGCTTGCAAAGGCTTCAGACAAGAGAACTGCACATTTGCAAGTTACTTTTAGATATACCAACAATGAAAATAAGTATTACAAAATGCATGCAAGTTTTCATTGGGGTATATTTTATACTAAATAGTGATATGTATGTATTTTGTAATTCAGCAGTGGAGTGTCCCTTTAAGTCACTATGTTGTTTTTGCATATTTGTTTGATATCTGTTAATGCTAAGGTAGCATATATAGAACTGCTTATCCTTATATTTGTTTTTATTTTAATGTTTATCATATTACAAATTTTTCACTAATGTTATGCAATTTTTTTTTTGGAGAAAATATAAAACAAAGAGATATTTCTGTAGCACAGAAGATCCCTACCTAGTGATTTTATATACTTCAATAGATGCAATATAATCTAATGATAAAGCCCCCCTCCGCCCCAGCAAAGGGGGATTATGTCAGCCAAGCAGGGTTAGTGAGAATTTGGACTTGGTGACAGAACGGAGATATGTATTATTTTTTTTAATATTTATTTGGGGTGGGGGGAGGGACCACTAAAAGGGTTAAATAAAAACAGTGCTTTATAAAAATACTGGTTTTAGGAGTAACACTTTAACACCGGAGCTGATAGAATATGGACAACTAGATCAACACACATTTTGGTGAGGTTAGTTCTTTTGTAAATGCTTTCTTTGTAGCATTGTCAATTCATTCGGTTGTATCTATTGAGGTGTATACAGTCACTAGGTAGAGGTATTCATAATGACTAACATGGTGGGAAATAATTAGGACATATTAATAAAATTAGCACATGATTGCAATATAGATATTACAGTGTAACACTTAAAAATAAAAAAAATAATAATATTAAAGAGTTAAAACAAAAAACACAATTTCATAAAATTTCACATAAAGGTGCCAAACTCATAATCCCTATTTAGAGATTGAGTCACTAGAATATTGGAATGATTACATTAAACAAATTAAGTCAGCAGTAGCAGTTCAATTAGAGATGTTAAAGTTTTGAAAATAATGGATTCTGGATTTCTCTGGCATCATCCTTCCATTCAGTATTAAAGCATTTATAATGTTTAATGCTAAACAAGAGTACTCAGCAGTCTATCTCCTCTGTGCTGCTTGTACTAATGAGGCGAATGAGGAAGCATTAGCTTGATCAACAATGGGCAGCTGTTATTGACTGAGAGTGTTGCTGGTATGAATCAGTATGGCTAGGAGGAAGTGTGTAATTTCTGGCTTAGCCATACTTCAAATATGGGGCAGTCTGTGGGTGGCTAGGGACTCTTGCTTAGTGTTAAATAGCTCATACATTATTTAACACTGATCGAATAGGGAATGTTTATAGTGCCCACAGTGTCCATTTAAGTTACAATACAAAAAATAATCTGCATTAAGCATATACTACTTTAGAGATTTAAATAAGGCATTTTTAAGACTAAAGGAACAATATAGTTTCAGGAATACAAACATATATTCCTGGCTCTATAGTGCTGGAATACATCATTAGGTCCCCACCCCTGCATTGGGAGGCTTTTGCGCATTGCACATTGCGCATGCATGCCAATCTGCATCTCCTCGTAGAGATGCAGTGAATCAATGCAGTGCCTCCATGCAGAGGATGGGAGATTAATAAGTGTGTGCTGCGGCACACAGTTTGGGAACTACTGCTCTAGGGTCTTCAGAAACGTACACAATAAAAATTTAAATCAAGTCCAACAACAAAATGTGTGTGTTCTATGATCCACACTTAATACAATATTCATATCTTTGTATCTGTTTTCTCTGTTGGTCTCTTCTATCTCTGTATAGCTCAGAAACCTTTTGGCTTACAAAACTATTTTAAAGCACAGGATTATAGTCAAAATTCAGAATTATACAAAATAATTATATTCAGACATGCAGAGAAAGACATGGAATTGGAAAGACATAGGATTATATAAATATTCTTGTTACTGTTTGTCTGATACAGAAAAAAAAAGGATAGTGGATAAAATAGTTCATATGCTCATGCAGAGGATTATGTAAAAGCAATCAAAAATATACTGCACATACTTTTTACTTGTCTTGAAATTCATAAAGTACAAACATGGAATAGAAAATCATAATTTTATCAGTTCTAAATAGTACTTGTATCAAAGCATTTATACACTTTGTGAAAATATTAAATCAGATCTGATATATTGAAGCGTTTCCTGAATGCATCAATTTTTTCATTTGAGCCTCCAAAGTGCTAAATGGTTATGTAAATTTATACCATGGGATCTGTTCACTAAACATAGGGTTGTGGTGATTGGAAACCAGAAGAAATGTGTGATATTATGGCTGTGGTTTGAAAAAAACAAACCAGAAACTCTTGTTTAGTAGTCAGTGATATTCTCTCACTTCGCTATTTTACTCTAAGTCATCACAACTTTCAGTTTGGTAAATCAACTTCAATGGAGAAAAGAAATAAGAGTCACCACTTCTGAATTTATGATTAAAACATTGAAATTGGATGCTCCTACACAGTTCCCTATATTCTTCCTCTCTCCAAAGAGGAAAACTTTATAATTGTCTTTTTGGGTCCATAGGCATTCAATTGCAATTTGGTAGTTGGAACTGCAATTTGAGGAAACACTTGTGCTACATAGTATGGAAGTACCTTGACTTGTGTCAACATTATTCAATTGACAATGTGCTTTCATAAGTGGATAAACTGTAACAATGAATAAGTGCATCCAATCAACAAAAACTGTTCAGGTATTCAGAAGCCTCCCAAAAATTATGCTTTTTACATGCCTACCTAGCATGAAAACTCATCAGCAGAATGTTAATTCATATTTGATATAATGCTGCTTACATCACCCATTGTACCGCTATTTATACAAGAATATACATCTTACTAACCGTATTGCAATACCATTTGATTGATTTTTGTTTTGAATAACATATACAAACTATTGAAGTAGGGATTGTCTTATCCACTCTACCATTCAACAAAAATATTTGTAATATTAATATTTAATATTTTTAAGACAAGAGTACATTTTTATATTAAAATCTTTTAATGATGGGGGTAGGGCCGCACGTGTAATCCTCTAGCTCTGGCTAGCTTAATCTAAAAACAGGCATATAACCCACTAAAGCTTGCTAAAATAGCACTACACTAACAGGGTATCATTTGTACCGTAAGCTGCAATATACTCAGCCTGTTCCATGGTGTCTCAATGGTTTATACTGTGATTACCTTGCGGCCATCTGAGGCTGACAGTCCGACAGTTGGGAGAAATGGCTAATCTTCCAGCTCTGGGCTCAAGCCTGACAGGAGTCCTAGCAACATTGTTACCCCCCCATTTGGAACATCGGGGCATATCCCGGACCCCACTGGGAACACTTACATCCCTGCAGTGCTGGACCCAAACACCACTGAATCAGAGAATGCGTGGGGCACCTAAGATGGCTGCCATGGTGTAAGCTCGACAGCCACAAACAAGTATGACAGTCCAGACATGGCAAGAAACCTTTGACACCAAATTCGACGAGATTTGCCAAGAGTTCTGGAGCCACTTAAAGTGCCGCACCCGACACCCTGCCTTCTATGCAGCTCAGGAGAACCAGATAGCTGTGGTGACTTCTCCATTTACATCCAGACATAAGGTCCAATTGAAGCACAGTCACACAAACCATCCAGCTGCACAGAGGGGTTCCCGGAACACACCTCACCCTGTCAGCAGTCGCACACCAGTGCAGAGACAAAGGCACTGGCAACCGCCACAGCTCATGCACAACCGTAGCAGCCGAGGACTGATGCGGATCCGAAGCTACAGCACACTGATCGCTACACACCGCCAGCTTGCCTCCGCTTTGAGCTCCGTGAAGGGCCGACTTCCCAAGTGTAAACCCCCTCCATCAGACAGTCTCTGTTTGGCTAGGTTTACAAAGTGCACGGGGTGGTCTCAGAGGTTCGATCCTGTGGCTAGCTATAGCTGGACTCATATAGACATGCAGCAGGGACACAACCATATCTGTGGATGGTGGGATCCTCCTCCACAACTCGGCATATGCAAGCTTACAGTATATTTCCCAACCTTAGGAGTAGGTTAGATGGAAACACACTTACATGGGTAACACTCACATAATCCCAACCACACACCTTTTGGGAACCCTTTATGTTCTGCTGCCGAATATCTGACCCATTGATGCTACCACATCTACCTAGTCTTACAACTCATAGATGAGTCAGTTTCTCTAAGAGTATACACCTTATTTGCCTTATGTCGATATTAATACCGCATATTACCTACGTCATCATCATCCAGGGAATGAGATCCACCACTTCCTGATCAGTGGAACGCATATGCATTCCACGGACATCCACCGGAACTCCAAATATGGATGAAACTGATTGATCGACCGGGAACAGATTACATGAGAAAGGCGGATTAGCTGAAAAGATTTTGACACCTGGAAGAGGGGATAATAAATGCAGATTCGGTCCTTAAAACAAACATAGCATTTCATTTGTGTATCACTTACCTTTTTTCTCCTGATGAAGTCTAGAGTACTAGACAAAGCGCGTAGAGTTTATTTTGAAATATTATTGTTTTATATATTTATTATTTAGTTTTTTTTTGCCTACTACCCTTTTGAAGACCCCTTTTACTCCATAGAACTATACAGCCGCAGTGAGTGAACAGAATCCCCCACTGAGGATGTAATGGTTGTAGGGTATTTTAGGGCATAACCCAGAAAAGTAACAAATAGAGAAGATACTGGAACGGGTTAACTAAACAAGTGCTCCCATATCCAGTCTCTACATCCAAAATGAAACCTGCTCAACCAGTATGCAACACAACGTTGCTAGTTATAGAGCATTTTTGGAACTACAAGACATAATTCTTTATTAATCCCTCTTAAGGGTAAAATAATTAGTGAAAAAAAGGGGGTGTATATAAAAAAATTTAAGTGAGAAGTACAAGGAAAAGTGTTTTAAAAGAAATGAAGACCTACAGCTATTCCGCTAACTATATACATTACACATTAACTTGGCTAAATAATGAGATAGTAACAGTGTACTTGAAAAATGTTGCTAATTTATTTCAGCAACAGTGTATCAAAGTCTTGGTTGCCGATATTATTAAGGTGTAAAGTTAGAGGATATCCTATTATCACCCACATATAATAGCAACAAATATGTGTCAATGAAAAGTGGGAAAAAGGACAATAAGGATTATTGATGTAATCTCTTTGAAATAAGTTGAACGGGGGGTTAGAATCCTCAGGGGAGTGTGGAGATGTATTAGAGCATTTGGGAGAAAAAGGGAAAAAATGGCAGCGTGCTTAGACCAGAGGATAAGGTCAAGATGCTAGCCGAAAAACCCCAATTATAATACCCTGTGGATCCCCCCCTCCCCAAGAACAAACAGTAGTAAAAAGTAGCCCAAAAGGACAATAGAGATTATTCATATACTTTCTTTAAAATTAATTGAGCGGGGGATTAGAATCATCAGGAAAGTATCAGAGCATATAGGAGAAAGAAAAACGGCAGCGTGTTTCAGACCAGAAGATACGGTCGAGATGCTAGCCGAAAAAGCAAACCCCAATTACAATACTCTGTAGATCCCCAGTCTCTTCTCCCTTTTACTCCATACTTCTAAGACCGGGGAACACAGAGTTGTATTGATGGGCTTTTGATCTCCTTGTATGCTGTAAGTGCAACTATTAAAGCATATGATTTTATTTTATATCAGCGCTGTACTATGGTTATTTATATATTTTTACATGCATCACTGGACATCTGAACAATGATGGATCAGTGGGATTCTATACACTATTGATGAGCCTGAAAACTCCTCCAATTTGTGAGTGCAACATTGAAACAGGGATTTATTGTGATTAACGTTATTACCCTATAAGTTTTTACTTTCTCTGTTTATACGTCTAGGTATATTTTGTTTTTCCATCCAACCATACGTACAGTTTTCTTTGTGGGAATAGAGTCAGGCTTCAGTTAAATGTTTTGCAGGATATTCTTAGCATAAAAGAGGACCCTAACTAAGGACAAGCATACCTAGCCTAATTTCACTTTTATAAAGCATACCAATGGTGACACTCCTCTTGGAATTACATTTCTAGGAAGATAGAAATACTGATAGATGACATACATCATCTCTGAGATCAATGTGTGTCTCTCTCTAACACTACATAGCGGCAGGAGGTACACACCAGATTATCTATCTTCTTGATAGATTCCATCGTGAGCGGTGCAAGGTAAAAAGATGCCTATATTAGGACATCAATATCTATACCCACTAAACATACTGGTGACGTATATGGATAATCAGAAAACACACTAAAATTAAAAATTATTTTTAAAAAATCCATGGGAGTAGCAGCTGACTGACGATATCCTATAACAGGAAAAAAGATAGATAAATCAAACCATTCACATGCTTAGGAGTGAATTTGGGATTCACTGTCATGTAACGTATGCTTTGAGGCTTATTTCTGTTGATACACAAACCACCTGCTTAATTCACCAAATGTATTAACTAAATGTGATTATACTTAGAATAGGGTTGAACTTCAAAAACAACTGTTCTCACAGTACACTAGAACTGTTTATTGGATGGATAGATGTATACTGTATGTTCTATAATTGACTGTAATTTTCCAGTCTAGAGCAGCACAGCTTATGTGATGACATTTAGTTAACACATTTGATGAAGCATAAAAATACAGATACATAAACATGATGCAGCCTATAAATTTTATGTTGGAAACAACCAAAACATGGCTCACTTTACCAACTTCCTAATGTAGTTTTATGTTAAGCTGCAGAAACATGACATTTCAGTTTGCAGGAATATACAGAGTGGGCTGTCTTTTTCCATCACATAACACCATGACATCTGTTACATTCACAAAGGAATGTAGTAAGCTTATTGGCTTCATTATTGGCACCCGACAGAAACAATTTTATTGCAGAAACTAGCAAAAAAAAAGAAAATGTGCTGCATTTCGAAATCAAGGAAGCTGATATTAAAGGAACACTATTGCACTAGCAATACAAACCAGTATTTCTAATGCTATAATTGTCCCAAATTATATATCGGTCCTCACAAGGCCGGCCCAAGACATTGTGTTGCCTGGGTCCAAGGATGAAATGATGCTCTACCCCCAAAACCTCATGCACATCCATTATGTTATGCAGTTTGCATAGTGAATACAGTATATGTCTAGTGGATGCAGGGCCGGCCTTAGGCCTTTAGGCGCCCTGTGCGAAAAATCTTCACAGCGCCCCCCCTTCCCGTTCCCCCCGCCCCCACTACTTCCCCCTTCCCACACACCCTGACACACGCGCACACACAAACACATGCAGGCAGTCAGACACAGACAGCCACACACAAACACACAGACATAGAATGTGACGGCAGATAAGAACCATTCGGCCCATCTAGTCTGCCCAGTCAGTAGCATACACAGGCAGACAGCCACACACACACACACACAGACAGACCGCCACACACACACACACACAGGTAGGCAGCCACACACACAGGCAGGCAGTCACACACAAACACACATGCAGACATCCAAACACACTGTGGCAGACAGCCACGCACACACATCTGGTTATCTGGAGTGCTGTTAAAGGCATCCATCATAGTGACTTGACAGTTTTGTATTTCCTCACTCTACACATTTGTACGGCAATCAATATATTAATTAGAGCTCACAATTTGGCAATGGAGCAGTATTCTTTTGTTTTTTAAAAACTTTTTTAGGCTATGGGTCACAGGAATTTGTAGTGTTTACACCTGCTTAAGTAATTAAAAACAACTCAGCTACATGAAAAACGGAACTCTGAATGTTTGGTGTTAATCTAGACAAGAACCATTACAGTTTTGCTCTAATAGATCTCTTTCACCATTCACTGGGATTTATATTATACTCTGTGTTCTTACCTTCTCACTTTCATTGTCCAATGCAGAAGTGGCTTCATCTAGAAGTAGAACTTTGGGTGAACGAATAAGTGCCCTGGCTATTGCTATCACACACACACACACACAGAGAGACACACAGACAGTCTCACACACACACACACACACACACACACACACACACACACAGTCACAGTCACACACAGGCAGACAGTCAAACACACAGACACACAAGCAGACAATCACATAGTTACCTCTGTTCCTTCTGGAGGCAGACAGGCAGTGCAGCTCCTGGATTCTGGTTGTGGGGGGAAGCAGGGACTCCTTCCTGCTTCCCCTGCAGCAATAAGACGGCATTTTAGCTCCGCCCCCGCCACACGCTAAGCTCCGCCCCCGCCGCACGCTAAGCTCCGCCCCTCCGCAATTTTTTTTTTTTTTTTTTGTTCTGCCATGTGTGAGCTGTGCGGCCACAGGGCGCCCCCTGCTCCATAGCGCCCTGTGCGGCCGCACAGCTCGCACACCCCTAAGGCCGGCCCTGAGTGGATGTAGTGTAGTGGGTGCAGTGCCTGGGTTTGTAAAGTGGATGCAGTGTCTGTGTTTGTGTAATGGGTGCAATGTCTGTGCTTGTGTAGTGAGTACATTGCAATGGGTGCAGTGTCTGTGTAGTGGGTGCAGTGCCTGTATTTGTGCAGTGAGTACAGTGTAGTGCATTTAGTGTATGCAGTGGAGTTGGATAAGGGCTGCTTGTGCAGCATTATGTCCTCTCCTCTTGTGAGCCACGTGAGCTTTGCTGCGGATTGCCATGGCAATGCTCTGCATGGCATGTAATGCATGCTGGGTGTGTTGCCTCGTGAGAGGAGAGAACCTAATGCTGTAGGTGGTGCTAGATTACAATCCTAGGCTTCATTCTTCACAGGGGCCCGGGTCTGCATATATATATATATATATATATATATATATATATATATATATATAGCAATACTCACTATATTTACACGCAATTAGGTGACTGGTCCCTGTACAGTTGAATTGCTAAAGGTACAGGGGCATCAAAACGCCACCCCTTTCAAAGTGCTGCCTGGAGCCATGGCCCCACCTAGTCCTATGACCAGTCTCCACCCACTGCTTTAAACACCTGATTGGTCCTATAACAACTAGGCATAAATATTTTGACAACTTGGTCGGGATCTCCTGGGCCATGTTGATTTCATTATTACCATACCTATCATGATGCACCAAGGGATTTGAGAATTGAAACCTAACCTACTACCCCAACCTTTATATTATTCACATGTCTTTTATTTCCATTATGTATGGAGCGAGGGGAGATGGAAGGGCTTCATCAAGCCCATTGCACAGCTATGATTTGCTGCTCTGCCTACAGGGCAGAAATGTGTTTAGAATGGTGAGGGCTTTAGAGCAACTATAGATGTACTGAGGGCAAAGGCAATTCTAAACTGCATTTGGTAAATTACTCCCAGTGGTACTGTTAAGTTTGTTATGTGACATAAGGTGGGGTTCTTACTGTCACACATATATATATATATATATATATATATATATATATATATATATATATATATATATATATATATATGTGTGTGTGTGTGTGTGTGTGTGTATATAGGCAAATGGTTAAATTATTAGAACTAAATCCTGTCATGTAATACTGCATAGGATTAACTCTCACATTATGTAAAAACTTCTAAATAGGGATATATATTGTGTATTAATGGGGGCATACTTTAGTTCAGAGTGATAGTGATCCCGTAGACAGAAAGGTAGACAGGTAGTCTAACAGATCTACTTATAGACTGATTTATTTTTTGGATTCAATTTGCTATATAAACAATCTGATAAATAGCCAGCCATAAATCTTCTGGTTTGAAGTAAAAATAATGTTTCTTTTTTTGAAAATGGTGTTTTTAAAAATATACGTGTATGAAATATCAAAGTGAAATAAGTTAACAGACTATTTTCAAATGGATGTTTTTATATTTACCATTTTATAATATATAATTTTTCAGAAACCTCTCATTTGAATTTTTAATGCAGTAGGATTATTTCTATTACATTGGGCTGTGTGGAAGGCTTTCAATTAACTCACACATTAAGTATTATTGGTGACATTTTTGCATAGTATCATAAATTCAGACTTTTCTGCCCTTTTCTGTCTTTGAAGATATTTATGACACAAGAAGGGATTGGTAATTAGACCCTTGAACCTAACATCTTTGGAGTTTACAACTCTTCATTTTCATTATGAAGAATTCTAATATAATGGAAATATGGATCAGATACTAGAGTTAGACAAAATAGCAGTAGATATTACTCAATCATAATTACCATCTGCTGTACACCACATTAAGGCTCATAAGTGAACTTGTTGACCTTTAATTCAATTAAAATTGTAAAATATGTGCTAAGCAGTCATTCTGACATGAATAATAATGGGTTATTTTAAATATTCATCATCATTTAGAGTATATAATTTGCAATCCTACAGCAGGTAGTTCCTGTAAGTAGTATTATTCATTATAAACGCTATTATTTTACACCTTCTTAGAGATTCAGATCTAATTAATCTTTGTCCAAATTTTACAGTCTCACCTAAGAGGATTTAAATATGTGCTCTCCTAGAATGTTCGCTGGTTCTTAGATACTAAATTAAATTATACAAACCAGTTTTTCTTTTAGTTATTTCTGTAGTGTCAATTCAGAAACTATCTTAGAACTCTATGTAGATTATTGAGACAACAATACACTGCAGTGTACTGAGGGGGGGTAGGAACACAGAGTACCCATTTTCTGGCTGTCCACTGCTTCAAATGTATCGCAGCCAAATGGGACCAGGGGGTATCAATGGTCCTCTGTAAGGAGATTAAGAAATGGACCCACAAAAGGGTTGGGGTGGATAGATTGAAAATCATGGTTAGAAACAATGAAAAGGGATGGGTGAACAGACAGAGAATGGAGGAAGGACAGTAGAAAAATAGTGGATCAAAATAATGAAAATTGAGGGGAATGGGTGGACAGACATACTTGGGGTTTTGGAAGGTGGCCAAACTGAAAATGGGAGAAGTGGACTGACAGAGAAGGGTGCAGTAAAGCAGAGAACTGACGGACTGAAAATGTGGATCTGGACAAATAAAAAGAATGGTGGACAGAAAGAAAAGAAGATCTAAGTGGACAATGAAAATTGGGATAGACCAACAGAGAAAGAGAGATGGGCAGAGAATGAATGTGGGTTTGAAGAGACAATGTGCACAAATAGGGGAAAACATAAGTGGTAAAAGATGGGAGATACAATTAGGGGAGTGGGGAGGAGATTCAAGTGGGGGAATAGAAGGGGGAGGAGTACATAAATTATGTTGTGCCCATCAGAGTGGATGGGCTTTGTATATGGTGCTGGAGGGTCAAAAGGGAATGCCAAAGCACAAATCCACTTTGGGTACACCTCTGCTAATACATACATCCAAAAACTTCCAGTTACTCTGAAGCTTAAAGTGACACTATAGTCACCAGAACAACTACAGCTTATTGAATTTGTTCTGGTGAGTAGAATCATTACCTTCAGGCTTTTTGCTGTAAACACTGTATTTTCAGAGAAAATGCAGTGCTTACATTACAGCCTAGTGATAACTTCACTGGCCACACCTCTGATGGCTGTTACAGATCCTTCCTGGGTCATGGCATCCTAAAATGCATTAAAACATTCAGTGTCTCCACCCTCTGCATGCAGACACTGAACTTTCCTCATAGAGATTCATTGATTCAATTCATCTCTGTGAGGAGATGCTGATTGGCCAGGGCTGTGTTTGAATTGTGCTGGCTCTACCCCTGATCTGCCTCTTTGTCAGTCTCAGCCAATCCTATGGGGAAGCATTGTGATTGGATCAGGCCACCACTTCTTATGATGTCAGCAGACTGCTTGTTTTTTTGTTTTTGAGGCAAACAGTATGCAGTTACAGCTTCTGACTTGACTACAGTAAGATTTTGCTATATTTATGGAGACATGAGTGGCCCAGGGGGGTTAGATGGTGGTTTTAATACTAAAGGGTCAGGGATACATGTTTGTGTTCCTGACCCTATAGTTATCCTTTAATGAATCTCTATGGGGAAAGTTCAGTGTCTCAATGCAAAACATACATAGTGTGCATAAGGGGCCCAGGGGGGCTAGATGGTGATTTTAACACTATAGGGTCAGAATACATGTTTGTGTTCCTGACTCTACAGTGATCCTTTAACTGTTAACTGTTAGCCTGAACTCCAGGTTAACTAATTAAAAAACAGTTATTCACGTGTGTTGAAAATGATTGCAGTTTATTTTAGTTAACACCAAAGCTACTGAAAGTTTATAAAACTCAAGGCATGAAAATAACTTATATTTTGAAAAAATGATATAAGTTAGTATCTTTGCTACCTTGTGTCACGAGTGAAAGCTTCAGGTCAGGAGTGATATGCTCTGGACTGTGACCTATTCCTCATCTTACAGTAGACTGCATTGTGGTCACAGTCAGATTTTTAAATATGAACAGTGCATTTTTTGGAAGTGCTATAATATTGCTCAATTTTTATTTTACAAATTAGACATGACTCTTTAGGTGGGCAGTTATTAGATGGCTGGCATCTATTCCTTGATCCACAAGCATTCTTCTTCAAAATTTGTTGCCATCTGCCATAGGTTCAGCAGTGGTCACTGTAGGTGTTTGTGGAGTTGGTAACATATAGACATGTTTATTAGTTTTCATACGAATAATATTGAAAATTCATTTTTTTTCGTATTCGTTTACTAAAACATAAACGAAAGCCCTACATACGAAACATAAATGAAACGAAAGGGAAAATGCCGAATGCATTACCTTTTCATTTTGTTGATTTAATAGACTCTGTGGTGCAGGGGGATTAACCCCCACAGCATGGAGAAAAATAACACTGTGCATGCGCGAAAAAACAACAACTAGGAGGGAACCGGCAGCGCTACCAGCTCTCTCCTTGTAATAATATTAATTCCAACCCCCCTCCCCCATTAAAACCTATGGTGGCCACTAAGAACCCCATATTAAGAAAAGGAGGTTAAATCCTCCCGCATGCCCCTACTCACGGCATTTAAACTAAATATAAATCAGTATGGGGTCACTATATTGACAAAAAGGGAGGTTAAATCGTGTGAAAGTTCTTTGGAATTTTCCCATGCTGTGTAATTTGACTCATAACCTTCTGTAAGCAACCAGAGGGTTATGAGTCAAATTACACAGCATGGGAAAATTCCAAAGAACTTTCCCACGCTGTGTGAAATGACACAGGGCATTCTGATTGGTTGGATTTCAAGCCAACCAGAGTTCTGTGACAGGTAAATGTAGAGACTTACCTGTCAGTCTCTTCATTTACCTGTCAGAGCACTCTCATTGGTTGGCTTAAACCAACCAGAGCGCTCTGAGCCTAATTGCAGGGTGTGGGAAGGCTTTATAAGCCTTTCCCCACCCTACGGTGCTCATTATGCTACGTGTCACGTATTCATCTGCAGATAAAAATGTGGTTAATGGCATTTACTGTTCTGACAGGAAAAGTTGTGCTGAGCAGCAATCAATCCACAGGAGGGTTTGTGCTGAGCAGCAATCAAGAAAATGGGAACCTGGCAACTGCCTTTGGGGTCAAAGGCCGGTTACAGCCAATCAGATCCATAGGCGGGGTATTTAGGCTCAGATCTCCTCTTGCTCAGTTCCCCATCGTGGTTGTCCGAGAGCGCGTTATTGATTCTGGTTATTCTGGTATTTTAACTTTGGCATTGATTTTTACTTCCCTGTTTTCTGGCATTCCTGACCTCTGGCTTTCCATTATCGGTGTGTTCCTTTCTGTGTTCCCTGGCCTCGGCTATTCCTGACTATTCTTTGGTACGTTAGTCCGGCCATTCTAAGGTCCGGTATACGTTACCTATCAGTCCTCTGTGCTACACAATTCTATGTGCTGGACGTGCTGTAATCCTGACACTACGTGCCCTTGCTGGGTGAAGGATTATTTTTTTACTGTCTGGATTTTTTTTTCGCCATATTTTTTTTTGTGCTCTAGTTTTTTTTTTTAATTTTAACAGTTGCTTTTAACAGTCCTTTTTGGGGGCTGAAGAAAGGAAAGAAGAAAGAAGACATGTAATGGTAAGTATACCATTTTATTTTACAGTGACCCCTAGTCACTTTATTTGTGGTCCGCACTTGCCGGTCATGGGTGGGGACCTGGGGGGACATTAGTTCCCTCACATTATTTATTTAGGATCCCCACTCGCCGCTCATGCATGGGGATATTAGGTCCCCCATTATTTATTTATTTATGGCCACCCTTTAAATAATTAGGGTCCCCACCAGTTGCTCATGGGTGGGGACAAGGGGGACATTAGGTCCCCCCATTTATATTAATAGCCCCCACCCATGGGTCACGGGTGGGGGTGGCACAATCTTACCCCCCATTTTAGTTATTTGTGTTCTCCACCATGGGGAAATGGGGGGGACCTGTGTCAGGTCCCTTCTTATTGCACTAGCGACTAGGCAGCAATAGCTGCCCAGTTACGAGTAGTTTTAAATGACTGTAATTTAAAACTGGATATAAATGTATATTTTATGGAAGTGTAAATAGTACAGTAAGAGTACGTATAAAAAGTAGCTATTTAGATCTAAATAGCCGCTTTTTTATATTGCAACAGTGTTATAGTTTTTGCTATAACTTTTGGTTTCACGTACTCTTACCGTAGCTCTCAATCACTTCTATATAAGATACAGATTTTTATATCCAGTTTCACATGACAGTGAGCAGCTACTAGCAGCTCACCATCTAGGCAACATGCCCCTACTACACAGGGGGACCTGGCACAGGTAGTGGCATGTGGGAGGTTTAACCTGTGCCAGGTCCCCCTTATAGATTTAAATTTGTTTAGCTGACATGCTGCGAGTAGGGGCATGCAGGAGGATTTAACCTCCCTTTTATCAATATGAGGGTCATAGTGACCCCCATACTGATTTATATTTAGTTTTAAATGACAGCGAGCAGCCACAGGCAACATACCCCTACTCGCGGCATGCAGGAGGATTTAACATCCTTTTTATTAATATGGGGGACAGGGGTAGGAATGGTTTCACAAGGAGGGAGCTGGTAGCGTTGCCGGCTTCCTCCTTGCTTTTTGTTAATGCATGCGCAGTGCTGTTTTTGTCCTAATAGACGAAAACATAATTTAACAAATTTAATTCAAAATCAAATGGTTTGCGGCCAAAATTCAGGATTGACAAATGAAATTTTTATTTAGTGCAAAATCATTCGTACAAAACGAAAATTCCACTGGTGCACATGCCATTGAAACACAAAGTGTTCCACTATAGTAATGTCATCTATTAGTAAGGATCCATTTGAGTAAGTATTAGGTAAAGATAACTTTGCAAGGAAATAACATTTGCAAGTATTTTTTTCCAGTGTGATAGTAGAATTGAACAAATTGTTGAGAAGCTAAGGTAGGATGGCTTCCCAATAAATCAACTACAACAACCTGGATTATAATCCCTAAACAGATGTTCACATCATGAGCAGTCAATTTCTATAGCAGCAGTAAATGGTATCTTACTTACAGAAAGAAGACAAATAGTAATGGCCTGTTTCTGAAAGCTCAGTCAATAGTTATCTGGAACAAGAATAAGAATTGTCCTAGTTATTATATTGTAATATTTTTACTGTGTTGCTTATGTTCAAATTAAGAATATGCAACACATTGTATATGCGGGTGACACTGATATGTATACAATATCCTTATGATCCAATGGACAATAGATGCCCCATACAAATGTAAGGTCTTACATTTTTCAGAAATTAACTTGTTTTATTCAACAATATATTACAATACCTACAATGTAAAGGTTTCAACAAACCGAGGAGCATAGGACAAATGTAATGCTGCTTTCATATTTTTTTTTTACATTTTCTTTCAACTTTATGGCACACCAGAGTTTATTTTTTGTTGAAAGGATTGTGTGTCATAACAAACAAATGTGGTAAGCCATGCTTCAAAGGACACTCTGAAAAAACAAATGCCCAATGGAAGCAACAGCAAGATAAAAAAACAAACTTTGTGTCATTTTAAAATGCATAACATTCAGGGGGAAAGCCAGTGGCAAGCCTCTTGATGTACTTTATTAATTTGGTTAAAGGTATTCTAGAAACCATTTTCTCGATAAAACCTAAAAATATTGTGTGTATATATATATATATATATATATATATATATATATATATATATATATATATATATATATATATATATAAATAAATGTATGATTTCAGTCTTTCAGGCGTTAAAGCCTCATCAAATCCCCACTATTAGGGCAAATAGGAAGGAGATTCCTACTTCTTGGTGATAAAGGCTTGAGGTGCCATCAAAATCTAGGTCAATCCAGTGTCACTCTGATTAATGATTTAAAGTATAAAATGTGATTTAAACTTATTTTATCTTATTGGGCTTTTTCCCTAACCAATGAACCCACATTTGCCAGGATTACATAATGGGAGGGAATCATCTCAAATCTTATGGGAAGTAATTAAAATGTTCATATTTGGTGTCTGCAGAACCTAGAGCTTATGCTGAATAATAATATTACAAACTGATGTATGTGGTATCCAAGTTGTAGTAGTTTTAGAAAATGTAAAGGGATACTCTGATTATGATTATTACAAACCTGGACAGTAGATGCATGTGAATGACATGATTGTTCGGTTTAGCCGAATCATTTTTCCTGAAATTAAAATTTTGTTCTGGACCATTCTGCTCTGCCATAAAAAAACATGTCAATTAGTGTTCTGTAATGATAAAATGGCTACATTATTACCTAGTGCTTACTAGCCTAATGGTGTGACAATATAAACCATTTTTGCTTGGAAAATTCAGTTGTCAACTTGCCATTGTTATATCTTTGTTAAAAAAAATAACAGAGAGAACTTTATAATTGATTATTATAATGATTGATTGTTTTACCTTTTGCTATATGTATTGATGAATAATGACACAGCCAGAAAGGGTCAAGCCACTATAATAAGAGGCATTTGACAACATAACACCAGCACTTGGTTGAGTAATGTATTGCTAATAAGGATGGTGGTGTTTATGGTGGTGGTGGTAGTGGTGGAAATGCTGCTTGTGGTGGTGAATAGTAGTAAGAATAGGTGGGTGAGCTACTTGTGGTACTGGTAGTAAATGATATTACAATGGTGACCATTGGATAAGGCCATTCTAAAGCATGTATAAATGGACCCTGGCCAAGCTGGAGAATATGCAGCAGTAGAAGAGCACTTGCTGTAGAAACTACTAATTTTACCACATGACAGGAGGCTTCATATTTTGCATTAACTCTCTTTACTAACTCACATAGCAGTAAAGAAAAAGGTGAAGACATTAACCAATCAAAAGAAAGTAGGAGGTATAGTATTCACAGTAATGAGGCTCCTCCCCCTCTTTCTTTACTGCTCCATCAGCAGACAGGTCAGAGTTTTTGGCTCTTCCCTTTTTCACTATTGTATATGTAATTTTTTATATATACTGTATTTTATCTTATATATGTAATTTTATATTTGCTACTATTGTTGTTTTCTACCTTTATTTCATCTGCCCTCTTGGGGTTTCGCTCTTGGGGGAGTCTTTTCCCCTCCCTGTTTTCTTCACAGGGTCTCTCTTCTTTTCTTCACCTCTCGGTCCGCCGGCTTCTCCGCCGTCGGACCGACTGTCTCTCACTTCCCTGAGGGTAACGCTCACCCTCCACCCCCCTTTTTTTCCTCCACACGGCTTCACAGCCGCTTTCACTGTAGCCGCACGGTGGGAAACCGTTTTTTCCCGCTCCTCCGGCGGCCATCTTGGATCTCGTGTCTCGCGAGATCCACGGCCGCCATCTTGGGAGCATTGCGGTCTCCTCATTCCGGCGCCCGTACACACAGTAACCGGACACAACCAGGCAGGGGTCCCCAGGTCAGTCAAATTATTTACATGTGCTTGGGGTGTGGCCCCATAATCGAAAAATATTTACTGCCTACTGGTGCTTTTGCACACTTACAGGGTGAAGCCCTATATTTAATACCGCTGCTATCAGGTGGATTTCGTGCCACCTATACATATTTGAGCATTTATACCTGGGTGTGGCCCAGAAGAAAATCCCAATATTCCCTGCTGGGGAAACTGGTGCTTTTTTACTGCCAGAATTGTCATATTCACCCTGCTGGGGTTTTGCCTTTTTACATTTCACGGTTTATATATATATACCTATACCTACCCTGCTGGGGTTAACTGGGTACTGCAGGTACCCCCCCCTTTTTTATCACTAACTGGGACAGACCCCTAGCCCAACATTTTCTGTGCCTCAGCTATTACAGCGGCCCAACTCCTATTACCATGGATACACCTCAAAACCCTGCAGACTTCCAAACCATGATTGCGGAAGCCATCTCCGCCTCTATGGAGAAAGCATTATCCAGGGTTATGACGGCGACTGCCGATCAGACTAAAAAAGTCACAACAGCCCAAGCCAATGACTATGATTCTGAGGCTTCAGAATCCCATGCCCAGGCCGACTCTCGGCCCAGCAAACGCCACTGGAAGGGCAAGGAAAGGAATGACAACCTGGGCAAAGGCAAGGCACCTGCCAAACGCCACAGGCCAGCACCACCCACCCCCGCCCATTACTCCTCGGACGAGGGGGAAGAACAAACACCCTCCATGGCTGTGTTAGATGAGTGGCAGGCCGCAGATTCCGATCCAGACAATGACTGGGGTTCGGACACGGGATCCCATACGGGTCTCCTAAAAGGCACCTTCTTGGACGACATCCAACTGCCGGACGACCCCACACCGGTCCAAGAAGAAGGGGAAGCCATTCTGGACCCCACGGGGCAACGTCTATTCGACCCCCGCAACATACGGCACCCGCGTTCGGGGGACTGGACCCCCCCCGACCATCTCTCCAAATTTATGCACCGTTGGCTCCGCAAACCCCTGGACAAAACGGTGCGCAACCGACTACGTTCGGAATGCACTCGCCCTTCCCTTCCCAACAACGTGGCCCAAACCCCCGAATTCGACCAGGTCATGAACACATTCATGTCTAGGGGTGGCCGCGACCCCAGGAGAGGAGTGGAGAAGGGCTTTCACGGAGTTCAAGACAAACTTCTAGACTCTATTGGCCCACTTTCCCGCATCATGTTTTTGGCGGACGATGCTTTTACAAGGGCTGACGAATTTGATACCAGTATGGTTAAAGAGTGGGCACACGATATAAGAGAATGGGCACAGAGGTGCTTTTGTTTTGTTGGTAACACCAACGTAGCCCTCTCCTCTGAGAGGCGAAAAGCAGCGCTGCTCCGTATTGACGGAAAGCTGGTGGAATTGGGCACCAAGGAGTTGGGACCGCATGCACAGGGCAAATTGTTTGGGGAAGCTTTCCTCAAAGAGCTTAATAAGCACGTAAACATTTTCACCTCGCTCAATAAGGCTCAAACTTCAATGAAGCGAGTATTCAGGGGCTACCCCAGTCGGGGTGTTTTTGGACGGGCTGGCCGCTACAGGGGCCGAGCAGCCAGCCGTTTTTGGCCCTCTGGCCCCCGCTCACACAGACCCCAACCCTTCTACCCGGAAGTGGGTTTCAGGCAGCCCTTCTCCTACACCCGTGGAGCAGACAGAGGCAGAGGACCTCGTAGCCATGGCAGAGCACGCTTCCCCACAGGTAAGCATCATTATGCCTCAATGTCCACTAACCCCGTATACTGCAGGTCGTATCGCTCTGTCTTTTCAGAACTGGACAGCCATCTCCACGGACGCATGGATCCTCCAGACGGTCCAAGGCTACATCATAGATTTTGTGGAAACCCCGTCCCAGACCGCCCCTCCGTACCCCATTCAGTGCTCCAAGGAAGATCGCCTTCTGATCGATGGCGAACTACGGGAACTCAGGGCCAAAGGAGCGATAGAACCCGCTCACGACCAAAACGGCTTCTTCAGCAACATTTTCCTAGTGAAAAAGAAATCTGGAGACCTACGGCCGGTTATAAACCTAAGGAAGCTCAATGCTTTCGTAACATACATACATTTCAAGATGGAAGGCATCCATCTCCTAAGAGATCTGCTCCAAGAAGGGGACTGGTTCACAAGACTGGACCTCAAGGACGCCTACCTATCGGTACCCGTCCATACATCCTGCCGACAGTTCCTCAGATTCCGATGGCAAGGCCGCCCCTGGCAGTTTACATGCCTCCCCTTCGGCCTCAGCTCAGCACCGTGGTGCTTCACCAAACTCCTGAAGCCAGTAGTGTCTCGACTACGCACTCAAGGAATTCGGTGCATTATTTACCTGGACGACCTGCTACTGTTTTCCTCAGACAGGTACAGTCTAACGCAACACACACAATATACCACCCGACTCCTCACGTCCCTAGGTTTTGTGGTGAACTTTCAAAAATCGGAAGTATCCCCAGCCCAGAAGATACAATTCCTGGGCTTCGAGATAGATTCCAAGACCAGCACACTCCGGCTCCCAACCTCAAAGATCACAGCCATCAAGAAGGAAATACGCAGAGCCATTCGCAGCCACTCCATTCCACTCCGCAACCTGGCTCGGATCGTGGGCTTGCTATCCGCATCTATCCAGGTGATATTCCCGGGTCCACTCCACTACAGAGCGATGCAGCGCTTGAAGGCTTCCTTTCTCCGCCAGAACCCTTCGTACGACCAAACGGTTCCGGTGACGGAGGAAGTCAAAGAAGAACTGAGATGGTGGCTGGACAGCATGGAAGCGTGGAATGGCCGAGCCATCTTCGGGAACACGCCCGACATGGTCCTGGAATCAGACGCCAGCCTCTGGGGATGGGGCGCCACCTGCGAAGGCAGTTCGACGGGAGGCACTTGGACTTCCCAAGAACTCAAACTCCACATCAACTGCCTAGAACTTCTAGCGGGGTCGTTTGCAATTCGCAGCCTAGCGAGAAACCGGACCAACTGCTGCATCCTCCTCCGGATGGACAATGTGTCAGCGGTCCGTTACATCAACAGACTGGGAGGGGCCCGGTCCAGACTCCTCTCAGAGATTACGAAAGAAATATTCGAGTTTTGCCTTCCCCGGAAAATCTCCCTCATGGCAGAATATCTCCCGGGCGAAACGAACCTGACAGCGGACTGGTTCTCTCGCCATTGGCGGGACAGCAGCGACTGGAGACTGGACCCTACAATCTTCCATCGCCTCTCGGTCAGGAGAGGCCCCCTCCACCTGGACCTCTTCGCATCCCGGAACAACAGGCAGACGGACGAGTACTTCAACTGGCTACCAGATCCGGAGAGCAAAGCAGTAGACGCCTTTCTCCAACCATGGCCACCCAGGGGCGCTTACGCCTTTCCCCCATTTGCCATGGTGGCAAGGACGATACAATACTTAAAGACGCAACGCGGGTCTCTGCTCCTCATCACTCCCCTATGGCCGAGCCAACCATGGTTCCCGGACCTTCTAGCCTCATCCTACAGGGATCCTCTCCTCATACCGTCCTACCGGACACTCCTCACAGACCCGAGAGGGAACCCCCACCCTCTCATTCTGGAAGACCGCCTCACTCTAGTAGCCTGGACTCTTTCAGGGGTGCCTGGCAGACCGAGGACTTATCGCAGACAGCTAGAGACCTCTTATGGGATTCGTGGGCACCAGGAACCATTCGATGCTATCTTGCAGCATGGAATTCCTGGTCCACTTGGTGCAGTGAACGGAACTTCGATCCCTTTACGGCACCTGTAACGGCCATCTTGAATTTTCTCTCCCACCTATACTCCGCGGGCAGGTCTTACCGATCCCTCAACGTCGTGCGCTCCGCGATCTCAGCGGCTCACGTTCCGGTCCTGGGTTCACCCGTCGGGAAACACCCTCTGGTATGCCGCCTCCTCAGGGGCATCAGACTTCAAAGGCCCCCCAGACCCAAGTACACTCGGTTATGGGACGTGGAAGTCGTCCTACAGTTTCTGCGAGACTGGCCAGATAACGACAGACTCTCACTTCGACAACTGTCGGCCAAACTAACACTCCTACTTTGTCTGGTATCGTTCCGCAGAGTTTCGGACGTGCGGGCTTTCGACATCGACGCCTTCTCGGTCTCCCCAGAGGGAGTTACCTTCCAAGTGTCTCGTCGTATTAAATCGGACTCATCGTCGGTCTTCTACCCCTTTTTTCCTACGGAACCGCTGCTTTGCGTGGTCTCTGCTCTGCGTCGTTATGTTCAGGTCACTTCCCTCCTTCGGGTTTCATCTTCGGGACAACTATTGGTGTCTTATGTTAGACCTCACGTTCCCGTCTCTACTACCACCCTTGCCAGATGGGTTCGCTGGATCCTGTCTCTAGCAGGTGTGGAAGACACCTTCGGTGCCCACTCCGTTCGCGGAGCGGCGGCCTCGTCGGCTTTCTCCGCGGGAGCATCACTGACAGACATCCTACGAGCCACGGATTGGTCACGCGAAGCGACCTTTCAGACCTTCTATTTCCGCCCAAACTCGGGGGCAGCCACGTCTCTCCTTCATCAGCGTTAAAAATGCAAAATATGAAGCCTCCTGTCATGTGGTAAAATTGAAGATTATGCTAGCGTTAGTGTACTTATAATCTTAATTTTAGTAATGACAGGAGGCGAGTATTTTCCCACCCTCCGCACCCTCGAGGGATGAAATCTCATGTAAGTATACCTATACTCTATATTTTCCTTCATATTTTCTACCTGGTATATATAAGACGTGTACTACCTGGTATATATAAGACGTGTACCTTATTTAACTACAGCTTCGTTACTGTTATTTGTCATACTTAGACTAGGTACATTTCGTTAGAGTTTGTGCTGGGTTTATTACATTACTGCAAACAGTTGCCAGACCGGTTCCTAACCTTTTCCACACTCTCTTTCAGCATAACTTCAAGACATTACAGCTTACACTCAGGATGGACATGTTTGGACCTTCCTTCAGAAACCAGGACTTCGCAATTGGAAAAGTCATCTGTTGGTGCATGTTTGGATCACCCTAGGACTTCGTATTTGAAAAGTCACCCGTTGGTGCATGTTGCAAGACTTTATCCGTTCTTTTAAAAAAAAAATTATTGTGTCTGATGTCGCTCTCTAAAGAGGGGGAGGAGCCTCATTACTGTGAATACTATACCTCCTACTTTCTTTTGATTGGTTAATGTCTTCACCTTTTTCTTTACTGCTATGTGAGTTAGTAAAGAGAGTTAATGCAAAATACTCGCCTCCTGTCATTACTAAAATTAAGATTATAAGTACACTAACGCTAGCATAATCTTCAATTGATTGCTGCCTACCCTCTTCTGACTTTCCTCTTGTAATTCCTTTTTTTGATCGAGTATCCCCATGGCCAGAGCTAAAGAGTGCATACCTGGATTAATGGTGGAAAAGGTGATATCATTATCATCATGAGATTCATGATCACCACCAGCAAAACCAGACATTGGAGAGACTACTTCAGTACTGTGCTGTACCTCTTCAGTAAAGTTTGTCTTTAATAGCACCAACAAATTAAACTCTGCTGATTTCTCCCCTATCTCACTCTTAGTGATTCTTGAAGGACTATTGCTAGTTGTACCAAACCAGCTGCTGTTGCTGCTAAAAGGTAATCTCAATCTGTGTTTGGGGAAGACTTGTATGCTTCTACTACTTATTGGCATAGCTGACTCTGCTGCCGCAACCACAGATTCTTCTGTTAATTTTCAACAAAGAGTCAATTAGTACAGCATAAGGCAAAGAGAAAAATGAAAGGACTCCTAGGGTTTTAATCAGACATAGGTAGGTTTAGTAAGTCCAGAGGTCGCAGTTATTAAACATTTTGTGCTTGTGAACCTAGTCATGTCACGGTGCTCTATGGCACTTTCTTGTCAAATGTTTTTTATTGAATGGTTTTATTTTTTAACAACAACAATCATGGTAAAACAATGAGATATATGGAATAAAGAATAAGAATACATATAAAACAACAAAGAGTGGGGGGGGGGAGGAGGGGGAGGAAATATCCATCCATTATAAAATTGATAACATATGCTTCATGAAAAAAACACTACAGTGTCAAATAAGGTGTAAAAGCACTCCACATGCACGGCGATAAATAGTGTACAAACTGTTGCGTATACAAACAGAAAAAAGAGTAAAAGGAGAGGCATGTAAACTACAATCATAAAGAGTATTTTCATTTGACATTATCCTCCCATATGTTCCAGTGGTAAGTTAATAATTCTGTTGTGTTTGATGGCAATCTGAGGTGCATCGCATAGCACTTATTCTCTAAGGCCAGTGTTAAAACCTTTTTCATAGCAAGAACTATGTCAGAGCTCCAATAACATGGTATTACCATAGTGGTCACTATCAAGACATGGCCTACCATTATCTTATCCACTTTGGTAAAGTTTTCAGGAAATGATTTGAATAAACATAGTTCTGGAGTCAATGTCAAAACAGAATGAGTAATATCCCTGATTATTGTATGTACATTCTTCCAAAATAATAGTAAACATGGACAATGCCACCACATATGGGAATATGTGTCTGTTTGCCCACAGCCACGCCAGCAGAGATTTGTAGAATTGGGGTATCTTTTCTGGAGCCTGGATGGAGTCAGATACCACCGATATAAAACTTTATAGTGGTTCTGCAAATGAGCCGAACACTGGGTGATACCTTTCAAATATAAAGAAACAGCCAACCAGTCATCCAGGGACATTTTTCTCTGGAGATTCCTTCCCCATGCGACTATGTAATCCAATTTAGTTTGGGGCCAAACATTAATAAAGGAATAACAATGATATAGTATGTTTCCTTCCTGGGTTATTAATATAATTATTTTTCTATTTGGGATTTCTCTAAATGAGTATATTTTTTTCTCAAGTATTCAAGACTTCAAATATCTCACTTTATCTGGTAGCTACAATCTCATTAGTGGCATCTGAATCTTCTTAATCATGTTTTAATCTAAATTTGTCAAATGGTAACAATGAATTATTTGAGAAGAAATTGTCCAGATTATGTAGAGAGAGGGACCCCCAGAAATCAATATCAGCCCCAGGAGTATCATATTTTAAAATTGATGCTGGCATGGCCATGGACCACAAAACCGTTCCCTTTATCTGCCTGATCATTATATCCCAAGTCTTTAACATTGTCCTGGTTGTGGGAAGTATTTTACCTGATTTTAGACTGCAAATTATGAGGTAACCATAACAGTTCTTTATTCAAATATGGAAGTAACTTTTCATTTTCAATTAATAACCAGTAAGGTAGATTAGCAGTCAGATTAAACTTAAAGGCACAATATAACTCCAAGTCAATCACACTTCTGTGAAATCAAACTGTCCACTTAGAAAGCAACACTGAGTGACAATCAATTTCACATGCTATTGTGAAAATGGGATAGACAACAGGTGGAAATTATAGGCAATTAGCAAAACACACCCAATAAAGGAGTGGTTCTGCAGGTGGTGAACACAGACCACTTCTCAGTTCCTATGCTTCCTGGCTGATGTTTTGGTCACTTTTGAATGCTGGCGGTGCTTTCACTCTAGTGGTAGCATGAGACAGAGTCTACAACCCACACAAATGGCTCAGGTAGTGCAGCTCATCCAGGATGGCACATCAATGCGAGCTGTAGCAAGAAGGTTTGCTGTGTATGTCAGTGTAGTGTCCAGAGCATGGAGGCGCTACCAGGAGACAGGCCATACATCAGGAGACGTGGAGGAGGCCGTAGGAGGGCAACAACCCAGCAGCAGGACCGCTACCTCCGCCTTTGTGCAAGGAGGAACAGGAGGAGCACTGCCAGAGCCCTGCAAAATGACCTCCAGCAGGCCACAAATGTGCATGTGTTTTCTCAAATGGTCAGAAACAGATTTCATGAGGTTGGTAAAAGGGCCCGTGCTTACAGCCCAACACCATGCAGGACGTTTGGCATTTGCCAGAGAACACCAAGATTGGCAAATTCGCCACTGGCGCCCTGTGCTCTTCACAGATAAAAGCAGGTTCACGTTTAGCACATGTGACAGATGTGACAGAATCTGGAGACACCCTGAAGAACGTTCTGCTGCCTGCAACATCCTCCAGCATGACTGGTTTGGCAGTGGGTCAGTAACGGTGTCGGGGTGGCATTTCTTTGGGGGGACATACAGCCCTCCATATGCTCGCCAGAGGTAGCTTGACTGCCATTATGTACCGAGATGAGATCCTCAAACCCCTTGTGAGACCATATGCTGGTGCCATTGGCCCTGGGTTCCTCCTAATGCAAGACAATGCTAGACCTCATGTGGCTGGAGTGTGTCAGCAGTTCCTGCAAGATGAAGACATTGATGCTATGGACTGGCCCGCCCGTTCCCCAGCCCTGAATCCAATTGAGCACATCTGGGACATCGTGTCTCGCTCCATCCACCAACGTCACGTTGCACCACAGACTGTCCAGTAGTTGGCAGATGCTTTAGTCCAGATCTGGGAGGAGATCCCTCAGGAGACCATCCGCCACCTCATCAGGAGCATGCACAGGCATTGTAGGAAGGTCATACAGGCACGTGGAGGCCACACACACTACTGAACCTCATTTTGACTTGTTTTAAGGACATTACATCAAAGTTGGATCAGCCTGTAGTGTGTTTTTCCACTTTAATTTGGAGTGTGAATTCAAATCGAGACCTCCATGGGTTAAAAAATTTGATTTCCATTTTTTAATTTGTGTGATTTTGTTGTCAGCACATTCAACTATGTAAAGAACAAAGTATTTCAAAAGAATAATTAATTAATTCAGATCTAGGATGTGTTATTTTTGTGTCCCCTTTATTTTTTTTAAGCAGTGTATTTTACCCAGCCATGATCTATCCAGCTCCCTCCATCTGTCCATCTCCTTCTGTAGTTCTGCCCAGACTTTTGCCAAACTATATGCATGCATGTTAGACAGGTTTTTGGTTAAGCTAATGCCCAAGTAAGCCACATGTGATTTTCTCCACTCAAAATTGAAGGCATCCCTCAGACCATCCATGACAGACCGTGAAACATAAAAGGGCAAAGCCTGTGTCTTAGTTTCATTAATTTACAATAGGAAACATCCCCAAATTGTTTTAATATGTGCATCAAGGAATCAAGAGACGCAACAGTGTTCCTTAAAGAAAAATTTTTATCGTCTACAAAGAGCCCAATCTTATGAGTGACACCACCGATTGCAACACCCTCTATCTTTGGGTCATTCCTAATTAGTTAGGCTTAGGGATCCATCGCTAGAAAAAATAATAAAGGGGACAGGGGACAACCCTGTCTCATACAATTAGTAACTGGAAAACTTTCTGAGATGAAAACTGTGCCCGAGACTCTAGCTCTAGGATGATGATACAGAGCAAATATTGCATTTACTAGGGGAGTCATAATACCAAATTTGAACAAAACCTCTTTCAGGTATCCCCAGTGTATTCTATCGAATGCCTTCTTCGTGTCCAATGAAGGAAGCAGAGAAGGTGCACGATCTGTTCCAATTTGATGAATAATATTGATTATCCTCTCAGTGCCATCCGTGGCTTGTATGTCTAACAAAAATCCAACCTCATTGTTTTTAACAAGTTTAGGGATTATTTTGGCCAACCTAGAAGCCAAAACTTTGGAATATATTTTGGTATCGTTACAGGGCAACAAAATAGGCCAAAAATTAGCACATTTATTTGGATCTTTACCCGGCTTATGAATAGTCACAATCTGGGCACAGAGTGCTTCACCGGGCATCCCACCTTTATTCCAATATAAATTAAATAGCCCAGTCAAGTGTGGTGACAAAATGGTTGAAAAAGTCATATAGTAATGCATGGTAAAACCATCCGGTCCTGGTGCCTTACCAGTAGGAGTATTTTTAATTGCTTCCAACACCTCATCCTGGGTTATAGCTAAATTTAGAGTCTCCAATTTATCTTGTGAAATTTTTGGTAGCTGAATTTTATTTAAAAAACATCTGTGTCTAAATTAGCTTGACTAATGTTTGGGTCCGAATTAAGATTGTAAAGGAACCTATAACACTCTGTAAAAAAATGCTAATTTTGGTTGGATGTACTATTTTTTTCACCTCTATCAATTACAAGATGTGCAATCCTAGACTGAGCCATCTTATGTCTCAATTTGGAGGCAAGCATCACTGAGGCTTTATACCCTTTGTAGTAAAAAAAAAAATTGTCTTAAACATTTCAACATGAAGCTTGTACGAGCCAGTTGTATAGTGTCAATTTATTGCTTGATGTCATTTATCATGAGGGGGATGGGCCAAATTTATTCACCTAATTTAAGTTCTATAAATCCTTTTCCAAAGATTTCAAATGTTTAGATTTATCTCATAACAGATTTTTAAGCATTCCAAACTGTTTCAAGAGCCAGGTTTGGATCCAAATTCTCGTTAAAGTAATTGGGTAGTTTCAGCTAGTAACTTATTTTCAAGTTCCAAAACCAAGTTGCCAATTAATCTTCATGGTCTGTCTGGAGTCACTGCAAGGGACTCAGAAACATGTAACATTATCAAAGCATGGTCAGACCAATTGATGTCAAATATTTTAGATCTTAATGCAGTATGCAAAGTTGCCTCATCCACCAAAAACCTATTGACATGTAAGTACATGTTATACTGCACTGAATGATAAGTATAATCTTTTTCACTCTCATGAGTCACTCACCATGCATCATATATACCTATAGAAAAAAAGATATTGAGAACATATCTATGCCAAACTTTCATCATCACGCTTTATCAGACGAAGAAACCGTCTCTCTCATTTTATCCAATTCATGATCAAAGTTAGTATCCCCGCACAAAATCAGTCTTCCGTTGCATCCACCCAAAACTTTAAAAAAAAATAATTTGAAATTGGCCTGCATTTGGAAAGCAAATGCTAGCCATGGTGTGTGTTATGTTATTAATCTTGCCTACCCAAATAAGGAATTTGCCATCAGAATGTCAGGATCGGGTCAGGGATCCAACACGCAAAGTACAAACAGGTACAGGATACGTATACCGGACCTTAGAATGGCCGGACTAACGTACAGAGAGTATAGAGAATGGTCAGAGACAAGCCGAGGTCGAGGGAACGAGAGGACAGGTAAGCGAGTAACAAGCCGGGTCAAGGATAACAGAGGTAAACAGAGTAAGACAAACAAGCCGGGTCGAAACCAAAAGGATAACTGAAAAACACCAGAGCACTGTGTGACTAGACAGGCTAGAACCACGACAGGGCAATGAGCAACAGGGCGAAGTATGTTTAAATACCCTGGCTAGAGAGGATAGACATGCCTCCGACGAGTCCTGATTGGTCTCCAACGGATTGAGTGACAGGTCGTTCCGGATTGGTGTCATGACGTCGGTCTCCGGGCACCATGCTACATAAGGAAGTAAGTCCCTCGCGGCCGGCGTTTATGTGAACGGGTCGACCGCGAGGAACAGGAGAAACATGGCGTCCGGACGGATAAACGTCTAAGTCTCTACCTCTCTCGGAGGTAGAGACCTCAGGTACCCTGACACAGAATCATCAGTTACTTTAAAAGTCTGGCATGCCACATTCATACTAAACCGAATTGACACCCCTCTCAATTTGGTTTTATAGGTGGAATGAAATTGAACAGGGAAATGCTTTGTCATAAGGCTTAGGATCATACCTTTTTTAAAGTGTGCTTCTAGAAAACAGGCAACCTCTGTTTTCAAGGCTCTCACCTCATTATATAACCTTCTCTTATGGGGTGTGTTCAGTCCCCGTATGTTGATGGACAATAACTTTAACATCATCAGGTGATACCATAATTCAGGAAAAAGTACACAGAGAAACCGAACACATCACCCTCAAGAGAATACAGAAGTTCAGACACATGAGGTGAAAATATAGCATAACCGATTAAACAAATGTCGCTAACACATGCAGAGCTCTCTATGCCACCTTCTAAATACCAGTTTAGATACTTTAGAATCCTATAGTGTATGGACAGTGATGTTATTCATGTAATTATTCCATGTAATGAACAAAGAATTATGCGTGCTTCACCTTTGGTAAATATAAATTTTGCCCAAAGGGGTCCTTTCCAGCATGAGAGAAATTTAAATACTGTGATAAGAAAGGTCATCCACTGCAAAGCGATGGAGTCTCCTGCTGCAGCTAAAAGAAATGGGCATATTAGACTGTAACCAACCAGCATTAAATAAAGAATACCATGCAGCCATTAACCCTGTTAAAATACAGCTCTGAAGGACAGCAATCAGCCAAACCTTGTTGCATACCGGTTTAGTTCCCTTAACCCCTTAATGACACAACTTCTTGAATAAAAGGGAATCATGATGGAATATTTCCGTCATGTGTTATTAAGGGGTTAACAAAATCTGCCCGAAGCAAGGAAACCACATATAAATATCAACATGGCTGTAGTGAAACTCACTTTATACCTGTGCCTCCTTTTCTAAAATAAACATGGCATACATCCTTTTCTGACTATAACATTACAAATGTGTTGTGTAAAAATGCTGAAGATAAAATACACCTTTGTTTGTAATCAATATATTCTTAGTACTTGCAATAAATGGATATTGTGTTCAGAAATATATAATTAAAGTTGTTTTATTTCAAATGGTTAAATTGTTAAATTAACAATTTCTGCTGTAGTTATTTCATTTATAATATCTAAAGTACAGGTCCCCCTCTATGAGTCATCCTCATAATAACATGTTTATTTGTTTTTAATTCAGGTTGCTTTTATTAAAAGTCTTAGCAAGTGATAATACCTGTGACAGACCCATCCGTCTGGACTAAACATTCCGTATTCATCTGTTTGTCATTTGCCTGTATTCCCCGTTCGTATGCCTGGATTAAGGGAATACATTTGTTTGCCGACCGCAACTACCGAACAGACGGACACCCAGGAGAGAAGTGTGCTGCTCGTTAACCTATTGAGCCCAATTAGAACGTTGAGGTTAACCGCAGCCACTTCTCAATTAAGACCGAAGACAGGGTGGTCGTCGTTCGTATGTTGACCACGAGGCGGCGGCCATTTTGTCTGTGCGAAAGCCCAGCGGTGTTCGACGGTTATTACATGGAACTCAAAATGGACACTTAATCAACCGAACACCGCTGAGGCCATCAACCCTCCCTTCTCCATCGACCGGGATATACGAACGTTGGCCGTTCGGGAACTTTAGTAGCACGAATAGACTTGAACTCAGATAGCCATCCCATGGAGTCAATCGCATACCAAAAGACTATAACAGACTTTGACTCCATGGCGATTGAACTATACGTATGGGATCTGAGCGCTATTCGTCCATAATATGCACTCAGATCCAGGCTATCTGGGGATGGGTTATGCGAATACAATATGTTCGGCCATTGTAAAGTTATTGATTTTAATGTCTTTTATAACTTGGAGTTAAAATGGCGATGTGCCTCTGCTCGAGGAGATAATTGAATTACTTCCCAATTATCTCCCGAGCAGAGGAAAGGAAACTGTGATGCATGCTGGGAATATTGTGGGGATGTATGTCTGAAATGTCTCCATGTCCTTCTATTATTCCAGTCTCCCATTTGGTCCCCTAGGGGAGTGTCCACCAAGTGGGAGACCTGCATAAATACGGGCAGGTAGCCCACAGTAAAGCCAGTTCATGTTTTACCCTCATAATGGAGCTTGGTCTCGTTATTGGGGGGGATTTTATTACCAGCGACTAGAGACTGCTTATGGGGATTATATGCCGCTTAGGACCTATTGCGGTTCGGCTGTAAGTGGCGATTCGTATGATTGGAGCTCCGAAGGGAGAGAGCCGTACCGGTACCGTTCGAGAGTTTGGAGGATTCCCTAACTAGCAGTTCGCACGGTTATGCTGCATACGCTACCGACTACAATATTGTGACCGGGGGATATCCACTAAACGGCGGTTTGACCATTTATTACAAAAGGTACCGTAACAATACCAAGTCAGCAATGAGTATGTCATGTATGTGACAATCAGTAATATTTTAAAAATATTTAAATAATGCTGAAACAGAATATGGACATGTAACAATAAGCATTGGTCAAGTATAAATTGAGCATGAGTTTTGATGTTGTGGCAATTGTATCCATTCAAGAATTAATAAAACCCACTGTAGGATTTGGCTTCAAATCTAAGGCTCTGGCAGCCTGACAGTTCCTGAGCCAATTCTGTGCTTTGTAACTGTGCTACAAATTGCCAGGGTAAGAAGGGAAAGAGCATGGAAAAGTGGGTCGTCTGTCCCATCTCCCTGCGGTGGTGTCGGCTCCAATAGGGGTAGAATAGCTTGTAAATATCATGCAGGTGGCATGGGAATGGTAAACCCAAGGATGATGTGAATCTCGTAGAGATAGAGGAAGGACAGGTTGTTCGATATCAGGTACATCGAAGAAACAGTCAGTGTGATACCCTATAAGTTTGCTAGCCTTTTTCACACCGATATTGCAACCGATATGGCTGGATATTTGTCTGTTGGATCCCCTTGTGAGGTCAGAAGGAGCCAGGGATGCAGAATCAGTGGGATCTCAGAGAGTCTATTTTCCATGCGTATCCACAACTTATTTGAATAAGTCACTGTCTATGCATTCCAAGATACATTGCAGGTGAATTACTTTGTGGTAACAGAACCGCCTGGGACTTGGGTCTTATTGGGTCTTATTAGTATGTTGTATTTCAGCTTCATGGTGGTACCATTCATATTCTGAGAATATCTCAAAATGAAACAAAGTGGTACACCCCAGGTCTAGCTGTTCCCTACAATAACGAGATAAGGCCCCGTGTTGAGGGTGAAGTAAACTGACTTTAATGTGACCACACTTGGCCTTTTATGGCAATCCCATTGCAATGGGTACTCCCACCTGGACCTGATGAAAGACTGTAGTACAAAGTCACAGACTTATAACAATATTGTTAAAATACATGGCACTCGGGGGGCGTGGCCTGACCGTTCATGAGGATAGACGTGTGAACGATCGGCTCCGTGAGCGATCCCCGCAAAACAGCGATTAGAAGAGCATTTAAAGAGAGATCGACCCCTTCTATATAAGCAAGAAGCCTAAATACACCTTGGGCATCATGGCACAACGCCTCACGAAAAGAACGAAGGTGAAAGAAGCTCCTAAATTGCAGATTTCTGCCATGGCCTCGCCGCCACGACGCACACAAGATGGCGCCGAAAGGCCTACATCACCGGCCTCGAGTTCCGGACAGAGCGATATTACTTCGGTCTCGCGCAAAGACCTCCCTGCTACGGAATCAGCGATCCAAAAGATGCTCAATGGCTTACAAGCATCCCTAAGGGCAGATTTCGCCCAACTATCCAAAGAAATCAGGGCAGAAGTTAAAGCACTGGGTGAGCGCACGGACTACATCGAAAACAAAACCGAAGAAATCATCTCGGCTCATAATAATGTAGTGACAGCCCTTGATACCATGGAGACCAAACTCAATTTAATTTTCACTAAACTTGCAGACCACGAGGATCGGGACAGGAGGAACAATGTCCGGGTAAGGGGCATACCGGAAAGTGTGGGCCCATCTGAACTGGGAGAATACACCCGCCGGATTTTTCACCTGCTAGCCCCAGATCTACCAGAATCCGCATTCATACTGGACAGGATCCACAGGTTACCTAGGCCTAAACATCTACCGCCCTCAGCTCCGAGAGATACTATAACTCGGATGCATTACTACACCACTAAGGACATCAGAATGTCAGCCGCGAGGAAACGACCTAACCTTCCTGAAGAATTTACCAACATCCAGCTGTTTACAGACCTCTCTGCCCACACGTTAACGGCCAGAAGGAACTTCGCGCCGTTAACTAGCGTCTTGCGAGCAGCAGGGATACTCTATAAGTGGGGCTTCCCAACACGCCTCATAGTAAAAAGGAATGGCATTGAAAGACACATTGGATCACTGGAAGACGGGAAAAGAGTGCTAGCGGAATGGAACTTACCTTTCAACGCAGAACCTACTGAAGGCACCACTGCACCCTCAACGACCAAGTCACCTCTAAAAATCGGCCAAGATTGGGAAACTTACCGTTCAGATAAGTGACTTAAAATATTCAAACCCGTACAGGCACTCACCCAACGGACTAATTTCTACGATAAGGGTCCAACCGATACCCTGGACTGGTAACATTTATTTGCTTTGTTATATATGTGCAGCTTTTCCCTTTATGTATTTACCATTTAAAGACATACGGCACATGCCGTGGAGCTAGCGCGGATCACAGATCTATAGATTTGAACCCCTACTCCACTCCCAAGCACATGCCCCTCCATTAGCCACACAACACCGTGGTAACTATAGGGGGTAGAAGGGATTAGAGCCTCAGATATAACTGCCCCCGGTGCAAATCACCTGCGTTAATGTTTCCCTTAATGACCCATTAGACCTCTGAGACGGGTGTAAACCCAGAATAACTCCGTAGCGCTCTGTGATCTTTAGACGCCAGGTTGGGCCTGCAAGATCCACGCGACGCATACTCCCACTGCTTCACGCAGCACCTCCCGAGCTATCGGCACTAAAATGGAGCATGCTAAAATATCACCAGTAAGCCCACAAGATATTATAGGTTACTGTCTACGCATTGGGATTTAAACCATGATTGATGGATAATGATACTGTTTGTATACTGGGCTTCATATTGGAATTTTTTTTTTTTTCTTTTAATGTTATGTAATGCATGATTTGGTCCCTAACTTGTTTTACCTGGGGATATGTGCTATTCTATGCCCAATACCGGACGCAGGTGACAACCTTGGGTATGTGTGACATGTGACCGGAGATGATAATATATTGACATTGATAGTTATACCAGCTAAACGACCAGAGACAACTGCATACCTACTGCCTAAGTCATAGGACGCTTCACAGCATTAGCTTTCCTACGCTATCAAATGTGGCCAGGATCCATGGAAGCCTAAGTAGTATCCCGAACAACCTCAAGGTGGTGATCTCTCCCATCACGTATGGGGATTCTCTGACCCCCATAAGGGCTTGAATGCCCAGCAATACCAGGATTCTCAGGTCTCACTTTCGAGACCCCTTTTCTGTACATAGTTGGTTTTATTTTCCCAGTTACTCCCCCCACCCTACAATCCTATCTCCCAACAAGGTACTTATGTGCTGTCATATTAGAACAGTCAAGGATTTCAACACAGGGCACACGCTATCTCATGCATGCCCTCTAAAAGCCCAAAGAGTTACACAGCGAGTATATAATATATTGGAACTTAAACTTATCGTCCAGTCATTTGACATTTTCTTTTGTCTATCGCTCCTAGAGAATCAGCAGCGTAAGCTAGAATTCCCCAATGATACACCATGACCCTTAATATTATTTCAGTGAACACCAAAGGGTTAAATACACCACATAAAAGACGGATGGCCTTACTAGAAGCACAAAAACAGAAAGCCCATATAGCATTTTACCAGGAGACACATTTCCAAACCAACCACCCAAAATTTTCCTCCAGACACTTCCCGATCGGTTATCATAGCACTTACAAGACGAAAAAACGAGGCGTCTCTATCCTGATTAGTAAAGACGTGGCATTCCAACTAGTGAAAAAAATATCCGACAAAAAAGGTCGCTATCTTTTAATTCAATGTACTATTAACAATGCACAATACACGCTGGTCAATCTATATGGCCCACACACTGACTGCCATACCTTTATTGAACAAATCTTAGTTTTATCGTCAGCTTACAAATTTGGAGACGTTATCATAGGGGGAGACACAAATTTCATTCTAGATCAATCTTTAGATACTACTTCCTCTCCAACAATTTCGAGACAAACCACGAATCAAAGAACCCGCTCCATATCCTATATAGATAAAGTATTGCTGGCACACGACTATACTGACGCATGGAGAACCTTGCACCCTTTAGACAAGGACTATACGCATTACTCTCAAGTTCATGACACATATTCAAGAATCGACCGTTTTCTTATTCCTTCAACCCTAATTCCGAAATTAGTCAAGGCGGACATAGGTATCATTACGTGGTCAGACCACGCCCCAATTACAATATCCCTTACCACACAATATCCCATTTCTGGGACCCGTACATGGCGCCTTAATGATTACCTCTTGAATGACCACGAGCTGATCACACAAATCGAAAAAGAACTCCATACATACTTTGTATTGAACGATGTAGAAGAGGTGAACATAGACACCTTGTGGCAAGCCCACAAAGCCGTCCTCAGAGGACAGTTCATTAAACAAGCTAGTTATAACCATAAAAGGAGAACTAAACACTATATAGACACACACAAAGAACTAGCCACACTCACACGCACAAACAAAACACAGCCTTCCCACAATATCACTAAACGGATTCTTGAACTACAATCTATTTTGAAAAATATGGAAATGGAAAAAACAAGTTACCTCCTCACAAAATTGAAACATAAATTCTTCCATGAGGGAAATAGAGCAGGGAAAACCCTGGCTGCGCAACTTAAAGCGAGAATTCCAACATCTAAGATCGCCTTCCTTACCTCAAGCCAAGGCAGCAAAATCACAGACCCACAAGCGATAGTTGACGAGTTTAGTCAATATTATAGCAGCCTCTATAATTTAGCACAGACGCAAGCTTGCCCCCCTCCTAAACAAACCGATATAGACCTGTTTTTGCGAGATACCGACTTGACTATCCTCAGCCCAGAAGAATGTCAAGCCCTAATTCAACCGTTCTCAGATCAAGAAATAATTGACACCCTCGACCAATTACCAAAGCGTAAATCCCCAGGCCCTGATGGCTTTACAAATCTGTACTATCACACATTCCGAAAGATCTTATTACCATATATGAAGAAATTTTTTAATCACTGTTTTCAAATAGGTTCCATGCCCACAGCAATGCTACAAGCCCACATTTCGACCTTGCCAAAACCCGGGAAACCGCCGACTAAATGTTCAAATTTCAGACCTATATCACTGCTGAATTGTGACACTAAAATTTATGCCAAATTACTAGCTAATAGGATGAGCCCGATATTATCCCGTATCATACATAATGACCAAGCAGGTTTCGTCAGAGGCAGGCAAGGATCCGATAATACCAGAAAGATCCTAAACATTCTCTCTCACATTGCAGACCAAAAGACCGAAAGCATACTATTGGCTTTAGATGCGGAAAAAGCCTTTGATAGGCTGAACTGGGCTTACATGATCTCAGTATTAAACAAATATGGTTTTCCACAAGAGATGATCCAGGGCATCTTGGCGTTATATAAATCCCCTACCGCACAAGTGTATAACTCAGGCTTTACCTCTCGTCCTTTTACACTCTCTAATGGTACTAGACAGGGTTGTCCACTTTCCCCTCTTCTCTTCATTCTCGCCCTAGAACCTTTAGCGTACAAAATTAGAAATGACCCTTCAATATCAGGAATCGATATAGGCCCCTCGACCTTCAAATTGTCAATGTTTGCAGATGACATTTTATTAACGGTTAGCAACCCAATGACAACGATACCTCGCCTCATCTCCCTCCTGCGCGAATATAGTAACGTATCCTATTATAAACTTAACAACACCAAGACACAAGCACTGCCCCTCCACTTACCATCAACACAAGCCACCTTGCTTAGACAGTTATATCAATTCGACTGGAGACAAACCTTTATTACATATTTAGGGGTGAAGCTCGCACTTCATACTCATAAAACACTATCGCTGAATTATGGGACGCTCTCACAGACTTGTAAGTCACTTTGCAACCACTGGAAACATGTATCTTTATCATGGCTGGGACGAATAAACACAGTCAAAATGGTGCTGTTACCCAAAATTCTCTATGTATTTCGAATGCTACCAATACAGGTACCACCACAAACCATCAAGTCCATCCAAGCTATGATATCCAGATTTATCTGGAACAAAACTAAACCACGCTTACATATATCTATTGTACAACAGATTCAATCTAGAGGTGGTTTAGGGGCGCCCAAGTTAGCCTCGTATTATGAAGCTTCCATTCTAGACTTTGCTATCCGCTTCCATGCCTCTAAACACACGTTTCAGTGGGCTGATATGGAATCCGACAGGTAAAAACCACATTCCTTACTCCACGCTATGTGGTCCCCTAAGATACACCGTCCACCAAAACTGTCGCTATACCCCACTTCTGTATTGATGCTTAAATACTGGGACAGGCTGATGGCTACAATAACCGAAAAGGGGAAATTCTGCGTAAACGCCCCGATAGAAGCTTTAACTGGATTGACACCATGGCTGTCCCTAAAAATCTGGACCAAGTATGGTGTAAAGATTATTAAAGATATATGTACACATCAGGGCCTTAAGCCATTCCCAAGCTTGCAATCCCAATATCACATTCCTAACTCTTGCATTTTTCAGTATCTACAATTAAAAAGTGCTGTCTCTGCCCATGTATCCTTACACCCTCAGATCCAACCATACCGACTAAAGGACACGATAGAGATCCTAAATAGATGTCACCATTCACCACATAAACCCAAATCTTTATCATTGTGCTATAGGAACACACTCGATTTTAATACTCCCCACTCATTCACCTACGTACAAAATTGGGAAAAAGAGGGAATGCCAATATTTACAAACGAACAATGGCTCTCAGCTCTGACAGCGCTTTCGGGCCTCACCTCCTGCTATTCACACATAGAAGCGCATAAAAAGGTGGTATACAGATGGTACCTTACACCGCAAAGACTTCATCAGATATACCCCAAAACAAGCCCAAAGTGTTGGAGGTGCATGACAGACATAGGCAATATGATGCACGTTTGGTGGGAGTGTAAAGAGTTATCTCAGCTCTGGACATTGGTCCATTCACTCCTGCAACAATTGATTCACCTTAAAGAACCCTTAACTCCGTCCTTAACACTCCTGCTGATCTTCCCGACCCATTGGAAGAAAGCAGATAAGAAAATAGCGTCCTTAATAATTTTAGCGGCTCGACATCTTATTGCCCAAAGTTGGAAATCCACTAGGTGTCCTTCCCATAGGGAATTACTAGATAGAATAACACATTATTATAAATACGAGCTCCTAACTTCTACCTCCCACACGGTCAAAGCACGGACTGTCGAAGTCTGGAAACCGTTTATAGAATTGACCCCCCAAACCACTTCAACCACTACTATTCCCTAACTAGAGAGTCAGAGAGGACGCTCTAGCCTAGTTCGATCTCTAGTTTAATCTCTATACTGATCCCTAACACCCCAAGGGTAGATATCGATAGAGAAGGCTAACTTCTTTACGAACTGGACACATGTAAGGACTCAAATGCTTCATTATTATGTTATAGAATCTTGCGAAAACTGTGTAATTATGTAATGTATGATATATTGTACGATTTACGGCAAACTGTGTACAAATGGAGTGCCTTGACTGTATTGATCCCCCCCCCCTCCCTTTCTTTATTCTGTACCCCTCTCCCCCTCCCTCCTTGTTTAAAAAATACATTTTAAATACTCGAATTCTTAGATTCGAGAAATAAAAATTTTCAATTGAAAAAAAAAATACATGGCACTCATATACATATCATACAATCCCTTCCCTCTGCCTTGGAGATAATGGAGACAAGCACTGTACTAACTGTTGGGGATTACATATTGATTATATGGACAGCTAGGATAGATATCAAAATGGATATTTGCATCTACACTAACTCAATTATCTCCTGGCGAAAAAACAATTTTACAGGCAATCCGGAAGTACCCTAAAAACTCACATAAACCCCACAAGTATATCCCTAGATAGCCCCATTCTGGGTGACCAACATATCCAAAAATCACCCAGATCGGTTCAGGGTTTCAGGATTTCTATGGAAGTCTTATTTCTGACTGACCACACACAAGGTTCCTGTCCAAAATATTTCTATAGAGTCAGGCTGTGACAATGAAATACCAAAAGTAGCAGTTCATAGAAAAGCTGGTCGTGCGCCCCTCGTTCAGGAGTTTGGTTTCATGGAACGTTGTTCCAGAGACTCGAACAGAACATATTTGTGGCTTGAAGTCCCAGCTGTGTTCGTGACGCTGAGTGGCTGATTTTAGTTCCACGCACTCTACGATCAAACACCGCTGTAGGCGTTCGCGAAGTTAAGATGGCCACCACCTCATGTTCGGCCATACGAACGCTGGCCACCCAGCCGACCACTTAGAATGTTATTGATTTTGTGGTTTTCACAAGTGTGAAAGAGGTCAGCCAGGTTAATGAGCGACACATGGCTGCACTGGGTGGTCGATCAATTTGGTAGATGGTTCGGTTCACGAATTGTGTTCTCAATTTTGTTTGGTTAAGTTCGGATTAGTTAAATAAAACAGTAATTTCGTGACAGGGAATCTGTCACAGTCAGTATTTAGAAAAGACAGAATATTCTACAAAATATAAAAACAGAACATAGTGCCACTGTACATATATTTAAAAACATGTAAGACACCAATAGAATAAAACTCACACAGTATAGAGCCGTATCAGGCTCTATATCAGAAGCTCCAGGGTGCCTTTACAGGCTATAGCTAAAACTCCTCACGATTACCGGTCCAAGTAGGAACTGGAGAAGGAGGCTTCAAAGCAGATTTATACAACTTTATTACACATACAATTGCAGGATAAAAATAAGCAGTGTAAAAATCCAAGCAAACAAACAAATTTATACAAACAGCAAACAAATTTATACAAATATAGTCCCACAGAAAATATAAATGCAGCATACGTGTTTCGACTCCCACAGGAGCCTTCTTCAGTCTAGACTTGTGCCTCCATAGCTTCCAAATAAATACCCCTCGGTATCAGCTGGATATTGCAAACTGACAAGTTGTTAGTAATGGAACATATTGTTTTTAATAAAAAAATTTTAAGCAATAACCTTTTACCTACTTGCAGTGCATGATATGTTTACGCCAATTTGTCTTAGCTTAATACAAAACAAGTAATGCAATGACATCTTCAAGGCTATGCTACGTCAGACTTTAGGAAGCCATCTTGTCCTAAGTCAGGGAATTTCCCATGACGTGTACACCCTTACATTTTAGTTATGGCCTTGTATCTTTGCCAAGTTAAGGGAGGTCCTAAAATAATTATTAGTGATATTGCAGAAGGTCTTGATGGTAAGGTATGTCTTTTTGCTGATGGTACTAAAATTTGCAACAGGGTTGATGTTCCAGGAGGGATAAGTCAAATGGCAAATGATTTAGAAAAAATATGAAAATGGTCAAAGCTGTGGCAACTGACATTTAATGTGGGTAAGTGCAAAATAATGCACCTTGGACGTAATAACCCAAGGGCAGAGTATAGGATATTTAATACCCTACTAACCTCAACATCCGAGGAAAGGGATTTAGGAGTAATTATTTCAAATGACTTAAAGGTAGGCAGACAATGTAATAGAGCAGCAGGAAATGCTGGCAGAATGCTTGGTTGTATAGGGAGAGGTATTAGCAGTAGAAAGAGGGAAGTGCTCATGCCATTGTACAGAACACTGGTGAGACCTCACTTGGAGTACAGTACTGGAGACTTCAGAAGGATATTGATACTTTAGAGAGAGTTCAGAGAAGGGTTACTAAACTGGTTCATGGATTGCAGGATAAAACATACCAGGAAAGGTTAAAAGATCTTAACATGTATAGCTTGGAGGAAAGATGAGACAGGGGGGATATGATAGAAACAGCTGAAGTGGTAGAGGTTAACACAGTGAGGGAGTTTAAGCATGCATGGGATAGGCATAAGGCTATCCTAGTCTTAAGATAAGGCCAGGGACTAATTAAAAGTATTTTGAAATATTGGGCAGACTAGATGGTCCGAATGGTTCTTATCTGCCGTCACATTCTATGTTTCTATGTAATAATGAAAAGTAAAAACTTTAACTATTTCATATATGAACTATGGTAACCCTAAAAAAAATATATATATATATATATATAAATGTGTACCTTTTAATAAACAGAGGAGAGATTTGGAGACAGAGACACTGTCGCTCCATATTATAATTACAGATGTTCAATGTTATTCTATTTAAAATTATATTGCAAGCATATAGTTTAATCTTGTAAATTCTGCTATAAATTATTGCAATTGATTTTATAGGTCTATATTTATATCTAAATAAAAAAAACTTTGCTTCCAAGACAATCCTTATTTTATAATGTATTCTCAATTACTTATGTGTATTTTAGATAGAGGATCACTTACTGACTATATTAAATTATGGCTAAGATATCTGTATGGTTAGCCCTGCCAAGTTCTATGCTTTAAGACATTATAGTAGTAAGTAGGAGAACCAGCTGCGGTTACAGAACCTCATGGTTAAACATCCCAAGATATTGAAAACAGTTTTCCATGCATTTCTAATATACAGGGAAGGCCAACCTAAAAGCCATGAAGCATTTGTAGAACATTAGGTATGCACTCAGCCGCATTGTGAACTATTTAATAAGTTGATACCACTAATCCAATACATCTTATATATATAGTACCAGATGAGGGCTATGGATATTCAAAAGAGAAAATAATTATTTTGATTTAGCTCTTAGTATCTCTTAATTCCATCTCATCTAAATAAAGCTTTTCCATTGTTTCACCTCAGATGTGACAGATTGTGTGAAATGAATAAAAACTATTAAATCTGCAATAATGATTGTAAAAGATCGTTTCAAACATAAAGAGGTTTTATCGATTGAGCAGGAAATATATGACTGGCCAGTATGAAAATGCAACTGAAAGGTTTATTTTTTACTGAGACAGAGGGGAAAAAAAAGTCTAAAACAGTCATTTCAAAAATTATTTCCTTTGGGCTAAAAAGCTTTGGCAACATTAATTGTATTGATTGCATAAAGGCAAAAAAGGCATAAACAAAATACAGTTGCAAGAAAAAGTATGTGAACACTTTGGAATGATATGGATTTCTGCACAAATTGGTCATAAAATGTGATCTGATCATCATCTAAGTCACAACAATAGACAATCACAGTCTGCTTAAACTAATAACACACAAAGAATGAAATGTTGCCATGTTTTTATTGAACACACCATGTAAACATTCACAGTGCAGGTGGAAAAAGTATGTGAACCCCTAGACTAATGACATCTCCAAGAGCTAATTGGAGTGAGATGTCAGCCAACTGGAGTCCAATCAATGAGATGAGATTGGAGGTGTTGGTTACAGCTGCCCTGCCACACCAGTTCTGGGTTTGCTTTTCTCAAGAAGCATTGCCTGATGTGAATGATGCCTTGCACAAAAGAGCTTTCAGAAGACCTACGATTAAGAATTGTTGACTTGCATAAAGCTGGAAAGGGTTATAAAAGTATCTCCAAAAGCCTTGCTGTTCATCAGTCCACGGTAAGACAAATTGTCTATAAACGAAGAAAGTTCAGCACTGCTGCTACTCTCCCTAGGAGTGGCTGTCCTTTAAAGATGACTGCAAGAGCACAGCGCAGACTGCTCAATGAGGTGAAGAAGAATCCTAGAGTGTCAGCTAAAGACTTACAAAAATCACTGGCAAATGCTAACATCCCTGTTAGCGAATCTACAATACGTAAAACACTAAACAAGAATGGATTTCATGGGAGGATTCTACAGAGGAAGTCACTGCTGTCCAAACAAAACATTTCTGCACGTTTACAGTTTGCACAAGAGCACCTGGATGTTCCACGGCAGAACTGGCAAAATATTCTGTGGACAGATGAAACCAAAGTTGAGTTGTTTGGAAGAAACACAACACTATGTGGGGCGAAAAAGAGGCACAGCACACCAACATCAAAACCTCATCCCAACAGTGAAGTATGGTGGTGGGGGCATTATGGTTTGGGGCTGCTTTGCTGCATCAGGGCCTGGACGGATTGCTATCATCAAAGGAAAAATGAATTCCCAAGTTTATCAAGACAATTTGCAGGAGAACTTAAGGCCATCTGTCTACCAGCTGAAGCTCAACAGAAGATGGATGTTGCAACAGGACAATGACCCAAAGCATAGAGGTAAATCAACAACAGAATGGCTTAAACAGAAGAAAATACGCCTTCTGAAGTGGCCCAGTCAGAGTCCTGACCTTAACCTGATTGAGATGCTGTGGCATGACCTCAAGAAAGCGATTCACACCAGACATCCCAAGAATATTGCTAAACTGAAACAGTTTTGTAAAGAGGAATGGTCAAGAATTACTCCTGACCATTGTGCACGTCTGATCTGCAACTACAGGAAACGTTTGGTTGAAGTTATTGCTGCCAAAGGAGGTTCAACCAGTTGTTAAATCCAAGGGTTCACATACTTTTTACACCTGCACTGTGAATGTTTACATGGTGTGTTCAATAAAAACATGGCAATATTTCATTCCTTGTGTGTTATTAGTTTAAGCAGACTGCGATTGTCTATTGTTGTGACTTGATGATTATCAGATCACATTTTATGACCAATTTGTGCAGAACTCCATATCATTCCAAATGGTTCACATACTTTTTCTTGCAACTGTATATAGAAAATGTCTGTCTAAAGATCTATCTAGTAGTTCATGTTTTCAAATTACACAATGCATGGCAAGTATGATGGGTGATATCACACTGCAGTTGCATCCCTAACCTCACATCCCAGTCTACCTGATGATAATGAGCCTAATTCCTGTGCAACAGCTATTTTTTTCATCTGTCAGCATTAATTCCCTCTCCCATTTAGGATATATTATAAGAGAAGCTTGGTGGAAAATCCTAAAATCTCGGTCTTCTCAGCTTTTTCCAGCATGTCAGTTACAGAGGCAGGACTGAAATAAGGACAGCACTTGTGGTGGTGTAGTACAAAACCTTTTAATCAAGAAGTGATGCTTTCTCATTATATCAAGAGGTAGGCTTTAGGTTCCACAGATTTTTTTTTCTCTTCTTTATCAAACTACTTGAAGACAGTTGACAAAAACTGGAATAATTGCCATTTGTACTATAACCACTGCAATAAGCTGTAGTGGCATTGGTGCTAAAATTTAGCATTTTCCCTGCTTGCCAAATATACTATATATTCAGCCTGTGGATATTAGAACATAGAAATACACAGGCAGACCATCTCAGATAAGAAATCACAGCCCTCCCTCCATGCTGAACAAGGCCTATAAGTGGTACTTCTCAGTCTTCATGGGATCAGGGCATCCAAGAAAATTTTTGCATCCTAAAACAAATATCCAATTTTGTCACATCTTTACCTTCCTCCTTCTTCAGTTTATTTTTATTAGTATTTTTTTCTATTCTTATTTATTTTTCTGACAGTGTTTATGCCTCTTTTATAGATAATTGAGTATTAATCCTTGTCTTTACCAACTTTCTCCCCCTCATTTTTTTTTTAACATTCTTTTATATAATTCACACAACTTTTATTTTATTCTTCCCTTATGGTATACCATGATACCTTTTTTCCTCCCTGTCTCTATTGCAGTTTTGTTTTTTGCACTTCTTTCCAAACATTTACCATCTCTCCCCCATTTTAATTGTGTCCTTTTGGCTCTCCTTTCACTGTCCTTAACCTTTTCTCTCTGAACAGTCTCATTTTCCTTCTTTTTTTCTAACTAACCTAACAGCTTTGACATTCTTGGTTGTCACATAAGTGAGTGTCTGACTGCCACGATACCTTGCAGTACCGTGTGATTACAGAAGTTATTTATCACCCACTCATCCCCATCTTTATCTTTATACACCCACTCATCCCCATCTTCTGGATGCCTCATTTTGACATCATATATGACATGGAACCCTTCCATTGGTCCGCTTTTATAAGGTCAGTCTATTTGGCATTTTTTGAAGATGCATACACTCTTGTGACATTATCCTCTAACCAATCCCAACCCAGTGTTGGGTTTATATACTTCATGTCATGGTTTCTGTTCACCTGAGTGTGTTCACCTGAGTGTGTTTTTACCTATACTTACCTGGTTTGCTTTTTTATTTTTTATTATTATACTTAGGCTTGCTTGACTATTCTTGCTCTCTGTTAATTTGACGTTGGCTTGTTTTTCATTTCTGTGTATCACTGTCATCCTTGACCTGTTTACATTTATTCTGTCTTTTCTTCCAGACATTCTGACATATTCTAAGCACTAGCCCACCAACACTAAGGACCGGTACAAATTCATACTTCATTTTTAACCTAGGTTTGTGTGTTAGGGTCAGGTCAGTCTTTACATTGACTTACAATTTTTACATTTTAATTGATTTTATGTTTATTTTTCTTCATAAACAATTGAGGATTTATTGATTTTACTTGAAAATCTTTATTAATTTGATGCAAGCATTATTCTGTTATGTTCTTCAACATCAGAAAATGGACTGATACATAATTATGCCAGTGTTAACTGTAGTAAGAAGGAAGTTGAATAAGATTTATTGTGTGTGAAATAATGCCTTAATTCTGTACGATATATATGATCGGAGGATAAGGTAATACAGCCAACCACTTTTTAAGCTATTTTGATGTACATAATGTATATTAGAATTTAATTGGCAAGCCTTGTAGATCTAAGTGAAGTACCAAAATAAGAATTTTAGGGAATATATTCCCTGAACTAATTTAAATAATGGTAAGAGATAATTTGACTTTGGCAAGTATGACAGAATCATGGTGTAATGAAAATTATGATTGGGATACTATAACATCAAATTTGAATGTGTATTAAAAACACAAATATGGAATTTGAAATAGGTTCGACCTTTACAAAAGCACACTTTTATTAAAAAAAGAGAAAGAATTGATATGTACAAAGATATTTACAAAAAGAGTGCGGACTGCATTCTGTACACTGATTATATATATAAAAAAAGATATTGCCAATATTTGTAAATCAGATTTTTAAAAAATCATTCAGTTAAATCATTGTATAAATTCATAAAAAAATATATATAAAATGCATACAGAATTTATTGCAAGTGGGTCCTGTAAACTGTCTGCATAAAAACAGTTTAGTAAATATGTTTAACCCCTTAAGGACCAAACTTCTGGAATAAAAGGGAATCATGACATGTCACACATGTCATGTGTCCTTAAGGGGTTAAGAGACCAGATCCCAAAGTCCAAACTGTAATTGTGTAAGATGCACTTGCAGTGCCAGTCAATAGTAGAGTTATGGGAATTAAAAAAATAAAATAAAATAAAATGGGAGGGGGGGCGGGGCCGGACTGCCAAGATGGAAGGTCGCAGGAGAGCTCAGCTCCTAAAAACTTCAACCACTTAAGCCAGTACATAAAGCTTTTCGACGAATCCAACTACCGACCACTGCGATCCTCGATATGCCAGGGCTACCAGATCCGAGGAGAGGCTTGCTCCTGGAGTTTTAGCCCCTCGGAGGTGAGATCTCCGCCGACCCAAGACAACTACTCAAGGCTCCCACGAAACATTTGCCTCCCGAGGCGGACGGAAGTAGAGGAGGAGAAACATTAAACAAGCGGCGTCATCACAGCACCTGCCATTGGCAGCATACCCAAAGGTACCTGCCCTCAGAGGGATCCAGAGAGCTGACACCCAGGGAAAAAAGCTGCACACCCCCTGCTTACCGTACGAAGCCCAGCAGCCCTGGAACTGCGATGCACTCAGACCACGGACATGCAGAAGGAAAGTGCTATACCCATGGAAGGCGCGGAATGTACCGTTGCTCAGGAGTCACTAGGCACACATGCCCCACATCCACTCGGCACAAGCACAACGACCCTGAACAACTAGGACCTGGGCCCCACTCATGTGCCACCTGCACAGAGCATTCCCGAGATGCAGCATGAGGACGTATGGGGTGAAGAAATCCTACAGCTTCCATGGACACTGCTCATAAAGCAAATGCAGTAACATCTAGCATGGCTTATCCTATTATGCTTAGTTAAAGACTTATGTACTCTATGATATCACAGAAACGTATGTATGCCTCTTTAACACTGCGGATCCCTCACATAACAAAAAGACACACTAGAATTGTTATACCTGTTATCACCTAATCGGATGTGCCATGGAGATGTATGCATGCCTATTTAACCCGGCAGTTGTCTACACTTAAATCGATGTCACACTAGTATTGTTTCACTTGCCGTAATTAACCCTCTATGCTATAGAAATGTAGAAATGTATGCATATCTCTTTGACTCGCATTAAGGTTATTCTTTACACGGAGACAAAATAGAAATGTTAACCAAGTTCATAAAAAGAAAAATTGTGCAATCAAAAAAAACGTACCAATCGTGCATTACATAAAATAATTGAAACATATCCTCAGAGGTTTCACCATGTGTGTCTGATATGATTCTTCAGTATCAGTGAGCTAGGCATCTATGCGGATTTAATATTTTATTGTCTAGATACCAAATGTGCAGTATAAATCTGTTATGTCTTACAACATGATAGACACACTAGTTCAGCGTGGTCCTAGCCTACCTCAGATAAATCATGTTTACCTTATCGCATGATACACCCAGCATGTTTTGTTAACCCGTTGTATATTGCTTTTAAAAAAAAAAAAATGTGCAGTTACTCCATATACCATGTCAAGGTTACACAATGTTTGATGCTTGAAATACTTGCCAATACTGGCGTGGTATCGCAAGTCTGTATGTAAACGCACAACAAAAATAAAGAATTTAAAAAAAAAAAAATGGAAGAAAAGGAAAAAAAGAAAGTCTCATATTAAAAAAAATCCTTTTGAGTACTGTAGAAAAGAGAAAAAAAATATACATATAATGGTGGGATCTCACCAGACTAGAAGGGTACTGGGAGTACTTGGATACAATACAGGTGGAGGCTGGGAGATGTCAGGTTTCTGTTGCCACAATCTGTGTTATGGTTGCCTTGCACAAATGTGTGTTCGTGATCTATTCAAAGGGTAGCTGGTTGGAGTGATCGTGGGGAGAGCAGTGCTGCTTGTAATAAATGCTGGGTTCTCTTGCAGGGTACAGACGCAGGATACAGTTCACAGAGGGGCTGTGCGCTCAGGATCAATATCCCTTCAAAGGCCCTAGTGGTGTGGAAGAAATTGCATCGATTTAAAGCTAATCAGAGGGGTGTGTCTGCCATGTATAGCAAGCCATGCCCACTGTATGTAAGTGCTAAAAAAAACAAAACAAAAAAAAACTGTCAAACTTTATTTACACATGCACAACATAAGCAGTACATTCACTATAGACATCTAAATATGAAGCTAGGGTTGCTGAATCTATACAAATAAGCAATTATCAATAATGGCTCAGGATACTGTATGGAACTAAAGGTTGCCACAATCCACCCAGATAGGAACACTGGTTTCGCCACCAAGAATGTATTTTTCTCTCCTTCTAGAACTCTGCCACAATTCCAATGATAGCAGCAATAAAGAGTAAAATTCCCCAAGTAATAATAATGCAAAGCAGATATAGCTTTCCCCCCACATACATTAGTCGAGACTGAATGCTGGGAGTGAACAGTTTTATTCAGGGCCACACATGGCCTTTTATGAAGATGTCCCTACATGGCGTTTCCAATACAACATTACAGGGTAATCCTTCCCATGATCCACTGGGCCAGAGACAATTACCTGAAAAAAGCTCAGATCCCATGAATACAGCCGGAACGCCACCAAAGTAAAATTTTGACCCACCACACATGAGGCTCCTGCCCAAAATAGTTTAATAGAATCAGCGGTAGCAGTCGGTTTCTTTAGGGAGTACGAAAAGATAGAAAATACCGAACATATGCTTGAGCCGGTATGCAGAAAGTGTTCACCTCATTCGTGAGGATGATTTCACTGAACAGTGTTCTTCCGGGAGGTATAGAAACGAACGCAGGCAGTAATGGAAGTCCAGCGGTGTTCACGAGGTCAAGTGTCCAATTTTAGTTCCATGCACTCGACGACCAAACATCGCAGCCTATGTTTACACAAACAAGATGGCCGCCACCACGTGTTCATCCATACGACCGTTTAGAACACTGAGGTGTGAATCATGATTGAAGTGTTAACAGGGATGAATGAGATTAATAAGCATACTGGTAGTCTGGGTATTTCGCGATTTTGTTCGGTTACTGAACAAAAGAGGGAAAAAGTATTTTTAACCAAACAAAACAGGGAATAGAAGAGAATAAATTATTCTAGTGACAGTGTGGTCTGTCACAAGTTCCATTAGTAAGTAACATCTTAATAAAGACAAACATGGATAACAATCAAATGCAGAATACTAGGATGTATAATGCATAACAAAAATTTTACAGCACTATAGAAGACTTACAGCACTAAAGAAGCATTTTATAACTTTCATCGCGAAAGAAATAGAAGTGACAATATAAAAAACTTTAACAGTTTTTTTAAATTTAAATAATTTCCCACTTAGGAAATGGGAAATAACACAGGCCATCTTACATTTTTGTCGAGGATGAGGGGTATATTCATGGGTTTGGTATCCTAAAGTTCTCAAAACATAGTATTGGAACATAAGACTGGGGACTCTGTAGTCCATTATTTAACTAAGTCGCTATTCTAAACCATAAAAATACAAAACAAGTGCAGAAAATGGTGTTTGAGGCTCCTCTATCACAACTAGATAAGGGGAGAGAAAACAAAGTAATTGTAGATTCTATTAATGGTCTTCCTTTAGGAGAGGAATGAAGAAAGTTTTCATAGTCTTCATCCCAATATACCCCATTGATGGGACAGGCTTATTGTTTTCCTTTAAGCTGTACTTTAGCCAATAGGTCATACTTTCCCTGCTGAAGTAGTTGCATTTTGGGGCTTAATAATCTAAAATACATAACAGAACACACACACAACAAAAATAAATCTGACAAAGCTACTAAAAAACAAATATAGGGTTTTGTTTAGGCCTTATGGCCATAATGTGTTAAGCCAACCAAAGTAACCCAATATTGGTGGATCCTACACAAATTTTAACATGGGTGATAGACCACTAGTATTGGGGTGCTTTGTGGAAGTAGTGGCTATATGGTGCAACCAAATCTCCAGGTTTGTTTTTTTTAAAAAAAATTTTTTTTTCCAATAAGTATTTTATTGGATATTTTTTTTTGGGGAAAGGGGGTACAGAAGGAAAAAAAGGGGAGGGGAGGTCGGGGAGGGGGAAACAAATACACATATATATGCATTTCTCACAGAAGATGGTACCACAAGTGTGGCAAAGGTACTTACAATAGTAGTTCGTTACATATCATAATGGACATAGGGTCTAGATAACAGTACAAGATAACGGTATGTCATGTTACAGTATAGTATATTATATATCACAACATAGGATATCACAATTCAGACGCCCCTATCATCCTACCTCGTTGGAATCTGAGGGCATTTGGAAGTGTTTGGGGGTAGGTACAAGGTGTGCGGTGGCTCCACTGTAAGGATGGAGTGGGGAGTGGGAGGTGTTAGGACGTGTGTACGGTTCCTTCTAGCTCTGCCCACCTCTGCCAGTTGCTTCTCGTGATGTTAGAGTGTTTCAATGTGGTCATAGATAGCAATTCGTATTTGAGGAACTGATTGATCATGCGTTTCACCATTACCAAAGGCGGACACCCTGTTTTTTTCCAATTGCATGCAATGATATACCTAGTTGCCAAAATTGACAGTATCACTAATTGCTTGTCTGCGTGGGGTATAGTACCTGGGAGAACGAGAAAGATACCTATGGAAGGTGTGAATGGTGTGAGTGTAATTCCCAGTTGTTCCCAAATTCTTTGCGTTTCTACCCACAGTGGCCTAATCTCGGGGCAGCTCCACCACATGTGAGACATTGTTCCCTCTTCTGTCTCGCATCTCCAACAATTAGGAGAGGTATTTGGATATATCTTGTGGAGTCTGGACGGTGTGTAGTACCACCTGAAAATAAGTTTCTTGTGTGCTTCAATATGCGAGTAGCAGGAGGTGATGCCTTTCAGGGCATGAAGTGAGGTTAACCATGTTTGACCTGTGGGTGAATAATTGCATTCATTTTCCCACTGTGTGCGGTATGTAAAGGTTGGGGAGGCCTGTCGATTCTGTAGTGTAGTGTAGCAGATTGAGAGGGCTTTGGATTTAGTCGGTGAATTGTGACAGCGCTCATATAGACGTGACAGATCTTGGTGTGGTCTGTGTGTGGCTCGCGTAGGGGTAGTAACCACACTCAAGACCAGACTCTTCAACTGAAGGTATGGGAAGATGAATGACAGGGGTAGCCGGAATTTGTTTTGTAATTCAGGGAATGGCAAAATAGTTCCTGCCTGGCAAATGTCTGTAATGCGGTTCACTCCCATGTCTGTCCATCTGTGCAAGGAAAGCCACGGGGAGACCGAGTTAAGGGCTGTGAGTGGGGCCCATGGGGAGAATGTCGGTTCTGTAGTATGGGGGTTATGCAGGTGATCCCATGCGTGAATTGCATAAGTAGTGGGTGGCAGGAGCGCCCTGCATGTACCTCTAAGGGGTTTGGGTGTCCACATCAGATCAATAGCCGAGTGTTTGGGGTCGTAATTATTCTCTATGTCTGCCCACTGTAGAGCATGAGGTGGTGCATGCAATTTTATTGCACCTTCTAGGAGAGCAGCCTTGTGGTATTTTGCGATGTTGGGGAGTCCCAAGCCTCCCTCCCTTGTAGGGAGTTGTAGGAGAGATATGGGTAATCTCGGCTTCTTTTTAGCCCATACATAGGTGGAGATTATGCTTTGTAGCTGCTTGCATATAGTGGGCGATAGGGGTATCGGTAACATCCGAAACACATAAAGCAGCTTTGGGAGAAGAATCATCTTCACAGCATTAATCCTGCCTAACCAGGACAGTAACACATTTTTCCATTTGTGGAGGGTTTGTTTGCATATCAACGGAAGGGTAGAAAAATTATGTGTGCTAATACCTCTATACGTTGCTGCAATTTTCACCCCCAGGTATGTTAGGTGAGTCTGTCTCCAATCAAAGGAGTGTGTAGATTTAAGCTTTAGGATATCTGTCATGGGGAGGCGGATTGGTAGTGCTTGGGTCTTAGTTTGGTTTAGTTTGTAGTAGGAGATCGTGCTATATTCGTTGAGTGTGTCAATGAGGTGTGGTAAGGAGCGGTCTGGTGTAGTGAGGGAAAGGAGAATGTCATCTGCGAACATAGATAATTTATATTCAACTTTGTTGATGGTGACACCCCTTATGTCATTATGTGTTCTAATTTTGTGCGCCAAGGGTTCTAGCGATAAGATGAATAGCAGAGGGGAGAGCGGGCAGCCTTGGCGGGTGCCATTCGTGATCGGGAAAGGGCTCGAGAGGAATCCCGCGTTGGATACCCTCGCGGTCGGTTTAGAGTATAATGCCATTATGCCAGTTATGTAGGATGTAGGAAAACCAAATTTGAGTAGGACTTGTTCCATGTATGCCCAGTTGAGCCTGTCGAAGGCCTTCTCCGCATCCAGCGCTAGTAGAAGGCCTTCCATTCGGTTTGTTTCCATATGTGCTAAGATGTTCAGGACTTTCCTCGTATTATCCGAACCTTGTCTGCCTTTAACAAAACCAGACTGGTCATTGTGTATGATGCGGGATAATATGTGTGCGAGGCGGTCCGCTATGATCTTAGCATATATTTTAGTATCACAATTTAGTAATGAGATCGGCCTGAAATTTTGGCAGGCTGTGGGTGGTTTACCTGGCTTAGGGAGCGTGGAGATGTGCGCCTGAAGCATGTCGGGGGGCAGTGCGCCTGTGGTAAAGCAATGGTTAAGAAGTTGTGTGAGGTATGGGGTCAATGTGTCCGAGAAAGTCTGGTAATAGAGATTGGTAAAGCCGTCCGGTCCTGGTGATTTATGCGGGGGAAGTTTTTTAATCGTATCATTTACTTCTTCTACTGTAAAGGGTTTAGTGATTGTGTCAATGTCTGATTGGGTGAGCGTTGGCAGTTGTACGGTGTCTAAGAAAAGTCGAATTTGTTCCGGAGACGGTGTAGGTGAGGAGGAGTCATCTTTGAGGTTGTAGAGAGAGCTATAGAATTGTGCAAATGTTTCTACTATTTCTTGTGGGTTCATGGCTTTTGTCTTGTCTTGCTTAAAAACGTATGCCACTCTAGAGTTGGCCATACGTTGTTTAAGTTGGGATGCCAGGGTCGCTCCCGCTTTATTCCCGTGGGCAAAGATTTATGTTTAAATTTTTGTAGGATATAGTTGGTTCTATCTAGTTCAAGATCAGCGAGTTTGGATTGTAGGGTTCTCAATTTTGCATAGTGGTCTGGTGAGGGGGTAATTTTGTTGCAATGAGTAAGGACTGCTATTTGTTGGATTAGGTCATCAAACTCTCGCTTTCGCTGCTTGCTAGCGTAACTAGCGTGTTTGATGAATAAGCCCCTAATGACAGCTTTATGTGCTTGCCAGAGTGTGGTTATTGAAATATCATCTGATATGTTGTGCTGGAAATACAATTCCAGTTCCTGCTTGATTTGTTGCGTTATGAGGGGTTTTCTGAGTAGCGACTCATTCAATCGCCAGGAGCTTCGCCCCATAGTGGGGAAGCGGGTCGATATTGACATAGTTATAGGTGCGTGGTCAGACCATTGTATGAGGCCTATTTGTGTGGATTGCACCTTAGATATTAGGGAGGAGTGTAAGAGGAATCTATCGATTCTTGAGTAAGAGTTGTGTGCTTGTGAATGGAAGGTGAAGTCTTTGTCAGAGGGGTGTAGGGTCCTCCAGACATCTATATATTGAGCTTTGTGCAAGTGTGACCCTATGGCAATGGTAGAGTGAGTGCGTCTATTAGCAGTTTTGCGAGAGATTCCCGCAGTGGAAGACGTGTCTAATACATCGTCTAGGATAAAATTCGTGTCACCTCCTATTATTACAGTTCCGAATTTATGGGTATCCGCTAACAACAATATTTTCTCTAGATAGGGTAGCTGATTATCATGCGGACCATATACGTTGATGAGGGTATATTGCTCATTATTAATATTGCATTGTAGAAGAATAAACCTTCCTTCTTTGTCTCCAATTTTTTTATGTAGGGAGAAGGCCACATCCTTACTAATCAGGATGGAGACTCCTCTCTTTTTTTTGGCATAACCTGTGTGAAATCCTATGGGATAGTATTTGGATGAAAATTTAGGTTTTTTAGCATTCAGAAAGTGAGTTTCCTGAAAGAAGGCTATCATAGCTTTCGCCTTCTTGGCTTCTTCGAGAGCTAGTCTCCGTTTGTGGGGGGAATTTAGGCCTTTAGCATTCAGTGAAAATATATTTAAAGCCATGGAGTTACAACCAGTGTGCTGAGTGTGGCACAGACGTGTACAGGTTTTTCATGGGACAGTCCATGAGTTAACGCCCTATGTATCAACAGGTGTCGTTGAATCTTAAAGCAAGTTACCATTTTCGCAGGTGGCTTAAGACTGGATTGTGCATAAAGTACATTTGTGGGGGGACAAAGGGTTACATTAGGGGTGGGGTAGACAATATGGTATAGAACAAAAACTATATACAAAGGAGGAGTCAGACAGGGGGTGTCTGATCCAGAAAACGAGTTTAGCGGCCCCATGGAGCCTAGGTGGAGGGGAGGGCAAACTGTGGGTTGAACTGCCCGGAAAATTATGGCGGCAGTACTGAGGGTCTGTATAGAACCATCAATATGTAGCGGGGGTGTACAGCACAAAATGCATCAGAGACACGTATGTAGCCTGGCTCTCTATATTGCTAGGTATCCGAAAAACCTTATAATGCACAAACATACACTTTAGCATTGGAGAATAGAGCATAGGAGCACAACAACATAATGGAATCATATGCTTACATATCTTCAGGGCACGGTGCCATAATCAGGTTTATACAGTTCTTTATGTAATGTCAGTCTATGTTACTTGTGTTTTGTCCCAGTGGACCATTCGTTAGGTATTTTCAGAGGAGATGCTCGGAGACCTTGAGATGGAGCCTTGGCGTCTTGTAGGGTCACCGGTATGTTCCAACTCTGGAGTAGTTTCGCTCCTTCTGCTGCTGTGGATATGTGGTAGTCTGTGCCATTCCGTTTGATGATGAGGCGGGTAGGGTATCCCCATTTATACAGGATCTCTGCATCTCTGAGTGCCATCGTGATTGGGTTCAGTTCTTTGCGCTTAGTTAGCGTGGCGGCGGACAAGTCCACGAACAGTTTAACATGTTGGAATTCAGGTGGTATGTTATCCGGGTTTCTTGCAGCTCGCATAACCAGTTCCTTGGAGGTGAAATAATGCATCCGCAAGATCACATCTCTTGCTGCTGTGGGTTGCAGAAATTTCGGTCGTGGTAAGCGGTGAATGCGGTCTAGTCGGAGGTCTCCTTCAGTGAGGCCTGGGCACAAGGCCTTAAAGAGACCGATAGCATAATCCCTCAATTCTGAAGGTTTGATTTCTTCTGGTATGCCTCGCAGGCGAATATTGTTGCGCCGGTCACGATCCTCGTGGTCAGCAATCTTGGCTTCCAGATACGCCATTCGAGCAGCTATCGTATCGTGCGATGCCGCCAGATCATTGTGAGCACTGATTACTTCCTCCATTTTGTCTTCAATTGCACTCGTGCGTTCACTGATCTCTTTGATATCAGCTCTGACGTCGCGAGCCAATTTAGCGAACTCCATTTGTAGATTTTGTTGTAAATCTTGTAGCATCTTGTGCAGGGTGAGTTCTGAGGCAGGGGCATTAGTCCCCATAGAGATGGAGGTGCTGTCGCTGGTTTCAGACGCTGCTGTTGGTGATTCTGGGCCTCCGGCGCCATCTTGGATTTTGGTGCGCGGCGGTGTGAAGAATGATACCCGGGTCACTGCCGGTCGAACTTTTGTTCTCTTGGGCGCTTTCTGGGACATGGTGGTACAGGTTGTCGTAAGCTCTTTGACAAACCTAAATCAGGGCAGATATTGCTCTTGTAATCGCTGTTTAGTAGGAGCCCTCACGGGAGCTAACAGATCACGCGTCCATCTCCGCGCGCTGCCAGCTTTTTTAAATTTATTTAAGTAGCATTGAAAGATTTAATGCTGTATATTTTTATGTGTGCACTGTTCCATTAATATGTATCTTGTATACATCTTGGTCTTTAGAGAAGAACCACTACTATGCATGTGTGCTCCCTAATTCCCTTTTTTTTGGGGTGGGTGGGGGTCTATATAATTTACTTGCCTTTATCATATGATTTTATTCAATAAATAAAGAGTTTAGTGAAAATGTTTACAAGTCTAATGCACCCATCACCTTTTTGGTAATCCCTTTTCATCAATTATCTTGTTACTATGCTGCCTGCAGACAATGCTCATTAATTAACTGGAAATTAACTCTAGAATTCATATTGGGTGAAAAATAGACACACTGAAGTTGGATACAAGTTTTCTTGGAGTTGGGTTACTGAATGGACCTCACATAGCAATGCAAATTAACCTTTGGAGGTCCATGACAATTAGAACATTGACAAGTGCCCTGGTGTTTATTTGACTGCCTGAAGAATAATTCTTAGTTTTCATTTATTTGAGTCTGCTGTGACCTGGCTGAGTATTAATGAACATCAAAATGATACAAACAGATTATGCAGTTTCAGTTGTTGAGTTGGCATAGTTTGGTGTATATCTATTCACACAGATGAGCATCAGTAATATACATATCTTTTAAAATTTGCCTCACGCATTATAAATCAGAAAAGAAAACAGCCTTCAGCTTCTTTTTTTTTAATTGCTGTTCTGATCATAATTGAAGTGCTCAAATTGATACCATAACTTTGTGAATGCTTATAAATATGATAAACTGATTTTTCTTTACTTTAGGCATGACTTTACTTTTAACAACCATGTTCAATGGCTGATTGTACCAGTTGGTGATCTTCCATGCCTTATATTTCCAACTGAGTGTACATATTTTCTATTTATAAACACTTTAATATAAGATTCCATGGTAGTAGGGAGAAGATGAGTTGATATACCACAGGGGATAAATATTGCTAATCATAAAAAAGGAATTATGTAAAGTGTTTAAAACTATTTTATATTGCTTTGTAATGAAGGCAGAGTAGTTCTCTATAATATTCTTTGTCCCTTTTTAATTAATCTCACACATATCATTTTTATATCAACAGAATGAATTGCAGTAGCCAGCTTGCATGTCGAAAATGTCCATAGCAGGGCTAAAGAGAAATTTTAGCAATTTACCATATGTAGCAAAATAAATTAATGCATTCTGTTTCATTGTCCGGGAACACTTTGCCAGTTACTGAACTAACAACCCCATGCTGTGCCAAGGGATGGAAAGCTGAGGCTAGAATTCAGCAAAAAGGGATATACACAAAATATGTTAATATGAGAACCAAAATTACACAATTGAATAATATATATCCCAATTAGTACCAGCATTCTGAATCTTTTCATCCAATATACATTGTTTTGCTTTTATTTCATCAAGGTAGGCTTTTCTGTTTGTGTTCTGAACTTTCATCAGGATAGTTAAAAAAAATTGAAATCACAAAAAATAGAAATGAAAGGAGAATATCCAAGACACATACTGTTACGACACTCACCGCCAAATTAGATGAAGCCGCCGTTTAGTCAATAATCCCCTTTTCCAGAAATGCAGGTTCTGCACGGCCAACCGCCAAACTCCCGAACCGAGTATAAGGGAACGCGGTAACTCCCGACCATAAAATCAGCCAAACTCCTTTCACGGCTAAAATAAACAAAATGCGCTTTCCAAGTAATACTTCCCCCCACAAACGAGACCAAGCTCCATCTTGAGGGTAAAATAGGATTCTGTTTAATGGGGGCTACCTGCCCGGTATTTATGCAGGTCTCCCACCTGGTGGACTCTCCCCTAGGGGACCAGATGGAAGACTGTAACACATATTGGACAGTAGCCAATTGCAGTGGCTTAGGTGTAAGCCCTCCCCATTACACACATAAATCCCTCCTCTCTATCTTGGAGATAATTGGGAAGAAACCTAATTATCTCCAGGGATAGAGGCAAATCGCCATTTTAAATACAGTAATAAAAATACATTAAAATACATAAATGTGAAAATACCGAATATATGTGTTTCGTGTAACGTATCCCCAGATAGCCTGGATCTGAGTGCACATTTCTATCGAATAGCTCTCAGATCCAATGTACACAGTTCAATAGCCATGGAGTCAAAGTCTCTTACAAGTCTTTCGGTATACGATTGACTCCATGGGACGGCTATCTGGGCGAAGTCCATACGTACATTACAAACTCCCGAACGGACCAGTGTTCGTATGCCTTGACGAAATAGAAGGCGGGTGGTAGTTTTCAGCGGTGTTCTGTAGATAAAGTGTCCGCTTTTAGTTCCATAGAATACTCGCCGAACACCGCTGATCCTTCTCGTGTTCCAAAATGGCCGCCGCCTTGTGGTCGGCATACGAACAATGACCACCCATACGAATAGAATAGAGAGGTGTCTGCGGTTAACCACAACGTTCTAATTGGGGCCAAGAGGTTAACCAGCAGAACACTCCTCTCCTGGGTGGCCATCCATTCGGTAGTTTCAATCGGTATTTAGAGAAACACACGAACAGGGGTATATGGACAGGAAATCAAACGAAATAAAGGCAAACAGACAAACCAGAAATCTTAGGCTGTACAAATGGATCTGTCACACATACTCCAAATGAAGATAAATGTATAGGAATTAGTGCAACCTAAAATAGATAAGTAGCAAAAAAAACAAAAATAAAAAAACCTTTATTAATCCTTTAGGCATAGAGCTACCATCTCTAATAAGGGGTCCTTAAATAGGAACACATATCTACAGACCGGGTATAAGGGAATCAGTCTTAGGAGACAGATGAGGGATACCCTGCTATTATGTAGAACCTAATGAGAGGTGATAGGGGACGCAAGAAGTTGGATAGTCTGCATCTTCCCAGAAAGAAAACAACTCATAGACTTCAGTCAATTGTAGGTCAGTAAATAGGTATCAGAGGCAAACAGAACAAAACTTCCAAAATGGTTAAGATAATCACTGCTCCATTCCCACCATACCTCAAAATATAGCCTCATCTGTCCTTAATACCTCGGCACCGCACAAAGCTAGTGCCTACCTGAACCAAAGACCCTATAAAAGGTAACTCAAAAGCAAAAAGTGAAGTGCTACCTAACAAGTGATAAAGTGCATAATTAAAATTAAAAATAGATCATGCCTGACACGCATTTCAGCATATTATAACGCCGTCAGGGGTGGAAGAGTTCCTTTTACCTATCCCAGGGTTAACATTTTTCTTAAACTATTCATTTAGGTTGTGATGAAACCAATCTCGCCACATTGTATTGGAGGAGCCTGGCTGCCCGCCTGCTGCCTTTGGATTATGGACCGGCAGCTAAAGAGTTAATTTTACTGTGCAGAAGGATTTATTTCTCCCTTTCTGCACAGCAGTTCGGTAGATTTCATATACCGAACAAACAGCCGTTCACCAACCTTCCCAGAGCCGTGGGAAGCCGGCCGGCGTTGTTAATTGGCCACCCAGGAGCTGGAGTGTGCCTCCTATTTACCTCCCTGAAGCTGCGGTTAACCGCAGCTTAATTGCTTGTTAACTTTGTGCCTGCTGTTACACTTTGCGGCCGCTAGGTGGCGGTGTTCTGGAGCTCCCCGGGCAGCCAGCACTTTTCTGCCTGGCTTTCATGCACCAAAATCGGACACTTTTACGTGCAGGCACCGCTGAACCTCCAGCCCCTGGTTCTAATTCGTATGGATTTGGTGAATGCAGGGAAATTCTGTATTTTATGTTTTATGTGAATCCTTTAACCCAGATAGCAATGCCATGGAGCCTGTTCGTATAATTAAAGACTTTAGCTCCATGGCACTTCGAACTGTATTCGGGTGGTCTGGGTGCCATTCACCTAATAATGTGCACCCAGACCTAAGCTATCTGGGGATATGTTACATGTCTGTGTTTTGTGTATAAAATGTGTCTTTATGTATTTTAAAGTGATAGTCTGTTTCTGTGTCACCACGTGCATAATGGTGTCTTGCCTTTGTCCTGGGAGATAATTGAATTACTTCATTAATTATCTCCAGGACAGAGAGGAGGAAACCAGGATGCATTGTGGGAAAGTATTGTGGCTGTGTGTACGAAAATGATACATGTCTGTCTGTTGTTACAGTCTTCCATCTGGTCCCCTAGGGGAGTGTCCACCAGGTGGGAGACCTGCATAAATACAGGGGCAGGTAGCCCTGAATAAACAGACCACTGCTTGACCCTCAACACGGAGCCTTGTCTCGTTCTTGGTGGGATTCAATGTATGCTGTTGGAGATTGATTGCTAGGAGTGTAAGCTGATATATGCTTTTCCTGTTCGTCTGCTAGCAGCTATTCGTGAGGTTCCAGTTTGGAGTGCTACCTTATTCCCTTGTATGCAGTTCGGGAGTTTGATGCATTCACCTATATCCAATTCGTGAGGTTTGGTGATTTTACAGTAGCTGTGCCTGTCTCTCAGAAAGGGGCATATCGCCTAAACTGATTTTAACCCCTTGTCTGCTGAAACGGTCCGTTACATAGGTGTTATTCACCAAAGGTCACCACCACTTTTCAGTAATTTGTTTCATTTCACTTCTTCTTGTGAGTCTTTTCTGGAGTGATGGCAGGGTTCCTCTCCTATAAACCTGATGCAAATACCTGGTGCACTGATGTTGAATCGATATTTAATACAGATTCTACTATACATCTCCCCCCAACATCCACACCTATTTTAATAGACTGACTAAATCATTTAGACCACACATTTAAATTAGATGTTGAGACACTCCAGAGCTCAATCCCACACAATTTAGGGATTGGACAAATCAGGGCTTTTCTCCATCTTAACTCCATTTTGTGTTAACAAGCAACATCTTTCTATTTAATGGCAAATTATATCAACAAGTAACCGGTAATGCAATGGGCACACCCTGTGCACCATCTTATGCGAACCTACATTTAGGTTGGTGGGAAAAGAGTATTATGGCTGACCCTATCCTTAAACCATATATGGACCAAGTCCTTTACTGGAAAAGATATATAGACAACATTTTTGTCGCCTGGCTTGGTACCACAGGCGATTGAGGAAGTTGTTAATATTTTGAACGTCAACCCTTTCAATGTACGCTTTAAAAGTGAGATAGGTGGATCAAAGTTCTCTTTCCTTGATTGATCCATATCTTTAAGTAGTAGTAAAATTCAGACTACTCTTTTTAAGAAAAAAGATGGCAACAAACAGCTTACTAAAATGGTCAAGCCACCACAACAACCCTTTGAAAGCTGGGATCCCCACCGGCCAATATCCATGGATCAGTTTCACACCGGGGCCCCATGGGTTATGTGTACGTCACTGCCTTTGATGCAGAGAGACATCTTAAAGAAGTCATGACCCCTTATTCCTCAATTATGGCATGTAGAGGGAGGAATCTAAGAGACCTTCTGGTACCCAGTCATCTTTCCACTGCTGTTAATCCAAGTCACCTTCCCAATTATTTAGCAGTTGGTACTTACTAATGTGGCCACTGTAGTGCATGTCCCTTTATTAAGAGAGACACGTTTCATCCGCGCTCCTTTTTCAATTGCCACACAGCTGGAGTAATCTACTTACTTACCTGTTCCTGTGGTCTGATGTATGTGGGTAAGACATTCTGCCCTTTCAAATATAGAATCCAGGACAGAGGCGGCTCTCTAATTAGGCGGTTTAGGCGGCCGCCTAAGGCCTCGCGCTGGCTGGGGCCTCGCGGCCGCCTAAACCGCCTGTTGGCAGAGTGTGTCAGGTCCTCGGTCACTGACCGAGGACCTGACACCAGGAGGGGGCCCGGCGGCTTGCACGGTATGCCGCCGGGTGCGAGGCCCCTCCTGGCTGCCCGGCCACCATCGCAGACACTGGTCTGCAGCTCCGCAGTGTGCAGAGCTGCAGACCATGTGACTCGCGAGAATTGGCCAATCAGAGCGTTGCCGCGGGTTACCACGGCAACGCTCTGAAATCTCGCGAGATTACACGGTCTACAGCTCTGCGGAGCTGCAGACCACCAGGGAGCAGTGCCCACCGGACCACCAGGGAGCCCACTGGACCACCAGGGAAAGGTAGGCTCTCCCTCCCCATCACCCCTCACCACACTCAGACTCACCCCCAGCTTCACCACCCTCAGCCTCACCCCCGACCAGCCTCACCCCCGACCACCCTCACCCCCCACCACCCTCAGCTTCACCCCCCACCACCATCAACCCCCACCACCCTCAGCCTCACCCCCACCACCACCACCATCACCCCTCCCCACCCTCAGCCTCACCCCACCACCATCACCCCTCCCCACCCTCACCCTCACCCCCACCACCATCACCCCTCCCCACCCTCAGCCTCACCCCACCACCATCACCCCTCCCCACCCTCAGCCTCACCCCACCACCATCACCCCTCCCCACCCTCACCCTCACCCCCACCACCATCACCCCTCCCCACCCTCACCATTACCCCCACCACCCTCAGCCTCACCCCCACCACCATCACCCACCATCACTACCCTCAGCCTCACCCCCCACCACCCTCAGCTTCACCCCCCACCACCATCACCCACCATCACTACCCTCAGCCTCACCCCCCACCACCCACAGCTTCACCCCCCACCACCATCACCCCCACCACCATCACCCCACCCCACCATCACCCCCACCACCCTCAGCCTCACCCCCACCACCCTCAGCTACACCCACCACCACCATCTGCTTCACCCCCCCCACCACCGTCACCAACACCCCCCCACCACCATCACCCATCACCATCACCACCCTCAGCCTCACCCCCCACCACCCTCAGCTTCACCCCCACCACCATCACCCCTCCCCACCATCACCCCCCACCACCATCAGCCTCACCCCCAACACCCTCAGCTACACCCACCACCACCATCTGCTTCACCCCCCCACCACCCTCAGCCTCACCCCCCACCACCATCACCCCTCACCACCCTCACCATCACCCACCACTACCCTCAGCCTCATCCCCACCACCCTCAGCCTCACCCCCACCACCCTCAGCTACACCCCCCACCACCGTCACCCCCCACCACCGTCACCATGACCCCCCACCACCCTCACCATCACCCCTCCCCACCCTCAGCATCACCCCTCCGCACCCTCAGCATCACCCTCACATTTACCCCCCTCACGCTCACATTTACCCCCCTACTCTCAAATTTACCCCCCTCACTCTCAAATTTACCCCCCTCACTCTCAAATTTACCCCCCTCACTCTCAAATTTACCCCCCTCACTCTCACATTACCCCCCTCACTCTCACATTACCCCCCTCACTCTCACATTACCCCCCTCACTCTCACTCTCACATTACCCCCTCTTACTCTCACATTACTATCACCCCCCACTCCCACTCCCTCTCACATTACCATCACCCCCGCTCCCTCTCACATTACCATCAACCCCCCGCTCTCTCTCACATTACCATCAACCCCCCGCTCTCTCTCACATTACCATCAACCCCCCGCTCCCTCTCACATTACCATCAACCCCCCGCTCCCTTTCACATTACCATCAACCCCCCGCTCCCTTTCACATTACCATCAACCCCCCGCTCCCTTTCACATTACCATCAACCCCCCGCTCCCTCTCACCATCACACCCCTCGCTCCCTCTCACCATCAGCTACCCCATACACATAGGGTCTCAGACAAAAACGCAAACATGCTCACAGAGACATACATTCGCACACACAAGGATACTCTCTGTCAGACGCACATACACAGGTAGACAGTGCATCAATGTGTATATGTGACACTTTTTTGTTCGTGGGGCCTCATGTTTGCGTTTCGCCTAAGGCCTCATAAAGTCTAGAGCCGCCTCTGATCCAGTAACATGTGAATTCAATAAGAAGACCCTTGGAAACGCCAATTTCCAGCCATCTACATCTTCATCATAACCACTCCTCAGCAGGTATATGCTTTATGGGCTTAGAACATATAGCACAACCACCATGGAAAGGAGGTTGGGACATTAAACTTCGTCAGAGAGACGCCTTTTGGCTATATAGGTTAAAGACTATCGCCACATGGGCTTAACGAAGGGTTCTCATATTCATCTCTCATATAGGGGTTGCTCCCCTTTTAAATTGACTGTGTGGGGGTTTCTCTCCCCCCTTTTTCTTTTAGTAGCATATACAACGTATAGTTGCCCAAAATGTAATACCTTTTTTTCATTTTTTTTTTCATGGTGTGGTTTTTTTTTCACTTGTTCTCTCTTATCTCTGATATGGACTCTTTAGATACCAATATAACCAGTAGTTACTCGTCTTCATGATGGTATCTCCATTACCAACCAAACCAACAAAACTCCTCCCCTTCCCCTACTCAGTAGTTAAGATGTTAATGACACTGTATAGTGAACCACTGTATTGGCAACATAAATTCTAGACTTCCAGTAATCAGCTTTCTTGTTGTGGAATAGACCAAATATAAATCTGCAAATAGCTTGCACTGAAAGACTTTAAAAACTTGTACTAGCTTGAACTGTTTTGCTTTACTGCACACTGAAATGCCAATAAAAAAGTCCTCTCATACTAGCCCATATTAGCCATAGGGTATCCTTTTTATTTTGGCCGAAATAGGTTTCAATCTTATTTTTAACTTTTTCAAAAGTCAACGTGAAAAAAAAGAAATAGGCTTAAATAAGATGTAATTATTAAAACATCAAAGCCTATCTCCAGCTAAGCATCAAATCCCGGTTAGTGTCATCAGAACCAAGGAGTGGTCAGAGGATGCCTCCTGCTTCGTAGTGTAATCCCTTAAAAGTCTTACATTATTATGCGAGTATAGAAATAAATATATTTATAAATAACTTATGAAAAGGTGTGTCCAAGTCAAAAATGGTATTTTTTTTAGGGGTATGGTGGCAAAATTGCATCTTTGTCTGTGTAGCAAAAAATTCTTGCACCAGCCTTGACTGCAGGTCACCATCCACCAGCAATAGAGAGATTGTCTAATAATATTTGGCACTTGTGGGATAAAATTAAGGCAAGCAGAAATGAACACATTAAGGGCTCCATCTATCAAGCCAAATCTACCAAATGTATCTTGATGTACTAAGGTTTCTGTAATTTGGACACAACAATTATTATTGACACACCATGGTGTTTGGTGGTGAAGCAAGCATGAAAAGATATAGGAATAGCTCTACTCCAAAAGGAATGTATAAATTCATTGCAAAGGTGTGTTTCCTGTAATAATAAATTGCCAGCCTTCAACCTTTTTTTTTTGTAAATCTGTTTTTATTGAAGATTTTGACAATAGATACATATAACAGAAACATAGAAACATAGAATGTGACGGCAGATAAGAACCATTCGGCCCATCTAGTCTGCCCAATTTTCTAAATACTTTCATTAGTCTCTGGCCTTATCTTATAGTTAGGATAGCCTTATGCCTATCCCACGCATGCTTAAACTCCTTTACTGTGTTAGAGTAGGGTATGTCAGGTGGGACACGCAGGTCGCCATCATAGCAAGATCATGAGTATTACATTTGTGTGACATGCGTTCTCGTGAGGTTCTCGGGTGTAGCTAGTGTATCTCTCTGAGTGTTTTAGCCTGTGGCCTCTGCTTGTAGATTCCCACATGACCTCTTTACACTCCCTTCGATGTTATGGAGTTCGTCACCTTTTCACTGGACTGATTTCATGCATTTGCCAATGTTTTGGATCCACCCTATATATATTTGGAGCTGCGTCAACCCCGTTAGGGTGTGATCCTATTTTGTCTTGTCGGTTATGCCTGACTGTCGGCTCTGATTGGGGTATAATTGTCATCTTTATTTTAGGTAAGGTAAGGTGTAGAGGTGTGTGAGTGGTGTTGTGTGTGATCAATAGTGTTGTGGCTGTGTTTATGATCATTGTCACTTCCGCGTTCAATGTGTTATGGGTTACAGCTATGTGTATTGCGTGTCCTGTGGAGTGCCAATAAGCCTGTTGAGTGGACAGGTGTCCTTGGTTGTTTCTCCTTTTTCTCTTGTGAGCATTGTGGTGGTTGAGTGTTGACAAAGTGTTGTCTATTTTCCATGGTGGTGTACTCTCTCTGCTCCTGATTTATGATTGTGTTGGGGGGAGGGAGGTGGAAGGGAAGGATAAGTAGGGGGGTTGTTAGTCAGAGTTCCTTGTTACGGGGGACACGGGCTCGTCCGTACTTCCACCCCGGCTCCTCGAGTGTCCCTGTCCTGCGAGTGTCGGACGATATATACAAACCATAGTTGCCACATTTCCACGTGTTTAGTTTCTCTGCCTGTTAGGGAGGCATGAAGTGCCTCCGCGCTCTGTATGTCTTCCACTCGCCAGATCCATTCATTTTTCGTTGGGATGTTGGTTGTTTTCCAGTAGACCGGTATTGACGCTTTAGTGGCATTCAAGAGGTGTCGAAGTATTGATTTTTTTATAGCTCGAGATCATTTGTTGAGAGATATGTAGAAGGGCGAGTTCTGCAGACCAGTCTGGGACATCCCCCAGCACCAGAGTCACCTCAGTTTTTACCATGTCCCAATATGAGAGAATGTCACGGCATTCCCACCATATATGTAGTAGTGTGCCTCTGTCCTCCTGGTATCTCCAGCACGTTGGTGGCACTGCCGGGAAAATTCGATGTATTACAGCCGGTGTTCTATACCAGAGGGATAGCAGCTTGTAATTTACCTCCTGGTAGTAGGAGCTCATGGAGCTTTTGTGTTGCCATATCAGAGCTTTATCCCATTGTGGCGTAGTGAATGTCTTACCTAGGGACTCCTCCCATTGTCTCCGGAAGCTGGTATTCTATGTTTGGGCATCCGTTATTAGTTGTTGGTATAGCATTGAAACTGCATGGTCCATTCTGGTTCCTTGTATACATAGTCCCTCGAACCATGTTAATTCCCTGTGTAGGCGCTCTTTATGTGTGAGCGTGATGTAATATTGTTTCAGTTGTATGTATCTGAGAGTAGTCATGATGGTCTTTGGTCTACCCTCCAGTAGCGATTCTAAGTCTTGTATTCCGTCAGCTCATAGAGCTCTGCTTATGGGGATATATTACCCTTCTCCCAGGAAGCTCCAGGCTCTGGCTGGCAAGCCCTTGCCTATTTTACTATTGTGCATAACCGGGAGCATTGGGCTAGGTGTGGGCGAGCTGTACGACTTTTCCCTCAATGATTTCCATCCACGTAATGTTTGTGCGACTAGTCCCTCGTTCTCCTCCCTTTTCTGGGGTTGCAGGAAAAAACATCGACTCCAAGGCCCCTTCCATGGCTTCTCTGTCTAGCGTCACCTAATGTTTGTGTGGGGGTTCATGTGCCAGTCTAGGATACGCTGTAGTACCGTGGCCTGATGCTTTTTTGGGAAGTCCGGTAACGCTAGTCCTCCCATTAATCTAGGTAGGCACAGTATTAGTCTAGATCGTTCACCTCGCCACGTAAAGCGTATGACTGCCGTTTTCAGTGAGGAAAAGAAGTTTGATGGAGGCGTGAGGGGTATGGTCTGCAGGAGGTGTAGAACCCTGGGGAGCACGTTCATTTTAAGCACGGCTATGCGTCCTTGCCATGTTACATGGGAGAAGGCCCACCTGGTTAGGTCCGCTGTTATCGTGTGCAGCAGGGGCAGGAAGTTATGTTCGTACAGCTTTCCGGGGTCTGTGGTTACCCAGATGCCCAGATATTTCATTTTGCCATGGCACCACTTGAAGTTGAATTCCAATTCAAGCTCCAAGTATTCCGATGTTGGTAGCGTGAGGTTCAGCACCTCGCATTTTGATAGGTTGAGCTTGAAACCTGATATTTTGCCGTAGCGCTCAAACTCCGCTAGAAGGTTTGGTATAGTTATTCTAGGGTGCTTGATAAAGAAGAGCAAGTCTTCGTATGCCGCAACTTTATGAGTCGATCCCTGTCCGTCATGTCCCTGTATGTTGGGATTCAAGCGAATCGCTTGCAGGAGAGGTTCCTGGGACAGGGCGAATAATAGAGGGGAGAGGGGGCATCCCTGCCGCGTTCCATTGCTGATCGCGAAGTCCGCTGTCCGGGCTCCGTTGGCCTTCAATCTTAAACAGTCAAGCCATTCCTAACCCTATTATTGTGCCATTGTATATTATGGGTAAATAAATTGAGATTTATTTGCCCTTTTGCCAGCAAAGTATTTTTAGAGGAGATATTGCAAAAGATTTAGGAGAGCAGGACTAGGCAGTTAAGGAGTAGCGATAGATGAGACAACAAGGAAACCATAAAGGTAGAATGGAGGAGTAGTGGGACGTTGCACAAAATAAATCACAATTACTCTAATAGTAAAGTTATTGGGTCCAAAAAATAAAAAAAGCAGAAGAAAAAAAACAAGAAGCAATGAACTCTAGAGCGTGTCTGTTAACGATAAGAGATGATGCTGCAGTATGATTTAACTCTGGAGATATTACCACTACACACTTTGAGGTCTATTTTTTCCTTTAGTTATTATTGCATTTAGTTACAATTTGTATTGATTTGTATTAGTGCTGTTAAGGTTTGGTTTCCTCATTAAGTAGGTACTAGCTTTCCTGCTACTCGATAGAGACTTCCATTTAGTCAATTCATGACAGGATATTTATGGGGGGCTAGCATTTTTTAAGGGGTGCCCTTGAAGGCACAGCAGTATAGCACAGTGAATATGAAGACTTTATTGTTTTCTCCTTTATCTATATCCCCAAGCTCTGAACTTGAGGAAGAGAGGTGAAGTCTTGAAAGCATGTCTTTGAAATATTATGTTAGTCCAATAAAAAAAAAAAGTATCATTGCATACTGCAATAGTCTGGTATTTTGGCATCTTGTCTACTGGACTAATACGGCTAATCCATTTAACACTGTATATCTATATATCCTTGTTTGCAGTTAGTACGGTCCTCTAGGGTAAACAGCATGTGCAATCTTTTGGTTTTAACATAATCCAGGAACTTTATTGGTAAATCCGTTCAGGAGACAGCAATACAACTAAAACAATAATGTAACAGGTTTCCCTTTAAACAAAATCCTAGCTCGTCTGAGCACCGATTGATTTTGCATTCCCTATCTGTCAAGGGTTTAAACTAACCAAACACACGTTTCACCAACCTTATCTTCTGTCTCCTTTTTTCTGCACTCCAATGCTTAGTGGAAAAAAACAGTCTGTTGCTTCTAACCTCCTAAAGAGAAACTAAATCTCTCTTTACTGCTGCAGATGATTACATGCGGCTGGGCATTTGGTTGGAGACAGTCCAAAACCCTGGCCTGGACTTTATTTCTCTCAGTTGTGTAAAACCGCCCTACTCTCCGAATGCTACACCCCGGGGGCCCATAACTAAACATTAAGTTGTGTTGCATACAACAGATATAACGCATACTCTCCCTGGGTTTAAATGCCATATGCCTCTCTGAGGAAATTAGCAGAAATGTAAACATCCTCACATACCACACCATTCACTTTATCACTATATATATATATATATATATATATATATATATATATATATATATATATATATATATATATATATATATATATATTGTTGAGTGGATATAAGTCATATATACATATTTAGAAATGGATATAAATCATTAGAAATGCAGTTTAGTAGATTATACCTTTTTAATATGTATAATAAAAATACAGATTGACAAAGCTAGTTTAAAATAGTGTTGGAAATAAAAACTGCAAATCTTTGATTCAGTAGAAGAAACAAAGTCTTCCAACAAGGATTTCACATAGAATATGTTGTGCACTAGAACTAGAATTGACTCTGGAATTCTAGTTATCTCTTTGTACTTTAACGAGTGGCTAATACGAAAATAAATACCCTCAGTTTTAATAGAATAAGAAAGGAGCAAAAAACTCTAGCCATTCCCCTGCTGTATCGAATTGCGTTAAAGCAGGTCTGTGAGAAGAAGTGGAAGTGTCTACAGATTTAAAATAGGAAATGTTAGAATGGCCAGTTACAGTTCAAAGGTTCAAGGAAAAAGGCAAGGGGTTTTAGGAACAGAAGAACTGATTCATAGAGTATTGATCTCTTAATTGTACAACTGAAATTAAGACAGAAATTGTCGAGCAAAGTGAAAAGACAAAAAAAAGAAATAAAACAGTAATGAAAATGCATAGAGAGGAAAGACGTCTGTCAAATTATGGAAAATATATTTGCCACTGCAGAGTCAATTATAACCAGAGTCTGCTTTTCCCCCCCAGCATAATTTTTAATGCAGATTTAATTATTGTTTTGTGTGGTTTGCAGTAGGGGCCACTCTCCAGGTTACTTTTTATTAAGTGTTCTTTTTCAACAGCTCAATTACAGAAAATTAAATAAATGTGTCCTTCTTTATGAAATAGTGATTAAAGCTTAGGTTTAAAGTATATTTTTAACCACATTACTAAAGGGTGTATATATTCATAGGCAAGCATATGCTAGTTTTGCAAAAGCAGGTTTTACACCAGCCTTTGTGTTTTAATTATAGCATTTTTGTGCAGCTACAATTCTTGCTTTTTGGATTATTGGATGCATACAAACTTGATCTGATAATGTTAAATTGGAAAAAAAAACTCACTGTTGATAAGCATTACATTCTCTCGTTAAGTGAAATATTTGTAAAAGAATAAATCTGCCGTGGGGCGGAGCTTTACCTGGGTTGAGGATGGACACATGTTGTTAGTGCTCCATGTTTTCAGGCTTTTATTTAGCGAACATCAGCTTTAACCCTGAGCTTTACACTTACCCATTAATTGACAGAATCAATATTAGCACCAATTTACCAACATGATGGGTAGATATAAAAAATCCAGAGAGTTGGCCACCGTGGCACCTCTCTTCTGCAACAGATTGGATAAGGCCTTCCCACCATCTGGTGACTTCTCAAACTCAGAATCTGACACCAGCAATTCCACTTGTCACCCAGAACAGACATCACAGTTGACTAAATAGGTCTTACAGTACTTTATGGCAGAATTGAAAGACCATATGGCAGAAGAACTCCATAAGCACATGGGACTTATTTAGAAGTGTCTGGCGGATCTTGCCAAATGCACACATGGTGTTGAAGACAAGCCAGACTAAGTAAATAACCATAATTCCACATGATCTGACTTACAAGAGCAAATCCACTTCTAGGTAGACACACAAGAGGATCTTAGTAATTGCTCTCATAGGAACAACATATTAATCTACTTCAGATGTTACCAACTGTGCTCAAAAATGCCTTTTTGAGCATGCTCCCTGATATGCCACCTGTTGACTTAACTATGGACCATGCCCAGAGGGCTCTCACATCCCCGTCAATCATGGCTCTGCCATGCTTGGTGACATCCTTTCATCCTTACTGTAAGGAAATACAACATTCTCTACATATTATCAAGAGTGTCAGAGGGGCTGGAGTTAATACAGGAATTAGGCCTCCCATTCAATGGTAATGGTAGGTGAGCCCACACAGATACATACCTATACCCCCTCTCTGGCACTACAGAACTCCTAAGCCACCAGAACAAACTGAAGATCTACACCAGCAAGATCACAGCTGGATTCCCAACTTGTCCTCTGAACAGAGAGGTACCACATGATTTTCTCTCTCCTTCTTATAAAGGATTGAATGGCATTCAAATCCCATTGACAATTTTATTTGGTAAGGTTATCCATGGGATGCCCATGGGTGACTGTTGTACTTAGTGTGGTTCTCAAACCTTTTTTTTTTTCTTTTTTTGTAAATAGTTACATTTGATTTTATTTTGCACCCGGACAAGCATATCATCGGAAATGTATTTAACGGAGGACACATTCCTTGGATTCCAATTTTCAAGTTATTTAGGGAAAGGTCTGTGCTGTAATGAGTGTTATGAGCACTTTTTGCAATGGCTGAGATCATCATGTTGTTAATAATGCCTATGACTCTAAATTCAGAGCTCTTGTTGGACCTTACTAATTCACCTTGCAAGCAAGTTAACCTACTTCATGCAGTGGAGATGATAGCTGTATACTTACTACTAAATTACTACTCATCATGGCAATCATCTGAGAAATATAGTGTACATGTACTGCACGTTTGTTGCATTTCCTTGCTATTATTGTTATTTTTTTTCAATTTATCCTTAGTTTATATTTTACTCTCAATTACTTCTAGTCCATTCTCTTTACCCTAATAAGTATAGTGTGTAAAAATTAGCATTCCTGGTGGGGTCAGACATCCCCACGTATTAAGAGGAATGCACTTTGTACTGGACTGATCACCCAAGCTTGATATCAGCATCTTAATCAAAGTAGAACTCTCCCACACGTTGGCTTTATTGAGGTTGTGATAGTTTCACCTTTAAAGGCATATAACCTTTCACTCCTGTTTTGCTGCAAACAAAAAGGTTATGCTGACATGGCATATCATAGCTTGACATGTTTTTGGTTCTTATACAAATTATCCAAATTGTGGGTCTTCTTCTAGGCTGCTCCCCTTGGGGGGGCTTCAGTCGGGGCCTCAGGGTGGGCAGACGTTTCCATTGGCCTGGTGGTGAGGGCTGGCACTGAGGGTGCCTGATTGGCCCCTGTGGGACAACAAATACATATCTAGATCTATAGACATGTATTTGCAAATACATTTGTTAGTCTTCATATTCATAGATTTGCTTGACATCTCTAGGATGAAGCTTGTTTTAATTAAGTTAAAGATAACGATCTTAAGTGCCAAGAATAACGATATTCTTGGCACTCACTCCTCAATAGAAATCTCTGTTGTAATCCTGCCTGGGTGCAACCTCAGCGTCAATATATAACTTAAATAGAAGAAAGGTGCACTCACAGGTCTTCATCCAAAAGGTATTTTATTCCTTGCTGTGCTTTACATGTGTAGTCAAATCAATCGACGTTTCGACCCCTAAAGGGTCTTTTTCAAGATCAAACTAACCGTGAAATAACCATAAATATATAGGAGAGTGAATAAGGTGAATATATACATTTGTGGTCAGGGAAAAAAGCCGAGTAAGCGTTAACCATTATATTTACTAAATTTGGTTGTGGTGCGCTGAAACCAACGTACGGGCATGCCTGTAAATAAAGAGGGCCCATCAAGATTTAAAATGGAATTTGTATCTGTATATATATATATATATATATATATATATATATATATATATATATATATATATATATATATATATATATATATATATATATATATATAGGGAGTGGTGGTGGGGTGATGTCAGCCCAGTATGGAGGTAGGTTTGGGCTTATATAGGCCGGAACATCCCCTCCCACAACTCCAGGCTCCGCCTTTCCATTTGTGGTCATGGAAAAAAGCAGCGTACACGTTAACCATTATATTTACTAAATTCAGTTGTGGTGTGCCGACGTACAGGCAGGCCTGTAAATAAAGAGGGCAAAAAGAGATTTAACAAAGCAAACTTTAATACGTATAATACGTATGTAACCGATAACAATTGTGAAGATATGACATTTTGTTTTGGATTGCCGTAGTGTCAGGACATAGTGGTCCCTTAATTTGTTTAGGTCAGCTATTCTTAGCATGTTGGTGGTATCATTTGTCTTTTCTACTGTGACTTTGTTTGCTTGCAAGAAATATAGCGGTTTTGATAGTGTTGTTTGTTTCTGTTTCGAATGGTTGCATATCCAATATGTCGGATAATGCTTTGAACTTGTTATCGTCTATAGGTTGTCATTTTGTGGGTTTGTGACCTTCTAGACATGAAGGTACTGTGACTGGGGTATGTGTTTTATGGTGTATGTATCGTATGCCTGTTAAATATAGTTTTATTGTATTGTGCGCAAGTTTTAGATTTAGGTGGCAAAAAGATGTAAACGCCACCATAGTATCTAATGACAATGGGTTTGTGATTTTATATTCTGTAACAAATCTGTTGAAGATGGTCAGAGCTTGACTGTACAAGCGACTGGTGTTAGCTTAGAGTGTCATATGTGCTAGCATACTCCCGTGTGCCTTGAGTAATGCTAGTTCAGGATGAGTTCCTGAAATAGCTGTGGTCTGTTCAGGATTCTCTGCTGTGTGATGTACTTGGTAGAAAACTTGTAGATTAGAATGAGAGAGGGCATCAACTACTGTGTTGTGATTACCTGGTACATGTTCGCAAATCAAGTGGAAGTGTTGTGTTGTTCCCAGCCACGTGAGTCTCCTGACTCATGAATTTGAGGGATGAGGACCTGCCCTTTTTAATTATGTTGCATGCCGCTGTGTTATCTGTGTAGTATTTTACTATCTGTCCTTTCCAAAGGTGGCCCCACAATTGGGCTGCCACTATGGGGTCAATTTCGAAAAGGGCAGAGGTGCTTCTGAATGATGGCAAATTTACTGTTTCTGTCAGCCATACGTCTCTGAACCATTTATCTTCAAAAGTGGCTGCGAACTCTAAGTGGATGTCGCATCTTGGGCATATTTTTTGAGGGAGAAATATATAAATCCGGACAGCCTGGATGTCAATGTAGCCACGCTGATAATGGGATGTCCTGGTGGTTGTAAAACAGATTTATGCACTTTAGGAAGAAAATAAAATGTGGGGATTCTGGGTAAAATCTAAGTGCAAAAAAGTGAACAATTTCTCATCTAGAGCATCTTTACTTTTGTAGTCTAGAAGAAGTTCTTTTAACCTTTGACTAAATTTCATATTAGGATTTTCTTTCAGCTTAATGTAAGCGCCTTCATCTCCTAGAAGGCGATAAGATTCTTTCAGATAATAATGGGCGGACATAACAACTGTACCTCCCCCTTGTCTGCACTCTTAATCACAACATCCTCTCTTTTTTTAAGACTTAAAATATATATAATTTTCCTTTATAGTAAGACTAATTTTTTTGTATCTTTGGAGCCATTATAGTAACATTCAATTTTTTTATCTTTGGATCTTTATAGTAAGATTACATATTTTTTTTTATCTTTGGACTTTATAGTAAGATTAAACATTTTTTATCCTTGGAGTTTTTCCTGGGATCTTTAGCTTTGAACACCAGGTCACCGTAGTTGTATGTTTTGTTCTCTACTATGTCTTGAGATGCTATTAGTAAGGACATAAGGTTTACGTCCTTGCCCTCCAGTATGTCTTTCTTGATGTTGGGAGGGACTATATGTGTTGGTGTGATGATATGTGTGGTGGAGCCCTGTGCCGTCTGTGTACCTGTGACAATGCCCTGAGAGATGGTTTGGTCAATGATTTGTGTCGGTAGGATATCTGGGGAAATTGCAATGACTGGTGCCAGGGATTCTAAATTTTCCATTCTTTGATTCAGATTATTAATGAAAAACAGAATGGACATCATCGTGGCCTGTATCTATGTTTAGTGTCGTTAATGATGTCTTGCATACTGGTCCCTGGTTGTGGATTATCCGCATTGGTATCCCCCAACGCCTTAGATCTGCGGCCATTTCCAGTATTGTCCATGATCTCGGAAAACAGGGGCTTGAAGGGTCTTGGTTTTTGACTGTCGTAGGGGCAGTGGTTGGAGTGGGTGGTGCAGCTGGCGTGCTGAGTAGGGAGAAATCCTCTCCTTGGTCTGACACTTGGGACATGCTATAATGAAATTAAAATGAGACTAGTAAATATATGTTTGTAAGTTGCACTAACTGGCATCTTATTTATAATTCTTATTATTTATTTGATAATTCCCAAAAAAGGGTACACCTACCTGCTGCATAATTTTGGAGTTTCTTGGCTTTCCCATTATCTGAAACTAGTATGGATCCTGGTCAGTCTCCTGGTGAAATAGTAAGTGACAGTTCCTTGTAAATGTTTTCCTTTCTTGTTTTATCTCCTTTTCAGGTTGAATTGTAATGAGGTTGGCCTTCTGTCTTCGTGTTCCGAATTTGGAATGCAAATTGGAACGCACGCAGCTGCTGCACGCGTTCTGTTTTCGGCACTTCTGGTTCCGTCACTTCCGGTTTTTCGGCCTATCGCGGGACTCGCTCCAGTCATGGAACACACGTGGAATGCACACGTGCAGCCTGTAACAAGGGCAGGTTAATCCTTCCGGGTCTTTTGTTTTTAGTTATATTTAAAGGGGAAAGTTGCCATTTGAACTTTTTCGGTTGGTACCTGTATCCCTGCATTAATCTCACTAGGAGTCTGCTCTGCAGCTTCTTCTCATCCTACGCAATATCGATCTACAAGATATTGCTCTCTCCTACCTCTCCCAGTGCTCTTTCAGTGTTTCTTTCTCTGGCTATGCTTCTTCTCCCCAATTCCTCTCTGTTGGTGTCCCCCAAGGTTCAGTTCTTGGTCCCCTACTGTTCTCCATCTATACTGCCTCCCTTGGTAAACTCATTAGCTCCTTTGGCTTCCAATATAATTTCTATGTGGATGACAGGCAAATCTACTTGTCCTCTCCTGATCTCTCCCCGTACCTCTTGACTAGTGACTCTGACTGCCTCTTTGCTATTTCTAACTGGATGGCTGCCCACTTCCTTAAACTCAACTTGACCAAAACTGAAATTCTGGTCTTTCCTTCCTTTAAGTGTTGTTACTCCTGTGTCTGTCTCCCTCCAAGTCAACGGTGCTACACCATCAGCTCCACCACCCAGGGTCACTGCCTAGGTGTTCTCTCCTTCAAGCCTCATGTTCAGTCTATCGCCAAATCCTGTTTTTTCCATCTCAAAAACATTGCGCGCATCTGACCCTACTTAACGCCAGATGCGACTAAGGTGCTGGTCCATTCCACTGTCCTTTCTCGCCTTGACTACTGTAATCTGCTTCTCAGTGGTCTTACATGCTCCCAACTTGCGCAATTACAGTCCATAATGAATGCGGCGGCAAGGCTCATCTTCCTGTCCGCCCGCACCTCCCACGCCTCACCATTCTGTCAGTCCCTACATTGGCCTCCTGTAAGATATAGGGCTCAATTTAAAATTCTGGTTCTTGCTTTCAAATCTCTACATAATGCTGCTTTCACCTATCTATTCTCTCTAATACACAAGTATGCCCCTTGCGATCTGTTGAAGACTTATGTCTATCTTCTGCCCGTACTCCCACCTCTGATGCTCGCCTTCAAGACTTCTCGAGGGCTGCACCATTCCTTTGGACTCGCTTCCCTCCTCCGTTAGCTGCTCACCCAGTCTCCACTCCTTAAAAAAATCATTAAAAACCCACTTCTTCATAAAAGCGTATCAATTAAACTGTTAATAGCTCCCAACTGATTGCTCTCATGCAACTGTGACTAGTCTAATACCATCCTTACCTTTTGTGTCACTTTACCCCACTCCCTCTAGCATGTAAGTGTCACGTATTCATCCACATATAAAAATGTGATTAATGACATTTACTGTACTGACAGGAAAAGTTGTGCCGAGCAACATTACTGTCCTGACAGGAAAAGTTGTGCCGAGCAGCAATCAAATCCACATGAGGGTTTGTGCTGAGCAGCAATCAAATCCACATGAGGGTTTGTGCTGAGCAGCAATTATGCAAATGTGAACCTGGTAACAGCCTTTTTGGGTCAAAGGCCAATTACAGCCTATCAGATCCACAGGAGGGGTATTTAGGCCCAGTTTTCATCCTGCTCAGTGCCCTGTCGTGGTTTACCTTGTGGTTGTCCGAGAGCGCGTTCCTGATTCAAGTTTCTTCTGGTTTTTGACTTTAGCTTTGATTTTGACTTCCCTGTATTCTGGTATCCTTGACTTCTGGCTTTCACTTATCATTGTGTCTCTTTCTGTATCCCCTGACCTCAGCAAGTATCCTGCCTACTCTTTGGTATGTTAAGTCCGGCCATTCTAAGGCCCGGTAATACATTACCTATTAGTCATCTGTGTGACACAATTCTACGTGCTGGATCAACTAGTAATCCTGACAGTAAGCTCATTGAGCAGGACCCTCAACCCCTCTGTTCCTGTGTGCCCAACTTGTCTGGTTACAACTACATGTACGTTCGTCCACCCATTGTAAAGCGCTGCGGAATTTGATGGTGCTATATAAATAATGACATAATAACATAATAATAATAATCAACCTATATCTTTTGGCTGCAGGTAAGTGGAATATTTATTATTGTTTTTGGTTTTAAACTCTCTTTTGGTAGGAAAGTTTATTTGGGTAATTTAAAGTAATAAAGTACTTTCATTAAAGTACTTATAGTACTTTAAGTTATTTATTTATATTTCTTTTTTGATTGCTAGAAACATTGTTTTCAATTTTCTAGCTGCCCTCTTAGAATGGAGTCTCAAAGAATAGGTCGCAATCTCGAGGTTCGGAGTAAGTCACTTTTATTTTCAGCGTTTTATATCCAAAATAAAAAGAGTGCATTTCAGCTGTCTGATTAGAGGATTTTAGTTCTGCACACAGATCCTCATTTAGGAAAAAGAAGGACAAGACCCCCTTGTGTGAAGCTTGTGATAACAAGGTGCTCCCTGGGAAAATACTTTATTTTGCTTGTCTTAAAGCAGTGGCAAATCCTGCAGAACCGGATCCAGATGTTTCCTTCTTACATCCGTAAAGCAGTTTTGGAGGGTCTTCGGCAGTCCGAGAAGGCAAAGAAAAGACATAGATCTTTTAGCCCTGAAGGAGAGCCTGATTTCAGTTCAGATGATTATATGCCCGCAGTATTTGAAGAAGATGAATATTCATCTCAAGAGGAAGAGTCTGGTGCCTCTTATGTCTTAATAGACAATAGAAAGATTGAAGCACAACCATCTACCAAGCTTATGCAGATGCTTTCAGAATTACAAAACAAAATCAATATAAAAATAGAAGAAAGGGTGAAAAAACCCATTAATAAACTAATATTAAATACTTATTATTAGGGTAATAGAGCAAATAAAAATCTAACAAAAAAGCAAAATAAACATAACATGGTTAACAGAGTAAATAAGTTGTTAGATAAAAAAATTATATATACTGAAAAAATTGGTCAAATATTTAACACATTTTATAGTAAGTTATATAACCTTGGTGTATGTTCTGATAATGTAGAAATCAAAAAATGTTTATCTGACACAGAAATATCCACCTCCGATCTTGATCTATTAAATTATGAGTTTACTTCTAACGAAGTGGAGAGAGAGCTAGGTAAATTGGAATTATTTAGAACCCCTGGCCCACATGGATACAGCAATTATTTCTACAAGATTATGAAAAAAGAAATAACCACTCCTTTAACGGCTCTTTATAATGAAATGGCTAAAAAAGTTAAAACCTCGAAGGAGTTATTACAGGCTAATCTCTTACCAATATTAAAGCTAAATAAAGACGCAACAGATGTTAGTAATTACAGACCAATATCACTAATAAATATAGATATGGAAATATATGCAGCAATTATAGCATCTAGATTAAAATTGATTATTGAGAAAGTCATTCATCCGGACCAGGCGGGTTTTATTCCGGAAAAAATCTTCAGAAAGTTGTACCAGAAGAATTTTGGATATACTAGATAGATCGGAACATCTAGGGATTAGATAGATCGGAACATCTGGGGATTCCGATGTTGACCCTGTCATTGGATGCTGAGAAAGCCTTTGACATGGTCAGCTGGAGTTTCCTTGATGCTGTTCTGACCTCCTTTGGCTTTGTTGGTTGGATTCATGAAGTCATTATGGCCCTTTATTCCGAACCAACGGCAAGAACAGTTGGGGTAAACATATTATCTAATTGGTTCAACCTATGAAATGGCATGAGAAAGGGTTGCCCTTTATCACCCCTTCTTTATGTTTCCAGAGCCTTAAAACAATGGCTGGACAATCTGGAAGAGGACATTTCAAGTGGAGTCAGTAGATCCAGACAGTTAGAATCCTTGAATAAAGTGAAATTGGCTATTGAATTTTCTACAGAAGCTTCTATAGATTTGGTAAGATCCATCTCCTGTGAGTAGCATCAAGACAAGCTATTTGGCTACATCATTGGGTGGTAGATACATCTTCAAAAAATAGCCTATGTGCCCTCCCTTTTCAAGGGGATATGCTTTTTGGCACATATCTGGACAAATGTATTAAAAAGGCAGTGGAAGGGTGTAAAGCTTTCCTTCCTCAAGACAGATGACATAAAAGATCTTTTCCACAGGACAGACGTTCCTTTCGGGATAACGAATTTAGATGATGCAGGCCTGGTAGAGAGTTCTCCAGATTCAAATCTTGGAAAGGGGGATATTCTTCCTGCAAAAGCTCCCGGTGGCTAGGTGGCAGTACCAGACATTCAAAACTATTTTGATGGGATGCCAATCCAGCCCTTGGGAGGGGGAGCAAGACTTCTAAACTTCTTTGGGGTCTGGGCTCAACGATACAAGACAAGTGGTTCGTGAAGACCCTAAAGTATGGCTACTTCCTGGAATTCTCCACTATCCCTCACACTCAATTTGTGTCTGCAAGGGTACCCCTAGAACCAGAGAAAGCAGCAGCCATTCATTCTTTTGTAACTTCCCTTTCAGCAGAAGGAGTAATTTGTCCAGTTCCCGTAAAAGAAAGAGGCTTGGGAGTCTACTCCAGACTATTCTTTACTCCAAAGGCATCGGGAGAATGGAGACCGATTTTAGATCTTCATGAAGTAAACGTAGAACTGTGTGTGAGAAAATTCAAGATGGACATTGGAATGCCCAGTTGCTTCTTTAACCATTACTTCTCCCTCTCTTGCTATACTTCCCTACATCCCCTACAGTGTATCTGATACTGCTTCCTCATCCACTTCTTTTCTCTCTATCTGATTAGAGTGTAAATGTCAAATATAGTAGAATTTCCTGGTTAGATGTAGCTTAAACGTAAGTGTGTTTCTGTCAGGGCTCCGCGGGCAGCGGTGAGGGGAGGCTGCAATCCGCTCGCAGCACTCACCCTCGGTCCGTCGCTGCCTGCGGTCCCCCCTCCTCTTACCGGTCGGCGAGCGGCGTCCTCTCTCCTTGACACGCCGCTCGCATCCTCTCCTCCTCCTCCCCCCAGCGGCAGCATGTCTAACGCTGCACGCTGGGAGCCGGCACCCATATCAGTACGCCGGGGTCACTCACGTGACCCGGCGTTAAAGCGACAGTACAACAATCACAGTGGGGGGTATAGATACCCCCCACGTGTGTTTGTTCTGATTGGAAGTTATCCAATCAGAATTAAGGCAAGGATATTTATACTTACCTTTCCTGTCTCTCAGTGCCCTGTTGTGGTCTTTGCTTTAGCGTATTGATACTGAACGTGTGCTTTCTGGTTATGTACTCCCTGGCTTGTTATACTGACTTTGTGACTTTCTCCTACCCTTTGACCCCGGCTTGTTTCTCGTTATTCTGTTTTCTGGTTCCCCTTACTCGGCTTTTCTCCTGACTATTCTGTGTGTGCTTAGCCCGGCCACTCTAAGGTCTGGTACTGCACACTTTCTGTGTGTGTGTCTGTGTGTTAGCGTGTTGGGTTCCCCGAATTGTGACAGTTTCATCCATTAATGCCAAGTGGCTAAATATGCCATAGAGCCTTCCCTGTTTGATAAACGGGGAAGGCTATGGCATATTTGTTCTGGAGACCCACTTTACTTGCAAACAGACTAAATCCTTATTTATAAACCATGGTTCATTTAGACTAGGTTGAATTTGTTACTAATTGTCAGGAAGCACACAACACCAGGCATAGTATAGACCTGTATGATATGCTAACCACAAACACCTCCCTGTAGCACTAACTTTGGATGCCAAAAAGACATTTGAACTGTGGCCTTTCTTGTTCATGGTCGTCACTTACTTAAGACTTCTTCATCTCTTTCTTCACTTCCTTTCCTCTTTATATGACATCTAATGGACATCTCACATTTCACAATTTCCCTTCCCCCTCCTTCTCTTTAGCAAATGGTATGAGGCAGATATATTTGCTGTCATGGCCTCTGTTTGTCCTGTTCCTGGAGCCATTACTACAGGTGATACAGTCCAGCCAAGCTATAACCGGAATATGGATTAGAAACAGACTTTAAAGTAGCTTCATTTGCAGATGATGTTTTCCTAACCCTCACATACCCTGAATCTTCTATAGGGGCTCTCCTGACAAATTTAACTCTAAGCTAGACCTTACAAATCCGAATTTCTTTCAGTAGGCATCAGGCCATGAAGTCTATTAAAAAGTCCTCTCCATTTCAAATTGATACCACAGCTAGTACTTATTTGTGACTTAAGATACCTGTGAATTTAGCATCTCTTTATTACATTATTACACCCCTCTATTGAGAATGGGTTGTGCTAACTTTCACCGATGTTGGAATAAAGGATTCTCTTTGCTTGGCTGGGTTGCCTTAATTAAAATTAATCTTCTTTCCAGACTCTTGTATGCTTTCCAGACTCTACCTGTCCCACTAAAATACTCTTACTTAAAATATCTGCAATCTGCCATTGATAGGTTCTTCTGGAAGTGCACCAAACCTACGGTATGTAGAATAACTATATATGTCCCCAAATATCATGGAGGATTTGGATTACCCAATTTAATACATTATTTTGCAGCCATCCAGCTAGCTCATATTTGACAGTGGCATGTGTCTGTGGATAGCAAAAGATGGGGGAACATCTAGTTTTTGGCAAAGATCACCTATCTTTCTAAATGCAGTTATTAAAACAACACTGAATCACCTTTACTGAATATTTTTATGGCCATTACCCACTTCTTATATTCATGGAATTTATGGGAACTAAGTGGAAACAACTGTGAAACAACTTATTTCCAACTGGCCTATATCCTAAACATTTAGACAACTTTGAAGATAAACATATCACAAGACTCTGCTATTTATACTACCAAATGACATAATAGCCTATGCTGACTTATCCAATTTCTACTTCCTCACAACGTTTGACTTCTTCCACTATATGCAATTCTGTGGTTTAGTCTCCACACCAGTGATTCATCAAACAAAAACTGAATTAGAATGCACCTGCTTGACAAATCCAACACAGAAAGACCAGATTCCAAACCTATATATAGCTTTGACAGCACACTCAACCCAAATACATTTACAGTACATAGCAGATTGGGAAGCAGAGTTAGAGCCCTAAAAGAGTCTAGTGACTGGTCAATTATATGGGAAGCAATATACACCCTCACTATATGTGTTACACAAACAGCAAGCATACAAAATTGGTATGGTATTTGACCCACCTCAGGCTGTTTAGATCTGATCTTTATACACTTCTGGTGTACTTGTCCTCTCACTAATTACAATAATTAGCAAAAAAAGGAGGCAGCAGATACAGATAAATTTACAGCACAATTACTTGACTCACCCAAATTATTCCACAAATATGGGATCCTTGGATGAATGGAGACATATGAGGATGTAATTTGATTTTTTTATAGAACCAGAACTTTCTTATCAAGCAAGAACAGGGCAGGCGCTACCATAAGGAGGCAAAGGCGCATACCTTAGAGCGTGCCAGCCCTGGGGGCACAACATCAGGCTGTCCGGCTGGAGGGAAGCACATTGTGGTCCCCTCCAGCCGGTTAGTACTTGTAGCATGGCCAAGTGCAACCAGAGCTCTCTGCCAATGGAGCCCAGACTCTTCCCACCCACCCAGCCCAGCCTCCTACCCTGGTGTCTGCCGCAGGCTGTGTGGAGGGGGCAGGGATATGAATGACATCATATCCCTGCTCATTGTGTACCACACAGTGTGGCTGGTACCCAGTGATGAGGCTGGGCTGCAGGAAGGCACTCCACAGAGCCAGACAGCATGTACCCCAGGGAGCAGATTGAACAGATGTAAGTATGTCATTGTGAATGTCTTTGTGTGTATGTATGTACGTCTCTGTATGCATGTATGTGTATGTCTCTGCATGTATGTATGTATGTATGTCTCTGTAAGTATGTATGTATGTATGTATGTATGTATGTCTCTGTATGTATGCCTCTGTATGTATGTATTTATGTCTCTGATATGTATGTGTGTATGTCTCTGTATGTATGAATGCCTCTGTATGCATGTATGTATGTATGTATATGTCTCTGTATGAATGTATGCCTCTGTATCCATGTATGTATGTCTCTGTTTGAATGTATGTCTCTGTATCTATGTATGTGTATGTATGTATGTATGTATGTACGTATGTACGGACGTATGTCTCTGTATTTATGTATGTCTCTGTATGTTTGTATGTATCCATGTCTCTGTATGTATGTATGTAAGCCTCTGTATCCATGTGTGTATGTCTCTGTATCCATGTATGTATGTCTCTGTATGCTTGCATGTATCCATGTCTCTGTATGCATGTTTGCAACTGTACGACTTCATGTCTCTGTATGTATCTATGTATGTGTGTGTGTCTCTGTATGCCTTTATGTCTTTGTAGGCATGTTTCTGTATACCTGTATGTATGTATGTATGTATGTATGTATGTATGTATGTATGTATGTATGTATGTATGCCTCTGTATGTATGTATTTCTCTGTATACCTGTAATTCTCTGTATGTATGTTTCTGTATGCCTGTATGTCTCTGTATGTATGTATGTGTCTGTATGCCTGTATGTCTTGTATGTATGTTTATGTATGCCTGTATGTCTCTGTATGTACGTATGTATGTGTCTGTATGCCTGTATGTCTTTGTATGTATGTTTCTGTATGCCTGTATGTCTCTATATGCCTGTATGCCTGTATGTCTCTGTATGTACGTATGTATGTGTCTGTATGCATGTATGTCTTTGCATGTATGTTTCTGTATGCCTGTATATCTCTGTATGCCTTTATGTATGTATGAGTCTGTATGATGGTATACCTCAGTATGCATGCATGTCACCGTATGCCTGTATGTCTCTGTATGCATGTATGTATGTGTCTGTATGTCTCTCTATGTATGCCTCTGTATGTATGTTTCTGTATGCCTAAATGTCTCTGTATGTATGTATGTATGTATCTGTATGCCTGTATGCCTTTGTATGTATGTTTCTGTATGCCTGTATGTCTCTGTATGCCTGTATGTATGTATGTATGTATGTATGTATGTATGTATGTATGGCAGTATGCCTCTGTATGCATGTATGTCTTTGTGTGCCTGCATGTCTCTGTATGCATGTATGTCTCTCCCTGTATGTCTGTATGTCTCTGTCTGTATTTCTCTGTGTCTGTATGTCTATGTATGATTGTTTCTTTGTTTTTATGACAGTGTACCTGTATGACTTTGACTGTGTGCCTGGAAAACGATGCCTGTGTGCCTGTGGCTTGGGAGGAAAGACATACAAAGGGATCTAGAGGGGAGGGAAACACAAAATGAACTAAGGGAAAAAGAGCCACAGAGAGGGACTGTGGTGGAGAAGGAGACAAAGAAAGGGGTTGGATAAAAAAAGAGACACATAAAGGGGCTGGGGTAAGAATGAGATACAAAAAGGGGCTGGGGTAAGAATGAGATCGAGAAAGGGGCAGGGGTAAGAATGAGACACAAAAAGGGACTTACGAGGACACCATTTGAAAAAAAAAATGCTTGTGCATGTTTTGGATGGGGTCAACTCAGAATCATGCATGGGAGTGTCCTAACTCTCAATGGTTGCAACAATGTCTCTGGCAGGTGAGTGTGAACTGAGGGTAAGAGACACATGAAGGAGTTGGGTTAAGAATGAGACACAGAAAGGGTCTGAAGGTAAGAGACACAAAAAGGGGGTTGTAAGAGACACTAAAGTGGGAATAAAATACATTAGAGCACAAAAAGGTTAAGAAATTCAAAAGTTACAACAAGACACATAGGTGAATATGGGGAAGAAGGTAACACAATATAAACACTGTAAATTGGCTGTGACAGCAAACATATTCAAATTTTACACAATAAATAAGTGGACATTTATTATCGTCCAAAAAAAAGCAGTGTTTCCTGATGCCCTTCCTGATGTATAATTCTGAGTAATTTAAGTAATTTTATAAGAATTGTAGTATCAGGTTATTTAGGGAAAATAAATATATTTTCCATACATGTCCTCGGGTATAGATACATTTATAGCATTTCCATAAGAAATAGATACATGTTAATATTGAGTTTAATTTCAGTGACACTGAAATGGTGCAATGTTAGTGCATTGAGTCATCTCTGCAAGATACATGAAAATATAATCCAGCTGAATATAAAAATGTATGACAGCACCAGTTTACCTCTTGTTTAATCATAGAGGAAACCAGACCTGTGGTTCATCGACCAAAATAAGCATGCTACGGGGATAATGACTCATTCAGGAATTGTGTCTTCCTTGATGGAGGTCGATGAGTGACTAGATTAAACTAAGAAATGTAATTCATCATGAGAAAGGTAGAATAAAAGGTATCAATGACAAATGTATCAGAATAACACAGAGTAGACAAAAAGTAAAGCTAAAGGCAAGAAGTGGCACAAGACTGTTGACACTTTTACATTTAGCAAGATCACATCAGATCTTTGAAGGTGGAAAAGTCTAGGATTATGGAAATATCCTCAAAAGAGTTGGCTTTGGATTAGTGCCTGAAACAAATAAGTCAAACATTCAAGTTAACCTAGGGTCCATGGGATTGCGGCTATCTCAAAAAGGCCACTTCATTATATAACAATGTCAACAGCTCCACATATTGCTTAGTCCGTTAAGCACACACATTATAGCTGATGACTGATGTTGCAACTCCATAGGACAAGATAAATCTTGCCAATGCTCTAGGATAGAAGACATTAAAGATAAATGAATTGCATACCTTTTTGGTACTCAGAGGATTAAACTGAATGTTTTATTGGAAACGAAAACCTAACTGAAAACATTAGATCAAGTTAAAATGATAAAAATGAATATTTCATTCAATAGAAAGAACACATTAAAATGAAAGAAGGCATTTGGGATATCTAAAATAAAGGCCCCACTAATTAAAACAACGAACATCATGTAAAATAAATATAAGTATATTGTTTACTTTGCATTTCATCATATGTGTCAATATTACTAACTACAAACTAGAGTTTCATGACAGATGAAGTAACTTTTTGTATCTAGAACAGATGTTTAAAATGCTTACTATCCCATATATGATAAAATAATAATTCACCATTACAACACATAGATTATCAACTATGGGCTTTGTTGTAGTATTTTTTTTTCAAAATGAAAACCAAAGAAAACAATTCCACACACACCTGTGAAAAAACAAATGTGGGGGTAAAACGGAAATATACCCTTTTCCACAAGTATTATAGACTGCAAGATTCCTCTAAATCTTCATTATACATAAAACCATATATCTACAATACAAATATCTCAGAATAGTGATATTTGCCACTTCCAGTTTACATGTCTCTTCTGGCACATCCCCTGAGTCGCTCTAGGCCAATTTGTGGGTTGCGCTATGTAAATTCCCACCTGTGTTGAGTTCAGCCTTGATATGGTTCAAATTGGACTCCACGCTTTGTGGTTTAAAAACATGATATACCTCCGTTTGCGCCTGCTATTATGTCTTCCGGTATTATTCAAAACCGGAAGAAAATGTGTTTCACACTTGTTTTGTTAAGAGTCCATAGTCCCAAAGTCCCAAATCCCTAGAGGATATAAAATAGACATAAAAGAGAAAGAAGGTAAAACTACCTATTAACTTTTGTGAGTGCATTAGTTCACTTACCCAACATATGGTGTTCTTGTATACTACACTATTCTGTGAAATTGTTATTGATGGTTTTCTGTTTTTCCATATATTTTGTGAATAAAATAAATCCTCTCTTAGTATAAGAAGTGAGAGGCAATAATGGGGGTATTAAACCCTTTCACTCCAAATATTGGGAAGATAAGTTCCCCAGATGTTCCACACTAATTTTTATGATATTATCATCTCACATCCCATGTGATGACAATAGAGAGTGATTGAAACATCTGTTACTTTCCTTTTTAACAGCTCACCACCTACAGTTGGTGAAGAGCATAGGGGGGACTCTGGGCCAAGTCATTTCCATTTTAAATAACATAACCCCCCATCATTATGGGTGATTTACTTTTACTGTAGTTTGTTTTATTTTTTTATTTTTTATTAGTTATGTATAAAGAGAATAATATAAATACTGCTACATTGTAAATGTATTTTTTAATAAAAGTTTATTAACATTATGTTAGTATAAATTAGGTATAAAATATAACTAGTAGAAAGGTTAAAATAACTTATTGATCCTTCATCTCTGTTTGGCTTTATAGAATATCCATACAAAGTTGTTTAACTGACCCAAGAATACGTCTGAAATTAATGTTCACCTCTCAATACTCTCTGAAAGCTTGAAGACATTTGTTTCTTGGACCATGTTCCGTTGAATTAGTAGTTCTAAAGTTGGGTTAATGTTATCAAGAGTGAAATAAAATTATAGCAAAACCTCATGACATTAAATTTCATTTGTAATAAATAGAGATGTCCTGAACAGTTCGCTGGGGAATAGTTCCTGGCGAAAATAGTTTGTTCGTGTTCGCCACGGATGACGAACATTTGGAACAACAAAGGCAAGTCTCTGGCTGAGTGCCGGAGTTCGCGGCTTGAGGTGGTGGAAGCTTGTTTTGTCGGGTGGTCGTATCTGTCCCGGTGGTGCTTCACGTCCGGTGCGGGATTGTGGTGGCTTAAGGTGGAGGCGAGTGCTTGATGTGGGGCAGGCTCTGCATTTCTGTTTGTGCCTCCGGTCCCGTGTTCAACGCTTTTTGCGTTGGTGGATTTTAATGGGGACTGCTTCGCTTAGCTGTGGTGGAGCTTGTTGGGGCTTCCTGCTTGTTATTTGCTTCCAAAATTGATTAAAAAGTCTGTCCAACTTAGACTCAATATCCTGCCATGCTTTGCTGGTATCAGGAGGACACGTGGCTGCCGCCATATTGAGAGAGTCGCAGATGAGCATGTCAGCCTGGGCGGCTGTGCTCTGTGCGTCCATTAGCTCCAGGCAGCCTCTCAGGAGTGAACCGGGATAACCCCCACCGGTCTGAGGGGGGGGGGGTAACTGAGCTCCTGCCAGGAAGTAGCTGCTCCTGGGCATCCCAGGATCGGGAGATCGTCCGCCTCTCCCGCCCGGTGAGCACCAGGCACATTTGCCAAGCGGAGGTAAGTAAGACTCTGTCGAGTTTCTGACCGCTATTAAGCATGTCGGGTCGGTCAGGAAGGAGCAACATTTCTGGGTCATCCCCTTCTGGGGTGAAATTCGCTTGTTGATAGCTGCTTAAAGTGAGATATTGAGGGAGCTCACATGAAGTGCGTCTTTCCTCCATGACAGCCAGGCCCCGCCCCCTGGAAGCTGCATTCTTAGTGAGAGGAGGGACATTGTAGCTGCTGCTGATTTAATAGGGAAATCGATAGCTAGGCTAGTGTATTCAGTGTCCACTACAGTCCTGAAGGACTCATCTGATCTCTGCTGTAAGGACAGCACCCCAAAAAGCACTGTTTAGAGCTAGAACATCAGTCTGCTTTTTTTTCCCCCTTGTAATCTAATTGCAGTTGCCTGCCTGCCAGTGTGTGTCAGGCTCACAGCGTATACTGTGCCCACTTGCCCAGTGCCACCACTCATATCTGGTGTCACAATAGCTTGCATTACAAAAACTTTTTTGACTGTAATATAATAGCAGTCAGTTTCCTTCACACGTGTGCGTTTCAGGGCCTGCCAGGGCACAGTGTCAAACCAGTGCAACTCATATCTGGTGTAACAATAGTGTACATTAAAAAAAAAAAACTAAAAAACTAAAATTTGACTGTGAAATAATAGCAGTCAGTTTCCTTCACACGTGTGCGTTTCAGGGCCTGCCAGGGCACAGTGTCACACAAAAAAATACAGGGGGCTTGTTGTCACTTTTCGGGGTGGAGGAAGAGTGGCTGGGTGGCTGGGTGGAGGAAGAGACCTTCAATGACATCAGTGAGGACAAGGAACGGGACATGGCTAGATTGGTATCCAACCTTATGCAAATGGTGAGTTTGCGGTTGTGCAAATGGACTGTTTGCGGTTGTTTGCGGTGCGTTAAACGGGGAGTTTGGTCTGTCACTGTGAAGCGGGTGTAACCCTTACACTACCTGATCGATACAACATCATACCTGATGTTTTAAAGCACGTTATTCCAAACAATTTAGGAATGTTAGGTGATTTATGCCCTTTATGTATTAAAACCAGACTCTTCATCAACTATGTTATTTTCCATGGGAGTTTTGCCATGGATCCCCCTCCGGCATGCCACAGTCCAGGTGTTAGTCCCCTTAAAACAACTTTTCCATCACTATTGTGGCCAGAAAGAGTCCCTGTGGGTTTTAAAATTCGCCTGCCTATTGAAGTCTATGGCGGTTCGCCCGGTTCGCCCGTTCGCGAACATTTGCGTAAGTTCGCGTTCGCCATTCGCGAACGGAAAATTTTATGTTCGCGACATCTCTAGTAATAAATTAAAGGTAATGTCAATGCCAGTACATATGCTTATACTGTGTATATGTCATGTAGCTCACCTCTTGGCCAAGTGTAAAACTGTGCCACAGATTTTCAGGATTGCAGTGAGTTTTAGTCCTGTACTTATTTGTTTTGCATTCAGGTAGATTTAATTGGTTGGTGAGGAAACTGTAGAAACTACTAAAATGAGTTGCGTTTGGAAGTCAGTTAAAAGATCTGTACTATCAGGGCTCGCAAGCTTACTTCTGAGTGCACCGGGTGCAGTGGAAGTGCAATATCCTTAAATGTTTAATTAATGCTATGAATATAAATATGTAACCAGGTTGTTCTTATATGTTAGCCCTTTCAGTGCCACATCGGTGAACATGCTATGTGTTATTCTCTGCTGTTGTACTGAAATGTAAACCTCCCCACTTCTTGTGCAGGGGGTATGTGGAGAAGAGACATACAGAGCACTTGGTCATATTGCAGAGTTTGGGAAATGTTCCTACTCTTTCCAATTGCTGGAAAAGCTTATACAAAGGCTTTACCCAGTATCATATCTTATTCTGTGCAGAACCCTCCATGGTTGAAGATGGATTAATATTTATCATGGCACGGTTTTTATTTTTCCATTTTTTGTTTTTTATTGCATTAGGGTTTTATTCCCTATTTAGTGGCATTAGTTATTATGGACTTTTATTTGGCCTTTTTGGGTGCTGAAGATAAGAGGAAGTAGAAGAAAGAAGCTTTCTGATGGCAAAAGAGTAGTAGGGGGTGTTGGGCATTCGATTATTTGAGGGGGGTGCACAATAGCATATTCACTGCTCCTATTATTCATTCAATTAGAGCCCCAACCTGCCATCCATTTGTACCTTAGGACTTCACCCTTTAAAATTACTATAAGGGCCACCACCTGCAACATAATGCTTATGGGTGGGGGCACAAGGGAACTATGACATGCTGCTCAATTCCAGATCAAATTCAGGCCCATTCAAGGCAGTGCTAATAGCCCTGTATGCAGCTGGATGGTTTTGCCCCATTTGGTATGGCATAATTTGGACTTAAGTGAATAAGTTCATATTTAGATTCAGAAGAAAGATCTAATAGCATTCCAACACCATGTCTTTATCATGTCTATGGTCTAATACATATGTCTACTCTATTTCATTAGCTTGTTGCGTATTAATTATTATTTGTAGAACATTTATTATAATTTTGCATAGCAAATATTTATCACATTTCTGTTGTATCAATTTCCACTTTAGAAGGTTGTGCTCATGATTCTATCATTTTATGTCATGCTCCAAGGACACACTAAACAATGCCTTTATACATCGTAAAAAAAGTTCATCATTTGCTATATGTTATGTATCTAATGCGCTCTCTTATGTATTGACTTTTCCAAATGACCATGAAAGTTTTTATTTTTTATTTTAAAATGCATATATTTGAAGTTTCAAGTATTTGTACAACAAGAACTGCATGTCCTTTAAATATGTTCTAGGCTAGAAATTTCTGTATGTATAATTTCATTTTGTGAACAGTTTATAAATTGTGACCTTATTAGCGGATTCTCTAGAACACCAAAACAATACAAAATATATTAATATCCACTAGATTACTTTAAAAAAAAACTGGTTCACTACTTGTATTTTCTTCCTATATATAAATAATAAGAAAAAGTAACATTCCCTCTTGTAAATACAAGGCACAGGACAAATGCAGTGACATTTTTATGACAACATGGAATTAAATTAAACTCTGCAGTTTGCAAATTGTCCTTTACAGAGGTAAATAGTCTGGAACTTTGAATGCAGACATTCATTCTTATAAATGAAAATGCCAGACTTGGCTTAAAGTTGAATTTAAAGTATAGCCAAATGTGCAATTTTGGCTCGAATTCAGATATTTAGATTTTTTTTTGCAATTTATAAGCCAATTTAGAGATTGAGATCCAATCCCTAATTCTCGGGGACTTCAATATTCCTATAAACCTTTGACCTCTGCAGCCACTAAACTACTTTCAATGACTTCCTCCCTCGGGCTATCGCAGTGGGCAAATTCTCCCACCGATGTAGCTGGCAATACCCTTGACCTAATCTTCACTTATGCATGTACAGTAACTAATATCTGCAACACTCCATATCCACTCTCTGATCACTACCTCTTATCATTTGCTCTTGCGTACCCCCTCACCCAACAACCTCAGCCTCACCCCCCTCAACTCAGGAGGGACCTTAATTCTCTTGATCTCCAACAGTTGTCAGCTGACATTGATTCACAAATGCTGTCCATCCCTTCCCTCTCCTGTCCTTCACTGGCCATCTCCATATATAACTCTACTCTTACATCTGCCTTGAACACTGCAGCGCCACTCCAAACAAGCACCTCAAGGAGGACCCGCCCCCAACCATGGCATACTAAATCAACGCGCTACCTGCAAAGATGCTCCCGTTGTGCTGAACGCTCCTGGAGGAAGTCTCGTACCCAATCAGACTTTCTCAATTATAGATTCATATTGTGTTCATACAGTGCAGCCCTTGCCAAACAGTCTTATTTTTCCTCTCTCATTAGTTCATGTTCCCGCAACCCCAGGCTTTGACACCTTTAATTCTCTTCTTCGCCCTGCTGTGGCCACCCCCAAAACTAACCTTACTTCTGATAACTTTGCATGTTACTTCACTGACAAGATTGAACAGCTAAGGAAAGAATTCTCCCCTCCTTGCCTTTCTGTTTCTCAATCACACATAGATCATGCCTTCCCTACCCTTCATACATTCTCCCCAGCTACTGACCAAGAGGTGGCTGCTCTTCTTTGCTCCTCTCGCCCCACCACTTGCCCGCTCGATCCTGTCCCATCTCACCTTATCAGATCTCTCTCCACTTGTCTCGTGCCTTCTCTAACACACATCTTCAACTGCTCGCTCTCTTCTGGCATCGTCCCTGCTGACCTCAAACATGCCACTGTAGTACCTATACTAAAAAAACCATCCCTCGACCCATCCACCCTCTCTAACTACCGTCCCATATCCCTGCTCCCTTTTTCCTCAAAGCTTCTGGAAAGACTTGTCTTTACCCGTGTGTCTCATTTCCTCAATTACAACTCTCTCCTTGACCCCCTTCAATCTGGATTCCGCCCTCTCCACTCTACAGAGACTGCCCTTATCAAAGTCACTAACGACCTAATCGCAGCTAAATCCAAAGGCCACTACTCCATACTAATTCTTCTTGACCTCTCAGCGGCCTTTGACACCGTTGATCATGCTCTCCTTCTTCAAACTCTTCAATCACTTGGTCTCTGTGACTCTGTCCTCTCGTGGTTTTCCTCTTATCTCTCCCAACGCTCATTCAGTGTCTCCTTTTCTAATGAGACCTCCTCCCCTCGCCCTGTCTCGGTTGGAGTCCCCCAAGGCTCCGTCCTTGGTCCCCTTCTATTTTCTCGTTATACTGCCTCTCTTGGCAAACTTATTACCTCTTTTGGATTCCACTACCACCTGTACGCTGATGACACCCAGCTATATCTCTCCTCCCCGGACCTCTCCCCTGCCGTCCTGCAACGTGTCACTGCTTGCCTTTCTTCCATCTCTGACTGGATGTCCTCCCGCTTTCTGAAACTCAATCTCTCTAAAACTGAGCTCCTTGTCTTTCCTCCTCCTAATACTGATCCTCCTCTTTCGCTCTCCCTTCAAGTTTGTGGTACCAACATCAGTCCATCCTTGCAAGCGCGCTGTCTTGGCGTCATACTTGACTCTGGTCTCACCTTTGAGCCTCACATCCAGCATGTTGCCAAATCCTGTAGATTCCATCTTAAAAACATAGCCCGCATCCGCCCCTTTCTTGCACCAGATACCACCAAGGAGCTTGTCCATGCTCTAGTAATTTCCCGCATGGATTACTGTAACCCTCTCCTGATTGGTCTTCCCAAAAGCCGTACGGCACCCCTACAGTCCGTAATGAACACTGCTGCTAGACTGATTTTCCTCTCTAGTCGTTTCTCTCACACCTCACCCCTCTGCCAGTCCTTACATTGGCTTCCTGTCAATTCAAGGTACTAACTCACACCTATAAAGCACTGAACAACTCTAGCCCCTCTTATATCTCCTCACAGATCCATAGGTATGTCCCTTCTCGGTCTCTCCGCTCTGCCCATGACCACCTCCTGTCCGTTGTCCGCACTCATACAGCCAACTCACGCTTGCAGGACTTCTCGCGGGCGGCTCCCTTCCTATGGAATAGCCTGCCTACCGCCATCAGACTCTCCCCTAGTCTTGCATCTTTTAAGAAGTGCCTTAAAACCCATCTCTTTAGGAAAGCTTATGGCCTCCAAGACTAACCACTACCTCACATACCTGTCTCTTGCCCTCTCCTAAAGGGCAGTCCACCTTATTTGATTGCAAATTCCTGTCCTAATGTGTTTTACACCCCACCTCCTATAGAATGTAAGCTCGATCGAGCAGGGTCCTCTTCAACCTATTGTTCCTGTAAGTTTATTTGTAATTGTCCTATTTATAGTTAAATCCCCTATCATAATATTGTAAAGCGCTACGGAATCTGTTGGCGCTATATAAATTGCAATAATAATAATAATAATCTAAATATATTAAAATATTCATTTTTTGTAACCTTATCTTCACTAGAGGTATACTGTTTTTGAGAAGGTACTGGGTATATACACTGGCCACCCACAATATTAAAACCACTGACAGGTGAAATGTATAACTTTTATTATATCATTACAATGGTACCTGTCAAGGGGTGGTATATATTAGGCAGCAGGTACTTCTTGAATTTCAATAGCTCACAAGTATATTTCAAACAATATACAGAAACTTAATAATATAAAAAGCAGCTTATAAAGATGTATGACAGCCTCCCTAGGTCGCTACCCAAACAAGCAACCTATATCATATATAGTGTTGACCAGAAACAAAGAAGATTCGGGATATGGCTATATAAATCTACAGAGAAAACATAAAAGAAAACATAGTGTGATATTGTTATAAAACACAATATTTCATGCGCAGCAATCTTTGCACTCACAGGATGTAAACGATAAAAGCGCTCTTAGGGTGCCTCTCCCGATGTGATTGGGGGCTAGCCGGTATTTCTGATCCCCTCTGGATCCTTGTTTCACCAAAAGACATCCACAGGTCAGGGTTCAGTAGTAAAAAAAAAATTGGATTCAAATAAAAGGTGTAGTCACCATTTCAGCATAGGATATAAGTAACAAAACTAAACTATAAGTAACAAAACTACTTAGAAGTAACTTCTTGAATTTCATATGTTAGAAGATTAAAAATGTAACATTTCTGACTTTAACAAGAGCCAAATAGTAATGGATAGGTGAGAGCATTTCCAAAACAGCAGATCTTATAGGTAATCCTATTATGCAGTAGTTAGCACTTTTTAAAAGTGGTGCTAGAAAGGACAACCTAAGGATCACTGCAATACTTGGGGCAAAACAAACTAGCCCATCTGGTCCAATCACACAGAGCTGCTTTAGCCCAAATAGATGAAAAATGAAATTCTGGGCATGATAGAAAGGAGTCAGTACACACAGTGTTTGCTGCACATGGGACTGCTTTTCTCTTGATGACCCCTGTCCAGCACCAAAGTGCCTTCAACCAAGATGCAAGCATCAGAACTGGACCATGGAGCAATGGAAGTAGGTTAACTTATCTGATGAATCAGGTTTTTAGATCAGGTGGATGGACAGGTGCATGTGCATCATTTACCTGGGGAAGAGATGGAAGCAGGATGCACCATGGGAAGAAGGCAGACATTGCTCTAGACAATGTTCTGCTAGAAATCCTAGGGTCCTCAAAATGATGTGGGTGTTACTTTGAGTTTTACAACCCACCTAGGGATTGTTAGACTCCTTTATGGCAGTTGTTCACTGATGCCAGTGGCTTCTTTCAGGAGGATAATGTGCTCTGCCACACTGCAAAATATTTCAGGAATAGTTTGAGGGACATGAGAAGGTGTTGCCTTGATTGAAAACAAAGGAGGGATCCACACTCACATCACTTGTAGACCTCGGTGCACTGTACCTAGGGCTGGCAAACCCCAATTACATGTAGTGAAGACAACGTAGTTTAGACACAGTCTTTTTTTTTATTCTTTTTTTTTGCAGTGCAGATGTAATTCTGCAGGCTTATAAAGACATAGTAACATAAACAATATGACAAGATAGGTTTTCTAACTATGTCAAACAGGATTGTGGCACTATTTTTTTGTTTGTTTTATAAAATCATGCTTAATGAACAAGGTACACATCATGTCCTACAGCATGAGGGTTATGACACCAGACACTATTAGAGTCGGTGACATGCCAAGGACAGATAAAGAGAAAGTGCACAAACAAGATACAGTTACAGTACAATTACAGGCTAATTAAATGCTTAATAAACCCACTTTAAGACAGTGGATGTTAATAAGTTTATACAACTGAACAGTTGTCACCATGATCCATGGTTGAGAAATGTACCCAAGTCCCAATTCCTTAGAATGAGGAGGAACTATACAGACACGGAAACATATGATACCCAGGCTACTATTATTAGGAAGAATTTTATAGAAAAAGGGTACAAACAGAAAGATCTAGAAGTTACTATTAAGGACATAAAGAATTTAGATAGAAAACAACTATTATAGTATAAGTGTCAGGGTACCTGTGGTCTCTACCTCCGAAAGAGGTAGAGACTTAGCTGTTCCTCCATCCAGACGGTCTGATGGCTCCCTTCCCCGCGGTCTATCCGGTCATGCTAGGCCGGCCGCGAGGGAGTGACTGCCTTTTACAGCATCTAGGCAGGAAGTAGTCATCAGGACACTCCCCCGGAACAACCTGTCAGTCAATGGCTGCAGGACCAATCAGGACGCCTTGGAGGCGTGGTTACTGCTCTGAACAGGGTATTTAACAGAGCTTCTTTCATTAGCTCATTGCCCTGTCGTGGTTCTAGCTTGTTCTAGTCACTCAGTGCTTGTGTATTCTATTATCCCTTTTGGTTTTGACCCGGCTTGTTTACCTTACTCTGCTTATCTCTGTTACCCTTGATTCGGCTTGTCTCTCGCTTACCTGTCTTCTGTTACCCTCGACCTCGGCTTGTCTTTGACCATTCTTTACTGTACTACTTACGTTAGTCCGGCCATTCTAAGGTCCGGTATACGTATCTGGCTACTGTTTGTACTCTGCGTGTTGGATCCCTCTCCTGATCCTGACAATAAGCCAAAAGAAGTAAGTGCAGGAACGGACACGATACCCTTCATATGCAATTACAGCAAATCAGTAGAAAGATTAAAATCTTCAACACATTTTGGCCAATCCTTAGAAATGACAAAAACTTCTGAGCACAATCCTACCAGAAAAACCCAAAATAATATACAGGGGAGCACCTAGTTTAAAAAAAAATTCTAGTACGTAACCATATAAAAAAAAACACCGAAGCCAGTTTTCTTTCAAAATATTTTTTTTTTGGCTGTAGAGTTTGTTTGGCCTGCAGAAATACCAAACATGTGAAGAGACATGTAACAGAGTTTAAAAACCCTCACGGACATAAGAAGAAATATACTATTAAGGAATTAATCACGTGTCACACAAAAAATGTAGTTTATGCCCTCAGATGCCCGTGCAACCTTATGTATATAGGGAGAACCAAACGTCCCCTTCACACTAGAATAGAGAAAATACGAGAAACATAAAAAAAAAGGGTATGAAAAACACTATAAGATACACCACAATAATAACCCACAATCACTGGAATTTTGGGGGATTTAAAAAGTGTGCACGAATTGGAGGGGTGGTAATATAGCAAAAGAATTAGGTGGATTTTTAATATGAATACAATTACCCCTCATGGACTCAATGTGGATTTTGAATTACCGTATATACTCGAGTATAAGCCGAGTTTTTCAGCACATTTTTTGTGCTGAAAAAACGGAACTCGGCTTATACTCGAGTCTATAGTCTGTATTATGGCAATTTGCATTGCCATAATACAGACTGAGGGAGAGGGGGCTGGCAGAGATCTTACTTACCCGTCCTGCAGCTCCTGTCAGCTCCCTTCTCCTCCGCACCGTCCGTTCAGCACCTCGGTCAGCTCCCACTGTAAGTCTCGCGAGAGCCGCGGCTCTCGCGAGACTTACAGTGTGAGCTGACAGAAGAGCTGACCGGACAGCGCGGAGGAGAAGGGAGCTGACAGGAGCTGCAGGACAGGTAAGTTACAGCTCTGCCAGCACCCCTCTCCCCCCACTTTACTACCAATGCTGGACCACCAGGGAAGGAGCCCCCCTCCCTGCCATGTATCAAGTAGGGAGGGGGGACGAAAATAAAAAATAATAATAAGAAATACTAATGAAAATAATATAAATAATAAAAAATAATAATAAATAAAATAATAAAATTGCCCACCCCCCCACCACTGCAACACACACACACACATACACTGCACTCATACACACACACACTGCACACACACACTGCACACTGCACTCATACACACACTGCACACTGCACTCATACACACACACACACACTGCACTTACACACACACGCTGCACACACACATACGCTACACACACACACGTTGCACTCATACACACACTGCACTCATACACACTGCACACTGCACTCATACACACTGCACACTGCACTCATACACACTGCACTCATACACACACACACACACTGCACTCATACACACACACACACTGCATTCATACACACACACACACTGCACTCACTGCACACACTGCACTTACACACACACGCTGCACACACACATACGCTGCACACACACATACGCGTTGCACTCATACACACACACGTTGCACTCATACACACGCTGCACTCATACACACACACACTGCATTCATTATACACACACTGTAAATAAATATTCAATTAATATATTTTTTTTAGGATCTAATTTTATTTAGAAATTTACCAGTAGCTGCTGCATTTCCCACCCTAGTCTTATACTCGAGTCAATAAGTTTTCCCAGTTTTTTGGGGTAAAATTAGGGGCCTCGGCTTATACTCGAGTATATATGGTATGTAATTTTTTATACATTTTATTTATTTATCGTTATTTAATTTTTTTCTAAATTCCACTTTATATTTTATCAATAGGATAATCAATAGTAAGAGATTTTTATTTACTGGAACATTTATATTTTCTAAAAGGATTTTTTTTGTATATTTTTTTTTAAAATTCCACTATTGCTAATTAATGAATACCTGTAATATCTTTTGCTATAGAACCAACTAAATAAATAAAAAAAAAGAGTGTAACGATATGTCTTCTAAATTTTGATACTAATATTCTGACTCTTATTTTTAATATTTTTTTTCCCTCTGCTCCTACCTGCCATTGCTGGGAGAGTGAAATGCTAACCAGTGAGTTATTCTAGGGGTTAACAAACATATGTGCTCCCTCACCTTCCTCCCTTCCCCCTCCCCCCAATAGGTATACAATGATGTATTCCCATTGTCATTTGGAGGATATTATATTTATATTATATTTATGCTTTGCAATATTTATATATTATGAAAGTGCATGTGGTGATAAGAAGGATAGCCTGTTCGGTCTGTGTGGGCAGAGAGGTGGGCGAACGTTTAGGTTATTTTCCCCCAGCTGTTCGCATAGACGAACAGGAATTACTTTGCGTTTACTGCTAGTTTGGCCAGTTTCAGCTTGCACTATATACATGGAACTAAAGATGGACACAGTATGCCGATTGAGAAAGCCTGTACAATGGACGAAACGCTTCTCGGACACCAAGAGGACTTTTTGCATGTTTATATTTTATGTAAATTACTTTTATCCCCTTAGTGGAGGATTTTTTGTCAAATTTTCTGTAATAAATTTTGATTTTATACATTTTCTCTTGGACCATAGAAACATATAGAAACATAGAATGTGACAGCAGATAAGAACTATTCGGCCCATCTAATCTGCCCAATTGTAGAAATACTTTAATTAGTCCCTGGCCTTATCTTATAGTTAGGATAGCCTTATGCCTATCCCACGCATGCTTAAACTCCTTTACTGTGTTAACCTCTACCACTTCAGCTTCCATGCATCCACTACCCTCTTAGTAAAGTAATACTTCCTGATATTATTTTTAAACCTTTGTCCCTTTAATTTAAGACTATGTCCTCTTGTTGTGGTAGTTTTTCTTCTTTTAAATATAGTGTCCTCCTTTACTGTGTTGATTCCCTTTATGTATTTAAAGTTTAGTAGCCCTTCTCTGAACTCTCTCTAAGGTATCAATATCCTTCTGAAGATACGGTCTCCAGTACTGTGTACAATACTCCAAGTGAGGTCTCACCAGTGTTCTGTACAATGGAATGAGCACTTCCCTCTTTCTACTGCTAATTCATCTCCCTATACAACCAAGCATTCTGCTAGCATTTCCTGCTGCTCTATTACATTATCTGCCTACCTTTAAGTCACCAGAAATAATCACCCCTAAGTCCCTTTCCTCAGATGTTGAGGTTAGGACTCTATCAAATATTCTGTACTCTGCCCTTGGGTTTTTACATCCAAGATGCATTATATTGCACTTATCCACATTAAATGTCAGTTGCCACAACTCTGACCATTTTACTAGTTTACCTAAATCATTTGCCATTTGGCTTATCCCTCCTGGAACTGCAACCCTGTTACATATCTTAGTATTATCAGCAAAAAGACATACCCTACCATCAAGACCTTCTGCAATATCACTAATAAAAATATGAGAAAGAATGGGTCCACGTACAGATCCCTGAGGTACCCCACTGGTGACAAGCCCATGCTTCAAATACACTCCATTGACTACAACCCTCTGTTGCCTGTCACTCAACCACTGTCTTACCCATTCAACAATATTGGAATCCAGACTTAAAGATTGCCGTTTATTGATAAGCCTTCTATGTGCAACAGTGTCAAAAGCCTTACAGAAATCCATGTAAGCAATGTCTACTGCACCACCCTGATGCATCTCGTTGGGCCTAATTTTGACATTTCCACTTAGGGGTGTACTCACTTTTATTGCCAACAGTTTAGGATTTAATGGCTGTGTGAAAATTTACACTGTTATACAGGCTGTACACTTATTACTTTACATGGTAGCAGAGTGTCATTTCTTCAGTATTGTCACATGAAAAGATATAATAAAATATTTACAAAAATGTAAGGGGTGCACATACTTTTGTGAGATACTGTATATACCATGCCTAATGAGAAATTGCCCCTGATAATGCATGCGCATGGACTCACAAACTGAAAGACTGCCTCATAAATACCCTTAGAATGACATTCAAAGATGGCACTTAATACAGAGAGACAAGCAGATCTGAAAGGCATGTAGATAGACAGACAGACAAATTGTAATACTTCCTATGGTTTTGGAGTGGAACTCAACTGCAGAATTATAATTAGGAGAACCCTTAGGTTTTAATAGAATAATTAGGAGAGATAGAATAATTCTTAAAGAATCGGGTGTATGCTGGAAATGTAAAATCACTGAAGATATTCTGATTCACGTCTGGTGACAATGTTCTCCTGTTAATACATTTTAGATAGAAACAATTAAGTTAATCCATCAACTAACCAAAATAAAAATGCCTTGTAAGCCAGAAAGATCCTGCTAAACCTGCATTGGCCTACAATGACTCAAAAAATATCAATGATAATATTACACATAATCACAGCGACTAAGTTACTCATCGCAAGAGAGTGGAAAACGGCGATAATACCAAACATTGACAAAGTGATAAAGCAAGTGGTTTGGCAAGCAAGAATGGAAAAAGGAATATTAGCAAATCTAGGAAATAGATACAGTCAAATAGAGGTTTGGGAGAACTGGATAAGCATGTTGAAGGAGCCACTAGGCTGCGGGAATATCTCATAAAGTATTACCTAGGGTATTGATTCCCTGAACCGGGCTGACAGCAAAAAATAAAGAAGAAATACGGAGATCAAATACATGGATAGGCTCTCAAAATATTAGGAAATATGAAAATACAAAGAAAAGGAAAAGAGGAAGTAAGGAAAGAGAAGGAAAGAAAAAAAGAAAAAAAAAGTACAATCCAAGGACGAGAAGTATAGAACTAGGGAGGGAACTGGGAGGTGGGGGGGAAGGGGGGGTCCAAAGCATAAGTTGTATGGGACGGAAGACTAAGAAGCTCAAACCTGAAAAGCAGAGAATGGGTATGAATATTGGGAACCTGTGGCGCCAGGCCCAGAGCAGCATAGATCCTAAAATGGCCGACTTCGCGGACAATGACACAGAGATTTCTGATGACATCTCCCTGGGAACAGCAGCGGGACACCGGCCGGAGCAGAGAGCCCTCGGGCACTCCACCTCTCACCCAGCCTCGGCCCCTGTAACAACAGCGATCATGATAGATCTGCTCGCAGACCTCCAGCGCACACTACAGGCAGATATGGCCCACCTCCGGAAAGACCTCCTAGGCCTCACAACCCGCATGGGGGCACTGGAAAATGATACGCGCCAAAATACCCAGCAAACAGCCCGACTCCAACAGGCAGTCCAAGAACTGCAACAACAACAGGCAAACACAGACCTGCGTTTTGCAGTGATGGAGGACCAAAGGCGAAGATTAAACCTCAAAATCAGAGGAATCACAGAAAATACGCCAGAGACAGAGCTGCCTCATCTCGTTCGGCGCCTTCTCACGGCACTACTGCCGCCTAAGCAGGCAAAAATGGTGGGTCTGGAGGGGATATTCCGCCTACGAAAAGCAGCAAATGCACCAATCTCAGCACTGAGAGACCTCCTGGTCAGATTCCAAAGTGGCAAGGACAAGGCAGCCGTCATGGCTGCAGTTCAGAACCACTCACCATACACATTTGAAGGCTTTCGGCTCACGTTCTATGCAGATGTATCTGGCAGCACCATGGCATGGAGGAGATCATTTCAACCCTTCACCACGGTCTAAAGGCATCACGTATAGGTGGAAAATACAGCGTACGTTAGAAATACTACATGGCACTACAGTACACTCAGTCCGGGACTCTCAAGAGGCACGGGCCCTTCTCCCCACTCTGGGTCTGCCTGAGGACGCTCTGACCGCGGCACAATCATGCCCAAAAACATCGACAACCCACACATGGAACCCGGCAGCAGTAACTATGTTCAAGCCTAGGGGAGCGACTCTTGCAACATATGCCGAGACCACTACCTGAACTTTTCTAGAAGGACAGCAAAAACGGGCACACACTTACCCCGGCAAAAGGTTTTCCAAACCCTCTGGCTGCACCCTCCATATATAATGTTTTACATCACATTTCTTGCTCTTTGTTCTAAGTTGTTATTTTTTTTTTTGTCCTCCTCTAGTGTGGTATTTACATGTACGTTTTATTATGACCCTCGCTATCCCTGTGTCCGGGACCTGCGGCTGGCATGTCCTGGGTCCTGCACACAGGGAACGTGAAGCGATGACCACCCACATACTTGTTGGGCAACAGACTCCCCTGGCGCTGGACTTAAAGAGACTTACTCTCGCTCAAGCACAATGTTGATATGCCGTCTGCCCCCATGATGATCCAGTCTCAAGACCTCCTACACTCCCAGTAGGGGGACCCTCTAGGGGACTTACATTGTTTTAAGCTAAGGTATTTGTCGACTCATATGGTTTCATCTATATCTATCTCAAGGCAGCCTTATATGGAAGTCATGTCAGAATAAAAAAGTGTAGATTTCCCTCCTATACTCAGATGACAGTATGCCATATACCTAGCGTGTACCCTCCATCTTGATAATAAAGATGCCATTCACCACTCTTGACAGGTACACTTTGTGCCATAGTATGCATAGCCTTGTTACACCTAGCATGCACACCGAGATTTGTCAGTACTGTTATGCCTAGGGATACCCCACTTTATTTTATTTATTTTTTTATTTTTCAACTCACACAAATAGGATATGCCTCAGTTGATCAAGCTGGTGACACAAGCACCTCACAATAAGTCAGTCTGTTAACCGGAATCCGTACCTCGCTTGCCTTACCTTACAACTGACATGTTGATTTAACTATTGTTGAAACTACTTTAAAATATAAAATGTGCAATGTTCAGATAAGCCATACAGTTGTCTGTAAATGTTGACCTAAAAAATGGCAATAGCTGTTGTGGCATTGCCTGTATCGTTGTATTTTTCATGCACAACAAAATAAAGAATAAAAAAAAAAAAAAAAGAATCTAGTGCAAGGTAACACGGAATCTTTCAAGTTTTCATATTATATAGCATGTTGTTATCAGCCGTACCTTCTTTTATTTCCTTGGCAAAGAAAAACATAATGGTTTCTGCTGTCAAGGCCAACAACTTTCCTCCTCATTTACCATTGGCTTAAAATCTTCTCATTAAGTGCAGTAGATTTAATACTGTACATCCCTTAGATACTTGAAGCTAATTTCCGGTTTCCATCATTGATTGTCTTGATGATATTCAGTCCATCATTTTATCTCTGTATGTATCAGTTTATGTCCTCGTAATTGCAAAATAATGACATTGTTTACATCATCTTTCCTTTCCAGACTGTCACACTCAGTAGTATAAACTATATTCATAGAATCATTTTTTTTTTGTAATAAAATCATAATAAAATAATTTCAGCATATCCAGGGATTTTTCTTACACACTAGCTAAAATCAAGTTTGTTTCCTTGCAATGTGTTAATAGTCACGAACATTTTGATAAGCCTTATATAACTCTCAATGAATATTCATAGGCATTATGCCATTACATTATTATATAAAAAATTGGTGTCATATAAAATATCAGTCACGGGTATAAATTACAATGTAAATTACAACTGAAAAAATATTACATAATCTTGAACATTTACCCCAAATTCAGCAGCAAAGCGAACTATGGCTGGATTAAAACAGATAAAGAGCCTCATAAGAATATATATATATATATATATATAAAATGTATAAATATACAAAGACAATACTCATATCAAAGGTTCTTCTAGCTTATTGTAAATATAAAAGAAGCACATTTTCATGTCTGCAATTTAGCTCACATCTATGCTGTTTTAATAGTGGAGGAATATAACAGAATATGCAAGTATAACATGATAAAAACAAATGAAGAGACCCATTCTCCTCACCTGGTGTATCGTTTTAAAATATGGGAAAACTATCATAGTTTTAATTACTGAAAGAAAAGATTAATTATAACCCTTTGTTTTATTTTTAAAGTTATACAAAGTAATACCCTTCTCGGTGCATACTTGCTACATAAGGTTGGCCGTCTTAGCTACTTTGGATGAAAACAGAAATTTTTACTTACCGTAAATTCTTTTTTTCTTAATATGGTGGCAGTAACCTCTGGGTTTTGCTCCTCCCTGTGGACAAGACCTTTAACAAGCTTTTTTAAAAGGATCCTCCCCCTTTAGGTATAAATACTGAACCCGCAAAACCTACCCCAGTACGTAACAAGTAAAGAAAACCAGAACAAGCAAACAATCCAATGCAAAAAATTCTTTAATAAAGAGGGAGGGTAATAATACTGCCACCATATTAAGAAAAAAAGAATTTACGGTAAGTAAAAATTTCTGTTTTTTCTGTCATATGGTGGCAGTAACCTCTGGGATATAGCAAGAATCCCTCTGGGCGGGACCTATGACACGACGGCTTGTAACACCTTACGCCCAAAAGCAGCTTCAGAGGCAGAGAATATGTCTAGCCGGTAGTGCTTGATAAAGGTGTTGAAGGACGACCAGCATGCCGCCTTGCAAATGACTTCTGGAGATGCAAGTGCTCTTTCTGCCCATGAGGTAGCCATTGCTCGAGTAGAATGGGCCTTGATTGTAGCAGGAGACTGCAGACCTGAGGAAGAATATGCCAAATCGATAGCCTGAATAAGCCAACGAGATAAGGTCCCACGGGAAGCCACCTTGCCCTTTTGGTGACCCTGAAAATTAACAAACAGGTGATCCGAAACTCTGAACTCCTTTGTTCTGTTTAAATATATACATAACGCTCTTCTGACGTCCAACTTTTGCCATCTGTGCTCTTGAAGAGATGAGGGCGCACTAAAAAAGGAAGGCAAAACAATAGGCTGATTAACAATTTTTGAAGATAAAACCTTTGGAAGAAAAGATGGTCTTGGGTAAAGAACCACTTTGTCCTCATGAAAAATGGTGAATTCATCTGAGGAGGATAGGGCGTGAAGTTCTCCCACTCTTTTGGCAGACGTGATGGCTACCAAAAACAATACCTTAAGGGACAAAATTTTCAAAGGAACTTCCTCCAAGGGTTCAAACGGGTTAGTACTAAGGGCCTGAAGGACTAGGGACAAGTCCCACGTCGGAAAGACCGATCGTTTAGGAGGTCTCTTGAGGCTGATGGACCTAAAAAAATCGCCTGACGAAAACATTGGCTGCCAAATCCTTAATAAGAAAAAAATTCAAAGCTGAGATTTGAACCTTGAGCGTGGAGACTCCCAGGCCTGCGTCAAAACCGTCTTGCAAAAACTGAAGAATGTTATCTATAGACGGTTGTAATATCGAGACCCGGTGATCCCTACCCCAGTGAAGAAATTTGGACCAAATTCTGAAGTATATCCTAGAAGTTGATCTTCTAGTTGCGTGTAGTAAGACTGTTATTCTCTCATCTTGCAAGCCCTTGTTCCGAAGGATCAGCCTTGCAGTAGCCAAGCCGTCAACCTGAACATTTCCAGTACTTTCAAGGGTAGGTTCCTGTTCACAATGAGATGAACTGAAATGGGAAGCTCCCAATAGTCGATAGTCATCTTCTTTAGGGTCGCAAACCAGACTCTGTTTGGCCAATAAGGGATTACCGCCAATATCCTCGCCTTGTCCGTACGTGTCTTGAGGAGGACCTTTGGGATCAGGGGCAGAGGAGGGAAGATGTAAGCCAGCTGAAAATCCCACTTTATCGATAGAGCGTCTATCCAATTGGGTTGATCCGTTCTGAAAAGGGAGGCGAAGTGGGAAACCTTTTTGTTTGATTCTCTTGCCATCAAATCTACTTCTGGGACTCCGAATTTTCCAGTCAAGATTCTGAATACGTCTGGGTGTAGAGACCATTCCTTTTGGTCCCACTTCCCTCTGCTCAAATCGTCGGCTATTACATTTTCGCTGCCTCTTATGTAAACCGCTGCGATGTCTTCTAGATTTCTCTGCGCCCATTCCATAACTTCTGTACAAAGACTGTAAAGCCTTCTTGCTCTGGTTCCTCCCTGTCGATTGATATAAGAGACTACCGTGCGATTGTCTGACTGTATCTTGACCGCTCTTTGCAGTAGCCAAGGTCTGAGGTGATGAAGAGCATACAGAACCGCCAATAATTCTTTGAAATTTGTCGACTCCTTTGCTTCCTTGGAAGACCATTTTCCTTGGAACATGGTGGAGCCTAAGTGGGCTCCCCAACCTGAGTTTGAAGCGTCTGTGGTGACTATTAGCCAGACCTTTGGTAGAAAGGATAAACCTTTTAAAAGGCACTCTGAGGTTTTCCACCAATCTAATTGCGTCTTCACCTGAGGGGACAGCAGGAATATTGTGTCCAGATCTTCCACCTTCTTTGACCAGGAAGTCAGGATGTTCCATTGTAAGGGCCTGACCTTTGATCTTGCCCATTTGACCGCCGGGAAGGTGGCCGTAAGAAGGCCTAACACACTCATGGCCTCTCTGAAGGAACAAGTTTTCATCCTTTGGAGGTTGGAAATCGTTCTTCGGATCTGTTTCCTCTTTCGTTTGGGAAGGAAAATTGACATGGAGTCTGAATTGATCTCGAAACCGAGAAACTCTATAACCCTGGTTGGAATGCAAACTGATTTCTTTAGATTCAAGATCCAGCCATGGTCCTGAAGAACCCTTATAGTGACCTGCAGATCCTTGTGTAGTTGATCCTCGGTATGAGCCACTAGAAGCCAGTCGTCTAAATATGGGATAATTGAAATACCCCTTTCCCTCAAATGAGCAGTTAGAGGAGACAGGATCTTTGTAAAGATTCTTGGAGCGGACGACAGACCAAAAGGCAGGGCCCTGAATTGGAAATGAAGAATGTGACCTCTTCTTCTTCTTATTGCAAATCTTAAATATTTCCTTGAAGCGGTGGCTATCGGAACATGAAGATATGCATCCTTTAAGTCTATCTTTACCATCACGTCGCCTTTTTGTAATAGAGGAAAAATCGATGCGATTGATTCCATGCGGAATCTGTGATAGGGGATAAACTGATTTATTTTCTTCAAATCCAGAATGGGCCGAAACGAGTTGTCCGGTTTTGGAACTAGAAATAGTCTCGAATAGACTCCCCGAAATTCCTGTTTTTTTGGAACTCTTTCTATAACCTCTTTGTGTAGAAGCAGCCTGGACTGATAATCTAGGGCTCGAGATTTTTTTGCAGACTGGTAAGTCGAAAGTAGGAACCTTGATCTTGGTTTTTCCAGAAAAATAATCTTGTGTCCCTTTCGGATAATCCTTAGAACCCATGGATCCTCCGTGGTCTGTTCCCACACCGGAAAAAAATATTGGAGCCGTCCTCCCACACCTCTGGCGTCAAAAACGTCTCCCCTTGTCTCTGAAGGATCTTTTGACCTCATTACTTTCAAATTTCCGGTTTTTTTCCTTTCTTTGAAAAAAATGTGGTCTCTCTTGAAAGGATCTCCTACCCCTAGATTGGTAATTTCTGTACCCCGGTCTCCAGGAGGACTTCCTATCTTGAGGAAGTGCCTTCTTGGTTTCAGACATCTGTCTTATGATTTCCTCTAAGGGGGCGCCGAATAATTTAGACTTCTCCAAAGGAAGTTCACAAAGGACTGCTTTTGACGCTGTATCCGCAGACCAAGACCTCAACCATAGGGCACGTCTTGCTACAGAAGACAAACCCATAATCCTGGAGGCCAATTTAAGCACCTCAGTCGACATATCCAAAAGGAATTCATTCGCCAAATGCATGTTCTGAAACATGTGACTTAGATCCTCAATATGACCAGACGATAAATTTTCCTGCACAAATTTTAGCCACACTTCATTAGCTCTGGCTACTGCAGCTCCTGCCAGTAAGGCTTTGCATTGGAAACCAGCTGTCTGATAAGCCCGCCTACACGAGGTTTCGGCTCTTTTATCCATAGGATTCTTTAACGCCGCAGTTTCTCCTATAGGGATAGTGGTTCTCTTGGCAATCTGTGCCACCTGAACATCAACCTTTGGGAGATCTTCCCACATAACGTCGCTAGCCAGCCTGAAGACATCCTTGAAGTGTCTGGAAATAAAGGCACGTTTTTCCGGGTTTTTCCATTCCCTAAATACAAATTCAACTAGGCTCTGTTGGACAGAAAAGCCCTTCTTTGGATTTTCCGATCCCTGAGGTAGGATTGTCAGATTTACCTCTTTAATAAATTTGCGGATTGCCTCAGGGGGAAACCCCACTGGTTCGCTTGACGAGGAACCTGAATCCACTGATTCGCCAGAAGAAGAACATTCTCCCGAAGATGATTCAGATGAAGAAATTCTCTTTCTTTTATTAATCTTTTGATGAATGGGGGCTTCTACCCTTTTAGATTCTTTAATCGAGTCCAAGGTATGGGACAAGTTCTCCTGGAACCAGGATAGGAAAGATTGCATATCCTTTTGCTTTTCTCTTTCCAAAGAGTTTGCAGTACACTGACTGCATATTTTCTTCCTAGACCCGTCTGGGAGAGGAGTTGCACATTCGCTGCAAACAATATGTTTGGACTTCACCGTAGCTTTCTAGGCGTGGGGGTTAGCTTTTCCTTATCCATCTCAGGTGGACTAGACATATCTGGAAAAAATTAAATGGAGGCACTTAGAATCCAAACTCTTCTTCAGAAAGTATTTCAAAGTAAAGATTACTTTATCAATCTTACCTCAAAATACCTCTGAGCCGTGTGGGGGGGCAGGTGACACGGCGTACCACTTCTGACCTGCATCCATGCTGTCAGTGGGTACCAGCACAGCTTTTACATTCAAATTTCGCGGGTTTTTTTTTTTTTTTTTTGTGTGTGTATATCTTTAAGCTTCCGTTTGCGCATACGTCATTGCGCACCCGGAAGCTTAGGTGGAACGCAATCACCACCAGGGCGTGCGTTCCACCGCTGTGCGCTTGCTCAGAGCGAGCTCCGCCTCCCGGAAGCATTCTGCCGGCAACCTTCTCGGCATAAATCCAACAGCCTCTTTCACTCCGTAACGGCAAGACAACGGAGCATGGGCCACTCAGCCTACCACCCGGGCAGCTCTCGGACCGGATCCCCCAGACAACAGCCCGTGTGCCTCACCATCAACGAAAGTCCTGTCCATCCCTATCGGGACAAGAAAGAAGACTGGGGTAGGTTTTGCGGGTTCAGTATTTATACCTAAAGGGGGAGGATCCTTTTAAAAAAGCTTGTTAAAGGTCTTGTCCACATGGAGGAGCAAAACCCAGAGGTTACTGCCACCATATGACAGAAAAAAACACGTGAGTCCATCAAGTTCAGCATCACATCTGTTTCTGCTGTTAAAGGCAGAAAAATCCAGTTTGAAAGATTTGGGGGGGCCTCCATGTCCATTTTGCTTGGGGCCCACAAATTCCTTCAAACGGCACTGCTTAGCCCCAGCCCCTTTGTCTCTTTCTCCCCTTCCCCAGCCCTTCTGTTAGACTCTTTCCCAGGCCACATCACTTCTGTGTCTCTTTCCCCACAGGTCCTCTGTGTGTATCATTCTCCCCTTCCTCAGCTGCTTAAATTTGCTAGGTTTTCTTCGTAACTGAAATCTAAACTTCTCTTATTAATTTTGTAGCTTGCTCCACTGCAGCTTTTCTAGTGCCATAACATCCTTCTTTAGAACAGGTGCCCAAAATATCACAGCATATTCAAGGTGTAAATTTATTTTCAATTTCTATTTCAAGATCATTTGTAAAAACTTAATAAAGCAAATTCTTTAAATAATTATTTATTGCACTTTACATTGCACTTTACGTTGCTAAATGACATTGCACTGTACATTTGCACTTAATGCTGTTAAATGATCTTGTACTTCAAATTTTAGCGCACCTGTTTTTTCTGTTTATAGTAAAAATAATTCCTTGCCACTATTCAAGATCTGCAACATTATTATCATAATCTGCATTTATATAGCACCAACGTATTCCACAGCTCTTTACAATATTATCAAATGCGCAATACCAAAATAAGAGGTCATTAGTTTGCTAAATTAAATGCATCTCATTGTTATTTAGATACAACTGACTGACACTTGTCAATCCTAACGTTGTGAAACTACTAATTTTTCTAGATTCCCTCCCCATCCTTATGTTATCTTCTGGACATTATTATTTCATTTACAGAACAGGAGATGGCTGGTGCTATAAACTTTTTTTTTCTTATAAATTTTATTGTAGGAAATATATGAAATACAATCAACATATATAAAGACATAAATACATATACAAGGTGAACAACATAAAATTACAAACCATCAGAGAAAAACAAAAGACAAAACCAAATATGCCATCCTAGTTTTTAAACTGATTTATATTTTTGCAACTATCATTTAAAGATGCGAGACATATATAAAGATCATTTTGACCGCATATTGGAAAGATGCTATATAATAGATTTTTGGTCTATTTATAAGTACGTTAAAAAATGGACACATAACTATAATTATTGTAAATACTAGTACCTTTTTCCATCTCAAACTGGTGGATTATCTGGTCTTACATAGCACAGACAGAGACACCACTATGTGAACACATATGTGAACACCGTTCAAGTATCCGTACTGCATATAGGGAGCCCACTTAAAAACTGGTAGCCAGATATTTTTTAGAAAAAAACCACTCCCTCCCAATGCTGAAATGTATTGCAATCGACTACATGCCTGAACTAAGAAGTGGTGGTGACCAAGGCATGATGCTCCTCAATAGAGAAGCTTATTGGATCCATACTTTGGACACTGTTGCCCCTAAAGTCCTGTTTTACCACTCGTTTCTTTAACTGATACCTGCTTGTTTTTTTTTCTTAGTATTTTCTTTTTCTTTTTAATTCAATAGACTGTGAGAATATATTAGCAGGTATACCATTTGTTTATAATGAATAATACATGTATCACATGCAGTGAAATAGGTATAACTATTTTTATTTATCATGTAGAAATGTCTCATAGGTAGACATGCTAATGATTCCTTTTTAATATTTGATTTGTAATGATTATATATGTATTATTGCATTGTTACATGGTTCATCACATGAGTTTCATATGTTATTAATCACCAGCACCTCTTACACTTCTATAAAGTATATGCCGTTGAGTATATTATTATTTAAATTGTCACAATAAATTGTATCTATTTTTATAACAAATTGTTATTTTATTTGTATGGAATACATTTCACTTACATGATAACGATCTTTGGGATCTAGAAAATTGAAATAGTGGGCAATTCTCAACTGTTTACTATTATTATCCCATAAATATCCCCACATCATGAATACCAGTGGGGAGTGTGACAAGGCCAGTGTGAAAACCGCCTGTGAACCCCTTGACCAAGAAGTCGACTAGGTGATGGGAAGGGTGTGCCTGGAGGTAAAACCAGGTTGTTGATGCTAACTTCGGTTAGTCATTGTTTTGGGTACAGATGATTAGGACACATAGTTTTTGTGTGTGCCCTGAAACAAATTGAGCAGACGTGCAACAATCTGCACAAGCTAAATACACAACTGCCAGAATTAAAGTTGTTGCAGATTTGAGCTTTCCCTAGGTATACTAGGGGTCTACCCAATTTGTCTTTAAGTCCTCTGTGTTCTGCAGTTGAAGGACTGAAGGAAGCACGACTAGTGTTAGGAAGACTAGGATCAACTGGGCACAAGTTAGTGGAGTGTGAGATGGAGGCACACAAGGCACAAGACGGTGGTTTTTGACCGGCAAAATGGCGAAAGAATAGTTCTGTATCAAGCTTACTCCAGTTGGTATGGGTATTAAATTGGGTGAGGGATGCCGCTGCTTTAGCCAAAAAAGATTTATGATAGTCATAAAACGAGAATCCACCATACTTGTGCCCCAGGTCCACCAACTTATGCATGTACAAATCTCACTCTTCCCTATGGTGAGGGGAAATGGAACAGATTACATTGCGATAAAGGCCAAAGGCAATGACAAATTCGGGTATGGGATGCTTTTGGTTGTGTGTGGGGTCTCTGGCTTTCAAAACAACTGAAAGATCACCATAGCAGCATGCCTTGTTCTCAGCTACGTACTGAGAAGCAATCAGCAATGAGAGTAAGTTTATGTCCTTGCCTTCCAGGATGTCTTTACGAATGGTCGGGGGCACGAGGTGGGCAGGCTTGATGATGTGAGTGGAAGTGCTCGGTATTGGGTTTGTGGTGGTGTCATTACTGTGGGAGGGAGCCGGAGTGGGGGTCAATGTGTGGGCAGGACCACTGTCGATGGCTGAGGAGATTCCAATTTGTCGAGCCTAACACTGATCGTATTGATAGAGGCAAGTAGAGATGACATTAAACCCTTGGGTTGAAGGACAACTCCCGACTGGGGAGTACAGGTTTTGGAAATAAATATTTTATAGAGTTCTGGCTTGCGAGCTGTAGCTGGGAAAGGGACCCCCTATGTGCCGTAATTCAGCCTCGAGCCTAGGGATAGTTCAGGACCTCAGGGAATATGGGCTGGATGATTCTAGATTATAGAGAGTATAGCAAGTTCCTCATCTTGTTCAGGTATTTGAGACATATAAAGAATGAAAACATGGGTAAAGACAAGGCCTTTAGTTGTGAGCGAAGGCCTGTGTCAACTGGCTCTAGCTAAACCTAAGGCAAAAAAATTATCTGACCAACAAGGAAGATGGAGCCCTGCTAGTGCCAAGTGGCAAGAGAGAGGCTCTGTCTATGAGAAGGGCTGAGTAGACAGGGAGCACTGAATGATGTGGTGGGAATGTTGGCCTCTCGGTGACTGTAACAATACATAATATAATTGGGTGTGACTTGGTGAGGTCCTAACTAATAACCGACAGTGGTAAATGTGAGGCTCTTGCTATGCATTGGACCAAGGGGTGTATACCTCTGATGAGGATGGGTGTTGGCCTCACAGGAGTAGTTTAATTACAGTAAGCTAGGGACGAATGCTAGTAATAAAAGCCAATTGACCAATCCTAGCCTGTGGGGGTATTGTGAGTAGGATGTAAAATGGAGATGTACCTAGCTTTATGAAATAGTTAGGGTTCTCTATGGACAATGATCAATACTTGAGAACCTAAAAAGAAAATGTGGAAGGTTAGGTCTGGGTTTGGCCTATTTTTTTTTTTTTTTAACTAAACTTTTTTTAGTAAAGCTCACCTGTAGAAATGATGACAGTGGTTCTGTCAACTGCATTGCTAGTAGTGGTTATCTGAGGATAAAACTACAGTTATCCTCTTAACAATATGGTAAGGTATGCAAAGACAAAAGATGAGGCGACATTAGGTATACCTGTAACGTGATGGGAGTAAGAATCCAATGAATTCCCCAGTTCTGGGGGAGAGTAGTGATGGTAACAAAGGCCTGAAAATAGAGTATGCAAGAGAACATGAGGGAACATGTGGTCACTATCATGCGTGCCAAAGTAAATACATGGAGGGAAATGGACATTACTGTGAGGAATAAGCTTGAGTGTGCTATACTTGTTAGCAGTATACTTAGGAATTGCTGAGAATTAGGGGAAGCGGTAAAGGAGCTTGCAATTACGTAGGAGTGTGGCAAGTGAATAGTTGTGGTGACCAGTAGTAACAGTGTGTTGGAACGGATGTGACTATGGGTAAAGAGCCATATGTGGGGAATTTTATGGGATAGATGAGACATGGGGTATTCATATAAAAATGATAAGCTGCTAAAGAAAACACATGATTATACATACCGTATGAATGTAAAAAGATATACATCTTTAATGGGTATATTGGTGAACTGAAGGCAGTCAAATGCAACCATGAGGAGTAATATGGTTTTGATAAATACCTAGCGTGGGGGACAGGTAATTAGAGAGTTTAGGAAATGCCAAGAATACAGGACGTAAACTTAATACTGTATAATATTTATATAATAAAATTTGTCAGATGTATAGACATTACTGCTAATGAATTCAAATGTTAACGGAGACCTGATTACTTGTGATCTACTTTGGTTTTGCTAAAACACTTGTTACAGTTCCACACAAAATGTTACTGTTAAAACTGAAAGCAATTAGTTTAGTTCAAGCATGTCAAACTCAAAGGCTAACACAGGCCAAATAAACAAGATTTAAGTTTATGTGGGCGGCTAAAAAACAAAAACTTCAGTTTTCATAGAAACATAGTTTTATTTAGAAAAGTTTAGTATAAAACATGTTGCCTAACTGACACTGAGCATCCTCACGATGGCACGGCTTCAAAGTAAACAAAAGAGTGAATTTATTTTAAGAAGATGTGCATTTGCATATAACAAATGTTTCAGTCCAACTACCTTGACATATTAAGAAAAGTTTGGTAATGCGACTGAAATGGTGAATGTATGCTGTTACACAACTGTAAAAAAACAAATTATGTTATCTTGTTGATTCTGAAGTCCTATGAGATTATTCTGCACTTTGGCTAAGATCATCAAACTTTTCCCATAGGAATTTCCCATTGTGCATGTGTGGCAAAAAGCTGTGCAGCCAATCGGCACCTCCATGGGGAGTGCTCAGCGCCTCCATGCAGACCAAATCTAATACTCCCCCAAATCTAATACTCCCCCTCCTGCTATTCTAATACACTACCCACAAATCCAAAAATATCCCCAAATCCAACCTAATACACTGCCCCTTAATCTAATACACTGCTCCTCCTCCCTCCACTCTAAATTAATACCTCTGATGCTCACCTTAAAGACTTTTCTAGGGCTGAACCATTCCTATGAAACGCCCTTCCCCTCTCTGTTAGACTATCACCCAATCTCCAAAATCTTTGAAAACTTACTTCTTTAGAAAAGCATATCATATAAACTGTGAACAGCTCTCCCTCTTGCACCCTGATTCCTCTCCTGAAACGGTCATCAAAACAAAACACTAAGCCCTCAATGAATACTATCCTAGCAAGCCACCTTTCTGCCCTACCCTTACCTTTTGTGTCACTTTACCCCACTCCCTCTATGATGTAAACTCATTGAGCAGGGCCCTCAATCCCTCTGATCCTGTGCGTCAAACTTGTCTGGTTACAAACACGCGTCTGTTAGTCCACCTATTGTACAGCACTACAGAACTTGTTGGTGCTTTATAAATAATGATAATAATAATAATACTAAACTGCCCCCACACCCACCACTTTAACTTAATACACTGCCATCCCTCCCCATTCTAATACACTGCGCCCATCTAATACACTGCCCCCAAACTAATACACTGTCTCCCTCAATCCTCCAAATTAATACACAGGCTTCTGCGGCCCCCTCCCTCCACTCTAATACATTGCCCCCACCTCCTTATCTAATACACTGCCCCCACTCCCTCCACTCTAATTGAATACATTGCCCCCCCCCCCCCCCCCCACTCCCACCTCTCTAATTGAATACACTGCCCCCCTCTTCCAAGTTAACACATTACACAGGAAGGTTGCCCAAGCCTCTCTTCTCCTACTTTAAAATGAGCCTCCCGTCCTCCAGTTCCCGCTCTGCTCTTCTCTGCTCAAGCAGGGCATGCGCTCCTCTGAAACTGCAAGCTGGAGGGAAAGGGAATTGGCTGGCCTGCTCTGCAGACAACCAGGCACTCTGCACACTGTAGCGTCACCGCTGCGCAGCCGCCGGATATGACTTCACACGCTGTATGCACATATCCGGCGGCCAGCGTGGACTAATGCTTAGTGTTCTTGCGGCTGTCGGAGCATGCAATCGCCCGTGGCAGGGCAGACAGTTAACAGCACAAAGTGGCTCCAGGGCAGGTGGAGCAAGTTTGACATGCATGCTTTACAGTAAAAGCAACAAAGATGTGGAATTCTCTACCTGAACAGGTTATCTTATCAGAGTCTTTAGATACTGAAAAAAACTAAAAACTGGATGCTTTTTTTTCTGCAGAAGCCGAATATTCATGGGTATAATTAACATATATGTGGACATGTTGCTGATCCAAGGAGATATTAGATTGCTAATTTAATTAAATTGGAAATGGCTACAATTGATTTTGGGGGGTTTCTGCCTTTTTTTGGATCACCAGCATAAAAAATTTATTTTTTTAAACCTAGATTACTATGTAACTATGATATATTTGGCAGCTTAGATTGTATGTGCTTACAATAGGTAAGAAGACACACTCCTAAAGTAAGCATATATTTTTATAAATATGCAGAAAGTAAAAATTGTTTCACACTCACATGATTCATTAATCACTGTGACAAACTCCCCTCTTCAAGTGCCTACTTGCCAGCCTCCTGCCCACAGACTATGGTCCCTTCAGGGAAACCTGTAAAAGACTACTGAACTTGACTGACTGTTAGCACTGATTTCCCTGGAACTGTTTTAGGCATAGGGCCATGCTTGCGGTCGGTCAAAACTAGGACTTTCAGGAAATTCCTGAACCCCTGAACCGATCTGGGATATGTTATGTTGTTCACCCAGATCGGGGCTATGTGACTTTTATGGGGATATGTTGTATTTTGGGGTACTTATTGGACTTTATAAAAATATGTGTTTTTTCTGTCTAGGGATAATTAAGTTATTATTATTATTATGATATTTATATAGCGCCATCAAATTCCGCAGCGCTTTACAATGGGTGGACGAACAGACATGTAGTTGTAACCAGACAAGTTGGACACACAGGAACAGAGGGGTTGAGGGTCCTGCTCAATGAGCTTCCATGCTAGAGGGAGTGGGGTAAAATGACACAAAAAGGTAAGGATAGTATTAGACTAGTGATAGTTGCAGAAGAGGAATCAGTCAGGAGCTATTAACAGTTTAATTGATACGTTTCCCTGGGCGTCAACCTTATTGGGAAACTTGTATAAAAGGCAGTGTGCCTCCATTAAAATGTTATTCCAGCTTACACTCCAAAACTGTGTGTCGTCCTGTTATTGGAGGAAAAGTAGATTTACTCCTGTGTCTGTTCCAGCTTGCAGGAGATTCAATGGGAAAAGTCCTACTTCCCAATTCGGCTCCAGGAATGAGCGGTTCCAGGGCCTCAGTCAAGCCACAGTAACTGTGGGCAGAAGTGCGGCGGTTTGTCCCATGTTCCTGCTATGCTCTCTGGTCTAGGAGAGGTTTACCCACTGGAAGCTGGATCCTGGTCTTATGTCCTGGGTGGGTGGAGGACGGCGAGAAACCAAGCAAGCTGTGGCAGTTCGTGGGGTCTATGGTGGTTTTGGTGTTCCAGTGAAGTGATTATGGTACTCGCAAGTACTAGGAAGCAGCGATAGATGGAGGTAGGTGATCCGTTACATTCACTAAACTCAACAAACCTAGTTTGAATTTTTGGCTGATTATGACTGGAACTGTAATTCACAAACATCACAGGGCAAATGTTTGTGGACTGTAATTCCCTTGATGACTGCAGATTTGCATACTAGCAGCTACACAGTCAGAAATTTGACAATCTGAGCATGATGACACATTGATTCATCCAGTATACAGTTTCAAAGATAGCCATTGTTTTTGGGCTACATTCCCTGCAGTATTTATGTACCAACATCTTTGGCCCCTTGTTGTTAATCTTTTCATTTTACAATGTCAATCATGAATATGAGAGATTGCCATTCACTAGATGTTTCAGGCTAACATTTACTGGGTATTCAAATGAGATAAAAAAAAGTAAACAAACATTGCAGAAACACAAAGAGAAAGTGCAATGTCTAGGCCATCTGTTTGCTGAAAACAACATATGACATATTTAGAGGAAATGGATGAAATTGCTTTGTTAATTTTTCCATTTTGTAATCTGCAATGATAGTTTATCTATAATAAAATTTTGTATGGCGATTATCACCTAGAACTGGAAATATAGTTATGGTACATGTAATTTTTTCTTACTTAAGTTCCAAATCTTGTTCTTCCTACTACCTCTTAATTTGTAAATGCAAGTAAAAATTTGTATTTATTTTTTTATTGTAAAGTGATACGCTCAGTTATAGCTTAACTCCTTAAGGACGGCAGGCGTGCTATGAAGTCTTTGGGAACCCGGCTCTAAACGCCATCCTTTCTACTTACCCGGTTGCCGACGATCCCACTGGCATTCACGGTGTGGGGACTCACCTGGCAGACCTGAGAATCCCCCTCCATCCATTTCAGGCCCCCTGGGCCACGAGGTCCTTGCGTCCATAGCAGTGCCAGCAGGGGGAGTGCCTGTAATGACAGGTACTCCCCCTGCTGCCTGTAAAAAAAATTTTAATTGTTTAAAACAGTGTAAAACTAAATTATATATACTTAGATCATATATATTTATATATATATATGATCTAAGTATATATATACATATATATATATATATATATATATACACATATATATATATATATATATATATATATATACACATGCACATACATACACATAAATACACATACAATGTCTAAGTGTATTTTAATATTAATATATATATATTTATATATAATATAAAATAAATAAATATATAAATACATTAAAAATAAAATTAAAAAATAATAAAAATAAAATATATATATATATATATATATATATATATATATATATGTGTGTGTGTGTGTGTGTGTAACTTTATTCTAACTGTAATTTAAAATTAATATATAATGGAAAATTCCTTCATACTTACCGTAATTTTCATTTCCTGATAATTATACATGGCAGCATTTACTCTTGGGTAGCTCCTCCCCTCACAGCAGAAAGGACAGGAAACAGAACTCTGAAACTGGTATATATAGATCCTCCCCCTACCCATCAGGCAGTCTTTGTAACTAGCTTCACCTCCTATAGTATATGGGTGGGACCGTAATGCTGCCATGTATAATTATCAGGAAATGAAAATTACGGTAAGTATGAAGGAATTTTCCATTTTCCTGACCAATTCTACATGGCAGCATTTACTCTTGGGGAATACCCAAGCAATACATAGAGGGAGGGACAGAGTTCAAAAACAGCCAATAGCTATAAAACCAGTATTGAGCTGTATAAATCGTAGAAGACTTTACAAAGCCAAACAAGAATCAATAGGAAATTGTCATAAAAATCTGCTCAGACAAGACAAATTTCCCCTAGAGGCTGCAAGGTCAGCAACCTCCTGGCATTCAATACCAGAAATATCCTGAATAGATATAGAGTCAGATAGGAATTAAGGCCATAAAAGCATAAACTAGAGAAGAAAAATGTTACTGATATAAAACCGAATTGATATCATCAAATCAAAACCTCAACAAAGGCATAACTTCCAGTGATCATACTGTAACACGCAGATAAATGTTGGATGAGAACGGAGACCCCATGCTATTAAACATGGGGAGAATAACACTGAGAATCTTACTACTTTCTGGATGTATTTAATAAAGACGATTCACACCGCTTCCTCTTGCCTTGTGAACTACTTACCTGAAGCAACAGGAACAAATCAATACCTGCCTGTCAGAAAGGGGCAGAGCCTAGTAGAGAAATAAGAGTCGGTCATTAAAACACTGCAACAATTACCCGATGTTGCTAAATTCAGATTCACAACCTCACACAGTGGACGAATTGATACAGCAATGATCAGCCACAGGAGATAAACTAATCACATTACTAGGCAAAAGGCAAGAAGAACCATATACAGATTAGTTGAGGAAAATAAAGAAATATCGGTATGAACCATAGAATTTGTGGCAACTAATAATCAATAAGGAGGCTAACCATGTCAGTACCTATATTTGTAAAATAGTACAGGTTATGCCAAACAGTTTAATCACATTTACTAGAGACTGTTGTGCAACATAAGTAAGATATACATGGTAATAGAAAATATACACACACATATTAGGCAAGATACTGATGGGAAGGTGGTAACCAGAGGCACATTATACATTGTGGCAACAGACACACAATAAACAGGGCAGCAGAAGACATTCAATTATCCCTAGGAGAACAACCACATACTTCCTCTTACGTTATCCTCAGACAGTGAAGAAGGACTTATGGCAGAGCCTATGGTGATAATAAGCAGCTTGTTATATCTGCAAGATATCAACCCCAATCCAAACATATAATCCACAGGTTGGTCGCAATTACAGAACCTGTTTAGGGATTTCCACTATTATTCAGGTAGCAGGTGAATTTTTACCTAAAATAGAAAACCTGGTAGGAAGGACTGGGGACTGGAAAGACCTTAAAATACGTGCAATCCACAGCATCAAAGTTACCTGAGCATATGAGCCTAAAATAATACCATTTTTGCAGAAAGGAATTTATAATGTTCCCCTTCACAACAGGGGAATTGGTCAGAAGATTCTGATCATTAACACATTAAGAACCAGAAGCATGACACTCCTGACATATACGAAAGGGATTGCCAATCTTTCAGGACCCCAAGGGATAAAAGATAATAAGATTTATGCTTTAAGGAAATGAATTCAAATTTAAAGACTAAAAGGTTATGACCAGGTGAGAGAAAAAAACAATATTAACAGCTTTTAAATCAGGTAATGGCTTCAGCGTTACCTACTTGTGAGATCAATTATTAGCCCAATTTGTACTCTTGCAACTAGTATGATCTACTTAGCTGTGAATTAGTAATCAGCATATATCTAAAGGTAAAACACTGTCACCAATTAAAAAAAACATTCCCTATCTTGGACAGAGAGGAGAGGATACCTGGTAATAGAAAATCTATTGTCTCATGAATAATTACATAGATGTGCACCCACAAAAAAAAAAAAAAAATAATTAACATTGATTCTGTGAAACAGTACCATGCTTAATTTTGGAAAATCAGGTCTCCTTCTCTCCTGGGAGAGGCACTCAGACAGGTTCAGCAACACTTGCAGTAACACCTGCAATCTACCTGAAGTGATAAAAATTTGTTAATTGCTTATCCTGAAACACCTGTGGGAGAAGGAATCTAATACAAAGCCAACAGCAGTATGTTCCCTTATTTACTTCATTTAAAAAATTGAAATAGAAAATCCACAGTAGGCAATAATTACTTATCCAGTTACCAGTGCATTAGTATTTGCTAGAACTGGGCAGTGCTACATTTCAGCGCAAAACAGACCTTAGATCATTCGTATATACTAAATCTACCAATGCCGTATATAAATTGGGGTTATATAATAATACCAACCTGCATACAGATTATATGAATCACATACATTGTGAGAATTACTAACAGCACCTTATGCACAGATATATCAGTTACATATACTGAGTCTGTTTAAACAGAAATCATACATAGCCTACCTCTGCTATATACAGTGACACTATGCCTGTACACATATTAAGATTATATGAATGAGCTAAATTGAGGCTGTGTTCTAACCGAACTTCATGCACATATTACACCAGTCATATATACTGAGGTTGTGACTCACAACCGACATAGAACCAGTATTAGCTTGGATTCATATAGCGGATGTGCCCTTTATCATTCACACATATTGTGTTTCCACTAATACATCAATCACATAGGGAACAGATACACTGAAGCAATGTCTCATATAGAGCATGTAGAGGACATACACTGAGGCTGAGTTTTCACAGCGACTTAGAGCATATAAAGAACACACACTGAGGCAGAGTCTTCAGATCAACTCATACACAGCCAATATAGTGGGTACAAATACTAAGGCTGTGTCCCCACAGCAACTCACACACAGAGCATCTTTATAGTAATTCACACAGAGCCTATAGTGGGTACATATACCTAGGCTGTGCTCGCACAGCAACTAACACATAGAGCAGGCATAGGCAACCCTCGGCACCCCAGCCATCCCGGACCACACCCTCCACGATGCTCTGCCAGCATTATGGGTGTAAGAGCACTATGGGGGATGCAGTCCACAACACCCGGAGCGCCGAAGGCCGCCTACCCCTGACATAGAGCATATAGTGGATACATACACTGATGCCGTGCCTATACTGAGGCTGTGTACACACAGTAACTCATACATAGAGCATATAGTGGATACATATACTTAGGCTGTGTTCTAATAGTAACTCATACATAGAGCATATAGAGGATACATATACTTAGGCTGTGTTCTAATAGTAACTCATACATAGAGCATATAGAGGATACATACACTGAGGCCGTGTTCTCATAGTAACTCATACATAGAGCATATAGTGGATACATACACTGAGGCTGTGTTCTCATAGTAACTCCTATAGAGAGCATATAGTGGATAAATATACTGAGAGTGTCCTCACAGTAACTCATACATAGAGCATATAGTGGATAAATATACTGAGGCAGTGTCCTCACAGTAACTCATACATAGAGCATATAGTGGATAAATATACTGAGGCAGTGTCCTCACAGTAACTCATACATAGAGCATATAGTGGATATATACCGATGCTGTATCACCACCAGTTCATGTACAGATACTGAGGCCCGGTGGTCTCCTGTGCAGCATATTCTTCCAATGTCTGCAAAAGCCTGCTAATTTGTGATAATGCACAGATAACAGCAATCAATGCCACATACCTTGATAGAAACAAGTGTGTGTGTGGCCTTGGAGCTAGGTTTTTCAAAACCTGTCATATACATATGTGTACTTCAAACAGACACCCAGGAAGGTTCTCTTACCTTGGATATTCCTCTGACCCCAGGCTGTGGAATTCCAGCAGACTTTGTACAGCCAGGATATCCATTATTAGCACTCTTTTTCATAGCGTCTCATTGCATTATCAGCACTCCTTTGCACAATGCCTCCTTGTATTATCAGCACTCTTTTTGCATTATCAGCACTACTTTGCCCAATGCATACTTGTATCATCAGCACTCTTTTGGGTACATATACCTGCACCAAACAATATAAACTTACCTAAAATGCTCACCACACAAATCTCCTAAATGTGACCTATTTGTTAGAAGGAAGCCTAAAATAAGCAGCTGGGAGGGACTGAAAGAACAGAGACCCAGGTGCCTATACTAGTTTTAATCCAAACTACTAATGCACTCACCTGAACCGTTGCAGGACTGAGTTTCAGCGGAAAAAATGGGGATTTGAACAACTGACAGCCTAAACTGTTTAAACTATAGGCTTCCATCTGTACCCCATATGCCATTCATCATCACCATACAAGGTGGAACACAAATAATAGGTATACCCCGGCAGTCACAACTCTGTTGGGCCTCATGTAAGCAGTGTACCGCTGTCAACCCTTCAGGGAGAGTTATGGGTTAGACTCCTGATTGCTGAAGGAGGTACCCAGGCTGGTAACTCCTACACATGTACCGTTTGCTGGGTCTTCAGGGATAAAGGCTTAGACTCAACTGGGCCTCATATATGCAGTGGACAACTGTCATTACTTCCAAGAGAGATAGGACAGACCCCTGGATGCTGAAGCAAGTACCCAGGCTGGAAACTCTTACCTCCCCCTACCCATGGATACATACACTGAGGCCGAGTATGCTGTTTGCTGGGCTTCATGTATACAGTAGATCACATACATCCCTTTAGGGGGTACCCAAGCTGGCCTGTTGCTGGTTCCTCAGGGATAAGAGGCTGAACCCTGGCATGCAGTGGACCATTTTCATCCCCTTCAGGGAGAGTTTGGGTTCAACCCCCGGTCACTAAAGGGGGTACCCAGGGTAGCAGCTTTTCATCTTAGTGCGTATTGCTGGGTCTTCAGGGCTTAGAGGCTGAACCCTGGCATGGCTACAAAAATATAGCCTGGTGAGCATAAAAGAAAACCTTGGCCTGCATAAGCAGACTCCTTCCAAACTGCTTGTGAAGGACAGGAAAAAAAGACTGCCTGATGGGTAGGGGGAGGATCTATATATACCAGTTTCAGAGTTCTGTTTCCTGTCCTTTCTGCTGTGAGGGGAGGAGCTACCCAAGAGTAAATGCTGCCATGTAGAATTGGTCAGGAAATATTGATTTAATTTTTTTAGAATGAAATAATATATATATATATATATATATATATATATACACACATAAGTATATACATATATGTCACTATATATATATATATATATATATATATATAAATTAAAATGATTTGAAAAAAATTATATACATATATATATATATATATATATATATATATATATATATATATATATATATACATATATACACACACACACACACGTGTATATATATATAAAAAATAATGCTACATATATATTTATGTAATAATTTTATATAATTAGGTAATTTTATTAATTCAAATTTGTGGGACCTGACTGACAACCCAGGCCAAATGTCCAGGGAATTTAATTTGCTGGCACTATGTTTAACCCTGTAACTTTCCAAGACACCATAAAACCTGTACATGGGGGCTCCTGTTTTACTCGGAAGACTTCGCTTAACACAAATATTAGTGTTTCAAAACAGTAATATGTATTACAACGATGATATCGTCAGTGAAAGTGGCATTTTTCACACACAAATGGCACTTACACGGACGATATAATTGTTGTGATACATTTTACTGTTTTGAAACACTAAAATTTGTGTTCAGCGAAGTCTCCTGAGTATAACAGTACCCCTCATGTACAGGTTTTATTGTGTTTTCAAAAGCTACAGAGTAAAATATAAGGCTTGCGTTTCAGTTTTTTCACGTTGAAATTCGCCAGATTGGTTACGTTGCCTTTGAGACCGTATGGTAGCCCAGGAATGAAAAGTATCCAATTGATGGCATACCATTTACAACAGTAGACAACCCAAGGTATTGCAAATTGGGTATGTCCAGTCATTTTTAGTAGCCACAAACACTGGCCAAAATTGGCGTTCAAATTAGGTTTTTGCATTTTTCACACACAAACAAATATTAACACTAAATTTTGCCAGTGTTTGTGACCAAGTGGCTACTAAAAAAGACTGGACATACCCAACTTGCAATACCTTGGGTGGGCTATATTTGACCCTATAACTTCCCAAAACAGCATAAAACCTGTACATAGGGGGTACTGTTTTACACGTGAGACATCGCTGAATACAAATATGTGTATTTTATTGCAGTACAAGCAAACAGTATTAGGACATTCACAGTTAGAATGTCATGTAGAACTAAAAATCTTTTTAAAAAATCTTATTTTCTCCCATTTTTTAAATATTTTATTCATATTAAATTATGTTTCATACCTAAATATTTGATGTTAAATTAAAGCCCTGAATAAAATCATATATAATAAGTGTGGGTGCACATAATATGAAAGAGGCGAATTACACCTGAACAGACATATAGCGCAAATTCAAGTTTTTGTTTACGTTTTGTTTTGATCACAACGTGTACATTTGGCTCAGTCCTTTAGGCGTTAATATAGCTGAGTAATTCCCATATAGCATAATCTATTGCTTGTTACTCTGCAGAGAAACACATTTCTTTCCCAGGGCTCTTGCAGGTCTTCCTCTGCTTCATTGCAGAGGGACTGAAAAATATAACCTCATCCCCTACAGTGCATCCAGCTTTGAAGAACAGAATTGATTGTTGTATTCTAATGTTAGGGGTGGAAGGAGGAAGGGATGATTTTATGTATCTTAATTTATCTCAGGAATTTTTCACAGCTGTATTAGCTTATCAAACCCCGTGTGACTGTATCAACTATAGGTGGGCATTATACCCACATATATAAAAAAACAACAAGGGTTAGGCGCTCACTAAAATAACGAATTAGAAGGAAGCAGTAAACCAGCAAGACTTCCCAATCCTTGATCTTGGTGTCCAAAAGTGACTGGTAGCTCCTTTTTATTAGGTAGATTGTTATACTTTGTATTAATGAAAGTTATTGCTACTTTCCATATCCCTTTTGCTTTTTTATTTTTTCCTGGTGCTGTTCTACTGGATTCCTGCTTATCCAACATATCCTCTGGTGGGGATTATACCACCACAAGCTTATATCACCAGAGCAAGTAATTGCTCTGGAAATCGTAAGTAGGATACCTGCTTTTATTTTACTGTATATTATCTACTATATACTTTACTATTTGATTTAATTCTGGTTTTCACCACATAAACTGCTGCTGAGAATTGGACACCAACTACAGCCATTATCCACATATCCTAAGACGGGGATTATATAGCAGAGCTCTTAGCAGCTCTGCAAAGTATGAGTTAGTCTTTTATTGGGTTTTTATATGCACATAGGTGTTTAAATAATTTAATTGACATATTGCACTATTATTTTTTCTTGTTTTATTTCTTCACGGGTTATATACATCACTACAATATTGGACTCCTTTTAATGTATGCATATACCATAACTTTGTTGTATTCACTTTAAGAATTGTATATTTTCTGGCGCAGTCTACCTTTCTTTTTTTCTTTCATTCCCACATATATTCATTTTTACATTCTTTACATTCTGCATTCTTAATTTTAATTAACATACTTCTGTTTCTCCGCTATATAGACCATATGTGAAGACAAGAGATACCTTATAGTTCACTCAAAGTCTCTGAATGAAACAATGGAATTGACATAATTTAATATTTGTCTTTAAATCAGCTCTCTATGCATGCAATATTTTTTTATTCTGTGTTTTTACTTGGTCTAGCAGCTCCAGACTTGAGTACAAGAAATATTTTACTTTATTTAGGAAGGCAAGGGGGGCCAGGGGTGGGGGGCTAGATGGTGTATTTAACATTATAGGGTCAGGAATACATGTTTGTGTTCCTGACCCTATAGTGTTTCTTTAATAGTTTATAGCAAGGGGGTATAGTAAATGTTTAGTAAGAGCTTACAAAATGCAAGCACGTTTTATTAGTTGTCTTATTTTATTAAATGCTCCTTTTTGGATTAATGAGGTGCACATTTCATTGGGAAGACTAGCAGTAACAGATTATCTTCTAATTTTGGACCTAAAAGTAAATGTGAAAGATCATATATTGTGAGTTGGTCATTTTATTTAGTCAATATTGTAAAATATTAGTTTGCATTTTAACTAGTAGTCAATGAATGTATTACTCATATTGGGTGAAATATAGAGAAATATTGTATGTAAGATGAAAGTAGTTAATGAAATACATTATTGGCTGTGAAACAATATATGATTTGTGTAGATACATTAATTTAATGAAAAGGACATATGCTGAAAGAGGTTTCTGTTAACCACCCATGTGTGTCTATTAAGCCTTGTCTGTTTCTTATTATACATGAGTGTCTGTGATGCCCCATGATATTCTGTGTGGCGAAACCAACCTCGCCACTGTGAACTGGAGAAGCCTGTTTGTTAGCCTCCTGCCCTGTGACTATGGCCCTGCAGGTTAAACCTTTTATTTTCCCTGCAGAAAGGCATATTTGTGCGTTTCTGCCAGAGTGTTCGGTAGATTTGATCTACCGAACAAACTGACGAATGCGCGACCACCTGGGAGTTGGAGTGTGCCTTCAATTTACCTCCCTGAAGCTGCGGTTAACCGCAGCTTAATTGACGAATCCAGGGTGGTCTTTGTTCGGTTGCCGACCACGAGGCGGCAGCCATTTTAATCGTGCGAAAGTCCAGCGGTGTTTGGCGAGGATTCTATGGAACTAAAAACGGACACTTATTTGCACGAACACCGCTGAGCCGTCCGTCGCCTGGTTCCTATTCGTACAAGTTTAACCGAACACCGGCATTCGGTATTTTGTATATGAGAATATGTGTTAACCCAGATAGCCATGCCATGGAGCCTATTCGTGGGATTAAAGACTTTGGCTCCATGGCGATTAATCTGTATTTGTGTGGTCTGAGTGCCATTCACCTAATAATGTGCACTCAGACGTGAGCTATCTGGGGATGTGTGACATGTCTGTGTTTTATGTATAAAAGGTAACTTTGTGTATTTTAAGATGTTTCACTGTATTTTGTGTCCCATGTGTGTAATGGAGTTTTGCCTCTGTCCTGGGAGATAATTGAATTACTTCTCTAATTATCTCCAGGATAGAGGGAGGAGATCAAGATGCATTGTGGGAATGTTTTACTGCTGTGTGTCTGTAATTGGTTTATGTCTGTCCTTTGTTACAGTCTTCCATTTGGTCCCCTAGGGGAGTGTCCACCAGGTGGGAGACCTGCATAAATACTGGGCAGGTAGCCCTGAGTAAATGAGTTCCTGCTTAACCCTCAAAGCGATGTGTCTTCTCGTTCTTTGGGGGAATTGGATTGTATGCTGACTGCCAGGAGTGTAAGCGGATTGTATGCTTTTCCTGTTCGGCTGATTCCAGGGTTCGTGTGTTTCTAGTTCGGGAGTTGGCGAATTCGTACAGTTTGCAGTTCGGGAGATTGGTGATTGCAGTAGCTGCTGGTCTATGGGAAAGGGGATTATCACCTAAACGGTTTTTATCCCCTTCTGAGCAAAACGGTCCGCAACATTCTGTTAATACTCCAATGTGAGTTTTTACTCCCTTGCCCCATCTGTGTCATTTAACTCTTCATGTACATCTCCACATTTGTATCTGTTATCAACCCTTGTCTAAATACAAAAATAAATAATAACGACTTTTTAGTAGATATAGCCCCAATGACAACATGCATGAATTTAATTATGCATTATATAATTGGGGCTATATTTAAAAACAGTTTGCAAAAAATCCAAATCTTCTGTCTAACGTATTTTCAAGGCCTCCCCTTCTAACCCATCCCAAACTTTATGTGGCTGTCCAATCGCAGACTTCCAATGCAGCTCAGGTACATTTATTAACAATCAAAATACATTAAAGACATTAAAAGTGTGTAATAATGTTGCAGAACAAACAGAGATGGACGAAGAAGCTTTAAATACAAAATGTTCCTTAACTCAGTTTAATATGAGTTTGAAGTTAATGAATTAATCAATTTGCAAATACTGAAGTGTATTAAAATTGGACTCATTAATATTACTTTCCTTACTCACTGCCCCACGTATTAGTTTTAGTAGAACATCCATTAAAAAATGCTTTAATCTATAATGTGAAAGGGTTTTCTGATTTAAGAACTATCCACCCTGGTGGCAAAACATATTTTCTTTACTTTTTAAATTGATCAAACTATACTTTCCCAATATTATTGGATATGTTTTATAGTGTAACTGCCTGACATCATGTAGACCACAAAGATTAAGGGATATGAATAGTGATGTACCGAACTGTCTGTCGGCGAACAGTTCCTGGCGAAATTAGCGTGTTCGCGTTCGCCACGGCGGGCGGACACATGCGCAGTTCGATCCGCCCCCTATTCGTCATCATTGGGCAAACTTTGACCCTGTGCCTCTCGGTCAGCAGACACATTCCAGCCAATCAGCAGCACTCCCTCCCTTCCACACCCTCCAACCTCCCTCCCAGCATCCATTTTCGATTCATTCGGAAGATGCATGCTTAGTGAGAGGAGGGAAAGTTTAGCTGCTGCTGATTAGATAGGGAAATTGATAGCTAGGCTAGGGTATTCAGTGTCCACTACAATCCTGAAGGACTCATCTGATCTCTGCTGTAAGGACAGCACCCCAAAAAGCCCTTTTTAGGGCTATAACATCAGGCTGCTTTTTTTTTTTTTTTCCTGTGTAATGTAATTGCAGGTGCCTGCCTGCCAGCTTCTGTGTGAGGTTCACATTGGATACTGTGCCTATTTGCCCAGTGCCACCACTCATATCTGTTTTAACAATAGGTTAAGCTTTACATTTAAAATACATTTTTTTTTCACTGTAATAGAAGAGCAGTTGCCTGCCTGCCAGCTTCTGTGTGAGGTTCACATTGGATACTGTGCCCACTAGCCCAGTGCCACCACTCATATCTGTTTTAACAATTGGTTAAGCTTTAGATTTAAAATAAATAATTTGTTTTCACTGTAATAGAAGAGCAGTTGCCTGCCTGCCAGCTTCTGTGTCAGGTTGGATGCCTTGCCCATTTGCACAGTCAGTGCCACCACTCATATCTGTTTTAACAATAGCTTAAGCTTTAGATTTTAAAGAAATCATTTTTTTCACTGTAATAGAAGATCAGTTAGTTGTCTGCAAGCATCTGGGTGTCAGGCCTACTTCAGCGTGTGCTCTGCAGACCTGTGCCAGCGTGCTTTGACAGTTGCCAATCATATCTGGTGTCTCTATAGCGTGCTTTTACAAACAAAATTTTGTTTCCACTGTAATAGAAGAGCAGTTGCCTGCCTGCCAGCTTCTGTGTGAGGTTCACATTGGATACTGTGCCTACTTGCCCAGTGCCACCACTCATATCTGTTTTAACAATTGGTTAAGCTTTAGATTTTAAAGAAATCATTTTTTTTTACTGTAATAGAAGATCAGTTAGTTGTCTGCAAGCGTCTGGGTGTCAGGCCTACTTCAGCGTGTGCTCTGCAGACCTGTGCCAGCGTGCTTTGACAGTTGCCAATCATATCTGGTGTCTCTTTAGCGTGCTTTTACAAAGAAAAAAGGTTTCCAGTGTAAGCTAATAGCAGACAGTCAGTGTCCTTCAAGCGGCTCTGTCAGGCCTTCCTTCAGCGTGTGCCCTGCACAACCCTGCCAGCGTGCTTTGACAGTTGCCACTCATATCTTGTGTCTCTATAGCGTGCTTTTACAACCAAAATTTTGTTTCCACTGTAATAGAAGAGCAGTTGCCTGCCTGCCAGCTTCTGTGTGAGGTTCACATTGGATACTGTGCCCACTAGCCCAGTGCCACCACTCATATCTGTTTTAACAATTGGTTAAGCTTTAGATTTAAAATAAATAATTTTTTTTCACTGTAGTAGAAGAGCAGTTGCCTGCCTGCCAGCTTCTGTGTCAGGTTGGATGCCTTGCCCATTTGCACAGTCAGTGCCACCACTCATATCTGTTTTAACAATAGCTTAAGCTTTAGATTTTAAAGAAATCATTTTTTTCACTGTAATAGAAGATCAGTTAGTTGTCTGCAAGCGTCTGGGTGTCAGGCCTACTTCAGCGTGTGCTCTGCAGACCTGTGCCAGCGTGCTTTGACAGTTGCCAATCATATCTGGTGTCTCTTTAGCGTGCTTTTACAAAGAAAAAAGGTTTCCAGTGTAAGCTAATAGCAGACAGTCAGTGTCCTTCAAGCGGCTCTGTCAGGCCTTCCTTCAGCGTGTGCCCTGCACAACCCTGCCAGCGTGCTTTGACAGTTGCCACTCATATCTTGTGTCTCTATAGCGTGCTTTTACAACCAAAATTTTGTTTCCACTGTAATAGAAGAGCAGTTGCCTGCCTGCCAGCTTCTGTGTGAGGTTCACATTGGATACTGTGCCCACTAGCCCAGTGCCACCACTCATATCTGTTTTAACAATTGGTTAAGCTTTAGATTTAAAATAAATAAAACATTTTCACTGTAATAGAAGAGCAGTTAGTTGTCTGCAAGCGTCTGTGTTTCAGGCCTACTTCAGCGTGTGCTCTGCAGACCTGTGCCAGCGTGCTTTGACAGTTGCCACTCATATCTTGTGTCTCTATAGTGTGCTTTTACAACCAAAATTTTGTTTCCACTGTAATAGAAGAGCAGTTGCCTGCCTGCCAGCTTCTGTGTGAGGTTCACATTGGATACTGTGCCTACTTGCCCAGTGCCACCACTCATATCTGTTTTAACAATTGGTTAAGCTTTACATTTAAAATAAATAATTTGTTTTCACTGTAATAGAAGAGCAGTTGCCTGCCTGCCAGCTTCTGTGTCAGGTTGGATGCCTTGCCCATTTGCACAGTCAGTGCCACCACTCATATCTGTTTTAACAATAGCTTAAGCTTTAGATTTTAAAGAAATCATTTTTTTTCACTGTAATAGAAGATCAGTTAGTTGTCTGCAAGCGTCTGGGTGTCAGGCCTACTTCCGCGTGTGCTCTGTAGACCTGTTCCAGCGTGCTTTGACAGTTGCCAATCATATTTGGTGTCTCTATAGCTTGCTTTTAAAACCAAAATTTGTTTTTCACTGTTATAGATTGAATAGCAGTTACTTGTCTTCAAGCGGGTGTCTCAGGCCTACAGTGTGTGCTCTGCAGAACTGTTCCAGTGCACATTGCCAATCATATCTGGTGTCTCTATAGCGTGCTTTTAAAACCAAAATTTGTTTTTCACTGTTATAGATTGAATAGCAGTTACTTGTCTTCAAGCGAGTGTGTCAGGCCTACAGTGTGTGCTCTGCAGAACTGTTCAAGTGCACATTGCCAATCATATCTGGTGTCTCTATAGCGTGCTTTTACAAAGAAAAAAGGTTTCTAGTGTAAGCTAATAGCAGCCAGTCAGTGTCCTTCAAGCGGCTCTGTCAGTCCTTCCTTCAGCGTGTGCTCTGCAGACCTGTGCCAGCATGCTTTGACAGTTGCCAATCATATCTGGTGTCTCTATAGCGTGCTTTTAAAACCAAAATTTGTTTTTCACTGTTATAGATTGAATAGCAGTTACTTGTCTTCAAGCGGGTGTGTCAGGCCTACAGTGTGTGCTCTGCAGAACTGTTCCAGTGCACATTGCCAATCATATCTGGTCTCACAGTAGCTTGCACGCATAGTACCACTAATCCCCCAAAAAATGACAGGCAGAGGCAGGCCACCCCGCAGGGGCCGTCGTGGTCGTGGTGCTGTGACTCCCTTTTGCCCTAGAATAATGCCCAGTTTTCAGAAGCCACGTACCCTGAACTTGAAAAGTTCTGAGGACTTAGTTGACTGGCTAACACAGGACACCCAATCTTGTACAGCCTCTGCTCGGAACCTTGACGCACCATCCTCCTCCAGCTTAGCTTCAGGCACCTCTCAAGATAGCACTCACCCGCCTGCCGCCACCACCAAAACTAGCACCACAGCCGCTTTACTTGGTATGTCAGAGGAGTTATTCACACACCCGTTTGAAGAAATGAGTGATGCACAACCATCATTGCTAGAGGATGTAGATAACAGGGATATGTCTCAGGCAGGCAGCATTAAACACATGGAGGTACGGTGTGATGATGATGATGTTGTACCCACTGCTGCTTCCTTTTCTGAGTTGTCAGATACAAGCGAAGCGGTTGATGATGACGATGCGTCCATGGATGTCACGTGGGTGCCCGCTCGGCAAGAAGAAGAACAGGGCGAAAGTTCAGATGGGGAGACAGAGAGGAGGTGGAGACGAGTTGGAAGCAGGGGGGGGGTCGTCGCAAGGAGCTAGTGGCACAGTCAGACAGCATGCATTGGCACCCGGGGTCAGCCCGACAGCACGCCAATCAACGCATGCTGTGTCCACCACCAGAATGCCGTCATTGCAGAGCTCAGCAGTGTGGCATTTTTTTGTGTGTCTGCCTCTGACAACAGCGATGCCATTTGCAACCTGTGCCAAAGGAAACTGAGTCGTGGGAGGTCCAACACCCACCTAGGTACAACTGCTTTGCGTAGGCACATGATCTCACATCACAAACGCCTATGGGATCAACACATGAGTACAAGCAGCACGCCTACTCTAAGCCGCCATCCTCCTCCTGGTCCAGCATCTTCAGCCACGTCAACCACTGCTGTCCTTCTTGCCCCCTCTCAACCATCCGCCACTCCGTCTCCCGCCTTGAGCAGTTCCCGCTCATCTGCCCACAGTCATGTGTTTCTGTCAAGGACATGTTTGAGCGTAAGAAGCCAATGTCACTAAGTCACCCCCTTGCCCAGCGTCTGACAGCTGGCTTGTCCGAACTATTAGCCCGCCAGCTTTTACCATACAATCTGGTTGAGTCTGAGGCGTTCAAAAAATTTGTAGCTATTGGGACACCGCAGTAGAAGGTACCCGGCCGGAATTTCTTTTCACAAAAGGCAATCCCCAACTTGTACTCGATTGTGCAAAAGGAAGTCATGGCATGTCTGGCACACAGTGTTGGGGCAAGGGTCCATCTGACCACTGATACCAGGTCTGCAAAGCATGGTCAGGGCAGGTATATCACCTACACTGCGAATTGGGTAAACCTGCTGACGGCTGACAAGCAAGGAATGCGTGGCATTGCAGAGGAGTTGGTGACACCGCCACGAATTGCAGGCAGTCCTGCTGCCACCTCCTCTACTCCTCCTACTCCATCCTCTTCCATAACCTCCTCGGCTGAGTCCTCTTGTGCCGCTGCTTCTTGCTCCACATCAACGGCACCCCCCCAGCTCCCCAGGTACTATTCCACATCCCGGATACGGCAGTGTCACGCCGTCTTGGGTTTGACTTGCTTGAAAGCAGAGAGTCACACCGGATAAGCACTCCTGTCTGCCCTGAACGCACAGGTGGAAAAGTGGCTGACTCCGCAGCAACTGGATATCGGCAAAGTGGTGTGTGACAACGGAAAAAATTTGATAGCGCCATTGAAGTTGGGCAAGTTGACACATGTGCCGTGCATGGCACATGTGTGTAATCTGATCGTACAACGCTTTGTGCATAAGTACACAGGCTTACAGGACGTCCTGAAGCAGGCCAGGAAGGTGTGTGGCCATTTCAGGCGTTCCTACACGGCCATGGCTCACTTTGCCGATATCCAGCGGCGAAACAACATGCCAGTGAGGCGCTTGATTTGCGACAGCCCTACACGTTGGAATTCAACACTCCTAATGTTCGACTGCCTGCTCCAACAAGTGTGTGACAGGGTGAAGATTTCTTGCACATGGGTGTGACAGGGTGAAGATTTCTTGCACAGGGCGCCCAAAGGCCTAAGGCTGGCCCTGCGCATGGGTCAGTGGCTCTGCACCAGACTTCCCTCCAATTGATCAAAGTTAAAGGATTTCAAGTGGACTGATTACAATTACAGGGCCTCTAAAGAGTCCTGTATTGTTATTTGTCGTCACTACCTTCCCGCGTCGGGAGTGGGTCATTTGCTCCCCTGCTGCCTTCCTTGCATGTGGTAGCTGTTTGTCAGGGATTTGTCAATCCATATCTGCCAAGTGACCCTATGTAGGGGTAACAGTCCCTATTCTGCTCTGTGTCAGTGTGTATCATGGTCTCTGTGGACAGGGAACAGTCTCTATTCTGCTCTGTGTCAGTGTGTATCAGGGGTTTTGAGGACAGGTGTCAATCCATATCTGCCAAGTGACCCTATGTATATCTGCTGTCAGTACACAGGAAAAGTTTAAATATTTCTTGTTCTACGTTCTCTGCAACTCCACGCACCGACTCATCCAATACGTGAAGATCTGGGGTTTCTCTGACTCTCCTCAGTAGTGTATCAAACAGAGTCTGCACTGTGGTAACACGGACATCTTCAGGACATAACTCAACTATGTGCAGATAGGCAGTCTGCAGCTTCTCTTTTTCACCTGTTCTCTTCTTTCTCTTCTGCGTATTCTTGTCTATATGCAGGTGGTCTCTTGCCTTTCTTTTAACCAATTCGTTCCTTCCATATGGTTTCAAAAGATCTCTGGCATCATTACTTTCAACGCAAATAACGTCATCATAGTTAGTCTCCTCATTATTCACCGGGAAGAGAGTGTTTGCACTGACTACCCACAGCATGCTCTTGCCATTGCCTACTCCACCTTCAACGACAGGGTGCAAGTCCCAAGGAGAAGGATCATTCACTTTATTATCTGTCTTTATTTCACAAGTAGTGCCTGGAACATCCTCATGGGTCACAAGATGTAAATCTGGACTAATGTCAACCCCAGGGTCTGGAAAATCATCAATTTGAAATTTTTCGAATAATCCCAGTGGGCTGCCACATTCTTCCTCCTCTGATGGTATTAAAGTTTGCAGAGATTCACTATGGGGTGGTGTCAAGCATTTTGGAGAACAATTAAGCATCTCCATCCCAATACGTTTCAGATGTCCTATCAGCTCTTCCACCCTATGCGATACTATGGGCAGGCTACCCGTGACGTCATTACTCACGGCCCTATTTCACGCGGACACTCTGTGTCAGTGTGTATCATGGTGTCTGTGGACAGGGAACAGTCTCTATTCTGCTCTGTGTCAGTGTGTATCATGGTCTCTGTGGACGGTGAACAGTCTCTATTCTGCTCTGTGTCAGTGTGTATCATGGTCTCTGTGGACAGGGAACAGTCTCTATTCTGCTCTGTGTCAGTGTGTATCAGGGGTTTTGAGGACAGGTGTCAATCCATATCTGCCAAGTGACCCTATGTAGGGGGAACAGTCTCTATTCTGCTCTGTGTCAGTGTGTATCGGGGGTTTTGAGGACAGGTGTCAATCCATATCTGCCAAGTGACCCTATGTAGGGGGAACAGTTTCTATTCTGCTCTGTGTCAGTGTGTATCAGGGGTTTTGAGGACAGGTGTCAATCCATATCTGCCAAGTGACCCTATGTAGGGGGAACAGTCTCTATTCTGCTCTGTGTCAGTGTGTATCAGGGGTTTTGAGTACAGGTGTCAATTCATATCTGCCAAGTGACCCTATGTAGGGGGAACAGTCTCTATTCTGCTCTGTGTCAGTGTGTATCAGGGGTTTTGAGGACAGGTGTCAATCCATATCTGCCAAGTGACCCTATGTAGGGGGAACAGTCCCTATTCTGCTCTGTGTCAGTGTGTATCAGGGGTTTTGAGGACAGGTGTCAATCCATATCTGCCAAGTGACCCTATGTAGGAGGAACAGTCCCTATTCTGCTCTGTGTCAGTGTGTATCAGGGGTTTTGAGGACAGGGGTCAATCCATATCTGCCAAGTGACCCTATGTAGGGGGAACAGTCTCTATTCTGCTCTGTGTCAGTGTGTATCAGGGCTGGGCTTTGAGGACAGGTGTCAATGTTAGGTGATTTCTGCCCTTTATGGATTAAAAGCAGACTCTGCATCAACTGTGCAATTTTCCATGGGAGTTTTGCCATGGATCCCCCTCTGGCATGCCACAGTCCAGGTGTTAGTCCCCTTGAAACAACTTTTCCATCACTATTGTGGCCAGAAAGAGTCCCTGTTGTTTTTAAAATTCGCCTGCCCATTGAAGTCAATGGCGGTTCGCGCGGTTCGCCGGTTAGCGAACATTTGCGGAAGTTCGCGTTCGCCGTTCGCGAACCGAAAATTTCGGGTTCGCGACAACACTAGATATGAATAAGAGGGACAGTTTTATGTTATAGCTAACTGTGCTTTCATTATCTCTATATTAAGTAATAATATAAAAAAGTATATAAAGTTTAAGCATAAGGTTCTTTTTATTAAAAAGGCAAACAAACTAAAGAATCAGAAACTAAAAAAAACAACCTCTACTAGGAGGTAGTATGTGATACAATGAAGTGTCTTGGTGATGAGCAGCTCAACACTTAATGTGGAATACCCTTATCCACAATACAAAAATCGCGAGAAAAATCGCAAGAAAATATGACATAAAACACCTATTGGTCGAGCTCTCAGAAATAATGTCTGGCCTGTGGGGGTACCAAGTTTACCCCTCAAATACAGAATTGGAGTGTACTCGAAGATACATAAAATGACAAGTAAAAAATAATAGTGCAGGTAGTATAGAAAAGTTCTAGTCTAGTTTTAAACAAAAAGCTAGAACCGCTCACATGTTCTGGAGCCTATAGAGTATTGGCTCCGCAAGATGGACCTTTTTGTTCTTAGGTCAGCAACACACCACTCTCACAATATCGTCTCCTCCAAAGGAGATATATGAAGAAAAACAACCAATGTGTAGTATTATAAAGTGGTGAACTTAAATCTAATGGTATGTATTAAGATCACATTTGTTAGACCCTTCAAATCCTGGCTCTGAGGGTAATAAGCAGAGTGACAATTTTCTGGGGATGGCACCACCCCAATGAAGATTCTCTAAGGCTTCAGGAGGACTTTGTTGGAATAATATTAAAAATGCGTTTCACTCTTTCCATGAGCTTCCTCGGTCAGCTATGATGTAGCCTCTGGAATCTTCTGCCTTTTAAATGTCCTGAGGGTCTCCTAGACCTTCCTTCTTTGGTCACATGCAATAGAATTGTCCAATTCCAAGTCCCTATTGTACTCCCTCCCTTCAAATAATTAATTTCACCTGAGTGAAAGCTCCTGTATAGGTAATTATATATTGCACCTTTTATTTCAGCGTTACCATTGGTGATCAGAGGTGCCGGTCTAGACACGTCACGTCCTGTGTGTGGTTGGTGGAAGTGATGTTGTGGACTTAGCCGCTTGTCACGTCCGCCCACCATCCTTGGATGTGTGCTGCTTCCCAGACCTGGCTTTCTTAAACTATCCTCATTGGTGGACAGAGGTGTCAATCCTGGATGCGTCTGGCTTCATTTCTGGCTGGCAGAAGTGACGTTGCGGACTCAGCTGCTCGCCACACCCGAGAGCCTATCAATTTGCACCGCGCCTCCCACGGATCAGGACATCCCCCAGCTCACTTAGGGTCACCCCCACAGGCCGACATTATTTCTGAGCACTCCACCAATAGGTATTTTATGCCATATTTTCTTAAACTAAAGAATCAAACTAGATTTAAACTTCTAAAAGAGGTATAAAATGAGCAAACTACATAGGCCAATCAGTTCTTACACCCATCAAAGTCTACATTATTTAAGTAAACCTCTTTTTTCAAGGTTTAACATTAACTACATTTATTCGTAGAAACAATTATATTTTGATTGTACGCAGTTACTTTTTTATACTGGAGAACATTTTATTAAGCTATCCTTATTTATTGTAACAAAGACAACTAATTACAAATACTTCCATTCGCTCCTCCACAGAGGATGTATTTTCTAACCTACAATTTAATGTATAATTAGGATTATATTTTTATTCCCCCATGAATAATTACAAGTTTTCTATGCTGCATCCCATCTGCCATGTAATAGCCATGTTTCTCATTTTGTACCAATCCCTCTGCAAAGACAAAATGATACATGCTGAGGTTTATAAATCACTTAATACTTAGTCATCAGAAAAGTCCTAAATATTTCTTCCATTACCTTTTTGAATTAATAGATAAAACATGTAATTTGGTGTGACCAATGCCACAGTGAAACAAGTCAAGCAATCACCTCTATATGACTTAGAAATAATAACATATACCAATATATCATGGGTAATATATATCCTTTAAGCAATGTAATGCTACTTTGTTTTATTAACCTTGTAAGATAATGGGCTTGGTTAAAACCATACAAAAAATGACTAAAAGGTGCACTCAAATAATAGCAGCAATTCAAATATCAACCAAGTTAAAAAAAAAAAAAAAGAACCATAAAAATAGCAATACCATTTTTCCTTGGAAATAAGACATTCCCCAAAAATAAGCCGTAGCTTATTTTCAGAGGATGCTCGTAGTATAAGCCTTCCCCCGAAAACAAGCCCTAGTTGAGAGTGTTGCTAGTTTTTTAATCTTTATGTTCAGGGAAGTTTCCCGAACATAGATTCACAGGATTTCATGCACTAGCAAACTAATCTATGTTAGGAGAAGTTTCCCCGAACATAGATTTGCAGGATTTCATGCGCTAGTAAACTAATCTATGTTCAGGGAAGTTTCCTTCCATGCACTAGTTAACTGTTCTATGTTCGGGGGAATTCCCCCGAAAGTAGACCTGCTTTCTTGCACATGCTTGCTAGTGCATCCTCACTTACCGGTGAATTCGCTTTACGACCGTGTAAGAACGGAACCTGCTCAGTAAGTGAGGACCACCTGTAATAAGTAAAAATAAGACATCCCCTGAAAATAAACCCTAGTGCGTTTTTTGGAGCAAAAATGTATATAAGACCTGGTCTTCTTTTCAGGTAAAAATGGTATATGATACAAAAAATACTTACCAAAAGAAAAAATGGTTCTTCCAATGTACTCACGATCTACACAAAAATAAATAAATGCAAACTAATAATACTGAAAACTTAATAAATCAATATTAGGGATGTGAATGGGCAAAATTTGGGTAAGTAAAAAAATTTGTCTGCTTCTGAAATTCGGACCAATGGCATTCGGTTCGGCACTTCCAAACTACCGAACTTCGGCAATTCAGAATTTCAGCAATTCAGAACTTTGGCAATTCTGAACTTAAGCAATTCGGAATTTCGGTAATTCGGCACTTCGGCACTTCGGCATCCGAATTTCCGAATTGCATGAAATTAATTGCACATGGTTGTGTTGGCAGTCCAGGCACTGGGAGCCCTATAAATATGTAAGTGGTTGTGGTGGCAATCCTGGCACTGGCAGCCCTATAGAATAGATGTGTAAGTGGTTGTGGTGGCAGTCCTTGCACTCGGAGCTATGTAGATGTGTAAGTGGTTGTGGTGGCAGTCCTGGCACTGGGAGCTCTAAAGAATATATGTGTAAGTGGTTGTGGTGGCAATCCTTGAACTGGGAGTCCCCTCCCATTAGAATAATTTCAGACCAATGTCATTCGGTTTGGTTCAGGACTTCCGAACTACCGAACTTCACACTTCAGACAGTTGTAAGCATCCGAATGTCTGTATTCCACGAAATCCGTCCGAATGTACATTCGGAACAAAACGAATTGCACATGTCTAATCAATATTATATGTATTATGTAAATTGGGTTACAGTAACTTGAACCCAACCTCGACCCCAGGCTAAATGGGATAGTCTTGTGGTCTTATCTTTGATTAGGAGTAAGTAATACAAATTCTTTTGAGTCCCTCCCTTATCAAGAGAGCTCCAAGTCCAGCACACAGCACAGTCCAAATGTAGAAAGAGAAGCAAAATTAGTAAAAAAAACCAATAACATTCATTTATAAAAATACATAACAAATGCTCACATGCAAGCAGCCTTAGAAGCATAAAAACTCTGGCGGGCAAGGAAACACAACAACAATATATAGCAATGTCACATATGATAGATATTAAAGTAGATACCAAGATGGTGCCTTATCATACATGCTACCAGGGCTCGAGTACTGCAGGAACGCATGGGAACGGCGTTCCTGCACTTTTTTCACAGCAGGAACGCCGTTCCCCCTGCAGGCACTCAGGGGGCGGCAAAAAATGCCGCCCCCCAATGCCCTGTATTCCCCCTGTCATGGGGAGGCCACCTGATTGCTCCTCTCTCCCCCCCGGCGGGCGGCTCTCTCCCGGTCACACACGGCGAGGGAGCTGTGTCCTCTCTGCTCCCTCTCGCCGCGTGCCGTTTTCTGATGCAGGGAGCCGGAATATGACGTCATATTCCGGCTCCCTGCATCAGCAGACAACCCACGCGGCGAGAGGGAGCAGAGAGGACACAGCTCCCTCGCCGTGTGTGACCGGGAGAGAGCCGCCCGCCGGGGGGGAGAGAGGAGCAATCAGGTGGCCCCCTTGACAGGTTTCCTAAAAGGTAGGGAGGGTGGGCAATATTAATAATATTAATTATTTGTATATATGTGTGTCTGTTAGTGTATGTGTGTGTATGTCTGTGTGTGTCTGTTAGTGTATGTGTGTGTATGTCTGTGTGTGTCTGTTAGTGTATGTGTTTATGTCTGTTAGTGTCTGTTAGTGTATGTCTGTGTGTGTCTGTTAGTGTATGTGTGTGTATGTCTGTTAGTGTATGTGTGTGTATGTCTGTTAGTGTGTATGTGTGTCTGTTAGTGTGTATGTGTGTCTGTTAGTGTATGTGTATGTGTGTCTGTTAGTGTATGTGTGTGTGTATGTCTGTTAGTGTATGTTTGTGTCAGTGTGTGTGTATGAGTGTACTTACGTCTGTTAGCGTATGTACGTGTGTGTATGAGTGTATGTGCTTCTGTTAGTGTATGCATGTGTATGTTTGCGTGTATGTGCTTCTGTTAGTGTATGCACGTGTGTGTGCATATGAGTGTATGTGCTTCTGTTAGTGTATGCACGTGTGTGTGCTTCTGTTAGTGTATGTTTGCGTGTATGTGCTTCTCTTAGTGTATGTTTGTAAGTGTCTGTCAAATCAGTGAGAGTCTGTCATTTAGTGTGTGTGTCTGTCAGTGTGTTTGTGTGTGTGTCTCTCTGTCAATGAATTAGTGTGTGTCAGTGAATGTGTGCGTGTCAAATCAGTGACGTCTGAGTGTTTGTCATTGAGTGTGTGTGTTACTGTCAGTGTGTATCTGCCAGTGTGGGTGTCTGTCAGAGAGTGTGCTTAAAGGGACACTATAGGCACCCAGACAACTTCAGCTCATTGAAGTGGTCTGGGTGCAGTGTCCCAGTCCCCTTAAACCTGCAAGTGTAATTATTGCAGTTTCTCAGAAACTGCAATAATTACCTTGAGGGGTAACTCCACCTCTACTGGCTGTCTACCAGACAGCCACTAGAGGGACTTTCGGGTGGTTAGGTGACCAAAAGTCGCCTAACTGATGCTGGACCTCCCCACCCTGTGCATGAGGACATCCAGCATCTGCTAATTACCCATAGGATTTTAACCCCTTCAGTGTTGAGTGGGGGACGGGGGCACTATAGGGAATTATAGTGCCAGGAAAACAGCTTTGTTTTCCTGGCACTATAGTATTTCTTTAAAAGGAGCAGGAAAAAGTGGAGTCTTAAGAGGAAGGGGTGGGTTCTTAATCAGGAAGCGGTGCGCCCTTGCCAGGAAGGGGTGGTCAATTTAGGTTAGGGGGGTGCTCAGGTATAGTCATGCCTAGGGCAGCACAGAATTAAAATACACCACTGTGTGAGTGTCTGAGTATGTGTGCATCTGTGAGTGTATGTGTGTGCACGCGTTTATATATGCATACAAGTGTTTTGTTTTTTTTTTGGGGGGGGCGGTAGTTCCCACACTTTTTTCCCCAGGACTTGACCCCTGCATGCTACCATTCCACCCTTGGTGACGTGCTTTGTACTAGATGGTCTTTTTTTCTGCTCAGTTAGAACCACTTAAAACATATAGTAAGGCACTTGAAAAAAATTCTTGTTCTTTGCAAAAAAGTTGCTGCCAATTTAAAATGGAGAGTGAGGAAAGTTAAAACTTTGGATAAGGATTCCTGTATAATAATCCATCAGGTTGATGAGGGTGGAGGAGTGGCAATTATGAATTATACAAATTATGAGAATTGGAGATTAGTTTTGAACTCAACTGCAATTTGGCACAATTTGGGCCAGTTTGGTGTTTCGAAGATATTCCTATATACGAGCCACCACATGGCAAGATTTTAGGGAAACTGACATGTGCAAGCCTGAACAAGCTCATTTTCATTCATGATTTGGATTACCATTCCTGGCACCAGAAAAAAAGAGAATGGAATGAAAAAAATGCTGCTTTTTTTGGGTGGGAGCAAACAAGGAGCTTAGTTTCCCATGATGGACAAGAGGCCTGCCCAATCATGTGGCAAGTGGAAACAAGTGGCAAGCGGAAGCAACACATATGGTTGATAGACATGGAACAGCAACTACATTTTAATTGTATTTATAAATCCAGTAAAGTGACTAATAGAAGAGAAAAAAGGAGTAACAATAAAACAATTTACTTCCACAAATTATTCTTTTAGACACTTCGACTTCAGCTATTTAGAGAGACAGACCAGCAGTGATCCTATATTTTTTTCCCTTGCTGTCAATGCTTTCAGCCTGCCTGCCTCTCCAGTCAGCTGCGGGTGCTTCTGATCCCTTGGGCATTTCATCTGTATGTATATGCAACTGAACAATGTACCAAATTCGTTAGAATTTGGTAAACTGAATTCAGTGCATAAAAATTACATTAGAGGTCACACTAGAAGAGTCAAGTACCATTCATGAATAGTAGTCAATTCCAAGTAGAGTTTAAATAATCAGAATGAAGTGATGCCTATAAATATTGACCTCTCCCATTTTGCGCGAACGGGCGAACCCGGCAAACCGCCATAGACTTCAATAGGCAGGCGAATTTTAAAACCCACAGGGACTCTTTCTGGCAAAAATAGTGATGGAAAAGTTGTTTCAAGGGGATTAACACCTGGACTGTGGCATGCCGGAGGGGATCAATGGCAAAACTCCCATGGAAAATTACATAGTTGATGCAGAGTCTGGTTTTAATACATAAAGGGCATAAATCACCTAACATTCCTAAATTGTTTGGAATAACGTGCTTTAAAACATCAGGTATGATGTTGTATCGATCAGGTAGTGTAAGGGTTACGCCCGCTTCACAGTGACAGACCAAACTCCCCATTTAACGCACCGCAAACAACAGCAAACAGTCCATTTGCACAACCGCAAACTCCCCATTTGCACAAGGTTGGATACCAAGCTAGCCATGTCCCGTTCCTTGTCCTCACTGATGTCATTGAAGGTCTCTTCCTCCACCCAGCCACGTACAACACCAAGGGTCCCCGAAAGGTGACAACAAGCCCCATGTATTTTTTTTTAAATGTACACTACTGTTACACCAGATATGAGTTGCACTGGTGTGACACTGTGCCCTGGCAGGCCCTGAAACGCACATGTGTGAAGGAAACTGACTGCTATTATTTCACAGTCAAATTTCTAGTTTTTATTTTTAAATGCACACTACTGTTACACCAGATATGAGTTGCACATATCCAGCCACGCTCGGCTCAAGCTTAGGAGCCAGGTCGGTCCCAGGATAAGGTAAATACAGCCACAACCACTTATCCCAATCACACACCTTTCCTAACGTCCTATCCCATTAAAAGCATATTACCGCGTATTTAATAAAACAGATAGATCCCCTACTTCATCCAGGTTACCGATCGATGGTTCGATTTTCTGAGCCCTCTCTGATTTACTGTACACGACTATTCAATATCCCCACAATCTTTATATAGCATTTTGTTTGTTTGAGACCACCTTCAAAATATTGGATATCGCTAAAAATCATGATCACTATATACTTTCTCTACAAACATCTAAAACTAACCAAACTACTCATCCATCCGCTATACCACTTTATCCCACCTAGAACTAGTGCCCAGTTAAAATACTTGACTGTTACTTACCCACACTCAGTCATGCCACACACATTTCACCACTACTCTCACTGAATCCCTCTGACTACGGCTAAATTAATCTTCTAGATCAAAACACTAATCCTAAGATTGGGTTGTATCCATGTCTCGGGTCTTTCATTTAGAATAGGGGCAGCTTCGGTCTCCTTCAACACTGACACTCCAGTGCATATTATTAAAAGATTGGGAAGATGGAAATCATCAGTCTACAAAACCGATATATTCCTCATCCCGAGAAAGAAATGAGGAAAGCTTTTAAAAGTTTGGCTTTGTAAATTTGATGCAATAAGTGTGTTTTTCTTTAATACCTTTTCACCCTCTTTGCATGAACTCGATTTACATATATTACTAATATGTTTCTGAACATATATATTATATTATTCACTCACTCACTCACTCTCTGGGCCGGCCTAAGACATCATGCTGCCTAGGCCAACGATAAATGACTATTGGGGAAAATGTATAATAAACACAGGTTACTGGCTATGGGAGGATAATGTATAATAAGCACAGGTTACTGGCTATGGGGGGGGGGGGTAATGTATAATAAACACAGGTTACTGGCTATGGGAGGATAATGTATGATAAACACAGGTTACCGGCTATGGGAGGGATAATGTATAATAAACACAGGTTACTGGCTATGGGAGGGATAATGTATAATAAACACAGGAGGGATAATGTATAATAAACACAGGTTACTGGCTATGGGGGGATAATGTATAATAAACACAGGTTACTGGCTATGGGGGGATAATGTATAATAAGCACAGGTTACTGGCTATGGGGGGGGGGGGTAATGTATAATAAACACAGGTTACTGGCTATGGGAGGATAATGTATGATAAACACAGGTTACCGGCTATGGGAGGGATAATGTATAATAAACACAGGTTACTGGCTATGGGAGGGATAATGTATAATAAACACAGGTTACTGGCTATAGGAGGGATAATGTATAATAAACACAGGTTACTGGCTATGGGGGGATAATGTATAATAAACACAGGTTACTGGCTATGGGGGGATAATGTATAATAAACACAGGTTACTGGCTATGGAGGGATAATGTATAATAAACACAGGTTACTGGCTATGGGAGGAAAATGTATAATAAACACAGGTTACTGGCTATGGGGGATAATGTATAATAAACACAGGTTACTGGTTGTGGGGGATAATGTATAATAAACACAGGCTACTGGTTGTGGGGGGATAATGTATAATAAACACAGGTTACTGGCTATGGGAGGGATAATGTATAATAAACACAGGTTACTGGCTACGGGAGGGATAATGTATAATAAACACAGGTTACTGGCTATGGAGGGATAATGTATAATAAACACAGGTTACTGGCTATGGGGGGAAAATGTTTAATAAACACAGGTTACTGGCTATGGGGGGTAATGTATAATAAACACAGGTTACTGGTTGTGGGGGGATAATGTATAATAAACACAGGTTACTGGCTATGGGAGGGATAATGTATAATAAACACAGGTTACTGGCTATAGGAGGGATAATGTATAATAAACACAGGTTACTGGCTATGGGAGGATAATGTATAATAAACACAGGTTACTGGCTATGGGAGGGATAATGTATAATAAACACAGGTTACTGGCTACGGGAGGGATAATGTATAATAAACACAGGTTACTGGCTATGGAGGGATAATGTATAATAAACACAGGTTACTGGCTATGGGGGGAAAATGTATAATAAACACAGGTTACTGGCTATGGGGGATAATGTATAATAAACACAGGTTACTGGTTGTGGGGGGATAATGTATAATAAACACAGGTTACTGGCTATGGGAGGGATAATGTATAATAAACACAGGTTACTGGCTATAGGAGGGATAATGTATAATAAACACAGGTTACTGGCTATGGGAGGATAATGTAAAATAAACACAGGTTACTGGCTATGGGGAGGATAATGTATAATAAACACAGGTTACTGGCTATGGGAGGATAATGTAAAATAAACACAGGTTACTAGCTATGGGGAGGATAATGTATAATAAACACAGGTTACTGGCTATGGGGGGATAATGTATAATAAACACAGGTTACTGGCCATGGGGGATAATGTATAATAAACACAGGTTACTGGCTATGGAGGATAATGTATAATAAACACAAACGCAAAAAAAAAATGCATCTTCAGAATTAATCTAAATTGTATGCTGTCTAGGAGGTGGGAGGGTCTGGGAGGGAGGATCTGCTGACTGTGAGGTACAGGGTCAAAGTTTACTCAATGATGACGCATAGTGATGTCCCGAACTATTGGCTGGCGAATAGTTCCCGGCGAACATAGAATGTTCGCGTTCGCCGCCGCGGGGAAACACATGAGATGTTCGATCCGCCCCAGGGACCTAATGTCCTCCCTCCGGGCCCCACCCCTGCGCGGTGGGTGGGGGCCATGAATCACAATGGGGGACCTACTGTCCTCCCCCCGCCCCCACCCCTGCACGGTGGGTGGGGGCAATTAAAATAATGAGTGGGGGGACCTACTGTCCTCCCCCCCGGCCCCCACCCCTGCGCAGTGAGTAGGGGCCATAAAAATAATGAGGTGGGGGGACCTACTGTCCTCCCCCTGCCCCCATCCCTGCGCGATGGGTGGGGGCCATAAATATCAATGGGGGACCTACTTTCCCCCCTGGCCCCCACCCCTGCGTGGTGGGTGGGGGCCATAAATCACAATGGGGGGACCTATTGTCCCCCCCAGCCCCCACCTCTGAGCGATGGGTGGGGGCCCTAAAAAAAAACAATAAGGGGGGAACCTACTGTCCCGCCCCTGACCACCACATCGGGGCGGCGGGTGGGGGCCATAAATCACAATGGGGGGACCTACTGTCCCCACCCCAGCCCTCACCCCTGCGCAGTGGGTGGGGGCCATAAATCACAATGGGGGGACCTACTGTCCCCCCCCCGGCCCGGCCCCCACCTCTGAGTGGTGGGTGGGGGCCTTAAAAAAACAATAAGGGGGGGGACCTACTGTCCCCCCCTGGCCCCCAACCCTGCGCGGTGGGTGGGGGCCCTAAAAAAAACAATAAGGAGGGACCTACTGTCGCCCCCCGGCCCCCAACCCTGCGCGGTGGGTATGGGCCCTAAAAAAACAATCAGGGGGGACCTACTGTCCCCCCCCCGACCCCCACCCCAGCGCGGTGGGTGAGGGCCATAAATTCCAATGGGGGACCTACTGCCCCCCCCCGGCCCTCACCCCTGCGCTGTGGGTGGGGGCCATAAATCACAATGGGGGGGACCTACTGTCCCCCCCCCGGCCCCAACCCCTGAGCGGTGGGTGGGGGCCCTAAAAAAAAACAATAAGGGGGGACCTACTGTCCCCCCCCGGCTCCCACCCATGCGCGGTGGGTGGGGGCCATAAATCACAATGGGGGGACCTACTGTCCCCCCCCGGCCCCCACCCCTGAGCGGTGGGTGGGGGCCCTAAAAAAAACAATAAGGGGGGGACCTACTGTCCCCCCCCCCCCGGCCCCCACCACTGAGCGGTGGGTATGGGCCCTAAAAAAACAATCAGGGGGGCCTACTGTCCCCCTCCCGGCCCCCACCCCTGACCGTTGGGTGGGGGCCCTAAATACTAATAAGGGGGACCTAATGTACTCCCCCCGGGCCCCCACCCCTAAGCGGCGGGTGGGGGCCCTAAATACAAATAGTCACCCCCTCCCCCCCAAAAAAAAATATCCCCCTACCTGCCCCCCTCACCCTAAAAATAATGAGGGGGAGACCTTTAACTAAGAACCTGTCAAAAAAAATAAATAAAAAAAAAAACAACTTACCATTCGATGTTTTCTTTCTTCTAAAATCTTCATTTTTCAGCCTCAAAAAAGGCCAAATAAAAAAACCATAATAACCGACGCAATTAAAAAAACGAGCGCAAAAAAATAATCCATCTTCACCCATAGAGGGCTCCGTGCAGACTGAGCTCTGCAGGGCGGGGGAAGGCTTATAAAGCCTTTCCACGCCCTGCAATTAGGCTAAGAACACTCAGATTGGCTGGTTTAAGGCACTCAGAGTGCTCTTTGTCATTTTACACAGCGTGGGAAAATTTCAAAGAACTTTCCCACGCTGTGTAAAATGACACAGAGCACTGTGATTGGATGGCTTGAAATCCATCCAATCACAGTGCTCTTTGTCATTTTGCACAGCGTGGGAAAATTCCAAAGAACTTTCCCACGCTGTGTAAAATGACACAGAGCACTGTGATTGGATGGCTTGAAATCCATCCAATCACAGTGCTCTTTGTCATTTTGCACAGCTTGGGAAAATTCCAAAGAACTTTCACACGCTGTGTAAAATGACACAGAGGACTGTGATTTGATGGCTTGAAATCCACCCAATCACAGTGCTCTGTGTCATTTTACACAGCATGGGAAAGTTCTTTGGAATTTTCCCATGCTGTGCAAAATGACAAAGAGCACTGTGATTGGATGGATTTCAAGCCATCCAATCACAGTGCTCTGTGTCATTTTACACAGCGTGGGAAAGTTCTTTGAAATTTTCCCACGCTGTGTAAAATGACAAAGAGCACTCAGATTGGTGGGCTTGAAATCCATCTAATCACAGTGCTCTGTGTCATTTTACACAGCGTGGGAAAATTCCAAAGAACTTTCCCACGCTGTGTAAAATGACACAGAGCACTGTGATTGGATAGATTTCAAGCCATCCAATCACAGTGCTCTGTGTCATTTTACACAGCGTGGGAAAATTCTTTGGAATTTTCCCACGCTGTGTAAAATGACAAAGAGCACTCTGATTGGCTTAAACTGACCCATCAGACTGTTCTTAGCCAAATTGCAGGGCGTGGCAAGGCTTTATAAGACTTCCCCCACCCTGCAGAGCTCAGTCTGCGCAGAGCCCTCCATGGGTGAAGATGGATTATTTTTTTTGCGCTTGTTTTTTTTTTGTTTTGTTTTTTTCAAATTTTGTCAGTTATTATGGTTTTTTATTTGGCCTTTTTTGGGGCTGAAAAAAGAAGATGTTAGAAGAAAGAAAACATCGAATGGTAATTTTTTTTTTGGACAGGTTCTTAGTTAAAGGTCCCCCTTCATTATTTTTAGGGTGAGGGGGGTAGGTAGGGGGATATTTTTTTGGGGGGGGGGGAGGGGGTGACTAGGGTCCCCCCATTTGTATTTAGGGCCCCCACCCGCCGCTCAGGGGTGGGGGCCAGGGGGGAGGATATTAGGTCAACCCCTTATTAGTAGTTAGGGCCCCCACCCACTGCTCGGGGGGGACAGTAGGTCCCCCTTATTGTTTTTTTGGGCCCCCACCCACCGCTCAGGTGGTGGGGGCCTGAGAGAGGGAGGACAGTAGTTCCCCCCTCATTATCTTTATGGCCCCCACCCGCCGCCCAGGGGTGGGGACCGGGGGGAGGACAGTAGGTCCCCCCCTCATTATAATTATGGCCCCCACCCACCGCCCACGGCTGGGGGCCGGAGAGGGGGAGGACAGTAGGTCCCCTCTCATTATCTTTATGGCCCCCACCCGCCACCCAGGGGTGGGGGCCGGAGAGGGGGAGGACAGTAGGTCCCCCCTCATTATCTTTATGGCCCCCACCCGCTGCCCAGGTGTGGGGGCCGGGGGGGAGGACAGTAGGTCCCCCCCCTCATTATCATTATGGCCCCCACCCGCCGCACAGGGGTGGGGGCCTGGGGGGAGGACAGTAGGTCCCCTCCCTCAATATCTTTATGGCCCCCACCCGCCGCACAGGGGTGGGGGCCTGGGGGAGGACAGTAGGTCCCCCCCCTCATTATCTTTATGGCCCCCACCCGCCGCCCAGGGGTGGGGGCCGGGGGGGAAGGAGAGTTGGTCTCCCCTCCCCCTTCAATCACTATTGTGGCCAGAAAGAGTCCCTGTGAGTTTTAAAATTTGCCTGCCTATTGTAGTCTATGGCGGCTCGCACGGTTCGCGAACATTTGCGGAAATTCGCGTTCGCGGTTGAACATCTAAAATCACATGGATTTCAAGATCAGAGACAACATGGGTTTACTTCAGGGAGATCATGCCAAACTAATCTTATTGATTTTTTTGATTGGGTAACTAAAATAATAAATCAGGGTGGTGCAGTAGACATTGCTTAAATAGATTTCAGTAAGGCTTTTGACACTGTTGCACACAGAAGGCTTATCAATAAACTGAAATATTTACATTTGGATTCCAATAGTGTAGAATGGGTAAGGCTGAGTGACAGGCAACAGAGGGTTGTAGTCAATGGAGTATATTCAAAGCATGGGCTTGTCACCAGTGGGGTACCTAAGGGATCTGTACTTGGACTCATTATCTTTCATATTTTTATTAGTGAAATTGCAGAAGGTCTTGATGGTAACGTTTGTCTTTTTGCTGATGATACTAAGATATGTAACAGGGTTGATGTTCCAGGAGGTATACGCCAAATGGCAAATGATTTAGATAAACTAGAAAAATGGTCAGAGTTGGGGCAACTGACATTTAATGTGGATAAGTGCAAGATAATGTATCTTGGATGTAAATACCCAAGGGCAGAGTACAGAATATTTGATAGTGTCCTAACCTCAACATCTGAGGAAAGGGATTTAGGGGTGATTATTTCCATTGACTTAAATGTAGGCAGACAATATAAAAGATCAGCAGGAAATGCTAGCAGAATGCTTGGTTGTATAGGGAGAGGTATGAACAGTAGAACGAGGGAAGTGCTCATGCCATTGTACAGAACACTGGTGAGGTCTCACTTGGAGTATTGCACAAAGTACTGGAAACCGTATCTCCAGAAGGATATTGATACTTTCAATATCAGAGAAGGGCTACTAAACTGGTTCATGGATTACAGGATAAAACTTACAAGGAAAGGTTAAGGGAACTTAACATGTATAGCTTGGAGGAAAGACAAGACATGGTGAATATGACAGAAACATTTAAATAAATAAAGGGAATCAACACAGAAAAGGAGGAGACTACAGCGTGGTAGAATATCTCTATACTTCACCCCCACATTATTTGGGGCGCACATGCCCACGTTACTCATGATAAGATACCACCTCTGCAACCTGAAACCAGCATGACACCTTACACTCTAAACATGACAATGCGCCTGCATCCTACAACCCCAAGCATAAGCACGCACCATCCCAGGACATAGGTCATAGACACCGCATACAGGGACCGCACTCGAAGCGAAATACAAGCAAAAGCTCATAACGGAGCGACCTCACCCTAGCAGTCCCGAAAAATTGAAGCATGTAACATATAAAATTGATGCTGTCAAAAATGTTTACCCCAAAAGTTCTCAGAGTAATGCTATACTCACTGTTATATATGTAACCGTAACAACTTGCTTTTATATGCCAATTACTCAATGGAATGATGGTGAAACAAAGCATCTTGAAAAATAAAGAATACAAAAAAAAAAGGGGGGGGGGCTATATTTAAAATAAGAAAAACTACCAACAAGAGAACATAGTCCTAAATTAGAGGTGCAAAGGTTTAAAAATAATATCAGGAAGTATTACTTTACTGAGAGGGTAGTGGATGCATGGAATAGCCTTCCAGCTGAAGTGGTAGAGGTTAACACAGTAAAGGAGTTTAAGCATGCGTGGGATAGTCATAAGGCTATCCTAACTATAAGATAAGGTCAGGGACTAATGAAAGGATTTAGAAAATTGGACAGACTAGATGGGCCGAATGATTCTTATCTGCCGTCACATTCTGTGTTTCTATGTTTGACCTCAGCTTGTTTATAAATTTATCCTATCTTCTGTACTCCTTTGACCTCAGGTTTGTTTATACTGACTCTGTTTGTCCATTAACCCGTTTAGTAATTCAGTTTGTACGTTCAGGTTCCACCAGATTCTAACACTTGCTGTACCTCTTTTGGCATAAGAAATAATCTAGGTCATTAATTCTAGTTTGAGACTAACTTTAACTGTATGTTGTATTTCACAGTTAGTACTGCCAGGATCACTAAAGAAAAAGATTGTCACTTAGCTGTCATTTTGTCATTGATTCTTGTGTGAAACTATTTTACCAATACACAGTTGTTGAAAGGTTTCTTGTTTTTTGTTAACTATTAGGAGGAAAGAAAATCCATCTTTTGGGAACTGTGGTGTCAGAAAAAAAACCTTTTGAATAACCTAGGTCATTGATTCTGATGATTCTGATGTGAGCCTAGCTTTATGCTGTATCTTGCAGCTAGTACTGCCAGGAACACTAGAAACAAGTTTGTGTGGAGCATATGACATTGACACTTGGCAAGCATTTTGTCATTGACCCTAGTGTGAGTATATTTTACCAATATAAAGTTGTTAAAAGTTATTTTATTTTGTTAATTGCTTAGGGGAAAGAAAAAACTATTTTATTTTTTTGACTACTGTGAGGGAAAAAAATATTTTATCTCCTGCTGATTTTGCACGTTTGTCCACTGACAAAGAAATGATCAGTCTATAATTTTAATGGTAGGTATATTTAACATTGAGAGACAGAATAACAAAAAGGGAGTGCTCCTAATCCCAGCTTGTTACCTGAATAAAAGACACCTGTCCACAGAAGTAATCAGTCAGATTCCAAACTCTCCATCATGGCCAAGACCAAAGAGCTGTCTAAGGATGTCAGGGACAAGATTGTAGACCTACACAAGGCTGGAATGGGCTACAAGACCATCGCCAAGCAGCTTGGTGAGAAGGTGACGACAGTTGGTGCAATTATTTGCAAATGGAAAAAACATAAAATAACTGTAGACTCCCTCAGTCTGGTGCTCCATGCAAGATCTCACCTCAAAGTTCTTTGGAATTTTCCCACTCTGTGTAAAATGACGCAGGGCACTCTGAATGGTTAGCTTGAAATCCAGCCAATCAGAGTGCTCTGTGTCATTTTACACAGCGTGGGAAAGTTCTTTGGAATTTTCCCACACTGTGTAAAATGACACAGAGCACTCTGATTGGATAGCTTGAAATCCAGCCAATCAGAGTGTTCTGTGTCATTTTACACAGCGTGGGAATGTTCTTTGGAATTTTCCCACGCTGTGTAAAATGACACAGAGCACTATTATTGGTTAGCTTGAAATCCGCCGGACCCGAAAATCCAGGTGTCCGCTCAACTCTAATCCTATGCCATTTCTAAAAACTGCATTAAGTTTAATCTAATTTGAGGACCTTGGAACTCCATCATGCTGGGAGATGCTCAAACTTATAGGTAGGAGGGGATATGAACAACCAAAATTTACATCTGTCGAAGCAGGCACTTTAGATATTTCTTAATAAGGGACATCACCCCATAGGATGATACGTGCTTAAACACTCACACAGTTCCTACACCTAGTGTCTAATTTGTTATAATAAAATTGTTATACAAGGTTATGTATCATTGTTAAGGAAAAGATTGGGATATAGATCTGATTATGTTGTATATGAGCTTGTGCTAACTGAACGCTTATTCTCTTTGTAAATTATAAATGATTTAATAGAACAATACTGCACGGTAGACACCAAGTCATGACGAGAAATGGTAAAGAAGGAAAATATACCATATAACTACTTCGCTGGGACTTGGGAGCTTCTTCACGGATATACTCAGTCTGAATTATTGGGATCCGTTACAGGTGAGATCAAATAAAACCTTAGAGAATAGATGTTAATATATCTTCCTGTACTCTGTTTGAATATCTATCTTCTCCAATTTCCTTAAGAATCTTATTCCAAAAATAATAATGGGTGTTATCTTTGCTGGAGTATAGCATCATACCCTTTTCCATTCTGCATCGAAAAATAAACTGAATTGTGTTTTGTTAAATGAGTTGTGTTAATTAAATGTTAATTAAATGTTAATTAAATGAGTTGATTTCCAATTGTTGCTGTATTTAATTTTACTGCTGTCATTAAATGCACAAATGTGTTTTTCTCTTGCTGATTCAGCCCTTCTAAAGACAAATGCAACAAAGCCCTGATGGGCGTAAGATTAAATTTGTGTCCTAACCAATTGGAAAAAAAATCATCAACTTTAGGCCATATTGAGCTTAGCAAAGGGCAATTCCACCATATATGCATCAGATCTCCCCTTAATCTCTTGCATCTCCAGCATCTGTCAGTACTATTTGGGTATATTTTAGCAATTCTGGCAGGGACTTGATGCCATCTATTCATCATTTTAAATTGTAATTCATTAAGATTTAACCAGTGGATGGCTCGATAAGAGACATTCAAAGCATTATTCCATTCTGATTGTGGAATGGTAATGTGAAGTTGTTGTTCCCATTTTTTTATTGCAACAGGAACATGGTCTATCAAAAGAGTTTTTATTATAAGGAAACATTTTGTCAGCATTTTTTTTTATAATCCTTTGCTGAATCATGTCATTTAGAAGCTTACTAGCTGTTCCCATATTACAACTACCCACATATTTGTTAAATAGCCCTTAGATAGCCCCGAGATACTCTCAGGTATCTAAAAGTTTCAATTTGATGTATTCCATATTCTATTTGCAATTTAATCAAAGATTTTACTTCTTTACCATCCCAAATATATTTGTAACATATTATCCCAATATTTATCCATGAAGAAAGATCTAAATCTTCGGTTAAGTAACTAAAAAAGGTTAGAGAAAATGATGATAGAATTTAATTTTGTAGACCTAGTTTTTTTTCTGGTCACTTTTCAATTGCTTGTGATCTGGCGAAGTGCTAAGCTTCCATCTAATCTCAAGGCAGATCTGTTTTCATTCAATGAACTCCAAAAAGCCTAAAGGAGTTCTTTATCTATGTTGATTGCATTTTGTTCCAGTAAAAAACAGCCTTCCTTTTAACTATTTGCTTTTGTTGTGATTATCACAGACATTAACATAGCAGCCTGGGCATAATCTTTTATCAAAGGAAGCCCTAAACCTCCTTTCTCCTTTTTTTAGATACAATTTGCAGTCCTACTCTTGGTTTCTTACCCAACCATATAAAACAATTAAAGGCCAATTGTATAAGCTCCAGCCAAGGCATTGGGACCATTAAAGGTAACATTCTAAAGATATATAAAAACTTTGGGAGTACGTATAACTTTTTTAGATATTCTTCCCCACCATGATTTCTCTAAACCCTTCCATTTATTTAATGATCTATTCATCTGTCTAATTAAAGGTAATAAATTGATCTCCATCCAATTTGTGAGGATAAAGATATATTTATACCTAAATATGAGAGAGAATGTTCTGCCCATGTAAAACCATACTGTCGATCTAGTTGACTAATTTATTCCACTTTTAGATTTCTTGCGAATGCTACAGTTTTCCCCAAATCCAACTTATAATTTGAAACTCTGCTGTATGCTTCTATAGTTTCCATAATGTCCTGTAATTAATTAAGAGTGTCTTCAACTATTAACAAAGTATCATCAGCATAGAGTTTAATTTTTGCTGATTTGTGAATCTATATCCTTAAATATTTTGGTTATTCCTGATCTCCAAAGCTAACGGTTCCAATGGAAGTATATACAGTAATGGAGAGAGTGGGCATCCCTGTAAATTGAAACCACTCTGTTCTTACTTCTGATCCTTTAACTCTGCCCATAGGTGATGAATAGAGAGCCATAATTGCTCTGTATATTATTCCTTGAATTCCAAATGCCTTAAGTGTCTCCCTCATAAAATCCCAGCTGACCCTGTCAAAAGCCTTTTTGACATCAAGTGACAGTGTCAGATGGGAAATCTGTCTCCTAACTGCATCTTCATATAGGCTCAACAGGCTTCTGATGTGATTTGATGAATATCTCCCAGGGATAAAGCCTACCTGATCTCTATCTATAAGACCCTCCAATAAGGTCTTTCCGCTATTATCCCTACATAAATCTTGGGGTCCACATTTAACAATGAGATGGGCCTGTAACTTCATAAGTCTGTAGGGTCTTTTCCCACTCTCAATATGGGAATCACACTTCCTTTAAACATTACCTCTGGAATTGCACCTCTCTCTGCTATCTCATTGAACAATTCTACTATATGGGGCATCAACTCATGTTGAAAGGTTTTATTTAAAAAAAAAAGCATCAAAACCATCAGGACCAGGGGTTTCTTAAGTTTAAGTCTTTCAATCATTTTGTCTACTTCCTAAATTGTAAATGGTTTGTTAATCTCCTCTAAGGCCTCTAATGGTGGCCTTAAAAATACTTTATTTCTAAAATACTCATAAGTTGTAATACAACTATTCTTTACTTGTAAAGAGTATAAAACCTGATAATATCTGCTAAATGCCGAACCTATCCCTTCTGGTGAAAGAAATGTCTCGCCCTCAAAGGTAAAAAAAATGTTATCTTTGATTCCGCCTTTTTTTTTTTTAACCTTTTTGATAACATTCTATCGGCTTTATTACCTTTATAATATCTTATTGAGTTTAATGCATCTAGATTACGATTTGCTTTCTCAATCAACTGATTGTTTACTCTTTTCTCAAGCTCAGCAATTGTATTAGATGTACCTCTTGAGGGACGTTGTTTATTTTCCCTCTTCAGATTAAATAATTGAATATAAAGATCAGAGATCTTCATTTCTGCCTGTTTTTTTTTTTGCTTGGGCTCCCAATTTTATTAGATAACCTGGCACTACTCTCTTATATGCTGTCCAAATCGTAGAATAAGAGATTTCTGAGGACAGATTTTCTTTGAAATATAACTCTGACTTTCTTTTTATATAATCTCTATTCTCTTGAGATTTTAATAAAATATTGTTTAACCTCCAATCTCTTTTTATCCTTATTGATTTATCTTTTAAATCTAAAACTACTGCACTGTGATCGGTCTAGGTCAAATCTTGGATCCTTATATTCTTAACTTTGTTTATTGCCCCCAGATCTCCTAAGATCACATCTATTCTTGAACAGGCATTAGAGAAGCATGTATAATATCTTTCCTCTACATGATATAATCTCCATATATCATATATTGAGTTTCTATCTAATATCGCACAACATTTATTTGCTTGTCTTATCACATTTCCATCTATGTTCTTATTTAATAAGGTCTGTTTATCCTGCTGTGGATCCAGAATGCAATTGAAATCTCCTACTCATAGAAAATTGCCTTGTTTTACTTTTTCTATTCTATTAAAGAAATACAATTGTGAGGGCTTTTTTTGGAACATGAACATTAACTGAAGTCCTACTGATATCATTAATCTCTCCTACTAAAAATATAAATCTTCCATCTGTATCAATCTCTTGGTATTTCAATTGGATCTCTACCTTTCTAGCCACCAATATAGCTACCCCTCTTTTTTTTTTTTTATTAGGAAGCGAGGAGGTGAAGACTGTTGGATATCTATTCGATTTTACATTTAATTTAGCCACTAACCTCCAATGTGTCTCTTGTATACAGCAGATATCAATTTTTTCCTTATATAAAAACTGGGTCAGAATGGACATTTTTTGTGGTGTATTTAAACCTTGTGCATTAATCGTACAGCATCTTACCATATTTGATTGTGTTATCTTTTTATCATCTCCTCTAATAATAATAATAATAATAATAATAATAATAATAATAATAACAAAGTATTTAACCAGGAAAGGCACATTCAATTACTCTGGTTTTCAAGTACTTCCTGGGACCTCTAACACCAAGTCCTTTACCAAAATACATTATGTTTACAAATACATAACAAATTACATTCACATAGACCAACATAAACATCCAAACTACTATCCCCATATAGCAGTTGGAATACCATTCCCCAGCACTATTTCCCTCTGCATGGAAATAAAGAGCCATAACTAATATGGCTCAAAGAGCCTAACCAGTGAGGAAACCATTCATTTGAACTGAGGTAAGCCCGGAATCCAGAAGCCAGAGGATAGAACAAAAAAAAAAGTGATAGGCATAACCAAGTGATCATCCAATCCATTTTACATAGTTATAATAATCATTCATTGCTTATCTTAAGGATATATAGAACATGAATGACTCAGGTTATTCATTACTCTAACTCTTTCCCTCTTTAATTTTAACTATAAGCTGTTAGTTTTCCCTTTTTCTATTTAATTTGCTAAATATCATCAATTTTATAAAAATAAAATAAAAAAGGAGATAAAAAACGTGTATAACACTCAATTAATTAGTGTATACTATTTAAGTTAGATACGTCTCAACTCAATCTATGTGGATTCTTAACCTTCCCCTTTATATTTCTTTTCCCATATCTTGAGCATTATCTAATGTATTTAATAATATTTTTTTCCTTTCTTTTTCCCCTTCCATTTCCTTTCTCCTTTGTAGTGTTGTATTTTTATATTAACTACGTGCCTATTAAAAAGTATTACTTCCATCCTTGCCACGACTTATCACCATACTACACGAATATGGGCTAATCTCGTATTACAAGCTAAATACCACTAAAACACAAGCTCTACCGAGCCACATTCCCTGAGCTACGAGTACGACAGCTGCACCTTACATTCCAGTTTGGTTGGAGACGGAAGGACATCACCTACCTAGGAGTGAAGCTAGCACTCCATACCCAAACCATAATGACCCTTAACTATGGTCCAATCCAACATATGTGCAACTCCAATTTTCAGAAGTGGAGGCAGGTTCGGTTGTCGTGGCTGGGCAGACTCCATACAATAAAAATGGTGCTGCTACCCAAAATTTTATACATCTTTAGAATGCTGCCTATCCAAATCCCACCCTGTTTTTTCAAGAAGATCCAAACCACCTTAAACAGATATTTATGGGGAGGCACAAAAACTCGGTTGCCCCTTTCCTTGCTCCAAAACACCCAATCAATGGGGGGACTGGGCCTCCCAAAAATAAGTACATACTATGAGGCAGTCATTCTGGAATCCGCAATACATCTGCATGCTCCAAGACACACATTCCAATGAGTCGATATGGAACAGGACAAAGTTCCCACACTATCCCTGGTGAATATAATGTGGACACTGTAAACATTTAGATTACAGGGGCTAGTGCTATACCCAAGCTATTAGCTGCCAGAACGGACAAAGGAAAATATTCCATACAGGCCCCCTTGGGGGCGATCAAAGGACTCTCGCCATTGTTATCCCTAAAATCATGGACAGCATATGGTATTTCTCGTATAAGAGACTTATGCTCTCAGTCCAAAATTATGGCATTCCCTGTCTTAAAAGAAAAATATAATTTACCTAACTCTCTGATCTTTCACTATCTCCAGCTAAAAAGCATCATACAAGACAAGGTAACCACAAGATCACCAACACAAAATCCACAAGACATCTCAGCATTGACACTCATCGAGAGATGTCAGAAACAATTTCCATTATATTTCACTTTGGGCATGACAAAAATTATAAAAGAGAAAAAAAAAATGGAAAACTTATGTCCCTTAGACCGATTCTCCTGCATCCATAATATTTGTTTCTCTTAGCCATATCTTCAATTTCTCTGGAGATCGAAATTGTGTCCATCTTCTATTGTGCCAAAGGATATTCTCCTTAATTTGGCAGGAAGAGCAACATACAAGCACGTCCCTTGGAATATTATCTGGCAAGTGTGGAGCCATGAATGTCCTGCGCAATCGTTGGAAATAGTGTGGGTACCCTTCTTACTCAATTCCCAAGTTTAAAATAAATTCTTAAAGAGATTTTCATTAGAATCAGATTCTGGAATACCTCTGAGTCTTATATTTGTGCATCTTGATCAGTCCACCAGGTCTGCTTTCTTCTTTTCCAGATATGATATTTCATTCTTATTTTGAATGTTCCTCTCTTCTTAAAGAACCACTATAGTGCCAGGAAATCATACTCGTTTTCCTGGCACTATAGTGCCCTGAGGGTGCCCCCACCCTCAGGGTCCCACTCCCGCCGGGCTCTAGGGGGAGGAAGGGGTTAAACTTACCTCTTTCTCCAGTGCTGGGGTGGGGAGCTCTCCTCTCCGCCTCCTCTCCGCCTCCTCTCCGCCTCCTCTCCGCCTCCTCTCCGCCTCCTCGGCTGAATGCGCATGCGTGGCACGAGCTGCGCGCGCATTCAGCCAGTCTCATAGGAAAGCATTTATAATGCTTTCCTATGGACACTAATGCTTTCCTATGGACGCTGGCGTCTTCTCACTGTGATTTTCACAGTGAGAAGCACGCAAGCGCCTCTAGCGGCTGTCAATGAGACAGCCACTAGATGCTGGATTAACCCATTTATAAACATATAGCTCCATGGGGAGCATGAGCACCACACATGTCATGCTTTATGGAGATAGGAGGCAGCGCAGCACAGGAGAGTTGTGTTCATGATGGGGCATGACGTGGAAAGTTAGTAAAAATAAAGAGACTTTTGCTAAAGGAGAAGATACAATCAAGTAGGTGAGAGGCCAAGGATAGTGTCTTCATAATTATAATAATCTGAAAAGTAAATATGAGCTTGGTGAACCACCTTTCTTAAGCATATTGAGATTAAGCCTTGGTTTACTGAGTGAAATAAAGTGTTGCATGAAATAGGAAAATCATTATTTCATTATTTTTTTATTTTGAGTCCCGAACTCTTTAAACGTTATAGAGTGGTTACTAGATTAATACCTTGTGATTTTTTTAGAGGCAGACAAGCCATAAGATACTTTATTGGAAAGAGAAAAATCAGCGCTAGATTGCCACACAAGAAAATAATAGTAAGGCTGCAATCCTTAAATGGGAGTCCCCTATAATCCCCTAATGATAAGAAATGATGCAAAATAGAACAAAAAAAGGTTGCACCTAAAATATACAGTAAAACATATAAGAGTGTATATAATAAATAATATAAAATAATACAATTTAATATTAAATATTAAATGAAATATTTTCAATTATCCATTTATATTTCATTTAATATTTAATATTAAATTGTATTATTTTATATTATTTATTATATACACTCTTATATGTTTTACTGTATATTTTAGGCGCAACCTTTTTTTGTTCTATTTTGCATAAGATACTTTATTACCAAATGTTGGATTCACCATATGGTTGACATGTCCTTTAGTTCTAAAGATAAGGTTCTTTATCATAAACTTATTTATTAAGATATTTTTGTTATGAGAGCATATGCTTGCTCTTATTGTTAAATTATTGAGTTTAATGACCAAGATAATTAATTATCTTTGCAAATTGCTAGATATAGTATTTTTTTAATGATACCCATTCTTCATTTATTGTTTGTATGAGAAGCTGAGGTACCCTCATACAAAATAATCCTATCCTTTTCAGTGAATAAAAGTGCTTTAGAGATAATAACGAATTTGATAGCATTTGCCCCTTTTCATGATTATTAAGCCTTTTGAATTAAAAGGACCTAACTGAATTATGCATTTAAAAATATTTCCTCCCACAAAAGGAAATCCAGTAACAGTGGAAAAAAAGTATATTGACAACAGAGGTAAAAAAAAACAAGAAAAAAAAAACACTTAATGTGTTGATTTCCTCAATTGAAAGAGCACACTGATAAGAACAAACAGGAGCTGTGTTTATTTAATCATTAATACATTATACAAATGCATTTGAACCTATAAATGTAACTAATTATTAAAACAGGTAACTACATAAAAATATATTGAAACATGAAAATATGTGTCACATATTTTAGTAATAATAGAACACCGCAAAAAAGTAAACATTATTTTCATGAATAACCAAAACACTATGTATAAAACAGATAGATAGATAGATAAAAAGATGGATAGATAGATACAGTATCTCACAAAAGTGAGTGCACCCCACACATTTCTGTAAATTATTATATCTTTTCATGAGACAACACTGAAGAAATGACCCTCTGCTACAATGTAAAGTAGTAAGTGTACAGCCTGTATAACAGTGTAAATTTGCTGTCCCCTCAAAATAACTCAACACACAGCCATTAATGTCTAAACCGTTGGCAACAAAAGTGAGTACACCCCTAAATGGAAATGTCCAAATTGGGCACAAATTGTGAATATTTTGTGTGGCCAAAATTATTTTCCAGCACTGCCTTAACCCTCATGGGCATGGATTTCACTAGAGCTTCACGGGTTGCCACTGGAGTCCTCTTCCACTCCTCCATGATGACATCACGGAGCTGGTGGATGTTATCGACCGTGCGCCCCCCACTTTCCATTTGAGGATGCCCCACAGATACTCAATAAGGTTTAGCTTTGGAGACATGCTTGGACAGTCTATCACCTTTATCTTCAGCTTCTTTAGCAAGGCAGTGGTCCTCTTGGAGGTGTGTTTGGGGTCGTTATTATGTTGGAATACTGCCCTGTGGCACAGTCTCTGAAGGGAGGGGATCATGCTCTGCTTAAGTATGTCACAGTACATGTCAGCATTCATGGTTCTTCAGCAAACTGTTTGTGGGCTTTCTTGTGCATCATCTTTAGTAGAGGCTTCCTTCTGGGACAACAGCCATGCAGACCAATTTGATGCAGTGTATGGCGCTGACAGGCTGACACCCCCCCCCCCCCCCCCCACCCAAGAGATTGGATTCTCCAATCTCTTTTTATCCTTATTGATTTATCTTTTAAATCTAAAACTACTGCACTGTGATCGGTCTAGGTCAAATCTTGAATCCTTATATTCTTAACTTTGTTTATTGCCCCCAGATCTCCTAAGATCACATCTATTCTTGAACAGGCATTAGAGAAGCATGTATAATCTCTTTCCTCTACATGATATAATCTCCATATATCATATATTGAGTTTCTATCTAATATCGCACAACATTTATTTGCTTGTCTTATCACATTTCCATCTATGTTCTTATTTAATAAGGTCTGTTTATCCTGCTGTGGATCCAGAATGCAATTGAAATCTCCTACTCATAGAAAATTGCCTTGTTTTACTTTTTCTATTCTATTAAAGAAATACAATTGTGAGGGCTTTTTTTGGAACATGAACATTAACTGAAGTCCTACTGATATCATTAATCTCTCCTACTAAAAATATAAATCTTCCATCTGTATCAATCTCTTGGTATTTCAATTGGATCTCTACCTTTCTAGCCACCAATATAGCTATCCCTCTTTTTTTTTTTTTAATTAGGAAGCGAGGAGGTGAAGACTGTTGGATATCTATTCGATTTTACATTTAATTTAGCCACTAACCTCCAATGTGTCTCTTGTATACAGCAGATATCAATTTTTTCCTTATATAAAAACTGGGTCAGAATGGACATTTTTTGTGGTGTATTTAAACCTTGTGCATTAATCGTACAGCATCTTACCATATTTGATTGTGTTATCTTTTTATCATCTCCTCTAATAATAATAATAATAATAATAATAATAATAATAATAATAATAATAACAACAAAGTATTTAACCAGGAAAGGCACATTCAATTACTCTGGTTTTCAAGTACTTCCTGGGACCTCTAACACCAAGTCCTTTACCAAAATACATTATGTTTACAAATACATAACAAATTACATTCACATAGACCAACATAAACATCCAAACTACTATCCCCATATAGCAGTTGGAATACCATTCCCCAGCACTATTTCCCTCTGCATGGAAATAAAGAGCCATAACTAATATGGCTCAAAGAGCCTAACCAGTGAGGAAACCATTCATTTGAACTGAGGTAAGCCCGGACCGGAATCCAGGAGCCAGAGGATAGAACAAAAAAAAAGTGATAGGCATAACCAAGTGATCATCCAATCCATTTTACATAGTTATAATAATCATTCATTGCTTATCTTAAGGATATATAGAACATGAATGACTCAGGTTATTCATTACTCTAACTCTTTCCCTCTTTAATTTTAACTATAAGCTGTTAGTTTTCCCTTTTTCTATTTAATTTGCTAAATATCATCAATTTTATAAAAATAAAATAAAAAAGGAGATAAAAAACGTGTATAACACTCAATTAATTAGTGTATACTATTTAAGTTAGATACGTCTCAACTCAATCTATGTGGATTCTTAACCTTCCCCTTTATATTTCTTTTCCCATATCTTGAGCATTATCTAATGTATTTAATAATATTTTTTTCCTTTCTTTTTCCCCTTCCATTTCCTTTCTCCTTTGTAGTGTTGTATTTTTATATTAACTACGTGCCTATTAAAAAGTATTACTTCCATCCTTGCCACGACTTATCACCATACTACACGAATATGGGCTAATCTCGTATTACAAGCTAAATACCACTAAAACACAAGCTCTACCGAGCCACATTCCCTGAGCTACGAGTACGACAGCTGCACCTTACATTCCAGTTTGGTTGGAGACGGAAGGACATCACCTACCTAGGAGTGAAGCTAGCACTCCATACCCAAACCATAATGACCCTTAACTATGGTCCAATCCAACATATGTGCAACTCCAATTTTCAGAAGTGGAGGCAGGTTCGGTTGTCGTGGCTGGGCAGACTCCATACAATAAAAATGGTGCTGCTACCCAAAATTTTATACATCTTTAGAATGCTGCCTATCCAAATCCCACCCTGTTTTTTCAAGAAGATCCAAACCACCTTAAACAGATATTTATGGGGAGGCACAAAAACTCGGTTGCCCCTTTCCTTGCTCCAAAACACCCAATCAATGGGGGGACTGGGCCTCCCAAAAATAAGTACATACTATGAGGCAGTCATTCTGGAATCCGCAATACATCTGCATGCTCCAAGACACACATTCCAATGAGTCGATATGGAACAGGACAAAGTTCCCACACTATCCCTGGTGAATATAATGTGGACACTGTAAACATTTAGATTACAGGGGCTAGTGCTATACCCAAGCTATTAGCTGCCAGAACGGACAAAGGAAAATATTCCATACAGGCCCCCTTGGGGGCGATCAAAGGACTCTCGCCATTGTTATCCCTAAAATCATGGACAGCATATGGTATTTCTCGTATAAGAGACTTATGCTCTCAGTCCAAAATTATGGCATTCCCTGTCTTAAAAGAAAAATATAATTTACCTAACTCTCTGATCTTTCACTATCTCCAGCTAAAAAGCATCATACAAGACAAGGTAACCACAAGATCACCAACACAAAATCCACAAGACATCTCAGCATTGACACTCATCGAGAGATGTCAGAAACAATTTCCATTATATTTCACTTTGGGCATGACAAAAATTATAAAAGAGAAAAAAAAAATGGAAAACTTATGTCCCTTAGACCGATTCTCCTGCATCCATAATATTTGTTTCTCTTAGCCATATCTTCAATTTCTCTGGAGATCGAAATTGTGTCCATCTTCTATTGTGCCAAAGGATATTCTCCTTAATTTGGCAGGAAGAGCAACATACAAGCACGTCCCTTGGAATATTATCTGGCAAGTGTGGAGCCATGAATGTCCTGCGCAATCGTTGGAAATAGTGTGGGTACCCTTCTTACTCAATTCCCAAGTTTAAAATAAATTCTTAAAGAGATTTTCATTAGAATCAGATTCTGGAATACCTCTGAGTCTTATATTTGTGCATCTTGATCAGTCCACCAGGTCTGCTTTCTTCTTTTCCAGATATGATATTTCATTCTTATTTTGAATGTTCCTCTCTTCTTAAAGAACCACTATAGTGCCAGGAAATCATACTCGTTTTCCTGGCACTATAGTGCCCTGAGGGTGCCCCCACCCTCAGGGTCCCACTCCCGCCGGGCTCTAGGGGGAGGAAGGGGTTAAACTTACCTCTTTCTCCAGTGCCGGGGTGGGGAGCTCTCCTCTCCACCTCCTCTCCGCCTCCTCTCCGCCTCCTCGGCTGAATGCGCATGCGTGGCACGAGCTGCGCGCGCATTCAGCCAGTCTCATAGGAAAGCATTTATAATGCTTTCCTATGGACACTAATGCTTTCCTATGGACGCTGGCGTCTTCTCACTGTGATTTTCACAGTGAGAAGCACGCAAGCGCCTCTAGCGGCTGTCAATGAGACAGCCACTAGATGCTGGATTAACCCATTTATAAACATATAGCTCCATGGGGAGCATGAGCACCACACATGTCATGCTTTATGGAGATAGGAGGCAGCGCAGCACAGGAGAGTTGTGTTCATGATGGGGCATGACGTGGAAAGTTAGTAAAAATAAAGAGACTTTTGCTAAAGGAGAAGATACAATCAAGTAGGTGAGAGGCCAAGGATAGTGTCTTCATAATTATAATAATCTGAAAAGTAAATATGAGCTTGGTGAACCACCTTTCTTAAGCATATTGAGATTAAGCCTTGGTTTACTGAGTGAAATAAAGTGTTGCATGAAATAGGAAAATCATTATTTCATTATTTTTTTATTTTGAGTCCCGAACTCTTTAAACGTTATAGAGTGGTTACTAGATTAATACCTTGTGATTTTTTTAGAGGCAGACAAGCCATAAGATACTTTATTGGAAAGAGAAAAATCAGCGCTAGATTGCCACACAAGAAAATAATAGTAAGGCTGCAATCCTTAAATGGGAGTCCCCTATAATCCCCTAATGATAAGAAATGATGCAAAATAGAACAAAAAAAGGTTGCACCTAAAATATACAGTAAAACATATAAGAGTGTATATAATAAATAATATAAAATAATACAATTTAATATTAAATATTAAATGAAATATTTTCAATTATCCATTTATATTTCATTTAATATTTAATATTAAATTGTATTATTTTATATTATTTATTATATACACTCTTATATGTTTTACTGTATATTTTAGGCGCAACCTTTTTTTGTTCTATTTTGCATAAGATACTTTATTACCAAATGTTGGATTCACCATATGGTTGACATGTCCTTTAGTTCTAAAGATAAGGTTCTTTATCATAAACTTATTTATTAAGATATTTTTGTTATGAGAGCATATGCTTGCTCTTATTGTTAAATTATTGAGTTTAATGACCAAGATAATTAATTATCTTTGCAAATTGCTAGATATAGTATTTTTTTAATGATACCCATTCTTCATTTATTGTTTGTATGAGAAGCTGAGGTACCCTCATACAAAATAATCCTATCCTTTTCAGTGAATAAAAGTGCTTTAGAGATAATAACGAATTTGATAGCATTTGCCCCTTTTCATGATTATTAAGCCTTTTGAATTAAAAGGACCTAACTGAATTATGCATTTAAAAATATTTCCTCCCACAAAAGGAAATCCAGTAACAGTGGAAAAAAAGTATATTGACAACAGAGGTAAAAAAAACAAGAAAAAAAAAACACTTAATGTGTTGATTTCCTCAATTGAAAGAGCACACTGATAAGAACAAACAGGAGCTGTGTTTATTTAATCATTAATACATTATACAAATGCATTTGAACCTATAAATGTAACTAATTATTAAAACAGGTAACTACATAAAAATATATTGAAACATGAAAATATGTGTCACATATTTTAGTAATAATAGAACACCGCAAAAAAGTAAACATTATTTTCATGAATAACCAAAACACTATGTATAAAACAGATAGATAGATAGATAAAAAGATGGATAGATAGATACAGTATCTCACAAAAGTGAGTGCACCCCACACATTTCTGTAAATTATTATATCTTTTCATGAGACAACACTGAAGAAATGACCCTCTGCTACAATGTAAAGTAGTAAGTGTACAGCCTGTATAACAGTGTAAATTTGCTGTCCCCTCAAAATAACTCAACACACAGCCATTAATGTCTAAACCGTTGGCAACAAAAGTGAGTACACCCCTAAATGGAAATGTCCAAATTGGGCACAAATTGTGAATATTTTGTGTGGCCAAAATTATTTTCCAGCACTGCCTTAACCCTCATGGGCATGGATTTCACTAGAGCTTCACGGGTTGCCACTGGAGTCCTCTTCCACTCCTCCATGATGACATCACGGAGCTGGTGGATGTTATCGACCGTGCGCCCCCCACTTTCCATTTGAGGATGCCCCACAGATGCTCAATAAGGTTTAGCTTTGGAGACATGCTTGGACAGTCTATCACCTTTATCTTCAGCTTCTTTAGCAAGGCAGTGGTCCTCTTGGAGGTGTGTTTGGGGTCGTTATTATGTTGGAATACTGCCCTGTGGCACAGTCTCTGAAGGGAGGGGATCATGCTCTGCTTAAGTATGTCACAGTACATGTCAGCATTCATGGTTCTTCAGCAAACTGTTTGTGGGCTTTCTTGTGCATCATCTTTAGTAGAGGCTTCCTTCTGGGACAACAGCCATGCAGACCAATTTGATGCAGTGTATGGCGCTGACAGGCTGACACCCCCCCCCCCCCCCCCCCACCCAAGAGATTGGATTCTCCAATCTCTTTTTATCCTTATTGATTTATCTTTTAAATCTAAAACTACTGCACTGTGATCGGTCTAGGTCAAATCTTGAATCCTTATATTCTTAACTTTGTTTATTGCCCCCAGATCTCCTAAGATCACATCTATTCTTGAACAGGCATTAGAGAAGCATGTATAATCTCTTTCCTCTACATGATATAATCTCCATATATCATATATTGAGTTTCTATCTAATATCGCACAACATTTATTTGCTTGTCTTATCACATTTCCATCTATGTTCTTATTTAATAAGGTCTGTTTATCCTGCTGTGGATCCAGAATGCAATTGAAATCTCCTACTCATAGAAAATTGCCTTGTTTTACTTTTTCTATTCTATTAAAGAAATACAATTGTGAGGGCTTTTTTTGGAACATGAACATTAACTGAAGTCCTACTGATATCATTAATCTCTCCTACTAAAAATATAAATCTTCCATCTGTATCAATCTCTTGGTATTTCAATTGGATCTCTACCTTTCTAGCCACCAATATAGCTATCCCTCTTTTTTTTTTTTAATTAGGAAGCGAGGAGGTGAAGACTGTTGGATATCTATTCGATTTTACATTTAATTTAGCCACTAACCTCCAATGTGTCTCTTGTATACAGCAGATATCAATTTTTTCCTTATATAAAAACTGGGTCAGAATGGACATTTTTTGTGGTGTATTTAAACCTTGTGCATTAATCGTACAGCATCTTACCATATTTGATTGTGTTATCTTTTTATCATCTCCTCTAATAATAATAATAATAATAATAATAATAATAATAATAATAACAACAAAGTATTTAACCAGGAAAGGCACATTCAATTACTCTGGTTTTCAAGTACTTCCTGGGACCTCTAACACCAAGTCCTTTACCAAAATACATTATGTTTACAAATACATAACAAATTACATTCACATAGACCAACATAAACATCCAAACTACTATCCCCATATAGCAGTTGGAATACCATTCCCCAGCACTATTTCCCTCTGCATGGAAATAAAGAGCCATAACTAATATGGCTCAAAGAGCCTAACCAGTGAGGAAACCATTCATTTGAACTGAGGTAAGCCCGGACCGGAATCCAGGAGCCAGAGGATAGAACAAAAAAAAAGTGATAGGCATAACCAAGTGATCATCCAATCCATTTTACATAGTTATAATAATCATTCATTGCTTATCTTAAGGATATATAGAACATGAATGACTCAGGTTATTCATTACTCTAACTCTTTCCCTCTTTAATTTTAACTATAAGCTGTTAGTTTTCCCTTTTTCTATTTAATTTGCTAAATATCATCAATTTTATAAAAATAAAATAAAAAAGGAGATAAAAAACGTGTATAACACTCAATTAATTAGTGTATACTATTTAAGTTAGATACGTCTCAACTCAATCTATGTGGATTCTTAACCTTCCCCTTTATATTTCTTTTCCCATATCTTGAGCATTATCTAATGTATTTAATAATATTTTTTTCCTTTCTTTTTCCCCTTCCATTTCCTTTCTCCTTTGTAGTGTTGTATTTTTATATTAACTACGTGCCTATTAAAAAGTATTACTTCCATCCTTGCCACGACTTATCACCATACTACACGAATATGGGCTAATCTCGTATTACAAGCTAAATACCACTAAAACACAAGCTCTACCGAGCCACATTCCCTGAGCTACGAGTACGACAGCTGCACCTTACATTCCAGTTTGGTTGGAGACGGAAGGACATCACCTACCTAGGAGTGAAGCTAGCACTCCATACCCAAACCATAATGACCCTTAACTATGGTCCAATCCAACATATGTGCAACTCCAATTTTCAGAAGTGGAGGCAGGTTCGGTTGTCGTGGCTGGGCAGACTCCATACAATAAAAATGGTGCTGCTACCCAAAATTTTATACATCTTTAGAATGCTGCCTATCCAAATCCCACCCTGTTTTTTCAAGAAGATCCAAACCACCTTAAACAGATATTTATGGGGAGGCACAAAAACTCGGTTGCCCCTTTCCTTGCTCCAAAACACCCAATCAATGGGGGGACTGGGCCTCCCAAAAATAAGTACATACTATGAGGCAGTCATTCTGGAATCCGCAATACATCTGCATGCTCCAAGACACACATTCCAATGAGTCGATATGGAACAGGACAAAGTTCCCACACTATCCCTGGTGAATATAATGTGGACACTGTAAACATTTAGATTACAGGGGCTAGTGCTATACCCAAGCTATTAGCTGCCAGAACGGACAAAGGAAAATATTCCATACAGGCCCCCTTGGGGGCGATCAAAGGACTCTCGCCATTGTTATCCCTAAAATCATGGACAGCATATGGTATTTCTCGTATAAGAGACTTATGCTCTCAGTCCAAAATTATGGCATTCCCTGTCTTAAAAGAAAAATATAATTTACCTAACTCTCTGATCTTTCACTATCTCCAGCTAAAAAGCATCATACAAGACAAGGTAACCACAAGATCACCAACACAAAATCCACAAGACATCTCAGCATTGACACTCATCGAGAGATGTCAGAAACAATTTCCATTATATTTCACTTTGGGCATGACAAAAATTATAAAAGAGAAAAAAAAAATGGAAAACTTATGTCCCTTAGACCGATTCTCCTGCATCCATAATATTTGTTTCTCTTAGCCATATCTTCAATTTCTCTGGAGATCGAAATTGTGTCCATCTTCTATTGTGCCAAAGGATATTCTCCTTAATTTGGCAGGAAGAGCAACATACAAGCACGTCCCTTGGAATATTATCTGGCAAGTGTGGAGCCATGAATGTCCTGCGCAATCGTTGGAAATAGTGTGGGTACCCTTCTTACTCAATTCCCAAGTTTAAAATAAATTCTTAAAGAGATTTTCATTAGAATCAGATTCTGGAATACCTCTGAGTCTTATATTTGTGCATCTTGATCAGTCCACCAGGTCTGCTTTCTTCTTTTCCAGATATGATATTTCATTCTTATTTTGAATGTTCCTCTCTTCTTAAAGAACCACTATAGTGCCAGGAAATCATACTCGTTTTCCTGGCACTATAGTGCCCTGAGGGTGCCCCCACCCTCAGGGTCCCACTCCCGCCGGGCTCTAGGGGGAGGAAGGGGTTAAACTTACCTCTTTCTCCAGTGCCGGGGTGGGGAGCTCTCCTCTCCACCTCCTCTCCGCCTCCTCTCCGCCTCCTCGGCTGAATGCGCATGCGTGGCACGAGCTGCGCGCGCATTCAGCCAGTCTCATAGGAAAGCATTTATAATGCTTTCCTATGGACACTAATGCTTTCCTATGGACGCTGGCGTCTTCTCACTGTGATTTTCACAGTGAGAAGCACGCAAGCGCCTCTAGCGGCTGTCAATGAGACAGCCACTAGATGCTGGATTAACCCATTTATAAACATATAGCTCCATGGGGAGCATGAGCACCACACATGTCATGCTTTATGGAGATAGGAGGCAGCGCAGCACAGGAGAGTTGTGTTCATGATGGGGCATGACGTGGAAAGTTAGTAAAAATAAAGAGACTTTTGCTAAAGGAGAAGATACAATCAAGTAGGTGAGAGGCCAAGGATAGTGTCTTCATAATTATAATAATCTGAAAAGTAAATATGAGCTTGGTGAACCACCTTTCTTAAGCATATTGAGATTAAGCCTTGGTTTACTGAGTGAAATAAAGTGTTGCATGAAATAGGAAAATCATTATTTAATTATTTTTTTATTTTGAGTCCCGAACTCTTTAAACGTTATAGAGTGGTTACTAGATTAATACCTTGTGATTTTTTTAGAGGCAGACAAGCCATAAGATACTTTATTGGAAAGAGAAAAATCAGCGCTAGATTGCCACACAAGAAAATAATAGTAAGGCTGCAATCCTTAAATGGGAGTCCCCTATAATCCCCTAATGATAAGAAATGATGCAAAATAGAACAAAAAAAGGTTGCACCTAAAATATACAGTAAAACATATAAGAGTGTATATAATAAATAATATAAAATAATACAATTTAATATTAAATATTAAATGAAATATTTTCAATTATCCATTTATATTTCATTTAATATTTAATATTAAATTGTATTATTTTATATTATTTATTATATACACTCTTATATGTTTTACTGTATATTTTAGGCGCAACCTTTTTTTGTTCTATTTTGCATAAGATACTTTATTACCAAATGTTGGATTCACCATATGGTTGACATGTCCTTTAGTTCTAAAGATAAGGTTCTTTATCATAAACTTATTTATTAAGATATTTTTGTTATGAGAGCATATGCTTGCTCTTATTGTTAAATTATTGAGTTTAATGACCAAGATAATTAATTATCTTTGCAAATTGCTAGATATAGTATTTTTTTAATGATACCCATTCTTCATTTATTGTTTGTATGAGAAGCTGAGGTACCCTCATACAAAATAATCCTATCCTTTTCAGTGAATAAAAGTGCTTTAGAGATAATAACGAATTTGATAGCATTTGCCCCTTTTCATGATTATTAAGCCTTTTGAATTAAAAGGACCTAACTGAATTATGCATTTAAAAATATTTCCTCCCACAAAAGGAAATCCAGTAACAGTGGAAAAAAAGTATATTGACAACAGAGGTAAAAAAAACAAGAAAAAAAAAACACTTAATGTGTTGATTTCCTCAATTGAAAGAGCACACTGATAAGAACAAACAGGAGCTGTGTTTATTTAATCATTAATACATTATACAAATGCATTTGAACCTATAAATGTAACTAATTATTAAAACAGGTAACTACATAAAAATATATTGAAACATGAAAATATGTGTCACATATTTTAGTAATAATAGAACACCGCAAAAAAGTAAACATTATTTTCATGAATAACCAAAACACTATGTATAAAACAGATAGATAGATAGATAAAAAGATGGATAGATAGATACAGTATCTCACAAAAGTGAGTGCACCCCACACATTTCTGTAAATTATTATATCTTTTCATGAGACAACACTGAAGAAATGACCCTCTGCTACAATGTAAAGTAGTAAGTGTACAGCCTGTATAACAGTGTAAATTTGCTGTCCCCTCAAAATAACTCAACACACAGCCATTAATGTCTAAACCGTTGGCAACAAAAGTGAGTACACCCCTAAATGGAAATGTCCAAATTGGGCACAAATTGTGAATATTTTGTGTGGCCAAAATTATTTTCCAGCACTGCCTTAACCCTCATGGGCATGGATTTCACTAGAGCTTCACGGGTTGCCACTGGAGTCCTCTTCCACTCCTCCATGATGACATCACGGAGCTGGTGGATGTTATCGACCGTGCGCCCCCCACTTTCCATTTGAGGATGCCCCACAGATGCTCAATAAGGTTTAGCTTTGGAGACATGCTTGGACAGTCTATCACCTTTATCTTCAGCTTCTTTAGCAAGGCAGTGGTCCTCTTGGAGGTGTGTTTGGGGTCGTTATTATGTTGGAATACTGCCCTGTGGCACAGTCTCTGAAGGGAGGGGATCATGCTCTGCTTAAGTATGTCACAGTACATGTCAGCATTCATGGTTCTTCAGCAAACTGTTTGTGGGCTTTCTTGTGCATCATCTTTAGTAGAGGCTTCCTTCTGGGACAACAGCCATGCAGACCAATTTGATGCAGTGTATGGCGCTGACAGGCTGACACCCCCCCCCCCCCCCACCCATTCAACCTCTGCAGCAATGCTGGCAGCACTCATACATCTATTTTCCAAAGACAACCTCTGGATATGACGCTGAGCATGTGCACTCAACTTCTTTGGTCGACCATGGCTAAGCTTGGCAATCTTCTTATAGCCTAGGTCATCTTTATGTAGAGTGTGACAAACTCACCTCTCCAAGTGAGTTTGCCACGAGCTCCTGGAGGAGCCTGCTTGCCAGCCTCCTGCCCACAGACTATGGGCCCTACAGGGAAACCTGTAAAAAACTACCAAACTTGACCAACCCTTAGCACTGATTTCATGGAACTGTTTTGGGCATAAGACCAGGTGCACGGTCTGTCAAAATTATGACTTCCAGGAAATTCCTGAACCCCTGAACTGATCTGGGTGATTTTTGGATATGTTGGTCACCTAGATCAGGGCTATCAGGGGATGTAACATTGTGGGGACATGAACATTTTAACACAACTGCTCCATATTTACACCTGGGACCTTGTAACACTAACGAGTAACATGACACCGGTGAGGGAAAATGGCTAATGGAGCCCAATTTGGACATTTCCACTAAGGGGTGTACTGACTTTTTGTTGCCAACGGTTTAGACATTAACGGCTATGTATTGAGTTGTTTTGAGGGGACAGCAAATTGACACTGTTATACAGGCTGTACACTTACTACTTTACATTGTAGCAGAGTGTCTATCTGTTGTATTTTTAGATAGATAGATAGATAGAAAGATCAAGTCAAAAGATATTTAGATATTAGTGCAAAACATTTTGCTTAAATATAGTTACATTTGTGAATTTTGCTACACTTTTCATGGTATTGGCTTAGATTGATGAATGTATACTAAAATCAGTAGTCCATCCTTTTTTTTGTTTATTTTGGTTTTATTCAAGTTTTTCATGGAAGAGAACAGTACATTAGTATACACTAAAATATGAGGTTACAGAGTTACCAATCGTGACATGTACATTTTCGTATTCAGGTGAAAAAATAACATAGGTGAACAAAGTAGGTTAACAGATTATGTCATATATAGGTGCGTACTACAGATAAGTAGCATTGTTTATCATTGTCCTACAGTTACGTATTGCACTCAAGATTTTAGTGTTAGTGGTACCAGGAGTTGCGTCATTATAGTACACAAGCAGCCTATTCATTGTAATTCTTGGGTATCTAGTGTTGTATGCCATCCCGTTTGTCAGCTATTAAGTACCTGGACATTGTGTTCCAAATCTAACATAAATATGAGCGGGTGTAAACTTTGGGTAGGTAGTGGGGGGGGGGGGGGAAATAGGAGGTAATAAAGAAGATAGGGATATGAAACTATAACTAAAAGAAAGCATGGCAATTTCAGCATAATGTGAGTCAATAACTGTGGCGTGAATATGCATCATGTCACTGCTTGCTCACTTCAAATATTAGGGTAGCATCAGTGTAGCGAGTTAGTTGCGTGGCAGTGTATTTTTGAGATCTGGTGTGTATTTGTGGTCAAGTTGCGCAGTTGTCCTGCACCAACTGTGTGTCCCTCCCTAGAGGTTTTGGTGTATTCACTACCTGGTCCCACCCTGTCTTAAGCTCTAAGTGGGAAATCCATGGTCCCCAAGTTGTGGGGTATAGTGTCTTGTGACCCGATAGTGAGCAAGTAATTCTTCCATCTGTCTGATACGTTCCACCTTAGAGTACCATTCCTCCAGAGGTGGTGCCACTTGCTGTTTCCAACATTTGGGTATCATAGCCTTAGCGGCTGTGAGTAAGTAATACTCAATGATTTGTAATATTTCTTCGGGGGTTTGGGAGACAGGTGGAGGAATATCACTTCAAAGGATTGTGGTTTTGGAATCTGAGCAATATTTGATATTATTTTCAAGATCGTGGACCAGTATCCTTGTAGTACCTCACAGTCCCACCATATAAGCTTATATGTGCTCCTCTCACACCTGCAGCATATGTCTGGCACCAAGGGGTAGATGTGGTGTAACCCCTCGGGTGTTCTGTACCACCTTGTGAGTAGTTTATAATTTGTTTCAACTAATGGTATATTAAGTGTGTTTTTGTGTGCATGTTGAAACATTTTCTTCCAGTCTGATGGAGAGAATGTGTTGTTCAGTTCCTTGGACCACTCCACAACATATTTAGGGAGTGTGTCCCGGTCAGCATTTTGGATGATGGAATGGATAAATGTAAGTGGTTTCTGTTTAATTTGAGTGTTTGAACACCACTCCGTAACCCTAGTAGGAACCGCTAAGCCTTTAATTGATATGACAAGCTGAGATAATTGGTGGTATTCAAAAGTTTGAAGGAAGGGATGGTGTGTGGCCTTGCTGAGTTCTAAAAGAGGTTTTAATTTTCCCTCCGCTATCACTTCCCTCAAAGTAATATATGGGAGTTGTGAAGGTCGTAGCCACCTTAGTCCAGTTATCCCTGGGGGAAATGTTGGGTTGTGTGAGATAGGTGTCAGTGGGGAGATGTTTCCTATCGGTCTGAGTTTAGGTGCATGCTTCTTCCACAGACTTAGTAAATGGCTAATGGTGGGATGTCGACGATGACACAATCTAGATATTTATTCCATTTGCTATGGCAGGGTGGCCAATGGGAGTTGTGTCCATTCTTGTTCTAGGGATTTCCAGTGTTGTGTGCTGTGTGGGCGGCACCAGTCTAGGATTCTAGTGAATTGAGTTGTCAGTATTTAAATGGGTCAGGTAAGCCAAGTCCCCCATTGATTTTGGGTCTAGTGAGTGTATCAAATGACAGTGTTGGCCTATGGCCAAACTATATGTAGTCTGTGAACATTTTTCTTAGGGTTGTAAAAAAGAATGAGGGAATACCCACAGGCAGAGTCTGAAACATATATAACAAGCGTGGGAGGATATTCATCTTAATTATGTTTACCCATCCCATCCAGGAGAAGTGAGGTTTGTTCCATTTAGCTAGGTCTCTGGTTAGAGTTTGCAGAAGTGGAGAGTAGTTGGAGGCAAAAATGTCTTCAACCTCCGGCGTTAGCTTAATTCCTAGGTATTTTATAAGAGAGGTGGTCACTTTAAAATGGAAGTGCAGTCTGAGCAATTGCATTATGTGGTGTGGTGTTGCTATCGGTAGGATTTCACTTTTTTCATAGTTGACTTTAAAATTTGAGACATCAGAGTAAAGTGACAATTCTATCATCAGAGCTGGGAGGGAAGTTGTAGGGTAAGTGATAGTGAATAATAAATCATCTGCATATGCAGAAACTTTGTATTGTGAGGTGTGACCCTGTATTCCGGTTATGTCGCTATTTGAGCAGATTGCGTTTAAAAAGGGCTCAAGGGATAAAATAAATAATAGTGGGGATAAAGGGCAGCCCTGCCTTGTTCTGTTTTGGATAGGTTGTGGGTTGGATTTTGTACCATTTACTTGAACCCTGGCCTGCGGGTGTGTGTATATGGCACATACCCATGCCAGCCATTTGTCGCCAAAGACCGCGGCTCTCGCGAGACTTACACTGGGAGCTGACCGAGGTGCTGAACGGACAGCGCGGAGGAGGAGAGAGCTGACAGGAGCTGCAGGAGAGGTAAGTAACGCTCTCTCACAGCCCCCACAGCCCCAGTCTGTATTATGGCAATGCAAATTGCCATAATACAGACTATTGACTCGAGTATAAGCCGAGTTGGGTTTTATCAGCACAAAAAATGTGCTGAAAAACTCGGCTTATACTCGAGTATAAACGGTAATTGATTAGAACGGATGGTTTGTATGCATATTTTCTTTTGTAAATTTCTTGGGTGTGGTTCGTTTCTATAGATATCTAGGTGGACATTAAAGTAGTTATTAGCAAAGTTATTAGATTGTCTAATAGTGTGGGTTCAAACAAGAGAATGTAGGGCATACATAACATTGGCAATATCATGGGTTATACATTGCATGTCTCGGTTTGGGATTGCAGTCCCGTTATGTCGTGACAGCTTATCAGGACCGGTTTGTGTTTAGGTCCCTTTGTCTCGGGGTCTGTCCGTTTGGTGACCCAGAAGAGCGTGTATGTGAGGGCTTGCGTTTCCTGGGGCTGTTCAAGTCCCCGCGGCGCTGTGGTTGTGGAGGTTTTGGCAAATGACCTGGGTCTTCGTACCAGTCTGGGACTTGTGTTTCTTGTAATCCGAGAGCTTGGATAAAGTTGGGTACGTCGTCCGCTGTTTGGACCGTAGCAGTGATTCCGTTGTTGGTAGCCGTTAGGCTAAAAGGAAACCCACACCTGTATCTGAGCTGTTTCTCTCATAGCTGCTTAGTGATTGGCGTCAGAGCCCTCCGGCCTTGTATAGTGATCCATGATAAATCCTGGAATAGTTGAATTGGATGTTCCATGTAGCATATCGCAGGTACTGTTCTTGCCTGTTTCATAATGGCTTCTTTAAGTGTGAAGTCTTGTAAGGAACAAATTACATCTCGAGAAGCGTCGTCGGGCCGGCCCTTAGGCCTTAGGGCTCTGTTCGCTCTGACGAATTTAATTGGTGTGTCATTTCGCAGCAGTCTGTGTGTGTGTGTGTGTGTGTGTATGTATGGACTCAGCAGTGTGTGTGTGTGTGTATGGACTCAGCAGTCTGTGTTTGTGTGTGTGTGTATGGACTCAGCAGTCTGTGTTTGTGTGTGTGTGTGTGTGTGTGTGTATGGACTCAGCAGTCTGTCTGTGTGTATGGACTCAGCAGTCTGTATGTGTGTATGGACTCAGCAATCTGTGTGTGTATGGACTCAGCACTGTGTGTGTTTGGACTCAGCAGTCTCTCTGTGTGTATGGACTCAGCAGTCTGTATGTGTGTATGGACTCAGCAATCTGTGTGTGTATGGACTCAGCACTGTGTGTGTTTGGACTCAGCAGTCGCTCTGTGTGTATGTGTGTCTGTGTGTGTGTGTGTGTATGGTCTCAGCAGTCTATGTGTCTGTTTGTCATGCCTTAACTATGGTATCCTCTTACTTCCTGGTTCCACGGAGCCTAGCCACACCCCTTTATGACACGGTCTCCTTATTTAATCCGACCGCACCAGCTGATCGACGCTGGATTATTGAACTACGTTCCGTACTCACGAACCGGCTACAACATCGTCGTGAAAGCCCTCTGTTACCGGACCGGACTGGAAGACTTCAAGTTCCCTTCACCTCTCCTCATCCACGACTAAAGCTGAACTCTCTCCATTCAGGATAACCGCCTCTGAGGAGATCTCGGGAACCAGTGTTCTATGTGCCGGAAGCTAAGTAAAACCTCTGTGATAAGCGTTGCATCTCAAAGCTGTTATTTCCTGTCTCCAAAGTCCTTCGATAAAACAAACCAGTTACAGCTAACTTCAACTCATACTTTATATCAGTTAGCTGCATCTGTCTTGCTTCAGTTAAAGCCTATGGAACAGCTATTGTAACTTCTTATCACCTAATTCATTAACACCACTAAGAGACTCTTTCTGATTCAGTGTCTGCTAATTACTACCGTTTACTACTTAAAGCTACAGTGCCTGTAATTGTGGACTTCAGTTATCGTTTACTACTTAAAGCTACAGTGCCTGTAATTGTGGACTTCAGTTATCGTTTACTAATTAAAGCTACAGTACCTGTAAATTGGATTTAAAGTCAATACCTTTTACTTTTTATAATAAATATTCAAACTATAAGAAATCTGCAGTTGTGTTCCTTCATAATAAATGTTTAGACGTGACACTGTTTTTGTATGGACTCAGCAGTCTCTGTGTGTGTATGGACTCAGCAGTATGTGTGTAAGGACACAGCAGTCTGTGTGTGTGTGTGTGTGTGTGTGTGTATGGACTCAGCAGTGTGTGTATGGACTCTGCTGGCTGTGTGTGTGTATGGACTCAGCAGTCTGTGTTTGTGTGTGTGTATGGACTCAGCAGTCTGTGTTTGTATGGACTTAGCAGTCTGTGTTTGTGTCTGTGTGTGTATGGACTCAGCAGTCTGTATGTGTGTATGGACTCAGCAGTCTGTATGTGTGTATGGACTCCGCAGTCTGTATGTGTGTATGGACTCAGCAGTCTGTATGTGTGTATGGACTCAGCAATCTGTGTGTGTATGGACTCAGCACTGTGTGTGTGTGTATGGACTCAGCAGTGTGTATGTATGTAAGTATGGACTCAGCAATGTGTGTGTGTAAGGACTCAGCAGTCTCTGTGTGTGTGTGTGTGTGTGTGTGTGTGTGTGTGTGTGTGTGTGTGTGTGTGTGTGCATGGACTCAGCAGTCTGTGTGTATGGACTCAGCAGTCTGTGTGTGTGTGTGTGTGCGCATGGACTCAGCAGTCTGTATGTATGGACTCAGCAGTCTGTGTGTATGGACTCAGCAGTCTGTGTGTATGGACTCAGCAGTCTGTGTGTGTGTGTGTGTGTGTGTGTGGACTCAGCAGTCTGTGTGTGTATGGACTCAGCACTGTGTGTGTTTGGACTCAGCAGTCTCTCTGTGTGTATGGACTCAGCAGTCTGTATGTGTGTATGGACTCAGCAGTCTGTATGTGTGTATGGACTCAGCAATCTGTGTGTGTATGGACTCAGCACTGTGTGTGTGTATGGACTCAGCAGTGTTTATGTATGTAAGTATGGACTCAGCAATGTGTGTGTGTATGGACTCAGCAGTCTGTGTGTGTGTGTGTGTGTGTGTGTGTGTGTGTGTGCATGGACTCAGCAGTTTGTGTGTATGGACTCAGCAGTCTGTGTGTGTGTGTGTGTGTGTGGACTCAGCAGTCTGTGTGTGTATGGACTCAGCAGTCTGTGTGTGTATGTGTATGGACTCAGCAGTCTATGTGTCTGTGTTTGTATGGACTTAGCAGTCTGTGTGTGTATGTGTATGGACTCAGCAGTCTATGTGTCTGTGTTTGTATGGACTTAGCAGTCTGTGTGTGTGTAAGGACTCAGCAGTCTGTGTGTGTGTAAGGACTCAGCAGTCTGTGTGTGTATGGACTCAGCAGTCTATGTGTCTGTGTTTGTATGGAATCAGCAGTCTTTGAGTGTGTGAGGACTCAACAGTCTGTCTGTGTGTGTGTGTGTGTGGACTCAGCAGTGTGTGTGTGTGTGTATGGACTCAGCAGTTTGTGTGTGTATAGACTCAGCAGTCTGTGTGTGTGTGTGTATGGACTCAGCAGTCTGTGTGTATGAACTCAGCAGTATGTGTGTATGGACTCAGCAGTATGTGTGTATGGACTCAGCAGTATGTGTGTATGTATGGATTCAGCAGTCTGTGTGTGTGTATGGACTCAGCAGTCTGTGTCTGTGGGTGTGGGTGTGGACTCAGCAGTCTGTGTCTGTGTGTGTGGACTCAGCAGTCTGTGTGTGTATGGACTCAGCAGTCTTTGTGTGTGTGTGTGTGTGTGTATGGACTCAGCAGTCTGTGTGTGTGTGTGTGTGGACTCAGCAGTGTGTGTGTGTGTGTGTGTATGGACTCAGCAGTTTGTGTGTGTATAGACTCAGCAGTCTGTGTGTGTATGGACTCAGCAGTCTGTGTGTATGAACTCAGCAGTATGTGTGTATGAACTCAGCAGTATGTGTGTATGGACTCAGCAGTATGTGTGTATGGACTCAGCAGTATGTGTGTATGGATTCAGCAGTCTGTGTGTGTGTATGGACTCAGCAGTCTGTGTCTGTGGGTGTGGGTGTGGACTCAGCAGTCTGTGTCTGTGTGTGTGGACTCAGCAGTCTGTGTGTGTATGGACTCAGCAGTCTTTGTGTGTGTGTGTGTGTGTGTGTATGGACTCAGCAGTCTGTGTGTGTGTGTGTATGGACTTGGCAGTCTGTGTGTATGGACTCAGCAGTCTGTGTGTGTGTATTGACTCAGCAGTCTATGTGTCTGTGTTTGTATGGACTTAGCAAGCTCTGTGTGTGTATGGACTCAGCAGTCTGTTTGTGTGTAAGGACGCAGCAGTCTGTGTGTGTGTGTGTGTGTGTGTGTGTATGTATGGACTCAGCAGTGTGTGTGTGTGTGTGTATGGACTCTGCAGTCTGTGTTTGTGTGTGTGTGTGTGTGTGTGTGTATGGACTCAGCAGTCTGTCTGTGTGTATGGACTCAGCAGTCTGTCTGTGTGTATGGACTCAGCAGTCTGTCTGTGTGTATGGACTCAGCAGTCTGTCTGTGTGTATGGACTCAGCAGTCTGTATGTGTGTATGGACTCAGCAATCTGTGTGTGTATGGACTCAGCACTGTGTGTTTGGACTCAGTAGTCTGTATGTGTGTTTGGACTCAGTAGTCTGTATGTGTGTATGGACTCAGCAGTCTGTATGTGTGTATGGACTCAGCAGTCTGTATGTGTGTATGGACTCAGCAGTCTCTCTGTGTGTATGGACTCAGCAGTCTGTATGTGTGTATGGACTCAGCAGTCTGTATGTGTGTATGGACTCAGCAGTCTGTATGTGTGTATGGACTCAGCACTGTGTGTGTTTGGACTCAGCACTGTGTGTGTATGTGTGTCTGTGTGTGTGTGTGTGTATGGTCTCAGCAGTCTATGTGTCTGTTTTTGTATGGACTCAGCAGTATGTGTGTAAGGACACAGCAGTCTGTGTGTGTGTGTGTGTGTGTGTGTATGGACTCAGCAGTGTGTGTATGGACTCTGCTGGCTGTGTGTCTGTATGGACTCAGCAGTCTGTGTGTGTGTATGGACTCAGCAGTCTGTGTTTGTGTCTGTGTGTGTATGGACTCAGCAGTCTGTATGTGTGTATGGACTCAGCAGTCTGTATGTGTGTATGTATGGACTCAGCAGTCTGTATGTGTGTATGTATGGACTCAGCAGTCTGTGTGTGTATGGACTCAGCAGTCTGTGTGTGTATGGACTCAGCAGTCTGTGTGTGTATGGACTCAGCAGTCTGTGTGTGTATGGACTCAGCAGTCTGTGTGTGGACTCAGCAGTCTGTGTGTGGACTCAGCAGTCTGTGTGTGTTTGGACTCAGCAGTCTGTGTGTGTGTGTGTGTGTGTGTGCGTATGGACTCAGCAGTCTGTGTGTCTGTGTTTGTATGGACTTAGCAGTCTGTGTGTGTGTAAGGACTCAGCAGTCTGTGTTTGTATGGAATCAGCAGTCTTTGAGTGTGTGAGGACTCAAAAGTCTGTGTGTGTGTGTGTGTGTGTGGACTCAGCAGTGTGTGTGTGTGTGTATGGACTCAGCAGTTTGTGTGTATGGACTCAGCAGTCTGTGTGTATGAACTCAGCAGTATGTGTGTATGGATTCAGCAGTCTGTCTGTGTGTATGGATTCAGCAGTCTGTCTGTGTGTATGGATTCAGCAGTCTGTCTGTGTGTATGGATTCAGCAGTCTGTCTGTGTGTATGGATTCAGCAGTCTGTCTGTGTGTATGGACTCAGCAGTCTGTGTCTGTGGGTGTGGGTGTGGACTCAGCAGTCTGTGTCTGTGTGTGTGGACTCAGCAGTCTGTGTCTGTGTATGGACTCAGCAGTCTTTGTGTGTGTGTGTGTGTGTGTGTGTATTGACTCAGCAGTCTATGTGTCTGTGTTTGTATGGACTTAGCAAGCTCTGTGTGTGTATGGACTCAGCAGTCTGTTTGTGTGTAAGGACGCAGCAGTCTGTGTGTGTGTGTGTGTGTGTGTGTGTATGTATGGACTCAGCAGTGTGTGTGTGTGTTTATGGACTCTGCAGTCTGTGTTTGTGTGTGTGTGTGTGTGTGTGTGTGTGTGTATGGACTCAGCAGTCTGTCTGTGTGTATGGACTCAGCAGTCTGTATGTGTGTATGGACTCAGCAGTCTGTATGTGTGTATGGACTCAGCACTGTGTGTGTTTGGACTCAGCACTGTGTGTGTTTGGACTCAGCACTGTGTGTGTATGTGTGTGTATGGTCTCAGCAGTCTATGTGTCTGTTTTTGTATGGACTCAGCAGTATGTGTGTAAGGACACAGCAGTCTGTGTGTGTGTGTGTGTGTGTGTATGGACTCAGCAGTGTGTGTATGGACTCTGCTGGCTGTGTGTCTGTATGGACTCAGCAGTCTGTGTTTGTGTGTGTGTATGGACTCAGCAGTCTGTGTTTGTGTCTGTGTGTGTATGGACTCAGCAGTCTGTATGTGTGTATGGACTCAGCAGTCTGTATGTGTGTATGGACTCAGCAGTCTGTATGTGTGTATGGACTCAGCAGTCTGTGTGTGTGTATGGACTCAGCAGTCTGTGTGTGTATGGACTCAGCAGTCTGTGTGTGTATGGACTCAGCAGTCTGTGTGTGTATGGACTCAGCAGTCTGTGTGTGTATGGACTCAGCAGTCTGTGTGTGTATGGACTCAGCAGTCTGTGTGTGTTTGGACTCAGCAGTCTGTGTGTGTTTGGACTCAGCAGTCTGTGTGTGTGTGTGTGTGTGCGTATGGACTCAGCAGTCTGTGTGTCTGTGTTTGTATGGACTCAGCAGTCTGTGTGTGTATGGACTCAGCAGTCTATGTGTCTGTGTTTGTATGGAATCAGCAGTCTTTGAGTGTGTGAGGACTCAAAAGTCTGTGTGTGTGTGTGTGTGTGTGTGGACTCAGCAGTGTGTGTGTGTGTGTATGGACTCAGCAGTTTGTGTGTGTGTATGGACTCAGCAGTCTGTGTGTATGAACTCAGCAGTATGTGTGTATGGACTCAGCAGTCTGTCTGTGTGTATGGATTCAGCAGTCTGTCTGTGTGTATGGACTCAGCAGTCTGTGTCTGTGGGTGTGGGTGTGGACTCAGCAGTCTGTGTCTGTGTGTGTGGACTCAGCAGTCTGTGTGTGTGTATGGACTCAGCAGTCTTTGTGTGTGTGTATGGACTCAGCAGTCTTTGTGTGTGTGTGTGTGTGTGTGTGTGTGTGTATGGACTCAGCAGTCTGTGTGTCTGTGTGTGTATATGGACTCAGCCGTCTGTGTGTGTGTGTGTGTATGGACTCAGCAGTCTGTGTGTGTGTATGTACTCAGCAGTCTGTATGTTTGTTTGTGTGTGTATGTATGGACTCAGCAGTCTGTGTGTCTGTGTGTGTATGTATGGACACAGCAGTCTGTGTGTCTGTGTGTGTATGGACTCAGCAGTCTGTGTCTGTGGACTCAGCAGTCTGTGTGTGTCTGTGGACTCAGCAGTCTGTGTGTGTGTATGGACTCAGCAGTCTGTGTGTGTGTATGGACTCAGCAGTCTTTGTGTGTGTGTGTGTGTGTGTGTGTGTGTGTATGGACTCAGCAGTCTGTGTGTCTGTGTGTGTATATGGACTCAGCCGTCTGTGTGTGTGTGTGTTTATGGACTCAGCAGTCTGTGTGTGTGTGTGTGGACTCAGCAGTCTGTGTGTGTGTGTGTGGACTCAGCAGTCTGTGTGTGTATGGACTCAGCAGTCTGTGTGTGTGTATGTACTCAGCAGTCTGTATGTTTGTTTGTGTGTGTATGTATGGACTCAGCAGTCTGTGTGTGTGTGTGTGTGTGGACTCAGCAGTCTTTGAGTGTGTGAGGACTCAGTGTGTGTGTGTGTGTGTGTGTGTGGACTCAGCAGTGTGTGTGTGTGTGTGTGTGTGTGTGTGGACTCAGCAGTGTGTGTGTGTGTGTGTGTGTGTGTGTGGACTCAGCAGTTTGTGTGTGTGTATAGACTCAGCAGTCTGTGTCTGTGTGTATGGACTCAGCAGTCTGTGTGTCTGTGTGTGTATGGACTCAGCAGTCTGTGTGTCTGTGTGTGTATGGACTCAGCAGTCTGTGTGTCTGTGTGTGTATGGACTCAGCAGTCTGTGTGTCTGTGTGTGTATGGACTCAGCAGTCTGTGTGTCTGTGTGTGTATGGACTCAGCAGTCTGTGTGTCTGTGTGTGTATGGACTCAGCCGTCTGTGTGTCTGTGTGTGTATGGACTCAGCCATCTGTGTGTGTGTGTATGGACTCAGCAGTCTGTGTGTGTGTGTGTATGGACTCAGCAGTCTGTGTGTCTGTGTGTGTATGGACTCAGCCGTCTGTGTCTGTGTGTGTGTGTGTGTGTATGGACTCAGCAGTCTTTGAGTGTGTGTGTGTGTGTGTATGTATGGACTCAGCAGTCTGTGTCTGTGTGTATGGACTCAGCAGTCTGTGTGTCTGTGTGTATGGACTCAGCAGTCTGTGTGTCTGTGTGTGTATGGACTCAGCAGTCTGTGTGTCTGTGTGTGTATGGACTCAGCAGTCTGTGTCTGTGTGTATGGACTCAGCAGTCTGTGTGTATGGACTCAGCAGTCTGTGTGTCTGTGTGTGTATTGACTCAGCAGTCTGGGTGTCTGTGTGTGTATGGACTCAGCCGTCTGTGTGTGTGTGGACTCAGCAGTCTGTGTGTGTGTGTGTGTGTGTGTGTGTGTGTATGGACTCAGCAGTCTGTATGTTTGTTTGTGTGTGTATGTATGGACTCAGCAGTCTGTGTGTGTATGTATGGACTCAGCAGTCTGTGTCTGTGTGTATGGACCCAGCAGTCTGTGTCTGTGTGTATGGACCCAGCAGTCTGTGTCTGTGTGTATGGACCCAGCAGTCTGTGTGTCTGTGTGTGTATGGACTCAGCAGTCTGTGTGTCTGTGTGTGTATGGACTCAGCAGTCTGTGTGTCTGTGTGTGTATGGACTCAGCAGTCTGTGTGTCTGTGTGTGTATGGACTCAGCAGTCTGTGTGTCTGTGTGTGTATGGACTCAGCAGTCTGTGTGTCTGTGTGTGTATGGACTCAGCCGTCTGTGTGTCTGTGTGTGTATGGACTCAGCCGTCTGTGTGTGTGTGTATGGACTCAGCAGTCTGTGTGTGTGTGTGTGTGTGTGTGTGTGTATGGACTCAGCAGTCTGTGTGTCTGTGTGTGTATGGACTCAGCCGTCTGTGTCTGTGTGTGTGTGTGTGTGTATGGACTCAGCAGTCTTTGAGTGTGTGTGTGTGTGTGTATGTATGGACTCAGCAGTCTGTGTCTGTGTGTATGGACTCAGCAGTCTGTGTGTCTGTGTGTATGGACTCAGCAGTCTGTGTGTCTGTGTGTGTATGGACTCAGCAGTCTGTGTGTCTGTGTGTCTGTGTGTGTATGACTCAGCAGTCTGTGTCTGTGTGTATGGACTCAGCAGTCTGTGTGTCTGTGTGTGTATTGACTCAGCAGTCTGGGTGTCTGTGTGTGTATGGACTCAGCCGTCTGTGTGTGTGTGGACTCAGCAGTCTGTGTGTGTGTGTGTGTGTGTGTGTATGGACTCAGCAGTCTGTATGTTTGTTTGTGTGTGTATGTATGGACTCAGCAGTCTGTGTGTGTATGTATGGACTCAGCAGTCTGTGTCTGTGTGTATGGACCCAGCAGTCTGTGTCTGTGTGTATGGACCCAGCAGTCTTTGTGTCTGTGTGTGTATGGACTCAGCCATCTGTGTGTGTGTGTGAGGACTCAACAGTCTGTGTGTGTGTGTGTGTGTGTGGACTCAGCAGTCTGTATGTTTGTTTGTGTGTGTATGTATGGACTCAGCAGTCTGTGTGTGTATGTATGGACTCAGCAGTCTGTGTCTGTGTGTATGGACCCAGCAGTCTGTGTGTCTGTGTGTGTATGGACTCAGCAGTCTGTGTGTCTGTGTGTGTATGGACTCAGCCGTCTGTGTGTCTGTGTGTGTATGGACTCAGCAGTCTGTGTGTGTGTGTGTGTGTGTGTGTGTATGGACTCAGCAGTCTGTGTGTGTGTGTATGTACTCAGCAGTCTGTATGTTTGTTTGTGTGTGTATGTATGGACTCAGCAGTCTGTGTGTGTATGTATGGACTCAGCAGTCTGTGTCTGTGTGTATGGACTCAGCAGTCTGTGTGTCTGTGTGTATGGACTCAGCAGTCTGTGTGTCTGTGTGTGTGTGTGTGTGTGTGTGTATGGACTGTGTATATGGATACAGTGCCAACTATGGCACTGTATCAAGGGAAATGTGTTTGTTTTTTAATAATCCCTGGTGGAAAATAATGTATCTTGCACCAGGTATTATAAAAATAAAAAAAAACACATTGTGTCGGGGGCGGGGCTTAACATGCATCAAGGGCGGGTTCAAACTGCGACGAAGGTGAGGTTAAATGTGCCCCCCTACTTTTGTCCCTGGCCCACCATGTGCCCCCCCTAAAAATGAATCCTAGAGATGCCACTGTCTGGAACCTGTGGCATTCCTGGGGTCCTTGGCAGGTACGGAGTCTCTTTTTTTGTTGCCCATTTTGTAGGATTGCTATGACTTAAAGCAGATTGAGCTCACCTCACACGTCTGCTCTCATTGCTTGGCGGACATAAAAACCCCCAGTCCATCCTTATAATTATGTCTGTTTTACAATTTCCAGATAATTTTTATTAGAAATAATGAAAGCCACCATAGTATAATTGCATCTGTTTGATTAACAATGATAATATTCCCCTTCAACTGGTTCTTGATATCAAATTATAAATGGAAATGGAAAATTATATATTGATTTCTGATAGATACAATTGGTTATCTGATCCTGATTTCCTCTATATCATGGTCATGTGAAATGTCCTTCAAAATATCTATTTTGCCTAATTAAGACACTGAGCAGCACTGAGATAGCATAGAGCTAAGCTGTGATATATCTTTGCAACAGTTAGGAAATGTATATGAGAGAAATAGGAATACCAAATGAATGTGTGCCAGATGTATGGAAGAGTGAAAATGAATTACCTTGATATCGTCTGTTCTTTTGTTCCCACCAACAGCTGTTACAGCATCCACAAGCTATTGCTATGCAATAATTTTTTTATACTTTTACGGATATTCTTGGCTTTTGTCCACTGATCAATATGTGGTTATAGAAAATCTTGCTCATCAGAACTCAATATTTCCTCATACAGAAACTCAAAACATATGACAGAAGAACATATGAGCAATACATATTAATACTTATATGACAATGCAGATGGGACTGCAGCTTTAGCAAGTAAAGACTACCTACTAACATTAAGTGAACTTATACGTAAATACATTATTAATTAGATAGCAGGGTTTTATGCATATGCAATGCTGGAACTGAGATGAAAGAAAGTTAGTCTATGAACTTGAATTTGGTTTAGTAGCAACATAAAATATTTTTTTTTTCATATTTAATACCACAAGGGGCCATAATGAGGTGGCTTATCACTTATCAGACTATGAGCTTGATTACAATTTTGAATAATAAAAATATGTAAAGACCTGTATCTTGTAATGAAGTATGATATGTGTATATTCTTTTATATATAGATATGATATAGATATCTGTTTGCCATTACACCTACACTAACTATGACCCACAACTACTACAAAAATGCTTTTGACTGATCAATTTATTTCATTATCAAAATAAATTTCTTTAACCTTCTAAGGCTTCAATTCATTATTTTTCCATAAGTTTTTTTAAATTATTTCATATTTGTGGATACCTTTTTAAAATGTTTTAATATTTTGAAAAATATTTCAATATTTTGACATCTTTTGATATCTTTTGATATATTGATTCATTTATATATTGTGTTTATATTTTAATATTTTGAAAAAGTGTATCCAAAAATATTAAATTGTTTCAAAAGCTTATCCAAAAATATTTAAATTGAGGTCTTTGTATTTTTCTATTCCCTTTAGCTAAACCTGTATGCACTCATCTTTTTTTCTTGCCTTTTGCAATTATGCCTTCACTTTATTATATCCTTTTCTAACTGTCAGAGTTAATCATAATTGCACCTGCTTTTATGTGTTGACAGATATCTGATGTTTATTTGTTTATCTTTACATATTAATTTACAAGTGCTCGTAAAATACCTGTCAAAGTGCTTGAAAGATGCCAGCCTCACCACCAGATCCAGGATTTGTATGGCTTCTAATAAACATTAAAGCAATTTATAATCCCACTTCTCTACATTCAATATCAGTAAAAAAGTCTTCATTGTTGATTATTAAGAGGATCGAAAAATCCATTGACACCTACCTCAAAGGCACAGCTGTCAAGTGCTGCAAAAAGCCTTATGATTTACTGCACTAAAACATGATCTCCTATCAGAGTTTTTCCATCCTGACAATGCACAAAAATAGCGCATACTTTAGTACATTCTGAGCTTTTTATTCAACCCGTCTAGCAGTATATTTATTCTAAGTGATACATCTTGTATCCTTCATTGAAACTTTAGAAGATTCCTTTCACCCTCTCACTCTATGCTTAGCCCCTTACTATTCATATTACCATCTACATCCCGTTTGTAGGTTATTTGAACTCTCTAACTACCATTTTCTTCTATATTTTCCATTTGTACCCTCTCTGCCTTTACTTCTCACACATCTAAAATGTTTATTTCCCTAAAACAATAATTGCAAAAAAAAAAAAAAAAGCTTAGGTATTCTTTGAGAGCAATGTCAGTTCCTCCAAAACACTTTTGGATAAACATTTGGTGGCGGTAGATATAATTTAGTCAGCTGTGTGGGGCCTATGACTGTGTTGACATGAACAAACAAATGTAATATTGCCTGGCCTAATGACTATGCAATATTAACCATTTTTGCAATTCCAGATCCGAGGTGTAAAATAACCTTATTACTCTATATCTGTATTTAAAGGGACACTATAGTCACTAAAACAACTTTAGCTTAATTAAGTCATTTTGATGCATAGATAATGTCCCTGCAGTCTCACTGCTCAATTCTCTGCTATTTAGTAGTCAAATCACTGTGTTTATAAAACCCTAGGAATACCTCCCTGCATTTGACTTACACAGCCTTCCTAAACCCTTCCTGTAAAGAGACATCTAATGTTTATACTTCCTTTATTGCAGGAGCCTCTTGTGTGTGATTAAAGTTCAATTTATAGAGCAGGAGATAAAAACTTTTAAAGTAAGATTTGATTGAAAATGAAACAATTTTGCTTTCATGCAGGCTGTGTCAGTCATAGCTACAGGAGGTGTGGTTAGTGCTGTATAAACAGAAACAAAAGTGATTTAACTCCTAAACAGCAGTGAATTGAAGAGTGAGACTTCAGTGGCATAATCTGTACACTAAAACTGCTTTATTAACCTAAAGTTACTTTGGTGATTATAGTGTCTGTTTAAATAAAAGAAAATGAGAGAACTTATTCTTAGATTGATTGGTTGTAATCTTTTCATGTTGCTATCTTGTATTAATAATTTCATTTCAACTTTCAAAATAGAGGATTTTCTCAAAAGGAAAGAAATATGTCAGTGGCCAATTGACCTTTACTCACACCCCTTCCACCTACAAAGCTTTCCCACAAATCCATTCTGTAGTGTCAGTGACCATCCTTAATTGTAAAAAAAAAAAAAAACACAGTGCCATAGCATCTTCTCCCAGATGTGTCTGTAGAGGGAGTAGGAACCACAAAAGACAGCTAAGCAGGGGCAATATCACTACAATGATAGACATTTTAAAAAGAATGAGCAACAGCAGCAGTAACAAGATTTAATTTTTTACATTTTATTCACCACACATTTGATGAAAGATGAGTGGACAATAGGATCTCACCTTTCAAAAGATGATAGATAGTGAAAAAAGTGATAAGTGCTCTCTATCCAATAAAGCAGCTATTCACCAACAAGGAGTTCCTTTTACCTTGTGAACAATAGAACAAAACAAGCAAGTAAATTAGGTGGACAGCGCTAAGAATTATTATAATAAAATCATACATACACAGGTAGCAGCAGATTTCGCAATTGTGTGTCTTACTCTTAAAAAAAAGGAAAATAAAAGTACAATGATAGTGCAGTATGTTATGAATAATATGGTTATAAAGATATATTCCAAAGGGGCACTCACGTTTTCCAGAGCTTATAAAGCTCTATTTTAGGAGCCTGGACGGAACAATCCCCGTCTAAGGATTTCTTTTTGCTGGTATCAGATTCCCAAGGTAGTGCGATTCATCATATGAAAAAAAATAAAGGATGTATACCAATGGTACAGTACGTATGTAAAAGTAGGATAAGTAAATAATATTTGACCTACTTACATTTGCTAGAGCAATGACCTGCTCTAGTGTATGGAGCTTTAGGTGGAACAATCCCCACCTAGGGATATATGTAGATCAGGAACAGCAGAGTGATGGTAAGAGTATAAGGAGCTCAAGAATGACTGGGTATTAAAACAGAATCTTTATTAATAAACAGAATAAATAAAACTATTTAAAAGTGAACTATATAGTAAAAAGAAGTATAAATAAAACCAGTCCTTTGTAGGCAATCCTTAATCTCCACTTGACATGTTTCGCTTACAGCTTTCTCAAAAGTGAATGTCTGCTGTTCAGGTCAGTTGATGTTTAAATAGTCTCTTAATTTCTCTATTCAGTTCTGGTGTGTATAGTCTGTAATTCTAATTCCAGGTCATTTGTTACATCACTTCCGGTTTGGTGGATATCTCCATGATGATATGTCCAGGAAATGATAGTAGCGCCATTTTGGATAAGGGCAAAAATCCAGTTAACTAAGTGAAAGTAGCGCCATTTTGAATAAGGGCAAAAGTCCAGTAAACTACATGATAGTAGTGCCATTTTGGATAAGGGCAAAAGTCCAGTAAAACAAGTCTGTACTTCTGGTTTCAGGTCATTCGTTACATCACTTCCGGTTTGGTGGGTATCTCCATAATGGTGTATACAGGAAGTGATGGTAAAGCCATTTTGGATAATGGCAAAAGTCCAAGAAAAAGAGGGGTTAATATAAAAGTAAATTAAAACAAACAAATCAAGGTGTAATCTTGCATATTTTCTTCATATATAGTTATAGAGATTATAATAGTGCTAAATGCTGAATAGGGATCGCCGTATATCACATGTATTTACACAGCGATCTCTTTTAAATAGTACTAATAGACATCTGGAACAAGTCTGGATGTATATAATAGAAATCAAATTATTATTTTTTTTTAAAGTAACCAGTCGAAGGAAATTTGGTTAAAAAAGGGGAAAAAAAAAAATTCATATACACAAATGAATTATAAAAACCATATTTAAAAAAAAATCTAAATTCTATATTGTTCCAGATGATAGTACAATTTTACAATCCAAACATTTTATGATTGATTGTGCATAACTTTAAAAAGAGTGTATCATAAAAAGGATATTATAAAAAATGTATTAGATCGAATTCTATATTGAGACCGCTTGGGTGGAGGGTGTCTAGGCGATGGACCCATTCCATTTCTAGTTTACTTATATTTTTAATATTGTCACCTCCTCTCCAATGAGGTTTATATTTGGCGATTCCTATGAATTTTAATTGACTAGGGTCTTTATTGTGCAGTATAAAGTGGGCGGAAACAGAGTGGCTCATGAGTCCTTTTTCTATATTTCGACAATGTTCGCTTATTCTCACTTTTAGTGGTCTAATTGTCCTGCCAACATATTGTAGTCCGCAAGGACACTCTAACAAATATATTACATTGGTACTGTTACACGTTATTACATCACATATGCAAAAAAAATTGTTCCTATTCATTGATTTAAAATTTGGGATGAATTTGTCATTTTTTTGCGTTTTCTTACATGCTGCACATACATTACATTTAAAAAAACCTTTCTTAGTGTTTAAAAAATTCTGTTTGGTTTTTTCCTGTGTATGTTTATGTTTAGTGTAGTTTTTAGTAAGTTTCATTTTTAGATTGGGGGCGCCTCTGAATATTATAGTTGGTTTATCGGGTAAGATCCTTTTTAGTAGATTGTCCTCTTTTAGTATGTTCCAATGTTTATTTATTATTCTTTTAATCTGTTTGCTTTTATTGTTATAATCAAATATCAAAGGGAGGGAAAATTTATTGTCTGGTAGAATTTTGTGATTTTTTTTCGTTAATAATGATTCTCTATCTGTGTTACCTATTTGTTCTATTTCTTTGTCTAAATACTTTGGGTTATACCCCTTTTCTATAGATTTCTGTTTGATATTGTTAGCCTGTAATTGAAAGGTGTCTTTTTCGGAACAATTTCTTCTTAATCTAAGGAGTTGACTTTTTGGTACCCCATTTAGCCATACTGAGTTATGGCAGCTATCTTGGCTAATAAAAGTATTAGCATGTACTTTTTTAAAATGTGTTTTTGTTGAAAGAGTGCAGTCTTTAATATAAATATCTAAATCTAAATAGGTTACTTCCTTTTGACTAAAATTTGCTGTTAAAACAATGCCCTCTGTATTTGTATTTAAATAATTGATAAAATCTTTTGCTTCGGATATGGGACCATCCCAAATAAATAAAAGATCGTCGATGAATCTAAAGTAGGAGACCAGGCTTGCTCCCCAGCCATGCCCCTCCCATATATATCTATTTTCCCATTCTGCCATGAAGAGGTTGGCATAGCTGGGGGCAAACCTGGTTCCCATAGCGTGCCGTTTGTTTGAAGGTAGAAAGAGTTGGCAAACCAAAAGTAATTGTTATGTAATATTAGGTTTATGCCCTCTAATATAAAATTTACTTGGGTTGGGTTCATATCGTTATATTTTTCCAGAATAATTTTACTGGCTGTGGTACCTTTATTGTGTGGAATAATAGTATATAATGATTTTACATCACACGTGATGAGGATGTAGTTTTCTTTCCATGTGATAGTACTGAGTTTGTTAAGTAGGTCTATTGTATCTTTGAGGTATGATTTTGTTAATTTTACATATGGTTGGAGCATAACATCGATGTACTCAGAGAGATTAGCTAGAATAGATCCTATACCGGAGACTATTGGTCTACCAGGTGGGTTATTTGGGTCTTTATGAATCTTAGGTAAAAAATAAATTACTGGGATTTTGGGATATTGTATATTGATGTATTTATATTCTTGTGGTCTTAGAATTCCTTTTGATTTGCCTTCATCTAGAAGTTTTATTAGGAGGGTTTTTATATTGTTTGTGGGGTCTTTGTTTAGTTTCTGGTATGTTTGTGTGTCATTTAGTTGATTATATGCTTCAGTCTCATACATATCTTTGGACAAAATCACTAAACCTCCCCCCTTGTCCGCTGGTTTGATTACTATTGTTTCGTCATTTTGCAATTCTTTAATGGCTTCTCTTTCTTTCTTGTTTAAATTAAATTTGTCACATTTATGATTTGTTTTCACTTTGTTTAAGTCTCCATTGACTTTCTTTTCAAAAATTTCTAGTGCACCTGATTTGTAATAAGAAGGATAAAAAGAAGATTTATTTTTTAAAAAACTATTTTTAAAATTATCATCATTTGTCATTTGGTTGTTCAATTCTGTTGTTTCTACAGGGGTATGTTGTTTATCTTGTTCTGCGTTTTTAGTAAGATAAAATCGTTTTAAAGTTGCGTTTCACACAAACTTGTTCAAGTCTATAAAAGCCTGAAAATTGTTGAAAGTTTTAGTTGGTGCATATTTTAAACCTTTGCTTAGAACACTTATTTGTAGACTGGTGAGTACTTTATTGGAGAGATTGAAAACCCCTGTATCTTTGATATCTTTTTTTATTTCTAAAATCGGTCTGTTCTCCCTTTTTTTATTATAGTTGTGCTTTCTTCCTGCTCTTCTTCCTCTAGGGACCTTTTTCGCCCTAATACAGGAGTAAATGGAAGGTGATTCGTGTGTCGTTCTTTGTTCATGGGTATTTCTAAAAAAGATGTCTCATCCAAATTCTCTGAAAAGGATAAGGTGTGATATCTATTATTCTTTAACAGGTCTGTGGGTGATCTTAATCGTGCTGTTTCACTTTTTTTGTTGTGATGTGTTTTTGAGGTAACATTATCCCATGAGTATTTATCCTGTTCCCTTCTTTTCTTGGGGGATATATATCGGTGCGTGTATCTATTTGTTTTGGGTCTAACTACTAGTGGTGTAGGCTCACGTGGTTTGGATCGATATTGTGTGATATCTGTCTTTTTTGTTGCCATATGTGATGATCTGTTGTGAAATAGATCTTTATCTTGGTTAAGTGCCATATGTGATGATCTGTTGTGAAATAGATCTTTATCTTGGTTAAGTGTCATTTGTGTATTTTTTTCTCTATTTTTATGCCTGTAATTGGGTGTAGGTGACCTACGTGTTGGGGAGTGTCTTCTAGGAGAATATAGTTTGTTGTGTTGACGGTTAGATCTTAATCTTTGTCTATATGGGTAATTTCTAGAGGCAGTGTAAGTTGTTTTTTGTTTATACTGTTGGTTATAATTTCTTGTATAGGTATATTTCTCATTGTTTTGGTGTTTTCTGGTGTTGTATGTTCTCACTTGATCATGTGCATAATCATATTTATCTCGGTTGTATTTACTTATTTTGATTTTTTTAGTTTCAGTCTCTATTTTTTCTACATTTCTTTTAATCTTTTGTGAAGAATCATAGAATTCCTGTGTGTCACTGAAAGGGGTTAATTGTTCTTTCAAGTTATTGATTTTTTTATCTAAATTGGTTAGCCTTTCTTTCTTAACTTGAACAAGGGATTTCATTAAACCAAGGGTGCATGTACCAATGTAATATATTTGTTAGAGTGTCCTTGCGGACTACAATATGTTGGCAGGACAATTAGACCACTAAAAGTGAGAATAAGCGAACATTGTCGAAATATAGAAAAAGGACTCATGAGCCACTCTGTTTCCGCCCACTTTATACTGCACAATAAAGACCCTAGTCAATTAAAATTCATAGGAATCGCCAAATATAAACCTCATTGGAGAGGAGGTGACAATCTTAAAAATATAAGTAAACTAGAAATGGAATGGGTCCATCGCCTAGACACCCTCCACCCAAGCGGTCTCAATATAGAATTCGATCTAATACATTTTTTATAATATCCTTTTTATAATACACTCTTTTTAAAGTTATGCACAATCAATCATAAAATGTTTGGATTGTAAAATTGTACTATCATCTGGAACAATATAGAATTTAGATTTTTTTTTAAATATGTTTTTTATAATTCATTTGTGTATATGAATTTTTTTTTTTCCCCTTTTTTAACCAAATTTCCTTCGACTGGTTACTTTAAAAAAAAAAAAAAAATTGGATTTCTATTATATACATCCAGACTTGTTCCAGATGTCTATTAGTACTATTTAAAAGAGATCGCTGTGTAAATACATGTGATATACGGCGATCCCTATTCAGCATTTAGCACTATTATAATCTCTATAACTATATATGCAGAAAATATGCAAGATTACACCTTGATTTGTTTGTTTTAATTTACTTTTATATTAACCCCTCTTTTTCTTGGACTTTTGCCATTATCCAAAATGGCTTTACCATCACTTCCTGTATACACCATTATGGAGATACCCACCAAACCGGAAGTGATGTAACGAATGACCTGAAACCAGAAGTACAGACTTGTTTTACTGGACTTTTGCCCTTATCCAAAATGGCACTACTATCATGTAGTTTACTGGACTTTTGCCCTTATTCAAAATGGCGCTACTTTCACTTAATTAACTGGATTTTTGCCCTTATCCAAAATGGCGCTACTATCATTTCCTGGACATATCATCATGGAGATATCCACCAAACCGGAAGTGATGTAACAAATGACCTGGAATTAGAATTACAGACTATACACACCAGAACTGAATAGAGAAATTAAGAGACTATTTAAACATCAACTGACCTGAACAGCAGACATTCACTTTTGAGAAAGCTGTAAGCGAAACATGTCAAGTGGAGATTAAGGATTGCCTACAAAGGACTGGTTTTATTTATACTTCTTTTTACTATATAGTTCACTTTTAAATAGTTTTATTTATTCTGTTTATTAATAAAGATTCTGTTTTAATACCCAGTCATTCTTGAGCTCCTTATACTCTTACCATCACTCTGCTGTTCCTGATCTACATATATCCCTAAGTGGGGATTGTTCCACCTAAAGCTCCATACACTAGAGCAGGTCATTGCTCTAGCAAATGTAAGTAGGTCAAATATTATTTACTTATCCTACTTTTACATACGTACTGTACCATTGGTATACATCCTTTATTTTTTTTCATATGATGAATCGCACTACCTTGGGAATCTGATACCAGCAAAAAGAAATCCTTAGACGGGGATTGTTCCGTCCAGGCTCCTAAAATAGAGCTTTATAAGCTCTGGAAAACGTGAGTGCCCCTTTGGAATATATCTTTATAACCATATTATTCATAACATACTGCACTATCATTGTACTTTTATTTCCCTTTTTTTTAAGAGTAAGACACACAATTGCGAAATCTGCTGCTACCTGTGTATGTATGATTTTATTATAATAATTCTTAGCGCTGTCCACCTAATTTACTTGCTTGTTTTGTTTCAAAAGATGATGCCTCAAGTCTTAAAATAAAGAGTAGGGTACATCAACTTGGGAAGATTGAATTTGAGGAAGAATATTTGCTCCATCTGTTGTGGGGACCTATGTTGTGGATTCAGAATGTTCCCTGTTACAGAAAACACTAGATAACTTTGGATAGTGGCCAGTGGACATGACAATAAACTGTGTGCATCACATGTAACCAGTATGACAGTGTATCCACACACACTGTTATTTAACCCTTTAATGACGGACCGGGTCCGTCATGCTACGGAAGCACTTAACGCCGGATGACAGACCTGGTCCATCATGCGCTAAGATTACCCCAGATCGCTATGGTGCCGGTGATTGTGGGGTTAATGCTGTTGCTGGGTGCCTTTGAGTCAGTGGCAGAACAGCAACAGCAAATCACAATGTCCCAGCCCACATGAGCACTGTGACAGTCACAATGCTGCTGGGATATCAGATCCGCCTCCCTCCACCTCTTGTGGGTTTTTGATGTGGAGAGAGATGGATCGTTGTTTTTTTGTGTCCCTGAAGAGAAAAAAAATGTGTCAGATAAGGTGCCAAATTCCCTTTACCCTTCTTTTAAAAACATTAACCCTTTCCCTGCTGAATGATCACTGTCAGCAGTGATCAAAAGACAGATCACAGTACTTTTTTTCTAGATTTTTTTTAGTAACTATAAGGGGTTACATTTTTATATTTTATTTATGTATCATATGAAATGTAAGCATAGAGAAAAACAACAATAGTGCCATCCAGTATAAGCAAAACGTTCTACTTTCTATAATGATAAAGATACACTTACAAGGAGAGAGCTTCAAATCAGCTCTTAGATAGCACTTTGAGCAGTATGATCCCCACTCATGAATATGTCTTTAAACTTCCTTTTTGAGCGCTCATAGTGCAACCGGCATGTGAAATGTATAAAAAATATATAGTGCTTTCCGCTTGAAATGGTAGCAATTCCCACAGTCATGTCTGAGGTGGTAAATTGTACATGCTAGTCCCACTATCCTGAGACTAAATACTGCTTATGGTGTTGATACATTTGGTGGTGGTGGTGGCAGTAACAGCACAGGTGTTAGCAGTACTCATGGCCCAAGAGGTGTCAGCAGTTTACTCATATCCCAGAAGGGAGTTGTCAGCAGTACTTATGGCCTTATTACTTATGGAGGGAGATGTTAGCAAGGAGGAGGAGGTGTCAGCAGTACTCATGGCTGAGAAGGTGTCAGGATTACTCAGGCCATAAAGTTGTCAAGTAGTCGATGAAGTGGTGCTAAATCTCTGAGAAGCTATGGTACTACTGTACTGCTGATGGAGAAATGTGGAACAATACCAATACTCTCCCTCAATTTCTTCTAGGGATTGGGAGAGAGAGAGATAGAAAAAGAAAGGAATAATTCAACTAGTGGCACTGAAACAAACTAAAAAAAGTAGAAACCAAACAATCTGTCTCTCATAAGAAATAAAAATGAAGAAAAAAAACACAAATTAGTAAAATAATTTACTCAAATTGCATATAAGTATGCCACTGGCAGGGATCTAGTCACAGTGCCAACCTAGCTAACAGCTTACTATTTTTTTTTATTTTTTTATTAAACACTCTCAAACAAACAAAACAAAAAAACAAGAATATTTGTTTCTATAAAATAAAAAAAATGCCACACTATATATCAGTTAATGAAAGTCAGTGCAACAATAACCTTATCAGTTTCACATTAGGATCAATGGCCCAGGCTTCTAATCTCCCTCTTAAAGTTGGTGTAATTGGCTCTGGCAGTAGCTAGAAAAAAGGAACCCGCTAAACTCTAAATCAGTGAATTAAAGATGTTCTAAGAGTCAATGGCAGTGGCTAGGCTCAGCAGTTACCCAACCACCAGTTTCATGCTAGGATCAATTAAACAAATAAACAGGCTATATCCGTCTTCCAGCCAAAGCTATTGTAAGTGGCATTGGCTAGGCACAGCAGTACCTTAACCAGCTTCATACTAGGATCATTTAAACAGGGTGCTGTCTCCCACTCAAAGCTGGTGTAGGTAGCACTGGTAGTGGTCCTGGCTAGACACAACAATAACTTAATAAGTCTCACACTAGGATCAATTACACATTAAGCAGACTATCTATCTCCCCCTCAAATTTAATTCAAATTTAGTGTAAGTAGCAGTGGCTCCTTGCTTGCCATATTAGTAACCTAACCAGTCTTAAACCACGATAAATGACCCAGGCTAATTATCTCCCACTTGAAGGTGGTATAAGTACCACTGACAGTATCTAGGTAGGTACAGCAAATCATAACCAGTCTCATGTTAGGATGAATTATAGAGGTTATCTCCCATTTGCACAAAGGCACAAGAATGTTAAAACCAGGCAATTTGTGTCTAATGGTCTGTCTCCATCAATAGCTGAAGTTAAAGTGTACAGAAGAATACTGCTTGGAAATTATTTGTATTCCACCACTCGATTGGACAGGAGATGGAACCCACGTCATTGGACAGACTTTTATCAATCATGGCAATCTTAGCTCTTTATGTGTCCTTAAACCTCCCCCCCCCCCCCTCCAAAAAAAATCAAGAAAGAAAGAAATAAAGAAATAAATCAGCTTCTTCTCTAGCCTGTTCCCCTTTTTAGACGCCAGGAACATCCCCCTTTTTGGCACAAGGAACTCTGAATCATGAATCAAACAAACATGCTAGTCCATTGTGCAAGGTTTTTGTTCGTGTATACGTCCGTACGGTGCTATGAAGTTATGGAATTCGGATGACCCACTGATTGGCCTAAATTCAGACGAGTTGCAATTTGGCCAAAAACTACTTCATTTTAACACCATCCTTATGCCTGCTCTTGGTGAGAATTCTAATATCTAGCTGTTCATTAAGATACATCTTGACTAATATTAACAAATACAAAAATATTTGTGAGAAACAGCCTTTCTATAGACCTGCTTCTGCAATAACCAACCAATAATTTATGTATTATATACTAATACATTTATTGATTTTGTATGCATATTTTGAGTGCTTATATTGTGTTCCTATATTATCTATTGCATGTATTAATATTGATCAAATATTCTACATGCTCAAAGTGTGTGTATTATTTTTTAAGGGAGGTATTTATTTTATATATTCTGTACAAGATTAAAGAATCAGCAGGCATGGTGGAATGTATTCAAAAGTCAAAATGTGCTCCACTAACTGGCTGTTCCTCTTTTAAAGGCCATCTGTTTGTCTTTTCTGAATCAAATAACTTCTTTGGTTTAAAGTGTTCCTTACTAAAATAACTATATTGCATTTGCCAAATGATGGGATATTAACCTCTTTCATGCCAGGGATCTTCAATTCTTGTAAATTTCAAATTCCATTAATATGAATAGGAGAAGAATATCATAATACAATCTCCTGAAAATGCTTTCATAAAAGGATTGACCCCATCAATGCATAAGAACTTGAATTGTGTGGTAAGAATCCTAACACGCAGTGTTTAAACATATGCTTATCTCATAATGGTGAATAAATTACAAGCTATTTTTAGCTTCTTTAATACCATGTAAGAGAAAAGTCTGCATAAATTACCATGTTAATTTTAATTGTTGTGACTGTCAAGCATGTGGTAAAGTAAGCATTTCTACATCAGAGGAAATAGACTTCACATGAAATGCCAAAACTAAACAATACAATATGTTGATGTGAATTTTAATTTAGAATTTCAAGACATAATGTACAGTGTAAAGCAAGTCAACTAATAGCATTGATTTTGGAAAAGAACTCCACTTAAATGATCAATGCATCAAATTGCATTATTTTATTTATGTAGCCCAGCTGAGTACACCATGGATATTATTGCAATTCTTCTACATTGAAGATGCAAGTAGGACAAAATATACACAGAAAAAGCTTTCCGAAACAATATGTTACTGAAACTGACTTTTAATCAGTGTGTTTTTTTATTTCCCCTATGGTAGGGTTGATGTCAGGTCTTGTCTTTCTGTCGGTGAGTGCTGTCAAAGCTTTGTCTCTGGTATTGCATGTTAATACAGAACACAGTGCCTGATAATTGCTTTACAGGATCACGGTAACTGATAATTTTAGCACTGGTTGACCATTTCTTGGTTTGTGTTAATAATCACATTCATTCACATGTAAAACAAACAGTTCAACATGTTTTGCTAAAGTCTTGAACAGCCTGATTCTTTAATTTATTGTCCTCCTTCTTATGACTTACTGTATATGTTTTTAAATTAGTCACTCCTGCTGTGTTAGAACATGACAAAGTCTTTGCTGATTCACTCTCTATGATTTCAGAATTTTAGGCATAAACATAACAGTATAATAAACAACAAAAGGATCAGCGCTAAATAACAGTAAAAATAAACAGGCCACAACCCAATTAAGGATATCCCTCACAAACCCTTAAAAAAAAATCAGAGAGAAAACAACAACAGGAGGGAGGGCTGTGCCAAAATATAAATAAGTGGCGAAAATATATATTATCCAAGATAAAACAACATATAAACATTTATCAAATGGAATAAGCCTTAGGTGAAACGCATTATGGATGATATTACCTTGTATTTTATTTAAATAAAGGATTTTGGTTACTTTACAAGTACACTGTGCCAATTATCCCTTATTTCCACTATATATACCTCCTGGCATAAATTTTTTAAATATTTGTATTTTTTATATTTTTATTACACTCTACATCTTATTTACTCCAAAGAAGCCTAGATGTGGATTGTACCAGTAGTGCCTTATCAACAGAGCAGTTGGTCTGCTCTACCTTTATGAGTATTATTTTTTATTCTACTTTTAAGCACACAATTTGCCTTACAGAGAGCACTATCTTTTGTACATGTATTCTTATAATTTTAGGTTGCTGACACTTCTGTGATTGAGGACACCTGCATCATATCCTTTAGGTGGGGATTATACCACCAAATGCCCGACATGCTAAAGCTTGCTATAGCTCAGCCAAATGTGAGTAATCCATTGTTACTGCACTATAACCACTTTGGCTGATGTGATATATTGTACCATTGGAATCTCTCTCTGCTTCTGTGTTTTTGTATGGACTTCAACAACATATTGTGAATAATATCATAGCTTCTCAACAGGAACCCCTTGTCTCATTTAGCACTTACCGCTTGAACCAGCTCCTTATCTGCAGATTTCACTACCTCAGGGGTACAATCCTATAGACATTTTTGGACTATCTCATTGTTTTAAATTGCCTGTATATATGTTTTTTTTTTATCTTGGATTGTTGTTTTCTCTCTGATAATAGCAAAAGTGTTTATTGCTTGGTGAAATGCTGCAGAACCCCTTTGCATAAAATAACTGTCTTGTTTTGCCTATATTGTATATGCTGGAGACACAGATTTTCTGACAAACTAATTAGTAAAAGACCATAAACTCTGTAGTTGAACATTGAAGTCTAGTGGCCTTAATTTGGCAAGAAATTCTGTGCAACTATATTGCTGATCCCTTTGTCCTTTGTTTCAAATACTAGCTATGTCCACATGCTAATACTGATGCAAAACACACACGAATTTATTCACTGAATTTTAACTTATAAACCATATATACAGTACTGAACTTTACTTAACTTATTTAACTTGTTTAACCCCTTAAGGACTGAGCCAAATGTACACGTGATCAAACCAAAATGTAAGCAAAAACATAAATTTCACTCTATATGTAAGTTCATGCATTTCTTTCTCTGGCTCTGCTTCTTCCCCAACTCCTCTCTGTTGGTGTCCCCCAAGGTTCAGTCCTTGGTCCCCTACTGTTCTCCATCAATATTGCCTCCCTTGGTAAACTAATTAGCTCCTTTGGCTTCCAATATAATTTCTATGCAGATGTCATACAAATCTACCTGTCCTCTCCTGATCTCTCCCCGTCCCTCTTGACTAGTGTATCTGACTGCCTCTCTGCTGTTTCTAACTGGATGCTTTCCCACTTCCTTAAACTAAACTTGACCAAAACAGAAATTCTGGTCTTTCCTCCCTCAAGTGTTACTCCTGTGTCTGTCTCCCTCCAATTCAACGGTGCTACCATCAGCTCCACCACGCAGGCCCACTGCCTAGGTGTTCTCTTTGAATATAATCAATTCTAAACCCAGACATTTGTGACAGAGAAGATTAAATAATTTTATTTTACTTTCGATATTGTATAACGTCCCATTGTAAGTTTAGGGGTCATATTTAGTTATAACTGTCATATTAGAAATTATAGTCTAGACAAAACTTAAAGAAACACTTTGAACTGACAGAAAACTTAAGTTATAGACAACCATAAAGATAAGGTAAATGACGTCAAAATAGCCACCAGGAAAAGTTAACTCTTTCCTGGATAGGAATGTTTAGTGGGACGAGACTGCCCTCTATAGACCAAATACTTAAATTGCTATCTGGAAGGTAACCACACCTCCAGTTGTCTATTGGTCTATCACCTAGTGAATTTTTCCCTTTAAAAGTTAAGACAAAGGGAAGAGAGAGAGGAATGCAGAGGAATGCAGAGAGATGCAGAGGAATGCAGAAGGGATGCAAAGGATGCAGAGGAAGCAGTTGGAAGCAGGCTAAGTCAGGAGACAATGAAAGAGACCCATGACATTCAGTTCCTGAGACTACCTACTAATCTGATGAAAATATCTACTCAACTGGTAATTATACTGGTTTCATTTAATTAATCTAAATTAATTAAAATTTTCTAATAGCATGATATATGACTGGATAAATCACGATCAGATTTCGATATTTAGAAATCTTAGTTACTAAAGAATATATAATTAAGCATTCTATTCTGCAGATAGAAAATATTAATTATATATTAGTGTGATTACATCACATGTTAGCATATTGTGATATTTATCCAGGTGTATTGATTTGCTCTAAAATAAGATAAAATATCTGTTTAGGCAAGTTAAAATTCTGCTTATAGAACGTGGTAGATTACTCTTATTGAATGGTTCTAGGAAATGACTAATGAGCTGGTTTAAATGTTATTTTATTTAAAATTGCATGAGAATAGGTCTTAATTACCTAGGAGGTCTAGCCAGCATTGAAAGGGTTGTTCTAACTGTCAGCTAAAGTGTTATGGGCTTATGCTGCAAGCTCTGTGTCTGTGTGTAAGTTTCACTTTCGTTTTTCTGTGAAGCCCATCATAAATCATTGTCTTGACAATTAAGACTGTGTTAGTCATTGGGAGATGTTTTTACATTACCATATTGTATTGCATACTATGTTATACTGAATATTCATTGATTATTTTCATGCATGTTACATATTATTATTATTTAATTTGTCACAATAAATTGTATCTATTTTTATAACAAATTGTGATTTTATTTATATGGAATACATTTCAAGATAACGATCTTTGGGATCTGAGAATTGAAATAGTGGGCAATTCTCAACTGTTTACTATTATTATCCCATAAATATCCCCACACATCTCAAAAAACATTACGCGCATCCGCCCCTACTTAACGCCAGATGCGACTAAGGTGTTGGTCCATTCCACTGTCCTTTCTCGCCTTGACTACGCTAATCCGCTTCTCAGTGGTCTTATGTGCTCCCAACTTGCGCCATTACAGTCCATAATGAATGCGGCGGCAAGGCTCATCTTCCTGTCCGCCCGCACCTCCCATGCCTCACCCTTCTGTCAGTCCATACATTGACTTCCTATAAAATATAGAGCTCAATTAAAATTCTGGTTCTTGCTTTCAAATTTCTACATAATGCTGCTCCCACCTATCTATCCTCCCTTATACACAAGTATGTCCCGTCTAGGCCCTTATGATCTGCTGAAGACTTACGTCTATCTTCTGTCCGTACTCCAGTGTACGTGACTAAGTGGCTACTAAAAAAGACTGGACATACCCCATTTGCAATACCTTGGGTTGTCAACAATTGCAAATGGTATGCCATCATGGGGGTAATTTTCATTCCTGGGCTACCATACGGTCTCAAAGGCAACGTAACCAATCTGGCAAATTTCAATGTGAAAAAAACTTAAACGCAAGCCTTATATTTGACTCTATAACTTTTGAAAACTCAGGAAGCTTCACTGAACACAAATATTAGTTTTTCAAAACAGCAAAACATATCACAACAATTATATTGTCTGTGTAAGGGCCATTTGTGTGTGAAAAAAATCAAAAAATGTCTTTCACTGATGATATCATCGTTGTAATATATTTTACTGTTTTGAAACACTAATATTTGTGTTCAGCAAAGTCCTCCGAGTAAAACAGTACCCCTCATGTACAGGTATTATGATGTCTTGGAGAGTTACAGGGTTAAATATAATGCTAGCAAATAAAATTCCCTGGACTTTCGGCCTGGGTTGTCATGCAGGTCCCGCAAATTGTAATTAATAAAATGACCTAATTATGTAAAATTATTATATAACTAGAAAAGCTACAATTTCTGGGGAAATTGTGTGGTGTTCATGCCTCCACAAGTAGTCTACAACTGGAGTGGGCGGAGTAACTGTTATTATTTATTTATATAGCACATTTAATTGCAACATTGTTGCCCAAAGTGCTTCACAGTTACATTAAAACATACATTTATAAAAACATTAGCAGGTGTACAAAACGCCATGTCTATGACATCACTTGCTGCTCCAGCCTGGCACAGGTCAGAGTATTTTGGCGGTTGCCATTTTTTTTAACGGTCGTATTTTAAAAACTATATAGTTGCAAGAAAAAGTATGTGAACCCTTTGGAATGATATGGATTTCTGCACAAATTGGTCATAAAATGTGATCTGATCATCATCTAAGTCACAACAATAGACAATCACAGTCTGCTTAAACTAATAACACACAAAGAATTAAATGTTGCCATGTTTTTATTGAACACACCATGTAAACATTCACAGTGCATGTGGAAAAAGTATGTGAACCCTTGGATTTAATAACTGGTTGAACCTCCTTTGGCAGCAATAACTTCAACCAAACGTTTCCTGTAGTTGCAGATCAGACGTGCACAACGGTCAGGAGTAATTCTCGACCATTCCTCTTTACAGAACTGTTTCAGTTCAGCAATATTCTTGGGATGTCTGGTGTGAATCACTTTCTTGAGGTCATGCCACAGCATCTCAATCGGGTTGAGGTCAGGACTCTGACTGGGCCACTTCAGAAGGTGTATTTTCTTCTGTTTAAGCCATTCTGTTGTTGATTTACTTCTATGCTTTGGGTCATTGTCCTGTTGCAACACCCATCTTCTGTTGAGCTTCAGCTGGTAGACAGATGGCCTTAAGTTCTCCTGCAAAATGTCTTGATAAACTTGGGAATTAATTTCTCCTTCGATGATAGCAATCCGTCCAGGCCCTGACGCAGCAAAGCAGCCCCAAACCACGATGCCCCCACCACCATACTTCACAGTTGGGATGAGGTTTTGATGTTGGTGTGCTGTGCCTCTTTCTCGCCACACATAGTGTTGTGTGTTTCTTCCAAACAACTCAAGTTTGGTTTCATCTGTACACAGAATATTTTGCCAGTACTGCTGTGGAACATCCAGGTGCTCTTGTGCAAACTGTAAACGTACAGCAATGTTTTGTTTGGACAGCAGTGGCTTCCTCTGTAGAATCCTCCCATGAAATCCATTCTTGTTTAGTGTTTTACATATTGTAGATTCGCTAACAGGGATGTTAGCATTTGCCAGTGACTTTTGTAAGTCTTTAGCTGGCACTCTAGGATTCTTCTTCACCTCATTGAGCAGTCTGCACTGTGCTCTTGCAGTCATCTTTACAGTACGGCCACTCCTAGGGAGAGTAGCAGCAGTGCTGAAGTTTCTCTATTTATAGACAATTTGTCTTACCGTGGACTGATGAACAGCAAGGCTTTTGGAGATACTTTTATAACCATTTCCAGCTTTATGCAAGTCAACAATTCTTAATCGTAGGTCTTCTGAAAGCTCTTTTGTGTGAGGCATCATTCACATCAGGCAATGTTTCTTGTAACAATCAAACCCAGAACTGGTGTGTGTTTTTTTTATAGGGCAGGGCAGCTGTAACCAACACCTCCAATCTCATCTTGATTGGACTCAAGTTGGCTGACATCTCACTCCAATTAGCTCTTAGAGATGTCATTAGTCTAGGGGTTCACATACTTTTTCCACCTGCACTGTGAATGTTTACATGGTGTGTTCAATAAAAACATGGCAACATTTCATTCTTTGTGTGTTATTAGTTTAAGAAGACTGTGATTGTCTATTGTTGTGACTTAGATGATGATCAGATCAGATCACATTTTATGACCAATTTGTGCAGAAATCCATAACATTCCAAAGGGTTCACATACTTTTTCTTGCATCTGTAAGTCCTACAGTGAAGAGCTTTATATTGTGAGAATCACAAGACCAAGACCTACATTATGATGCATAGTATGTCTCTGAAATATTAACAATGAAGGCACATTGTGGGGAACGGTGGGTAGGAAATATGGCATATATATAGTATTTCTGCAGAGGTGGTGACTGGAGCCAAAGTAAAAGAAGATGTATGGGAGACTTTATGTTCTAATTTTGTTTTTTATAAAAATAATTAACTCAGGTATACACTAATCAGTCACGACAATTAAACCACCTGCCTCCTTTCTTCTGTAAATAAACAGCTTGAGGCATGGAGGCATGGACTCCACAAGACCTCTGAAAGTGTCCTGTGGTACCTGGCACCAAGACACTAGCAACAGGTCCTTTGAGTCCTGCAAGTTGCAAGGTGGGGCCTCCACTTATTGAATTTGTTGTTCCAGCACATCCAAAAGATGTTCAGTCAGATTGAGATCTATAGAATTTGAAGGCCAAGGCAACACCTTGAACTATTTGTCATGTTCCTAATACCATTCCTAAACATTTTTTGCAGTGTGGCAGGGTGCATTATTCTGCTTAAAGAGGTCACTACCATCAGGGAACACCATTGCCATGAAGGGGTGTACTTGGTCTGCAACAATCTCTAAGAAGGTAGTACTTGTCAAAGTAACATCCACATGAATGCCATAAATGAAGGTTTCCCAGCAGAACATTTCCCAGAGAATAACATTGCCTCTGCGGGCCTGATGCACATGCTAAAATAAAATGTAATGAGCAGACATTAAGTTGTTTGGGTTGGACTTGCTAAAAATGGGGTACATTAACGTTGTGGCAGGCTTATGCAATGTATTATCATATACTGTAACTAAACCCTTATTGTTTTTGATTAGAATAGGTGTTGAAAAAAACAACTAATAAAATATGTGAGCTTTGAAGTTTCTGTTTAGTGGATGAGTGAGTGTGCTGGATTTTGTGTATTGTATGAATTGGCCCCAGCAGCACCCCATTTATGCATGTTCAGGTAAATGCAGCCCCCTGTTTTTTAAGATTAATATATATATGTATGTATATCTATAATTGAGAAAGCTGAGGAAATAGGCAAAACACATCTTGAGTACTGTGAGGACCTATGGACATTATTTATTCTTGTCAGTATTTGGCTTTTTTTTTTTTTTTTACAATATTTTAATCTGTTTTTTTTTTTTGTTTTGTTTTTTTAAATAAAAGTATACCAGCCTTACTTATAAGTTCTTTAGATTCCTGCTACCCGATTCCATCTCAGGAATGTGTCTCCCTTTACTGACACAAGTGCTATCCCATGTACAGTGCTATGGAAATTTCTGGCGCTATATAAATAATAAAATAATAATAATTATACTGAGAGCCAATTATATCTGGCTTTCATTAAGGTGAGCAATCACTTGCACTTTATTTTGTGTTAAGCTCCTCTATGTCCAAAATATAAGATGTCCTGGTATCATGATAACATACCATCGCTGGTGTGATCTGAGGCTCTGTTCCATGTGAGTGCATCCAGTATCCACTGTGTATATTGCCCTGTTTTGAGTTTATTTCACTAATTTGTATACTCTCTTATTCCTTGTACATCCTGTGACAAAAACACCTTCGTCACTGGGATTTGGAGAGGCCTGCTTGCCAGGCTCTTGCCCTGTGACTATGGCCCCTGGGATATGTTGCCCTTTAAAAACACTATTTGGGCGATGATGACGTAGGCACGCTACGTACGGGCGCTCGACAGGGCGGAGCTATGATGGGCTACAGCGGGTAAGCGTGGTGGGAAGCGGCGGGAAGTTAGGAGAGGACCTACGCGGCGAACAGTATCCAGCATCCAGCAACGTTGAGCAGTTAATGGTGAGAGGGTGCCCGACATCCGGCGACATATCACGGAGGAAAACTACAGAGGAACTACAGAGGAAAGGGGGAGGACAAGCGGAAAACTGCGGCACCACCTCAGCAGATAAGTGAAACAACATTGTAAAGAGTGTATAGAGTGTATAGAAGGAGTTATAATGGCACTATAATAGCACTAATAACACTCTGAATAACACTCCTGGAAGTCACTAAGCTGTAGGTAGTAGCCAAATAAACCAATTATAATCGTAACGAGTTGACCGGCCCCTAAACCTGGATAAGCTGTATAAAGTCCTCAACTATTATTTTCCCTCCTCTACTACAAGCTGGCAAGTTCCTTTTTTCGAAAATCCCCTTCCCACTTTTCTGGCGCATTTTTTGGCGGATTAGCTAAACAGCAGACTAAACAGCAGACTTATATAGTAGAAGTCTAATGCAGAGATGGCCTCTAAAACACAGGAGAAAGTTACTGTAAAAAGGGATAAGAAAAATCCTAAAATAGGAAGAGAAGTAACTAATTTTTTCTCACCAGAAAGTAAAAAAAAAGCAGAAGAGGATGTGTTAACAATTTCAAGATCAGACCAGACACTAAACAGCTCAGAAATCTGCGTGAATAACCAAATTTCGGCAGAATTTCTGGAGAGATGTCTAAACTCTCAGTCAGAAACACTAATGAAGCAAATAAATAAGAATTCAGAGGAGATTCTAAACCAAGTGAAACTCCTAACTGAGAAAATAAATATGGCTGAAGAAAAAATAAACTGTCTGGAATTTCAAGAGAAATTATTGAAAGATCAACATACCCATATGGAAAATAAAATTAAAAATTTAGAGACAAAAGTAGGAGATCTAGAGGATCGCTCTAGACGAAATAACCTGCGACTAAGAAATATCCCAGAAAAAATCACCCAGGATAAGATCCCAGAATTTCTGGATAACTTATGGAAAGCCTGGGGGATAGAGAAAGAGAAATTTACCCATTCCCTAGAAAGGTGCCATAGACTGTACAGAGCCAAAAATATCCCAGAAACAAAACCAAGAGATATAATCTGCTGTTTCCAATCATTCCAATTCAAAGAGGAAATTTTAAAAGCAAGCAGAGTCAGGAAACCACGTGGGGAAGAATATAATGATATAATTGTATTCTCAGACTTATCTTATTTCACCAGAATGCAAAGGAAAGCATTCGCCCATGTTACAGAAACTTTGAGAGCTAAGAAGATCAAATATACATGGGGGTTCCCCACTGCAATAAGATTATACATACACGATCAGCTAGTGGTCCTAGACTCAGTAGAAAAAGCCGTTATTTGGTTAAAAGATAAGAAGCTGACGGAATAGGATAAAGCAAGAAGGGTGGGGAGGCGGGGGGGGGGGGGGTGGGAGGAGATAGAGGGAAGGGATAACAAATGAGAGTTGCTATTTGGCTACAATTTTTTTTTTTTTTTTATATTCACATGTATATAGACTTTCACATGTATATAGAATAATATAGAATTAATTTCACCACATCAGGAAACTGAGCCAACATATAGAAGCAAGGGTAATTTGAATCGATTGGTACACCTATAAAATATGTAATTTAGTAAGTACAACAGAGAGAGATGGTGATGAAAGGAGAGATATCACACTATTACACTCATCCATAATAAATAGAATCAGCCTAAATATATGGAAAGTAGGCATGAGTAATTTGAACCAACAAGGCACATTTAAATAAAAGGAGAGAGGCACTATCACCTGATTATAAATGAAATAGAATTAATTATTAAGTCAAAAGGAGTGAGGCACTACAAGAAGTTAAGAAAGATTATCACTTGATTAAAAATGAAATAGAATTAACTTTTAAGTTAAAAGGAGAGAGGCACCACAAGAAGTTAAAGAAGATTATCACTTGATTAAAAAGGAAATAGAATTAATTAATAAGTTATAGTTAAGATTTAGTTGGTTTTTTTTTTTTTTTTCCTTTCCCCTCTTTCCTTCCAGTTACCCACACCACCACGGTGGCCCAACACAGCTCGCCCATACGTTCTAAATAGAACTTAGTGATTGCCTTGATAAGGCAACCAAGTATGTGCAGAAGACAGTCCCTTATAATTAGAGACTCCAGTATAAAAGTTAGTATGAATGTGTGTGACTGGTGTAAGAATATGAAAGGGGTATTGCTACGAGTTTATAGAATCTTCCGGAGAAAAAGGCAAAGAGTTAATGAACCAGAATAGAGTATGGTAAGATTTGCTACGATTAATATCCCACATAAGAGAGTGGCCTTCAGAGGGTATTTAACGACAGAGAAAATACAAGTATTTTTGATACAAGAGACGCATTGGATATTAGGAGACAGTATTGGGTGGCTTGGCAATAACTTCCCTCTAATAGTATCCGCCTCTAAGAAGGAGGAAAAAAAAGCTGGTGTGGCTATAGGTTTTTCCAAAACACTTCAAGTAGAAATCAAACAGAAGGATATCGATATAGAGGGTAGATATATAATATTGATCTGTGAAATTAACGGGGAACTATATACAGTGATTAATGTATACTTACCGAATGTAAATCCGATGAGATTGTTCTCTCACATATTAGAAAGAGCGGATAGAGTAGCCATGGGCTGTGTGATAATAGGAGATTTTAACTGTGTTTTTGATTTTGAGTTGGATAAATCTAATATTAACAAGATCTGTGTGGATAAAAATGCCTTGAGAAACGCTAGTTCCTTTCAGAATATAATTCATAAAAATAATCTCTATGATATTTGGAGGGTCAGGAACCCGCTCGCAAAGGAGTTTACATTCTACTCTTGGCCGCATAATACTCATTCAAGAATTGATTTTTTTCTAGGAGATCCAAAAATAATAGATAAAGTAATAGACATACGTATAAATATAATGATTTGGTCAGATCATAATAGCGTTATAATGGATATAAAGGACGGGATACGTCCCTATCCTAGAACTACTTGGAAATTAGACGATTCAATACTATATAACAACGAAAACCTAAACTCATTAAAATTAGGGTCACAACATTTTCTAGAAGACAACAGACCTGAAGACACCTCAGAATTAAATAATTGGTGTGCATACAAAGCCTATATTAGGGGACAATGTATAAACATTAAGAGTAGAGTTAGGAAAAAAGACGGACCGGGTCTATCTGAATTATATATTCAGTTGTACAAAGTCTTCAGAGAACACAAATTAAATCCAGATAAAGAAGGACAATTAAAGATCACTAATCTCAAACAAACTATTAAGAAAAAAATATTAGCAAACATCGAAAAGAAAATGATCAAATTAAAAATCAGATATTATTACCGACAAAACAAAGCAGATAAAATCTTATCAAATCAACTGAAAAAGAGAACGGCAGATAACCGCATAGATAAAATGGCATATGAAGGAAATATATATAGAGCCCCAAACGAAATTGGAGAGATCTTTAACCATTTTTATAGATCACTCTATAATTTACCAGACAGATCTACGGAGGAATCCATAGACAGTTATATAAAAGATCTTGAACTACCAAAAATATCCCCAGATCAGCTAGACTCAATAAACAAGGACATCTCAAAAGAAGAAGTAATTGAGGCAATAAATAACTTGGCGAACTATAAAACTCCAGGACCTGATGGTTTTAGTAATAAGTTTTTTAAGTTAATGAAAGATATAATTGCTGAGCCACTAACAAGATCGTTTAATGAAGCCGTAAAAGAAGGAGCATTTCCACAAGAGATGCTAAGAGCCAACATCTTACCAATTTTGAAACCAGGCAAAATAGCAACAGATGTCAAAAGCTACAGACCGATCTCATTGATAAATGTGGATGTCAAGATTTTTGCTTCAATCATTGCAAAAAGATTAAAAACAGTTCTGCCTGAAATTATCAACCCAGATCAGGTTGGATTTGTTCCTGGTAGAAATTCAGGAAATAATGTTAGAAGGCTATTAGACTCAATGGACCTGTCTGATAAGACATGTAATCCCCTCCTGATCCTGTCATTAGACGCAGAAAAAGCGTTTGACAGGGTCAGTTGGGGATTCATGTTCAAAGCGCTGAAGGCCTTTAATATAAAAGGATGGGTCAATGAAGCGATAGGTTCCCTGTACAAGAAGCCAGTGGCAAGATCCATAGGCCAAAACATATGTGCAAATTGGTTTAGTCTGGAAAACGGCACAAGGCAAGGGTGCCCTTTGTCACCAATTCTGTATGTCATAAGCTTACAACTGATAATAAAAATGAGCCTACTATGGAGAGAGGTAGAAGAATAGCAGAAGTTCAAAAAAATATTTTACAATGTTTGAATATTAAGATAGCAAATAATATAAAGAAATTAAAACTTAGATTCTACTGTAGAGGAAATAAAACAGACAAGATGCTAACTAATAAGCTGAGGAAACAACAGGCTAAGGCGCGCATATCCAAGATTGTATATAACTCAAATACCTATATAAATCCAAAAGAGATTGGAGACTGTTTTAGAGATTACTACGGGTCATTATACAATCTTCCCGTAGAAACCTCTGTAACAAAGATTAAAGAATATTTAACCAGTACAAAGCTAAAAAAAATAGATCAAATTCAGAAAGATAGTTTGAACAAAGGGATTACAGTGGACGAGGTGATTAGGGCTATATCCAAAACCCAGAAGTTAAAAACACCAGGCCCAGATGGTTTTTCTAATTTGTTTTTTCATACTTATAAATCTATTTTGAGTTCACATCTAGCACTAGCGTTTAATGATGCAGTGAAAATAGGTAGCTTCCCGGAAGAGATGACAAGAGCAAACATGCTTCCCATCCTGAAACAAAGAAAAGATCCAGCTGTAGTATCTAGCTACCGTCCCATCTCTCTAATCAATTCAGATGTAAAAATATTCTCATCCATCCTGGCAGACCGCCTTAAAAGTATTATTAAAACTCTTATCTATAATGACCAAATAGGTTTCATACCAGATAGATGGGTGGGATCCAATTCAAGAAGAATTATAAGCATTATAGACAACGCTAACAAGAAACATATTCCTCTTATGACCCTAGCAGTCGACGCAGAAAAAGCCTTCGATAGGCTAAACTGGAAGTTTTTAGAACTAACCCTAGAAGCCTATGGAATAGATGGCTGGATGATAAGAGGAATTATGGCCCTATATAAAAATCCTTCTACTAGGATAGTAGGCCCTAATGTATGCTCAGATTGGGTATCAGTAAATAATGGAGTCAGACAAGGGTGCCCGCTCTCACCTCTATTATACATCCTCTCAATAGAACCCTTAGCGGAAAATATTAGAAACAATGTAGATATAAAGGGATACAAAATAGAAGAAAAAGAACTAAAAATTAGTCTTTATGCGGATGACATCCTTCTGACAATCACTGACCCAGTTAGATCTCTGAAACATCTGATGGAAGAAGTTAGACGGTATAGCCAACTAGCAAATTATAAACTTAACAACGAAAAAACAGTCGTGATGAGCATTGAATTAGATAAAAAGTCAAGAGAGGAAATTAGTAATCTCTATGCATCTACATGGGCACCTCAGAAGTTTGACTGCTTAGGAATAACCATTACGAAAAATATAGAGAGAATGATGGAAGAAAATTTCTTAAGCTTGTTAAAAAGTACAAACTTACTACTCAAAGATTGGAGAAATGCGCAGATTACCTGGTGGGGTCGTATTAATGTCATCAACTCCTATATTATCCCTAAGTGGAACTATTTATTTCAAATGATTCCACTCAGGGTTCCAGATAGTTGGTTGACATTATTACAGAATAATCTAGAGAACTTTATTAATAAAGGTAAGAAAAATAGAATAAACAGGAAAATCTTATCATTAAAAACCAAGGACGGTGGATTAAATTTTCCCAATATAAGAGTTATATACTGGGCAAACGTGATTACACATATGTACAGGTCCCAGACGGTGACGGCTAGGAAAGAAAGTTGGTTTTGTATGGAAATGGAAGATTTAGGTCTAAAAAGTTCAGAGGGCATATTATGGAATACAAAACCTTTAGGGAAAATGGAGATAGATATTAAAAATAATATTATATGGGCTCAAATGGGGCCAGTCTGGGAGGAAATCAAAATGAAAATGTCTCTAAAACATGCGATTTTGGATACAGCAAATCTGAGAACAATAGAAGCTAATATGAGGGACATCTCTCTAGATAGCTGGCGAACCCAGGGAATATATAAAGTCTCGCAGATATTAGGTGCAGCTAACATATTGCCTTTTGATATTATTTTACAGAAATTCCATCTGTCCCAGCGAGAAGTATTTACGTACCTGAGACTTAAATATTTCCTGCAGAAACACCTTAGTAAAGAACTTGGAAAAGCGTCTATGATGATAAAAAATATTTTCTCAAACCAGAATGTACCAAAAGTCCTAGCTAAAGCAATAGAAGCTATAAGAAACATGAATGAAGTGGTTAGCTTCCCTCAGAAAACTAAATGGGAGAGTGATCTGAAATGTCCTTTAGATCAGGATGAGTGGTGTAAAGCCATAAATATTACTCGTCGACAGGTCCAATGCTTAAATCTATTAGAATCTTACTATAAGGTTATCTATAGATGGTATCTAGTCCCCAGTAAGCTGTCCCAGATGTACCCAGGGGTATCTTCTAAATGTTGGAGATGCGATAAAGAAGTAGGCTCATTTATTCATATTTGGTGGAGTTGTTCAAAAATCCAGAGCTCTATAAAGAGAATGCTAAGATTCATAAAAGAGATAACCGGAATGGAGTTAGAAATGAAACCTGAGATAGTCTTGCTACACATGCACTGGCCAAAGATGGTCTATAGTATCAGATGTTTTGTTATTCACTGCTTTATCGCATTCAAAATTGTCTTAGCACGGAATTAGAAATCAAACCAAACGATCAATTGGGATACGATTAAGGACCAAATCCGTCTTCAGACAATGATGGAGAGAGATCTGAGCATCCCATATTTGAATGCCCCCAAAAGAAGAGACTTATGGCAAGGGTGGCTTAACAAAATTGAAAATCGGCTATAAAGCATATTAGGATTTACCTGAGCTCAGAAAGAATTAGAGCCATGAGTTAAAGATATATCCCCTCTCAATGCCTGACCCGGCAGATAACACTGTATTGTGTTTGTATTTTGTATTTTGTATTATGTAAATGTGTTAAATGTGCTAATCATGTTAAAACAGTATTGGACTTATGTAGTCCTAGTGTTAAATGTATGTGTGTAAGAAATTAAATAAAAGAATTTATACTAAAAAAAAAAAAAAAAAAAAAATTCTGTATGTCATAACAGTAGAAATCTTTGCTTCAAAAATCAGACAAAATATACTAATCAAGGGTCTACCAATCTCAAAAGGGGACTTAAAGATCTCTCTATACGCGGATGACACTCTATTGTATATCGCCGATCCAGAAAAATCCCTCCCACATGTCATAACAGAAATAGAACAGTATAGCACAGTATCTAATTATAAATTGAATCTCTCTAAATCTACCGCAATGTATAGGAACGTGTCATCAGATAAGATAATCAAACTACAAAATAAATATAACTTTGCCCAACCAGAAGAATTTACTTATTTGGGGATAAGAATAAATAAAAAATTAGAAAGAATCATGGAATCTAATTTTATCCATCTTTTGAAAAACACTAATAGAGATTTAAAGGAATGGCGTCAGGTAGAGATATCATGGTGGGGCAGAGTGAATACCCTGAGGTATTATGTGCTCCCTAAGTGGATTTATCTATTTAGGATGCTACCATTATCTATCCCTAAACCTTGGATAAAAATGATTAAATCTTCTTTTGCTAATTTTGTGTGGAGGGGAAAAAAACCTAGAATTAAATTAAAAACAATGAGCTGTAATATAGACAAAGGGGGACTAGGTTTCCCAGATATGGAAAAATTCTATGAAGCCGGAATAATCTACCACACTGCAATGTTACAAAGGGAGATATACCAAAAGGAGGCCTGGGGGAAGATAGAATTAGAAGTATGTCAATCCAAAAACTTATCTAATATCATATGGAATAACAAAGCATACGACTATTCGCTTTCATTCGTGCTAAATCAAATTATCCCTACATGGGGAAAAATAAAGAAGAAAGCAGATATTAATAATAAGATTCTGGGGTTCCAAAATATAGAGAGCCTTGAAATAGACATAAGTAATATCTCTTTAAAAACATGGAGAGAAGTAAATATTGGGAAGGTAGAAGACTTAATGCAGAATGGTGAATTAAAAACTTTCGAGACATTGACAAGGATATTTCTCCTCCCAGATAGAGAGGTTTTCTCTTATTTAAGAGTTAGGAATTATATGAAGCATAAAATTTTTTTAAACAGCGGAGATACATACAATGTCTTAAAAGGGATATTCTCTCAAAAAGAGTTTAAAAACCTTTTCGCTAAATGTACAAAAGTATGTGATACAATACAAACAGAGAACCGCCCAACGGCAATAAAAAGCTGGGAAAAAATTCTGAAATGCACTATAGAATTAGAAGAATGGTACGATGCTATATCAAAAACAAATAAATATGTACACTGTCTCTCTCTGTTGGAAACTCACTTTAAAGTGATTAATAATTGGTATCTGGTTCCTTCAAAAATATCAAAAATGTTTAATAACAATAATGATCTTTGCTGGAGATGTGGAAAAGAGAGAGGAGATTATCTCCACATTTGGTGGAGGTGTAAAAAAGTAACTCCCATATGGTCTATGACTAATTCATTATTAATCAGTTTAAATGGAGTAGGATTAAAAGTCAATCCAGATATGATGTTACTCCATATAAGGTGGCCCGCTCTTAGTAGAATGAACCAAATTTTGACAACACATGCCTTAATAGCAGCAAAGATCATTATTGCTAGGAATTGGAAAAAGACACAAATATTTACAAAGATACAGATTATTCAGCAATTAAAATACCAGATCCAAATGGAAATAGGGATGAACAAAATTAAAAACCAGTATAAAGAACTTGATAAGTGGGAAGAGTGGCTCAAAAATTTGGAGAAACTAGAGATAGAACTCACTTGGCAGTAAGTTAGAAAAACGAAAGATAAGAGGACAAACTAATAAAAAGAAGGGCACAAGAAATAAGAAAGCTGAGAAGAGGAAAAGAGAGAAAGAAAAGGGCAAAGAAAAGGGGAAAGAAAGGTAGCAGTACTGTATGGTGTGAATGAGAGTATGAATGAGGTTAGGATGCTGTTTTTCTTTTGTTTTTTGTAGTTTTTTCCTCTTCGTTCTTTCAATTTTCCCTCGGCTAGTCCCGTCCCCTCTCTAGGTAGAAGACCCCTGAATAAATAACGACAAGTAATAGGAAAGGAAGGAGAGAGGGAGGCAGGGAGAGGGAGGAGGAGTAAGAGGGGGAGGGGAGGGAGGAAGAGGATAGGAGAAAATAATAAAAGCTCAACCTGGGTTATGTAGTTAACTGCTTGTTTTTATTAAGTAGAGTTGAGCCAGCAAATGTTCATGATGACCAAGATACCCGGCCATATATGAAGATATACCTGAATTATAAAGAGGCGGGTATAGTCTGAAACAAAAAAAAAAAAAAAAAAAAAACACTATTTGGGCATATTGGATTTTAAAGGCACTGTTTCTGCCCCTTGGACTTTAACTGGAACAGATTCAAACATGTGGCGGTGGCCACCTTAAATTGTCCAGCAGTGTTTTGTCGTCTAGTGTATGGAACTGTTTTGGGCATGAGAGCATCTGCATGGTGGGGCAAAAATAAGACTTCCAGGAAATTCCTGAACCCCTGAACAGATCTGGTTGATTTTTGGATATGTTGTTCACCCAGATCGGGGCTATCAGGGGATGTGACTTTTGTGGGGATATGTTGTATTTTGGGGTATGTAGCGGATTGCTTTTGGCTACTATTCACCGTCTTTTGTTTTGGCTGTCCAGAATGTTTATTGTGGCAACATTAGGTTCAATTCCCTATGGTTCGTGACTTTTAAGGCAAAAAGTAATCATTGAACTGAAGCATTTGTCTGGTTGTTCAATAGGAATCCAATGGCCAACCTGTTAAATACCTCTGTTCGACAAACGAACAAACTACCGAACAACCAGACCACCCCGGAGAGGAACGTGGCTATAATTTACCTCTCCATCGTTATTCCCACTGTCCTGATTGAGAATCATACAAACGCACTGTGTATTACCTGGGTGGGCGCCGTTCGACATGCAAACACGTGGCGGCGGCCATCTTGCCATATGAACACACCAGCTGTGTTTGATTGTCGAGTGTCTGGAACCCAAATCTGACACTCGACCACGCAAACACCGCAGAGACCTCCATACCTCCACCCGTTCGTGGGAAAACACATGAACGGCCCGGAGTTCGGTAAAAATATACACATGAACTGGGATTCATACGAACCCAGGCAGAGCCCATTATATTGACTATTTTCGTGTTTTTCACCTCAGGAACGGAGACCGAACGCAAGGCCAAAATACATGGAACTCCTTTCGGCTACTGCCTCGTGTGCGGTCGGTAAAACGAAGACCTCTACGAAATTCCCGAACCCCTGATCCGATCTGGGTGATTTTTGAGTATGTTGCTCACCCAGATCCAGGCTATCGGGGGATATGTAATTTAGGGGTGTATGTCATAGTCTTGGGGTACATCCAAAAAACGGGGAAAATTTATGTTTTTTTCTGTTTAGAGTTAATTGAGTTAGTCTATTGTCTTAGTTAATTATATCACAGGCAGAGGGGAGGACTTGTGTGCTGTATGTGGGAGGGTCAGACATTGTTGTTTTGTTCTGATTGGTTTGTGTGCCTGTGTTCCATCAGGCCCCAGGGTGTGTGCCTCTGTATGAATTGTGAGTGCTGGCTTGCATTAAACAGACTTGTTCTACCCTTCATGAAGTCTTGGCTCATGTTTGGGGGATTGGAGAACCTCACTCTGGGGATTGCTATAATCACTATACTTCCCAGAGTATAATCACTAGCTCTTGTAAGAGCTGTTCCTGTTCCTGTTCCTGCTCTCTGGATTACAAGACAGGTCTACCTACTGGAAGCTGGACCCTGGTCTTGGGTCCAGAGTGGGTGTAAGACGGTGAGACCCCAACCAAGCTGCGGTGGTTCGTGGGGTCTGCGGTTGTTATGGTGTCTAGTGGAGTGCTTGGAGCCCTCGGAAAGCACTAGGAGCATCCGTCAATGGAAGGTACCCAGTCAGGGTGCCAGGTGATCCGTTACACACCCCATTTGATTTTTCTATAATATCTGGCCTTTATGTTTGGAGCATCCTACTCAGCCCTAGGCCATAACTTGAGGACCCCCTCATTGACTTTACTTTCTTTATCTTTCCCCTTTCTTTAGCTTTTCCTTACCTTGTCTTAGTCATGCTTCTCATTTTCACTTAATACTTTAAATGGTGTGTTGCTAAACTTTAAAATATTAAATTTTTCATATTTTTACCTTTAGGCTTCCACAAACTTTGGTGATTAATTTATTCTCAATGTTTTACAGGCCAACAACACAGTGTAGGAACGTCTAAGGGTCATGGTGAATTACTCTGTCTAGTGCTAATAAATGAAACAATCTACTTTAATAGACTAGTAATAGTAACTTTGCAGTAATAGTGTATACACAGACATGTCTACCATCGTTGATGATAGGTTTCAGCATTTGTAAAATTATAGAATTTGATTTTTGTGCCGCTTAGTAAGCATACGATACCATTACTTATGTGTTCTATAACTCTGTTCAATTTTCTCCCAGATATCTTGCCAATCGTCATATTGGAATCTTCCCAACATCTTCTTGCCAATGTAGCATATACAGGAGAAATGTTTGAGTGGTAGTTTCTAGTAAAACTTTATATATTTGTGAAATAATAATAAAGCATTGCACCACGAAAGGGTACATTCAGATTACTCTAGTTTTCAAGTACATCCTGGGGATGTTACTATTACCATAATTAATGGTACTCATTTTATCTACCACCAAAGGATGAAGGGTTAAGTCAACCCTGTGACCCCCAAGAGTTGAACAGAGTCTACTGATGATTCATTAGCCCACTGAGCTATCTCATTAGCCTTAATTTAGCTGTAAGTCAAAGCAAGCACAGTTATTCAACTGTGGTGGACTTTTTAGAGGCCACTGCCATGGTATGTGGTTGATCAACAAAACATTTTTTTAGCTGAAAGTAGCAAAAAAAGTTCTGTTTGCTAGAAAAGATTGATCTGATATCTAATATTTCTGCATGGATACCGCACATTCATTTTAATAGTGATAAGTATATCAAGTAAAAAAAAAGGCACGTTATTGCCAGATTAGAGTAGTCAAGGACCAGATTGTGATGTCAGCATTAAACATTATGGGTTCATATGAAACATTCAATGTTATCATATATTTAAATGAAGGCAAAACTGATGTTTCTCTATAATGTATTACTGTAGTAAAAATTATTGTACCATAAGCTACTCTATTGTTGAGTTGTTTTGTTTTCTCTATAATCAGCAGAAATTGGCTGAAGTTTTGATCTTGTTTATACAGTATATTGTTGCAAATGGAGAAGTTAAATGATGCAAAATCGTGAAATGCTGTTGAAGTAAAAAGGACCAAAATGATAAGTTATTACTGTCATAAAGATAAAGATGTTCACAAATGTGTGTTTATTATCTACATTTATAATATAGGCTAAACCTAAATATAGACAACATACTGTTTATGTAACAGTATCCACATTAGCAATTGTAAAGTGTAAACAATATATATATACATAGTTATGAACAAAACATTGCTTAATATGAAAATAACTCATTAGTATTTTGTTTATTACAATGAAAAACATATTGAACTATATGTATCAGTTAGTCATTTTCAGCAATGAAACTCAATATAGTCAGATGTTTTTCAAAGAAGAATGCAGAATATACTATTGGCAAGATATACGTTTGATTATGCAAAAATCTTTTAATTATATCACAATTTATAGAACAAAGCTGAATAGATTTTATTCTAATGTATTAGTTATTCCAAAAATTGGCAATATACAAAATGAAAGTCATTAACCCCTTAAGGACTGAGCCAAATGTACACGTTGTGAACAAAACAAAACGTAAACAAAATCTGGCATTTGCGCTATATGTCTGTCCAACCGTAATTCACCTCTTTCATATTAAATGCACCCCCCCTTATTATATATCATTGTATTCAGGGGAACAGGGCTTTCATTTAATATCAAATGTTTAGCTATGAAACATAATTTAATATGAAACAAATGGGAGAAAATAAGAAATTTTGTTATTGTTTTAGTTCTACATGACATTTTAACTGTCAATGTCATAATACTGCTTGCTTTTACTGCAATAAAATACACATATTTGTATACAGCAAAGTCTCATGTATAAAACAGTACCCCCTATGTACAGGTTTTATGGTGTTTTGAAATATAGCACGTTACATTTGAAATTGAAATTTGCCAAATTGATTACGTTGCCTTTGGGACTGTATAATAGCCCAGGAATAACATTTACAGCCATAATGGCATGCCAGTTGCAATAGTAGACAGCCCAAGGTATTGCAAATGGGGTATGTCCAGTCTTTTTTAGTAGCCATTTGGTCACAAACACTGGTCAAAGTTAGTGTTAGTATTTGTTTGTGTGTGAAAAATGCAAAATATATATATATATTAATATCACAATACAGTTAGAACAAAATAACACACATCTATTATTTTTTTAATTTTATTTTTTTACGTATTTAAATTTTTTTATATTATATATAAATATATATATAACAATAATTATATATATATTTAATCAGTATCTGTCTACATGTAATTTGATATTAAATTTATATATATAATTATATATATATTAATAGTAAAATACACCTAGACAGCGTATGTGTGTGTATGTATATGTGTATATATATATATATATATATATATATATATATATATATATATATATATATATATGATCTAAGTATATATCTTGTTTTTACACTTATTTTACTTTACTTTATGTTAGTTCCAGCCAGCAGGGGGACTAGCTGTCATAACAGTTAGTCCCCCTGCTGGCAATGCCTGAGCCAGCTAACCCGGCCATGTGATTGTGAGGTCCTCGCAAGGACCTCACTCTCACATGGCCGGGGGGGTTGCTGGAGGATGGACGTGCCGCGGAGGGCTCCCTGGGAGTCCCCCCAACCACAATCCCACGCCGGCGACTGTGTAAGTAAAAAAAAAAACAGAGGGCCTACTATTATGCCCGGCGGCGTTTAGAGCCGCTTAAAATAGGGCGTAATAGTACGCCCTCCGGTCTTAAAGGGTTAAAAGAGAAGGCATAATGTACTATATTCACATGTATAAAATAATGTAAATGTTTACATTTAAATATTTAAAGAATATTCCTAATAAAAAAATATTGAGAAAGAGACATAGCTCCCATTCTGATGCAGTTAAAGGATCAAGTTCTGTATCGCTTGATCATTAAATACGCTGCAATCTGTTTCATATTTCCATTTAACAATCCCAAAAAATGTCTGGGCTTGGAACAAACTACCAAATCTACAATGCTGGGCTATCCCCATTGAGTAGCAGTCCCCAAGCTAAATATATACTAACCATTAAAATTTCAAACTAATTTGTTAAGATACATTTTTAATTTATTCTGCTGCACCTATATTTAAAATCTACTGCAATCAACTTTTTCTTATCTGCTTAGAATCTATGGTGTTTTGCACTTGTGTCTGAGAAACAGTCACAACCTATTTTTTTCTTATTGTCCTCTCTTTACCAATAATTCATACTTACTTCAAAGATGGCCTGATTTGTCTCCTGTGTTGTCTCTTATTCTGTGTTAGAACTTACATAGCATAGAATACATAACATAAATGCACACATTTAAAATACAATATGGTATATTCTCCTTCTCAGGCAGCATTTAGCACTGTGGAATACAATTGTAGAATATGCTAGCTTTAGTGTACCTATAATCTTAATTTTATTAATGACAAAGTCTCTCTTTGCTACAACTCCACAGCAGCACATTAACATAGAGAAAAAACAACCAATCAGAAAAAGAGTTAGGTTCAATAAAACTACCCCCCCCCCCACACACACACACTTTCAAGCTATGACAAAACAGAACAAAAGGCAATAAAAAACAATGTTGAGAAAATTTAAGTCCTAGGATATAATGAATGCAACAACATCCTCCATCCAAGAAGAAAAGTCATGGCATCATGGACAGACTCTAAGCTGAAACGAGAGAAACAGAATCGAAAGGGCTGGTTAGATGATGAAATGTACTCTGAACAAACATGCAGGCACCCAGTGCCACAACCAGAATAACCGTAATATACAGAGATCCCAACCCTTTATGTAAGAAGCGGTAACACGAACAAGTGACAGGAACCAGACGAACAAGGGTAGTGTAAATAGAGGTTGGAATGTGTATCTGAAGGTTTAATCATGGAAGAGCGATAAGAAGTCTAGATCCATGAGGTAATGGGAGCCTTTCTAACTGAAGATGAGCCGTCACTGGTTCTCTAACAAAAAAAAAATAGTATATGTGTTGCAATCGCCTGTAACCCAATAAAACTAAACATGGCTGCCAGTATCTCACGGAAGTGCGCAGTAGCCGAGATGGAGGAGGCGCTGGAGACCTTCTCTGTGGTCCTTGAGAGCCCGGGGAGTCAGAGGTGGCCAGTAGGAGAGGCTTCACAATGCCCGAGCAGGTGAATAGGACAAGTGTCACAAACAGAATAGTCGGGGCAGCACCCCATATATTACGGCAGTGGCAAGAAAGTGTATATAAATCTATGTATATAAATAGCCAAGCTAGGGTTGTCCATTGGCATTGGCCCAGTTAAAGCAGGCCAATCCTGGGGTACAGTCAATGCAGGCCAATCATGGGGAGCAGACAGAGCAGGCCAATCATGGGGCACAGTCAAAGCAGGCCAATTATAGGACAGTCAAAGCAGGCCAATTATGGGGCATAGAAAAGCAGGCCAATTATGAGGCACAGACAGAGCAGGCCAATTATGGGCAAATCTGAGCACCAACCTACAGGGGAAGCTATGCTCATATAGATTAGTGACCCCTTGGTGAATATATATGTCCCTCAAGGAGATATCCCAATTGTTGGGATGGGTGAGGAGGGTTAGGTGGGTGAGGGGGTGAAAGGGGGAGGGAGCACTATTAGTATATAGACTGTAATGAGTATAATAAACTAAGTTGCATTTTAATTTAAATGTAAACGAACAGAAGTTGTTCCTGAGTCACAAGAAATTGCTGACTTTCTTGTCAGTGTTGTTGAGAACACAGTGAGATTAACTAGGCCAAGCCAGAGGTAATAAAGAAAGCAGGGTTACTATACAGAAAAATACAGTACAAAGAAAAAACAGTGCCTGTTGGCACACAAGCCCCTCAGAAAACCAGACTACATCTAAGCTCCCAGTCAGGAGACAGATCCAGGGTGGGAAAAGCAGCCACGAGGCAACCTCACGTCCAAATGGATACTCCAGGACCTGCAGTTCCCATGTGGCGCCTTCGCTCCTCCCCCCTCCCCTTTGCACCAGGTGTAGGCAGGCTGCGGCAAATAAGCAAGATAATAAGCCGCGGGAGCCACACGTGGGGCTGCCTGAGACGTACTCCACGGCCCCGGCGCTCGGGGAATTGGGGGAGGCAGCTAGCCCGAGCAGGTACGAAATAACGGACACCATAAAATGCCAATGCAAAACACAGGATAGTAGGAACAGCGTTAGAAAATTGTGAATGAATGGACACAAAATAAAAACGCCAATGCAAAAAACAGGATAGTAGTAATAGCGTTACAAAAAATAAGAAGAGAAAACAGGAGAAGAAAAAAGGTGTAGGGTTAATTGTACTAAAGAGTGGGTTTCCCTCCTAATCTAGGGAAACACAAAAGGGAAAAGGTATACTACCAAATGACAGGTGTGTCACTAGAATAATAAAACTTAACTTTTAATAGTTATATAGACTAAAAAAGGTGAGGGTATTTGCTTATCACCCGTATGAAGTACATTTAAAAACGTCACATAGATATCTGTGTAGAACCCAACTGTAACCAAGGTCAAAAAGGTCAAAAGCTCATATCTGGTCAAAAGCTCATATCTTAATTAATATCCTGACAGTAATAGTCTTTGTTGTGTCATCTATGACCTGCACAATTCTAGGATACTTACCATACTTGTGATATATATTGTTCTAACGCTGTATTAACAGTACTAAGATTCCGTTATAATCGAGACTGAGTCTGCAGATAGCAAACTGTTCTTCAGCCATTTTTCTATACAACTGTACACTGCTGATATAGCTGCCAATTTCACGGAATTCTATTATAGATATCGTGTTCTATTTTAGTAACTTTAAAATATTAATAAATCATTTTTTGGTTACAGTTGGGTTCTACACAGATATCTATGTGCCGTTTTTAATCGTACTTCATACGGGTGATAAGCAAATACCCTCACCTTTTTAGTCTATATAACTATTAAAAGTTAAGTTTTATTATTCTAGCGACACACCTGTAATTTGGTAGTATACTTTTTCCCTTTTGCGTTTCCCTAGACTAGGAGAGAAACCCACTCTTTAGGACAATTCACTCTATTCCTTTTTTCTTCTCTTGTTTTCTCTTCTTATTTTTTTTGTAGATTTTTGGTGACGTTACTTCACTAGGGGTTAACTCCCACTTAGGAGAAACCTATTAGGTATCAGCTTACTTTTTGTTTTGTAGTAATAGCGTTAGAATAGTGATGAAAGAAAAATTATGGAAAATAGCTAACAGAAAAAAAGTAATTCCCAAGATGAGACACCAAACAACAGTCTCAAAAGAATATAGATTTAAATCAATCTTTAAAATAGAATAGAAACAATACAGGACAAAAGGAAAAAGTCACTAACATAAGGGATAAATCTATATAAATAATCACACAGCCACCCACTAAGAGCAGGAGCAGTGGTACTCTGACCTGTGCTTGATGTGGAGCAGCAAAGAAAGAGGGAGTTATGTGTGGGGAGGGGAGTTTTATTGTACCTAACTCTTTTTCTGATTGGTTGTTTTTTCTCTCTTTTAATGTGCTGCTGTGGAGTTCTAGTAAAGACAGACTTAAGCAAATGTGAAGCCTCCTGTCATGTTATAAAATTTTGAAGTTTCACTTGTAATAACAGTATAGTACAAAATAACAAGCAAGTTTAATATGTTATCTGTGAGATTTTTAAAACATGACATCATTGACACTGCATTTACTTGTATCTGTGTTGTTGCTTTTGTTGTTGTTTTGTTTATTTGTTTTACTCTTTTTCATCTTTCAAGAATTGCCATTAACCTTCAACTTGACATTGCAGTGCAATTTAAGTACAGTTTTATTGTCTCTTTTAGATGTACATTATTTTTTTATTTTTAGTGCAGCAATACAGATTTATTAGTACTGAGGGAAGATATATATTATATCATTATAGAGACAAATTAAAAAGACACATGGATAAACTGAAACCATGCAAGCCCCATTTTAGGAGATCTTATTTGGTACCTGTTTCACCACTGTTGAACTGTTGATCCATAAAACATATTATGATTATCGATAATAACAGCGTTTTACTTCAAGCTATTGCAGGACTGGTGAGCTTTCCTTTTTTATTTTTTATTTTTTTATTTTGCTTTTACAAATAAAACATCTTACATTGTGAACATTTGATAGATGAAAACAATATATAGCTTATACATCGTAGAGAAGCAAATGCCTATAATTTACATTTGTCACAAGTAGCCATACATGAATTTTTACATTAATTTTACATTTCTACACTTCTACAGTTGTATACTCCGGAGAAATGTTGTATTTGTATCTTGTATGTTGTACTTATTTTCCGTGTCACTCTCCTATTGTCTGTGTTTGCGTGTTTTTTCCCCTCCCTCGTGAGCCTTAATTAGTTTTTAGTTTTTAGAAAAGACTGCCACGGTTCCCAGGTGGCTGCGTAATGGTGTGATTTACCCAGCGTGGACATTCTCAGTTCTTCCATTCTGTTAATATTATCTATTTTCATGTACCATTCCCTTCTAGATGGTCTTTTGTTTGTTTTCCATTGACCCGCTATCACAGATTTCACAGCAGTTAGAAAGTAGAACATAAGTGAGCTTTTGAATTTGTTCAAGGATACAGGGATATTAAAAAATAATAGTGTTTCAGGGGTGAAGGATAGGGAGACACCACTGAGTTTTCCTGTGACCCTCGCCACTTCCCTACAGAATCCCTCTATCCTCCTGCATGTCCACCACATGTATTGGTACGTGCCTTGTTCCTTTTCGCATCTCCAACACATTGGTGAGTTGCTCGTGTTAAATTTGTTAGCATCTACGGGAGTGATATACCATTGTGTGAGAAACTTATTAGTTTCCTGCAACATTATGCTAGAATGTGATTTCATCATTTTAGTGAAAATCTTTAGCCAGATCTTGTCTTCTATCAGAGTCGAGAACCATGTTTGGTTCCTTATAGTGTACCAGGGGAGAGAGTGGTTTGTGCTTTCTTGTATTATTTGGTAACACGTGGTCACTATTTTAGTTTTTGGTGGGAGGGAGCACAGCTTCTCGAACTGCGTTTCCTCCCGGGGCCTCCATTGTAAAAGCCCTTCTTTGCTCAAGAAATGTTTTAGTTGGTGGTATTGGAAAGTTTGTGTCATTGTTGGGTGATTGGTGCCTGTTAGGTCCTTCAGAGGTACGATTCCATTTTCAGTGATTATGTCCCTTAATGTTACAATTTTGGCTCTTGACTTGGTAATATCAGTGCTTTGCATTATACCATCCCTGCCTGGTGGGAATATGGGGTTGTGGGATATGGGGTAGTTGGGTGAAGGGGTTGGTGTAAACTCCGTATGAAGGTGTATTTTTTTCCAAGTTTCAAGAGTAGCGGCTATTGTGGGGAGATCATGTGGTATTTTGCCCCCGCTGGTGGATAGGGTCCAGAGGAGTGCTTTTAGGGGTGTTTGTATTTGTGATTGTTCTATTTCGACCCACACCTTTTTGAATCCTTCTCTGGACCACTCTAATATCCTTCCCAAGTATATTGCCCTGTGATAGTTTTGGATGTTTGGACATCCCAAGCCTCCTTTCTCCTTGGGTTTAGTCAGTAAGTTGTGGCCTATCCGCGGACGTTTCTTTTGCCCAAATGAAAGATGTAAGCAATGTCTGGATCGTGCGGAAGAAGTCATTTGGAATGTGTATAGGGATAGTATTTAAGAGATACAGGATGCGTGGGAGTATATTCATTGAGATAATGTTTATACGTCCCATCCATCGGAAGTGGGGTTTATCCCATCTATCTAAGTCTTTCTTTATGGCTGATAGTAGGTCAGGGAAGTTCGCTTTATACAGAGTTTTGTATGTGTTGGTAATTTTTACCCCTAAATATTTAATGGAGTGATTTGCCTAGTGGAATGGGTATGCATGCCGCAGTCTTTGTACTTGATGGGAGGGTATGTTGATGTTTAGTATTTCACACTTGTCTATGTTGATTTTGAAGTTGGATAACTCGCTATATTTATTTAAGACCTTCGTTAAGTGGGGGAGACTGTTTAGTGGCTGTTCAATGGTGAATAATAAATCATCGGCAAAAGCCGAAACTTTGTACTCTTGTTTCTGGACCTTGATACCTTGTATGTTGGAGTGCTTGCGTACTGCCTGTAGGAGGGGTTCTAAGGATAAAATAAACAGGAGTGGTGATAACGGGCATCCCTGAAGGGTGCCATTGCTTATCTTGAATGGTCTGGAAAGTTGACCATTGACTTTTAGTCGGGCTGTGGGGTGGGAATATATTGCTTTGATCCATTGTAGCCATCTGTTTCCAAACCCCATCATCTCAAGTGTGGTTAAGAGGAAGGTCCAGTCCACCCTGTCAAAGGCCTTTTCTGCATCAATTGCCAGGAGTAAGGTCGGGATTTGTGTATGAGATGCGTGGTTAATCAAATTTATAATTTTGGAAGTGTTGTCTTTCGCTTCCCTTGCTGGAACAAAGCATGCCTGATTGGGGTGGACCATTCCTTGGAGAAAGGGTTTGAGCCTAGATGCCAGCATCTTAGTAAATATCTTGACGTCAACATTAATAAGAGATATCGGCCTATAGCTGGCGCAGTTCTCTAAGTCTTTCCCTGGTTTGGGCAAAAGTGGGATTTTTGCCTCTAATGCTTGGCTTGGTATATGATTGTGGTGTGGGATAGAGTTTATTGCCTCCAAAAGGTGTGAGTTAAGCTCAGTTTGGAGCGACTTGTAGTAGGTGGCTGAAAACCCGTCAGGGCCTGGACTTTTATTATGTGGGGTTTGTTTCAATGCCAGTCTAAGTTCATCTTGTTGCTATTGGGGGAAGTATTAAAGGGACACTATAGTCACCTGAACAACTTCAGCTTAATGAGGTTGTTCAGGTGAGTGCTACAGCTACCCGGAGCCTTTTTCTTACATTGGAAGCTTGGAACACCTCTTGTTGCAGTCAATCAGATGGCCACCAGAGGGACTTCCGAGTTCAGAGGCCCTAAAAAGGCCTCATTCACGTCTGATGTATTCACGCATGGGTGAATACTTCAGACGGGCTATCAGCACACAAAGCACTGTGAATGCACTTTGTGTGCTGAGGTTGTCAGCTCTGCTGTGGGAGTGGCTAGAGCTGGCAGCTGAAGCCCGAACCCACAGGGACTCTTTCTGTCCACAATAGTGGTTGAAGGGGGGGGGAGACCTACTCTCCTTCCCCCCGGCCCCCACCCCTGGGCGGCGGGTGGGGGCCATGAAGATAATGAGGGGGGGACCTACTGTCCTCCCCCTCTCCGGCCCCCACCCCTGTGTGGCGGGTGGGGGCCTTAAAAATAACAAAATTGGGGGGGACCTACTGTCCCCCCCGGCCCCCACCCCTGAGCGGTGGGTGGGGGCCCTAAAATTAAAAATAAGGGGGGGACCTACTGTCCCCCCCGGGCCCCCACCCCTGTGCGGTGGGTGGGGGCCCTAAAAATAACAATAGGGGGGTGACCTACTGTCCCCCCCACCCCTGAGCGGCGGGTGGGGGCCCTAAAATAAGAATAGGGGGGCCCTAAATTAAAAATAAGGACCTACTGTCCCACCCCTGTGTGGAGGAGAGCCGCGTGGTGAAGATGGCGTCGATTGGCTGTCTTCCAAGCCTTCACCGAGAACTTTCACTGTGTCTCGAAAGTATTTGTCCAGGCCGCCCGAGTTTTTGGGAGCTCCTTGATCCGGAGTGTTCAGGTTGGGGTTGGGTTTCTTTTTATTGCCCATTTTGTAGGTAAATGGAGGTTTTTAACCAGCTTTTTGTTGCCGCCGATGGGGAGCTTCGTTTATGTGCGTCCGCTCACATTAGGTGCTAGGCCACGCCCCCCCGACTGGTGAGCTTTCCTATCTGCTATTATGTAAAATAAGTAGAAACAGGAACATCTAGTTATCTTCCAAATTAAAGTTGTGTTATATTGAAAACCCCAATGGATCATTCTAACCATTAGTAACAATGCACAATATATTTCTTGCGAAGCTAAGACATAAATGTGTCACACTTAAGTTCAAGAAGCTCTAAATAAAATATATCAAGTAAGTTTGAATGTAAATTGTATACCACTTAGCACCTTAATTATATGAAATGTATCCCCAAAGAGAAATCAAGTGTAAATTGATTTTACATATAAGATGGTTGCTTAGATGAAAATATTTTCTCAACAAAGAAAATTTAAAAAATAAATTTCCTTTGCTAAGCAAATAGGTGGACTAAAAGATGTTTTTAATATATGAAAAAAATTGTTACATACTATTAGGTGGAACAAATTATTTTTAAATTGTTCATGACTCATTAATTTTAATCACATGCAATCTATTTTTATTTTTTTATTTTACTGGTTTAATACGTAAGGAATTATTGATTCTGCAAAGAAATATTGAGAGATGAAAGATGAATTGACTATTTCAATTTTGTGTAAGGGAAAATATTGAATGTATAGAGATGAAACCTAAGTTACAAAATTAGTTGATTTCTATTCCTAAATCAATAGAAAGGAATCCTTCAACATGACATGATTTTTAACCATGGTAATTTAGTACATTTTGCAAATTTCTGCTTACTATTTGCAAACATGCAGCCCTTGCTTTTTTATGAACTATAAATAAACAACAGGAACATAAATCTAAAGCTGATAATAAATGTGTAGAGTAGGATCAAAGAGGGGCCATACTAGACTGTGTCTTTAAAGCAGACAGCAGTTTAATAAAATCAATACTGATGGTGTCTTACAGTACTTTTTGTGTCTTTTATGGTACTCTAAAATTATGCCTTTCACTTACACCATTGCTTCTTTCATGTTTTACTTAGGCATAATGTAAAATTGATTTCCTCTGGGAATTCTCTTCATAGCATTAAAGAGTTTCAAAGCTATTATTATTTTTATGGTTTTTTTTTACACAATTTACTGTAAATATTGAATGATCTACTGTTTTATAGTAGAGCTTTTAATTTTAAAGGGTCAACTTCATGCCAAAAAATTTAATGTTAGATACTAGTCATCAGAAAAAAAGGTATTTTAAAGTATTTTCTTTTTAAAAAATTATGACAAAGAAAAACACTAACAGGTCAAACAAACTCTTGTGTGTGTTTAAATCTCTCTGATTTTCTTTTGTCACGTGATTTATTTTATTTTCTTCTACTGGGTGAGAATGAAAGAAAATGGCGCTGTGAATAAATATCATAAGGTGAAGAAAAAAAATTATAATTAGTTGTCTCACCACAGATATACAGATGAAACCTATGTTACGGAATTAGAAAATGTAATTATGTATTAGGAAGGTTAAATAAATAATATGAAGCAAAACTTGTTGCTGTCAAGAATCAAAACAATCTGCATTGCTGCAGCAGACTACTTTTTTGACAAATCCAGACATGTATTTTATATAGTAGAGAGTATAATGCAACAGCTTCAATAAAATTAATCATATTTGTCGTTATGTAAACTATTGTATTTGTTTGACATAATTATATGAATATGAATTATTATTGTTATGGTTACTGTATTATGGCTTTTTTACCTATGAAGCTAGCATTAAAGCAGAACTATAATTTCCATTCTTCTAAAATGACAATTCCATGCTCCTAGTCCACTTTTTTTTTATTTTTATTTTTTTTATTTTTTTTAAATAGCACAACCAACACAATGTTCCAGTGTCAAAGTATACACATAATTGATTTCCACTAAGTGGGTATCTCTACAATTCTGGTGTTTGTATTATGCTTCTGTCCTAGCTCAGCTCCCCTTGTCAGACTCAGATAGTGATTGGACATTCTGGTACTACAATGCCTGAAGATAAACCTAGAAGCCTTCATCTTGGCTCTTCCCAAATATTTGTTTTCTGCTATTTATTTCTGTAGCTCCTTACTAGTACTATATAACCGTGGCATATTCTCCAAACTACACACAAAATAGCTTGACCTGACCATTAGACTGTGTCTAGCCAATCCATACCTTATTCTGCACTTGTTGGCTCTAATGTATGTGATATGTGTGCATCCTCAAATTCATTGTATACATCATCCTTTTCAGTTGTTTTGTTTCTGATTAATGATTCCTCTAACTCCATATCTTAACTTAGTCCTTTTCTAGTAGTGGTTATTGCAAGTACACAAACTTCCCTATAACTGAATCTCATGAAACATTGCAGGCTTGTAGTCTCTTGATCTGTTGTGTCTGTAGCATGACAGTGTTGGATGTGGAAGGTGATTATGTGTTTATGATGATGACTCTTTGAGGGGTTGACTGTGACAGTATGAATGGGGGGTGACTGTGAAGGTTGGCTCTGACAGGGTGACCAGGTGTGCTTACTGTGTGAAGGTGAGTGTGGGGTTGGTAACCACGGCATTTTGAGTAAGTAAGTGTGTGAGGGGCAGGATAATTGTGCTGACTATGGCATGGTGAATGTGGAGGAGGAGTTCATGTGTGTGGAGAGACAGTCTTTTTGTGTCCACTCCCCCCACACACTATATTCATTTTTTTGCACACCTCCAGATTGCATTGTTTGAATGTAGGGGGCAATTATTAATTTATCTGTTGGTTCAATGAGCTTCCTGGTGGTTTGGTAGACCTAACTACAGATTGACACTTTCAGCTGAGTGAAGACTCATCTGAATTCACCCTTTTGGTCTCTGACCAGGAGGGAGTATCGTAAATAATCTGCACCCAGTGGGGGGTGCAGACCTGCTCTGAAAGCAACTCTGAAAGCAAGGAGCTCAGTAGATCATCCCACCAGCCCATGCAGCTACAGTGGGTCATAATAATTGAAATGGCTCTCCTATCTGGTACCCCAAATGAGTATATACAATGATTCTTCATTATATTTTAATAATTTCACAATTAGGAAATATAGAATTCTCCTATACTATTTAGGTATGTAATTAAACTGAAACATTGTAAATAACTATATAGTTATGGTCAGTGTTTACTTATGAAAAACTGCATACATTTAAACCTTTTGTGAAATGAATTTTTGACAAACATAATGGTAAACATACATTTAAAATTATATTCTAAGCACTGTAAATGTTTCATTACATCTATCTATCTGTCTGTCTGTCTGTCTATTTACATACGTGAAACCTTGCAGGAATTTTTGTTTTGTAGTTGATTAGAATATATTTAAACATGCAGCATCAGCACTTTATTATGTAGTGTCAGCATTCTCTCTTCTTTTTCCTTATTTATTTTGTATTCCTTGCTTTTTTTCATTAATTGCTGAATGTACCTGTACACATTGACCATTTGGATTAAATGCCTACATTTTCTTTGAAGTCCTTGAGTGCTAGCTTTTTTCTTGGAGGTTGTATCTATGTGCAGCTGAGCACCGGGCCAAAACTTAAAGAAGAGCTGGAGTTCAAAACTCCCATTGAACTGTATATATATATATATATATATATATATATATATATATATATACAGTTCAATAGTAAATATATAAATATAGAACATTTGGGAGATATAGCCTTTTTAGTAAAATAATGTTACAAAAAGGAGAAAGCATGGTTACAGTGATGGGGGGAATGGAGGGAATTTTTTTTATCTTCTCATTTTTCACAAACTCTGAGTGGACACCTGTATATTTTGTGTTTTTATATCTAGGAACAGTGTGTACCTGTAACATACCAGATAATGCTGCTAAATCTCACGGCCATTACTCTATCCAAATTCTCCTTGATCTTTCTCCTGGCTTTGACACTGTTGATCATCAACAGCGCTTTCTCATTCTCCATAATCTCGGTCTATCTGGATACTGCTCTCTCCTGGAGCTCCTCCTACATCTCCCAGCACGTTTTCAGTGTTTCTTTCTCTGGCTCTGCATCTTCTCCCTCTCTGTTGGCATTCCCCAAGATTCTCTCCTTGATCCCCTTCTGTTCTCTTGCTCCCTTGGTAAACTCATCAGCTCCTTTGACTTCCATTATCATTTATATATAGGTAACACACAAATCTACCTATCCTCTCCTAATCTCTCTCCGCCCATCTTGACTCGTGCCTCTGACTGCCTCTCCGCGATTTCCAACTGGATGGCTGCTCACTTCCCTAAACTCAACCTGTCCAAAACAGAACTTCTGGTCTTTCCTCCCTCAAGTGTTGCTACTCCCGTGTCTGTTTCCCTCCAAGTCAACAGCGCCACCATCACCTCTTTCTTGCAGGCTCGCTGCCTAGGTGTTCTCTTTGACTCTGACATCTCCTTCACCCCTCATGTCCAGTCAATCACCAAATCCTGCCTCTTCCATCTCAAAAACATAGCTTGCATCCTCCATGATTTTACACCAAACAAAGCTAAGGTGCTGGTCCATGCCATTGTTCTTTCTCGCCTTGACTACTGAAATCCCCTTCTCAGTGGTCTTACGTGTTACCAGATTGCACCGCATCAATTTATAATGAATGCGGCGGCACTGCTTATTTTCTTGTCCGCCCGCACTTCCCACGCCTCCCCCCTCTGTCAGTCCTGACATTGGCTTCCAGTTAGATTTAGGGCTCAATTTAAGATTCTGGTGCTTGCTTACAAGTCCCTAGATAATGCTGCTCCAACCTACCTATCCTCCCTAATACACAAATATGTCCCATTGAGGCCCCTGCGCTATGCCTAAGACCTATGCCCACATATTCCCACATCTGATGCTCACCTCCAAAACTTCTCTAGGGCTGCACATTTTCTGTGGAACTCCCTTCCCTTCTCCGTTAGCCTTTCACCCAGTCTTCAATCCTTCAAAAAATCTTTAAAAACACACTTCTTCAGGAAAGCATATCATAAACTGTTAGCGGGTTTTCATCCACCTCACCCCCCCATGACTTCTCTCCTGCAATTGTCAAAAATAACCTACTGAGTTCTTAGTGAATACTTTTCTAGCAACCTATTTTACTACCTTTACTTATATCCTTTGTGTCGCTATACCCCACTCCCTCTAGCATGTAAGCTCATTTAGCAGGGCCCTCAAACCCTCTGTTCCTGTGTGTCCATTTGTCTGGTTACAATTACATGTCTGGTAGTCCACCCATTGTACAGCATTATGGAATTTGCTGGTGCTATATAAATAATAAAATAATTATAACAGTTACAATTTGCCACAGAGTCTCCATGGTTGGCTGTCTGCTATAAAATGTTACAAGCAGGTAACAACAATTAGAAATAAGTACATTTCTGCATTTTGTATATATGTCCACTTTTGTGTGTGTCTCCATTTTAATGTACGTTTCTGCTGCTAGATAGTCTATGGATTCAAAGGACAACTGATATTGATATTAATTCATCAATCTAAGTCAATACCATAAACAATGTAATATACATGTTGAATGTTACTAAATATTGACATTTTGTTTCACTAATCCATCACAGTGATCTTTAAGCCTAGGCCTGGGATGTAGAATTGCTAACTCTGTAACCATCACAAGCTCCTAAACTATTTATTTATAAAATATTTTACCAGGAAAGATACATTGAGATTTCTCTCGTTTTCAAGTATGTCCTGGGTCCACAAATCATTGCATTGTTACAATTAGGGTACAATAAAATACAAAAACAATATTAATACAAAATAAATACAAAACTACTGAGAAACCTTCTCAACCATATACCTTAGATACAATATTAGGTATTTCTGTATTTGCCAGAATTTTCAGTTTGCGTCTTCTTACTGTAGTAGTGATGTATATGATTTATTATGTACCCCCACCTCTTATCTCTCTCTCTTAATAAAATACAGTAATATTACTGAGAAGTTATATTAGTAGAATAAACAATTCAATGTAGGTGGGCCACATGGGTACTCATGCAGGTAATGCACATGATTGGATTGGCAATTTAGATATTCATGCCTGGTCTGGAATGTGTGAGGTGGAGACCCAAAGTGCAACTAGCACAGTGACCACATTTGTGCATCACTTTTAGAGGAGTGAGCCAGTTCCTGTGTTCAACATTAGTTTAGATGGGCCACTCAACTCTTCACATTGTTTGATCTTTTATAAGTAATAATTGATTTTTCTTGGAACATATCCCAAATGTTTGGATCACCCTGCATAATTTTCTATTGCTTAAAATTGATGTACCTCAATTTACCTGCATGCTTTTATTAAGATGTAACAGACGATGTCCTGCCAGTCTTATGTTTTCTTCTCTGGGCCCACAGAAGCTCATCCTTAGTACATCTATGAACCCTATACACTATTTAATAATAATAACAAAGTATTTAACCAGGAAAGGTACGTTCAGATTACTCTGGTTTCCATGTACGTCCTGGGGATGTTACTTTTGAATAACATCCAGGGGGTGTTACTATTACTATTAACATTTGCTACATACATTCATTTTTGTACCCCCTAGTTACAAAATGTTTCTTTATCCTACTGACGTGGTGTACAAAAGTATCATTATCAGAGACAATTACTCTGATTACTAATTATAACTGACCCAAAACAACACATGAGAAAATAATGTATGCTCATGAACAAACACATTTTCAAACTGTGCCATATACAAATTGGCATACGAAGGAACAAATAATTTTGTTCTTCAAAATAAAACAAGTACTCTTTCTGATAGGGAACTCAAATACTACATTGTCTCAGACCCCAAGTTCAAGGTATTCAAAGCTTGCAGTGTAGCTTGGACAGCCCTATAATCTGGGATGTATACAGTCTGCTAACATCCATAGTAGAAAGGAAAACCATATCCAGGTAATTTGCAAATGACATCAGTTTGTCAATTAAATTTATTGTGTAATGGATAAAGGATCTCACATCAAACACCAGACTCTGCAAGAATCTGTCAACATAGATAAGAAGAGGTTGAAGCAATGGACCCCACTTTATATTTACTAATAAGGTGACCTTTGTGAAACTATGCAAAATGAATGTCAACAAAATAGTTCAGACATATAAAGAGAGAATTAATATTCCATTATATCATTGGGCTGGTTGTTCTTCCTTCTAGATCCCAACTTAGGAACTGATGAATGTTAGCAATGGATTGCTATTGTATGTATTTATTGCTGTTGTGTTAATATGTGATGGGATGAGTTTCAACTATTGGACAATAGAAATGTTCTTACTTTTTGGTGTGCTTCTTTGTGTATAATTGGTGAGATGGTATTATTTTTATAAACCTTTAAATAAAGATGTAATTGAAAGACGGCAACTTTAGACTTCATGTTTAAACCTGCCAGTGTTAATTACATAGACAGTGACTGACACTGTACCATCATAAGAACAATTAAGAATCTGACATGAAAATATATTGATTGTTCATGTTTAATGGAAATACAAAGGTCAGATGGCAATTGAAATTTTTCTCATACTAGCCTTGCCAAATCTATATAAATAGGTTGACAGGTCAGTTATTTTTTTTATTTAATGCAAGGTCAAGGCATACATTATTGTATATTGGTGTCTTATTTACTATGACCGAGTTTTATGATTTGATTTACACAAAAAATTCACACTAGCTCGAACATATTTGGCTTTTATCTAATCAACGCATAATGTAAAATTTGATATATTAATACATTTGTGTCATTCCTTTGATAAAATTTTATTTTTAAACATATTTAATTTTGTTTTACGCAATGACATATCCTGGTATTCTAAAGACAGCTTCTATTTGTAAAACATAGCTGTTCTAAATTTAGTCTGAGATTATGTGCATCTTGAAAGGTATAATTACAGTGCAGCAGTGTGATAATAAATGGTTATGCATGAACTCTTGACTGAAAAAGACCCCAGGGATTATGTTTTTGTGTAGTATTCATTCTTTTTTCCATTTGTTGAGAAACATATTTAACTTTCATTTTGTATATAAATATGGAAAATATTCAACTATACACATATACAATGTGTGATATACATTTTCCGTAAGAAAATATATGATATATTTAGCAGACAGATATGTTTTTTTCTCAGTTTTCATATGGTCATATTGAGCTGCAAAGTCAACACAGATAAAACAAAATGTATATGAAGAAATTAGATAGGTTTGAGCCAAAACTATAGTTTGTTATATAGAATAATGCTCATTAAGCAGATATACCCATGAGGGAAATAAAAGTATTTAGGTCTAGCTATGCCTTGTCCTTATCTGCCCCCCAAAACAACCAAACAGCCATACTTGTACTTTGATTTTTGTCCCTATGTAGACAAATGATCCACGTATTGAAACTCTATTCCAATGGCGGCTAGTTAACTTTATGCTGCTTTATTACACTAAATTGTTTTGGTGCCTAGAATGTTCCTTTAAGTTAGTTAAACTAGGGTAGGTGCATATTTCTAAAATCTGTGCTGTGAGTGATAAGCAGCACTATATAACTTTCTTATTCTTTATGCACATTTCTCATGTTCTTGAGTTCGTATAAGTTCTTATACGTTCTATAGTGAAACTGACAAGAAAAGACTAGGCTGCTTGTGTCAACTTTTGTAGCAGTATTTGATTATAAGGCTGTGTGGCAGTGGGTTTTCGGTCATTCATTACAATTATTGGTATAAGCAACGTCCTGCTACTCCTCCTTGTGGCCTTTTTCTTTGAGTTTTCAAATAAAACACACCTGCATCATTGATTGGAACAGTATGAGATTTGTTGAATGTCAGCTTGATCGTTGCTAGTGCTAACATAGATTACAGACAACACTTGCTACAAAAACAAGAAATACTTTACTTATTCAGATCACTTTATAACTAATCATATAAGTTACTACTATAATCGTGCTATCAATTGTAAGAAAGAAACAAAAAGATTGAGAGAAGAAATCAGCAAAATATTCACTGTTCAGCCACAACATTAAATCTGACTGAAATGCAACTTTGCACCTTGTTAGTGTAGGACCCACATAAGAGGTTTGCCTGACTCCCTCCTAAGAGTAGTGGGAGTTTGAGTGCAGGACTTATTTTTTGTGTATTTGATTTTCTTATTACAATAAATTAGGTAAGGTATATGAATGAGTGTGTTTTGTGTTAAGTAACACAACTTTATTTATCAAAAACACTTGCACTGCACATAGTGGAATGAACAAAATCTGGGATTTTCTTTCTCCAAATAGAAAACAAAATATATATGTATATTTACTGTCACCTCATCGGACCTTGACCAGTCTTTCTGTTGCTAAGCACTGGGCCATATTTTCAGCCTAATGTTATATTTCTGATTATACATTCAGCTCTTCTTTTACCAGATTAATATATTATATTCTCACCATTACAATTCTCACAGTATATAATTATGTATATGTGTTGTCTGTTATCACTACAATTGACCTCGTTCAGCCTTTTATGCTAGTAAGCACAGTGCTCAGGTTTTAACCTCACAACGTAATTGTGACAAACTTCCCTATGGGCCCTGCATGGAAACCTGTAAAACACTACCGAACTTGACCAACTGTTGGCACTAATTTCATAGAACTTCCATGGAAATCCCTAACCCCTGAACCAATCTGGGTGATTTTTGAATATGTTAGTAACCTAGATCGGGGCTATCAGGGGATGTAACTGTTGTAAGGTTTTCATGTGTTTGGGGGTATTTTGTTTTTTTTTGTTATATTGCCTGTTTCTGTACTGAGAGATAATTCAATTACATGTTTGTGTGCTCAGGTAATTATCTCTCAGGCACACGTGAGGAGTGTGTTAGATGTTTGTAACTAGTCTCCTCTCAGGCCTAGAGGGGAGGGATTATCCTGTTTTGTGTGGGTGTTATAGGCATGTTTGACTGTGTCTAAACTGTATAAAAGCAGGCCATCTGGCCAAATTAAAACATTCCAGCTTGTACTGCCAGAACTATGTGTTGTCTGGTTACTGGGAGAGGAAAGGGTTATTCTTTAGTCACTGTTCCAGTGTGGATGATTTAAGGGGAAAGTCCTTGTAAGGACTAGAGCTCCCAGGACTGAGTGTCATCCAGTGCCTGGTGGTGGATAGAGTGAGTTCCCCATTCGGCTCCAGGAGGGAGCGGTTCTAGGACCCCAGTCAAGCCACAGCGACTGTGGGCTGAAGTGCTGCTATTTGTCCCTTGTTCCAGCTAGGAAGCAGTCCTTGGCGGAAGGTACCCAGCCAGGGGTACAGGGAGCTTTGTTACAATAACATTCAGCACTCTTCACTGCAATAAAGGTATTGTATACTTGACATATAATTTGGGTTATGTAATCTTACTTAACCCTCACTAAAGTATAGGAATATGGGTGTTCATACCTTACCAAAGAACTTTATTCAACTTCTGTCGGTAAGCATTTGGTCCATGTTCAGTCACAAGACAGTTTTATTTATGTATCAAAGTTCAACCTTTGGTAGGCAATCCATATGTATTTTATTTTATATTCATCCACCACAGTGGTAATGTGGCAGGGGAGCTTACTCCTAATAGCATTGGAGTGGTACAAAAAAAACTCCCGTTATTTAAACATGCAGAGGGATTTGGGCTAGTGCGCATGTAACTCTTTTCTTTGGCTTTTATTGTATGTATTGGGGCTTATGTGTAGTATGGTCAATGCTGCCACCCAGGAGTAGTGGGACTCTGAGTGTAGGAATTATTTTTGTGAATATGTATTTGCTTTTGTATCACACAGTCATGATACAATACTGCTACCCACCAGTGGTGTATTCTGGTTTTGTGCTGCCCTAGGCATAACAAATTCGGCCACCCCTTCCAAATGTCTCTTCCTGACAGACACATGCCCTCATTGATGCATAGACTGACATACACTCACTTACAGATACACAGTCATTGTCACACACACTGTTTAACCAATACACACTTTCACTAAAAGGTACACATTCACACAGACATGCACACTCTCTCATTCACAGATACACTCACTCACAGTTACATACACACTCACATTCACCGACATACACACATTCACTGACAGACACATACACACTCACTGACAAGACACACATGCACATTCACTGACAGAAATGCATACACACTCACTGACAGATGCACACTCACTCAGTGTCAGACACACACACACTGGGGCACACATATACTCACTGACAGATACATACTGGCAAACACATATATACAACACTCACTGACAGACATATATGCACTCAGTGTCAGGCACACACATTGACTGACAGACACACATACACTAGCTGATAGACAGACACTAACAGATATACACATTCATTGACAGACGTACTCTCAGTGACAGACATACACTAACAGATATATACATTCACTGACAGACATACTCTCAGTGACAGACATGCATACACATACTGACAGACACACATACACACACTGACAGACACAGATACACATGCTGAAACACGGATACACACAATGACGCACGCATACACACACTGACAAATACACACTCTCAATGACAGATACACACTCACTGACAAGCACATATACACCCACTACACACACACAAACTCTCTAACACATACGCACACACTCACTAACACACTCTCACTAACAGACACACACTAACACAGTTACTAACAGACACACACTAACACACTCACCAACAGACACAAACACTAACACTCACTAACAGACACACACACACACACACACACACACACACAAACACACACAGTCATTGATCATTAGTGAGCATTGATTCTAGATCCCTTTATGTATGGCCTTAATGGTGGGGTTATATGATGAAACTAGTGGTACAAATATGTGTGTGTTTCTTTCTCTTTTTATTATAGTAGATACACATGTGATATTTGCAGAGCAGAGTGTATTTTCCTATTGATTGTCTTGGACTTACATAGTTTCTGTATGAATGACTAAGACATAGTTTTACGTGTTTATTGTGATTCTCAATGCAATAGAAGATGCAATGGTACCTTGAAGTTTGGTTGTGAAGGATACCTTTTTTGTATAAGATGGGTGGAAGCTGGAGCTATGTAAGTAGCTACGTATAGAAGTGGATTTTTTGCACACTGATGTATTAAGAGTGGAATTTAAGAATTCCATATCTAGTTATATTGATTGATGCAAAAATATATTTGTAACAGGGGCCCTCTGTATTCTCAGTGGTTATGGTGTTTCCCCTTGCTTCAGTGGTTATAGTGTGTTCCCCTTTTCTTGTTTTGTTGTAACAAAGGACTTTTTGTTACATTTAGTTTAGCCAAATGCTGCCAGTGGTGTTTTGCCGTTGAACGCCTGGAACCAAACTCGGACACTCAAAGGCACGAACACCGCTAGGACTTCCAGTGCATTCGGCTAAAACCCCACAAACAGAGTGCCGTTCGATATAAATAATCTACCGAACGCCCTTCAACACTACCTTGGCGCACAAATGGTTCTGTTCATCTATTCAGCCTCTATTTTAATCGTGGAAATAGACCAACCGCACAGCCCAATTCTCTAGAACTATTTGGGGCAGGAAAACATGTGTGTGGTTGGTCAAAGAGACTTCCATAAAATGTCCGAACCCCTGCTCTGATCTGGGTGAATTTGGGATATGTTGTTCACCCAGATAAGGGCTATCAGGGGGTGTACTATTTAGGAGGTTCACATATGTTTTTGGGGTGTTTTCAGAAAATAGATAAAAACTGTATTTTTCGTTTAGAGATAATTGAGTTGATACAGTAATTAACTCAAGTATCTCCTAAACAGAGGGGAGGGTTTGTGTACACTGTATGGGAGTGTCTACATGTAAGACTCTGAATTTATTGGTTTGTTAATTTTGTGTCCTGTGCCCCACAAGGTCCCCCTGGGCATCAGCCTTGTGGGGAAAAACGGTATAAAAACTCAAGCTGTTTAATAAACCTTCAGTCCTTCTTACCCTCAACTCACAGCCTTGTCTCATGTTGTAGGGAAATGCTATACCTGCTTTAATTACTAGCTCTTTTCAGAGCTCTGAAGAACTTGCTCCTCATAGCAAGCTACTAGGATGTCATATTGGTACTCCACAGCGCCCTTCCAGATTGGGGAAAAGGAAATCTAGGCGGTAAATACCCCGACTACTCCACGGGTGACCGTCACAATATTTAAAATCACTTTATTTCTTCTTTTCTTCATGCAAATGATGAATATGTCATTGATGTGGTGGTAGTATTTGTAAGTTTTGCAGTTTTGTGTTTAAGAAATATCTATCTCAAATCAGCCATGAACTGTTTGGCAGATTGTGGTGCCATTTTATGATTCATAGTGATGACTTGAGGGTCTATATGTTTTGTGCTAGTTATGAGTTAAGGGAAAATATGAATGTGAATTAATTCGATCTTCATGTGGGATGTTGCTTTACCAGGGTTCTACATCCATGGTTACAAGTAGGGTGGTGTCTGTAAGCTGTGTCATCTTGTTTGAAGCAGTTTGTTTTGGTGATCAGAGACTTGAGGATGATTTCCATGTCAGTCATTGTTTATTAAGTGCATCCATGCCTGTTTTTATAAATCTTCCTGGGTTTCCTTGATTATGAATTTTTAGTAACATATAGACGGTCCCCACGCAAGGATTTGTGGGTGCAAGCTGCTCACTCACAACTGGAGTTGGTGTTCGCATTGGAATTACATGGTGGGGATTGTGCAGTTCATGTTGGTAATTATTAGTTCTTAACATGTAGAAACCAGTATATGTTTTAAAAAAATGTATGAAATATTTTCCAATGGGGAAATAGTTGAAAACTGCCCATGTGGGTCACTGTGATCCCCACATTAGTATAAGAGAAATTTTATAGCTCATCCATCCACCCATTTGCTATATACCTTGAGTGAGGGCATGTTTGATAAAAAGGGCTTTTTCATGCTATGCAATATCAGTCAGAGGACTCTGACTGAACTTGCATAACACGGAGATTTCTCCACCTTACAAGCTCGTACTAAGCCAATCACCTAAGGGCTCATATGGATTATTTTGACTGTGTTTTTTTCCATATTTTTTATGCAATACATTTTTTATTTTGCATTTTAAAATTGTGGACAATATATATTTGTATGTTTGATTTGGTGGGCTGAAGAAAAGGAGATCAAAGAAGACACACAATATAAAGTGAGAAATTTAATTTTAAATGTCTACGTTTTTATACCAACTCACTATTATTAGGCTGAGGGGGTAGGAGATTCTACTTTCTCATTGTTTATTTTGATTATAGGGTCTTTGGCCAAGGCACAGAGGGGACACTATTTCCCCCCACATTATTATTTAAATGGAACCCTACCTTTAGGACATGCATGGAGGGTGTGCAGTGATCTGTGCACCCCATTTTAAATTTAATGGGGACAGGGGAGTATATGCTACTAGTGACTGGGCAGCAATAGCTGAACAGCCACTAGTCTTTAATTACAGCGAGCAGTCGCTGACTGCACACTGTTTATCACATTGCATACCACCACTTGCGACATGATAAGTGAGGGCCTGGGGAGGTCTAAAACCTTGTACCAATGTGACCCTCACAGGCTTATTTTTTAACTCTTTTATGTGGTGGCTGGCTAGCAAACCCTGTCTAGCATCCACATGACTAACCCCCGCAACACAGAAGTGTCCAGTTAAACAAATTTTATTTTGTTTACCGAATTTCAGCAGAACTTAGGTGGCACATTGCCTAATGTCAGAGATCACTAACAAAATTCTAAATCTGTATACATTGTATTCAGATGTACTGTAAAATATCTCTGTGCACACGTCTACCAATGATATGTATCAGCCTACATCAAATCCTCAAAGATTGTAAGCATGTTTGAGCAGGGCCTTTTTGCATATAAAATATCCCCTTTCTTCAATTGTAGAGTCCTGCAAAATATTTTTGCACCATATTAAATGCTAAAAAAAAAAATAACAATGATACATTTTAAAGCAAAATATATAAACGGGTTTATAAATTGTTTCAGGACAATACTTTTTTCTACATGACAATTCATCTTTAAATATCTTGGTAATCTAATCTGGCATGCATAAGAATCTTGGCATTATAACAGCTCTTAATTATGAGATGGTTTGACTCAAACTAAAATTCAAAATAACATGAAGATGTAAATGCAAGAATATGTCAGCATGAGAGATTCCAAACATGCCCAACATTGTCAGCTGAAGTTCAGTATCTCTTAACAACATTTTATAGATGCAGACTTGGCTGTCAAAGTATAATATGACCTCGTTGGCCAAAACAAGTGCAAATTATTCTATTTCTACAAACACAGATTTACTTTGCAGTGATTTACAAGTTGCCTTCAGTACACCTGTCAGAAGTTAAAAAAAACAAAAAGTAAACCTGCGGTTTGGGAGCATATTTTATGCTTGTGTTTCCATAGCAGTTGGTACTTAATTATATGCAAGTGCATGATTTGAGAACACATCCAATTTGTGAAGTAACAAATTGATTTTTATTTTAACTTATAAGACCTTATAAAACTGATTGACTGACTTTTTTATTTTTATTTTGAACTATAACTGTACATTAAACTGTCAATTTGATATGCTATTTTCTTTAGCTTATTCACGCTAAAATTGAACATTAACTCTTAATTAATCTGAATGTCAATTTAATATTATGCAAACTGTTACATTCCTGTTGATGATCAAAATCTAATATTAAACATTAATAAGTTTACAAAATCACAATTGTCCTTTAAGTAATTTCCTTTACATGTTATATGAGGCAAGAACCGCTTGCACCTCTATATTATAATTATATTGCAAATAGTTGATGGTAGAAATAATAAAGTCACTTCCATTACTATTATTGTTTTTTTTTTTTAATTATTATTATTATTATTATTATTATTATTATTATTATTATTACTTTTGATCAAACAGACAGAAATCCCTGCAGGCATGGAATAAAGTCAAAGTTTGGAGAACTGAATTCAAGTAATATAGCAATACTGGAGCATTAGTCTTACAGATTTGGGAATATTTGGAGAAACTTGTTCATTTCACTTATCTGTGGGTGGCTTCCACTCTGTTTTAATATAACTAGAAACTGACACATTGTCTCTGTAGGCAGAATTTTGTTCTTTTCTATCCCCTTATAATTTTCTTGTCACTGTTGTCCACTTGTCTACATTTCATATAATGCTTTAAGCTTAGACTGGATACAGGTCAAAATACTGACACTTAAGCTTTGTACTTTGAAAATTGTATTCACTCATGTTAATTTAAAACTAAGAAGTAACAAGATTTATTTAAGGTTAGTAATTTTCTGGTGTTGTGCTTTGAAGTCTCAATTTGTTTAACCCCTTAAGGACACATGACATGTGTGACATGTTATGATTCCCTTTTATTCCAGAAGTTTGGTCCTTAAGGGGTTTAACCCCTTAAGGACACATGACGTGTGTGACACGTCATGATTCCCTTTTATTCCAGAAGTTTGGTCATTAAGGGGTTAATAAAGTGTCATTTACTTATTGAAAAAAGTCCAAATATGGCCAGAATTGCTATTTCTAATGCTGAAGAGGCATTTCTGCTTTAGTGGTAACACAGAAAACAAAGACAGGCCATGAGGGATACAGGTAAGTGTCGAACTGTTCAAAAATGTTTTGACTCTTTACATTAGGACAGTTTCAGGAAACACCTGGCACCATAAACACTACAGTATTTACAGTTCCCCTCTACAGTATGGTTCTGTTTTACATAAGTAACTGAAGTGCTACAAGGAAATTAATCCTAGTGCTATACCATGAATAGTGTCTCAGAAGGGAAATAAACTATTATCGCCCCTCTGGATTTTTTAGCTTGTGCCGGTATTTTTATTTTCTGATTGAGAATGCACTGCAATACCGGCATGTGTATGGAGAAAGGCAGGGATAGGAAACAACATCTTATCCTTGCTTTTCTCTCTTGACTGAATCCACAGAGGAGTAGCACAAAATGCAGCCAGCAACTCCCAGATTGCAGAGACAGCCTACAGATCAGGTAAGTGAGGGAAGGAGGAGATAGCCTTCAGAACAGGTAAGTGAGGGATTGGTGGGTTGGAGACAGCCTACAGATCAGGTAAGTGGGGGATTGGGGGTGGAGATAGCCTACAGATCAGGTAAGTGAGGCATGAGGGGTGCAGTATACATATCAGGTAAGTGAGGGATGGGTGACAACCTACAGATCATGTAAGTGAGGCATGGGGGCAGCCTATAGATCAGGTAAGTGAGGGATGAGGGGAGCAGCCTACAGATCAGGTAAGTGAGAGATGGGGGGCAGCCTACAGATCAGATAAGTGAGGGATGAGGGGCAGTCTACAGATCAGGTAAGTTAGAGATGGGGCTGCAGCCTACATATCAGGTAATTGAAGGATGGGGTGGCAGCTTACAGATCATGTAAGTGAGGCATGGGGGGCAGCCTATAGATCAGGTAAGTGAGGGATGGGGGGTGCAGCCTACAGATCAGGTAAGTGAGAGATGGGGGGCAGCCTACAGATCAGGTAAGTGAGGTATGAGGGGGCAGCCTACAGATCAGGTAAGTTAGAGATGGGGTTGCAGCCTACAGATCATGTAAGTGAGGCATGGGGGGCAGCCTATAGATCAGGTAAGTGAGGGATGGGAGGTGCAGCCTACAGATCAGGTAAGTTAGAGATGGGGGATCCACCTACAGATCAGGTAAGTGAGGGATGGGGGAGGCAGCCTTTAGATCAGGTAAGTGAGGGATGGGGTGGAAGCCTACAGATCAGGTAAGTGAGGAATGGGGTGGCAGCCTACAGATCAGGTAAGTGAGGAATGGGGTGGCAGCCTACAGATCAGGTAAGTGAGGGATGGGGTGGCAGCCTACAGATCAGGTAAGTGAGGGATGGGGCCGACAGCCTACAGGAAAGGGCAGCAAGGAGTAGAAAGGTAAAGTAGGAGAAGAAGCACAAAGGAACAGAAATGAGCAGGAAGGGGCAGCAAAAAGTAGGAAGGGGCCGCAAGGAGCAGGAAGGGTCTGCAACGAACAGGAAGGGTCTGAAAGGAGCAGGAAGGGCCATCAAGGAGAAGGAAGGGTCAGCAAGGAGAAAGAAGGGTCAACAAGGAACAAGAAGGGCCAGCAAGGAGCAGGAAGGGGCAGCAGGAAAGGTCAGCAAGAAGTAGGAAGGGTCAGCAATGAGCTGGAAGGTAAAGCAGTAGAAAAGTAAAGTAGAAGGATCAGAAAGGAGTAGAAAGGGTCAGCAAGGAGCTGGAAAGGGCAACTAGGGGTAGGAAGGACAGAATAACACAAAGGTAAAGTAGGAGAAGGAGCAGAAAGAAGAAGGAACAGAAATGAGAAGGATGGGACATTAAGGAGCAGAAAGGGTCAGCGATGAGCTGGAAGGGGAAGAAGGAGCGCAAAGGTAAAGTAGAAGAAGGAGCAGGAAGGGACAGCAAGAAGCAAAAATGTAAAGTAGGAGAAGGAGCAGAAAGGGATCATAAAGATAAAGGAGCAGAAGGGTGCAAAAGAAGCAGAAAGTAGCAGAAAGCTAAAGGAGCCAATGATGAGAGAAAACAGTGTCAGAAGAAAAAGAAGACTGTGCCAAATTAAGGAGAAGAAAAGGAGATTGCAGCAGGAAGCACAAGTGAAGTGAACCCTCCACTTTATTATGGACACCACATCATAAAGCTTTGGTACCTGGGCCTGGCAAGGAAACTTTGGACCTTCTCATCTCCCCAGGTAAAAAAATATATCAGTTTTAATGGGTTTCCCTATTATTTAGGGAGTATCAGGAAGCACAGAGTGCCACTGGGTAGGGGTGCACTGATTGGCTAGAGCGATCAGCTGGCACTCTAAGCCAATCAGTAGCTCCCAATTCATAAAAAAAGTTAAACATTTTTATGAACTGGGAACTAGCGATTGGCTTAGAGTGTCAACTGACCACTATAGCCAATCTGCGGCACCCATGCCTGATGTCACTCTGCACTTCCTGATACTCCGTTTTGGAAGCCAAATACTACTGAGCGACCTGGAGATCTGGAGGTGGAGGAAGCCTTTGGGTTTAAACCATTTGAGAGCGGTTTAACCATATCCTAGCATTTTCATTTAGATGAAGTTGTTATGGTGACCAGAATGTTCCTTTAATTTGCTTAAATGAACACTATAGTGTCAGGAATACAAACATGTATTCCTGACAACATAGTTGGGAAAACGCTATTCACCCTGGCTTTATGTGATAATGACTATGTCCCTTCCCTTTCATGACACTGTCAAAAAAGGACCAAGCATGGATGTCATTACAATTATGCCCCTCTCCCCCCCTCCCCCTGGAAAAATTCAATGGCTTGGCTAGAAAAATTCAAATAGCCAATGGATATACATGTACATAAAAATATATATACTTAAAACTGTAGACCATTATAGGACATACAGAATATTAAAATAAAATCAATATAAAATAAGTTATATATAACAGTAGATACATAAAGCAATAAAACTGAGAAAGTAAGTATGGTTAATTATTGCTGTTTTTTATAAAAAATGTCTATGACTGATAGTTAAACTTAAAATGTATATGAATAGGAATAAATCATATAAAGGGGGGGTTAAAATATATATATATATTGAATAGGAAGGAATAGGATACATTCTTAAAAAGTTATAAAAAGTTAAAAAGGTCAAAATCTACATTCAGGCCTTTTGGGGACAGGGTTTTTAAATTAAAAACCCAATTCATTTTTTTTGGCCTACATTTTTTTTACGATCTCCACCTCTCCAAGGGATTTTTCATTTCTGAATTCCTATACATTTTAGATGCTTTGGATTTTTAGCATGGATTAGAAAAGGTTTTGATGCAGAGTGGTTGGGATAACCTTTGATAATATTGCGACAATGTTCTGCCAATCTTGTTTTTAAACATCGTGAGGTCATCCCAACGTATTGGAGGCCACAAGGGCACTCCAATAGGTATATTACATTTTTAGTAATACAACAGATGCGATCTCTAATTTCATAAGACATTTTAGTGTTAGTTGATATAAAGTGCCTAATTTTTTATTTTATAGTCTGATCTGTGCTTTTACATACCATACATTTATTACATTTAAAAAATACTTTGGCTTGTGGTAAGAAAGATGAGAAATGGCTGGTTTTAGTCTTAGTGTAGTTTGTGGTCAGAATAGATCTGAAATTTGGGGCACCTCTAAAAACGACATTAGGCTTATCTGGAAAAAAATCCTTTAAAATATCATCTGGTTTTAAAATGTGCCAAAGTTTATTAATGATTTTTCTCACATTATTACTTTGATTATCAAAATTAACAATGGACTCATATTGTTCTTAATTTATTTTATTCTAATTTTATTGTGTTTTGATCTCTTCTGGTCTTGTTACTCCAATTTGGAATTGTGTTGTTCTTTCCATGCTGCTTTGGAGTTCCACAGAGAGTGGAGATATGCTCAGAACTGCCTTCTGTTTGTAAGTGCATCCAATAAATCTCTTTTGTATTTTTATTACATACTTCACCATGTATGGCTTTCTTTATCCATTTCTTTAAAGATATATACCTACTTGAACTGTGCATTTGAAGCTACTATCAAGGTTCATACTTCATATACCCCAAGGGGGGTGAGAGGCCTGATTTGAACCTTTGTTTGTGAGTTTAATATCACTACCACCTATTCACTTATTGTATATCACAGTGTTATGCTATGATCTATATATTTTGTTTTTCTAGATTCTACTACAATTGTATATAGAATATTTCTACTCTGGTCTAATTTCCAGGTTGTATACATATGTTGTATGCTTATTGGATGTGGGTTCCACTTTGTCGTTTTTTGTTTCAAAATTAACAATGACTGGCATAAAAGTCGAGTTCTTATTATCTTTTACATTATAATCTAAGAGGTCTGATCTGTTTGTTTGGTAGATTGACGTTAAAGTTCTGTTCAAGTTATCTGCTGAATATTTTATAACAATACATTTTTCTTTAGGGTTCTGGGCTTGTTCTTTAAAATCTACTTCACATGAACAGTACCTTCTGAGATTGCTACTCCGGATAGTATATACTATCATCTTTTATTGGACTATCTATCTTGGACAGATATATTCAATAATTTATATTTTATTTTTTATTATTCTATGTATCTTATTTTATATTTATTTGCATTTTAGTACTCTTATTTTATCCCATTTTTTAAAAAAGTTTATCGAATTATTGAAGACCTATTTAAGGCATCTTATGTCGGTTTTAATATTCTCACCAGTGTCTTTTTAGAGTGGCACTAATCCTCTACATTTTTTTATATTTTGTACTTGCCTCCCTACTATAGGGATAGAGGGATCCCCTTCCTTTTGGAGGAAAGCTGCCTTAATTTCACTTTTTCCAGTTTGTTTTTATCAGCGCTGGTACAGATTGAGTATAGTGTACAGGAGGTTTATCTAATATTTTTAAATAATAAATTAATTTATTTTATTTTCTTTCATTTTCTTATTTATTCAATTTTCCTTCTCCAATTTGTGGAAGTAATTAGTTATTTTTTCCAATTTTCTATACCTGTGATTTTACATACCAGTCCATCTCCTATCATATTCAAGGCTTGACATATTTAACTTGGGTCTAAGAGACCAGACCCCAACTTAGGAGTTAGGATTGGTATTGCAAAAATTTCATGTGAGTGGGTGGAGCCAAGTGCCTGTGAAGCTCCCTATACTCGGCAACTAATCAGAGTTAATCTGAAGTCCAACAGAGCCATCCACGGATGTGAAAACTTGCCTCAACTCCCCTCAGTTGTGTACCACACGCTGATGCCATTTTCATACCAACAATCGGGTAAGAAAACCTGGCGAAGATCCAGAGCCTACCTTGAGCTCTGCACTGCAAGGGCCACACTGGCTGCACTGGAGGCAACAACAGCCACAGCTTCATATTCACCCCAGGCTCTGTGCATACTTTCCATGAAAGAAGTGGACACCATGGGCAGGAGATCTCAAAGGTCACAAACATTTGTGAACAAAGACACCCAGGATATTGGGGAAATGCTGCAATGCATGGCAACATCCTAGATGGCAGTCTCGCCAGACCACAGCTGAAGCCCCTGGAGAGGACATTCAAGACCTGAGGCAAGAGATACAGGGACTAAAAGAAACCATCCACACAATGCAGTTCTCTCCATCTTCTCTCACAACCATGGTGGGTTTATCTGACGATCAGTAATTTAAAGATAATCCAAGGTGAATTTCAAATTACAAATTTTCACAAATTTCACAAAACTGGTTCATGGATTGCAGGGTAAAACTTACCATGAAAAGTTAAAGGATCTTAACGTATAGCTTGGAGAAAAGACAAGACAGGGGGGATATGATATAAACATTTAAATATATGAAGGGAATCAAAACACTAAAGGAGGAGAGTATATCTAAAAGAAGAAAAACTACCACGACAAGAGGACATAGTCTTAAATTAGTGGAACAAAAGTTTAAAAATAATATCAGGAAGTATTATTATACTGAGAGAGTAGTAGATGCATGGAATAGCCATCCAGATGAAAAGATAGAGGTTAACACATTGAGGGAATTTAACCCCTTAAGGACCAAACCTCTGGAATAAAAGGGAATCATGACATGTCACACGTCATGTGTCCTTAAGGGGTTAAGCATGCATGGGATAGTTATATGGCTATCCTAGATACAAGAGATTAATGAAAGTATTAATAAATTTGGGCAGTGTAGATGGTCCAAATGGTCATTATCTGCCATCACTATTGATGTTTTTATGTTTAATTTTAACTCCAACATAGCTGATTTTGAAAAAAGTATTCAATTCAACTATTCTTCCATCTCATCTACTGAAACAAAAATTTTAAATTCACTTTGCATTCTTATTGAATTCCAGACAATTCTCACATTAGTATATAACCCTGTAAGATCCCTAATATATATGTTTGTATCATGCTTGTACATGTAATATAAAAAGGAAAAGGTTTGTTTTATATATTGCATTTCAATAAATGTTAATAGTTCTAATTTCCTTTCAATTTGTATTCTATGGTAAGACGTTTTGGTATGACATCATGAATTAAAAAATATAAAATAGCTTGTCATTCAAAAAGAACCTTTGAATAAATCTTTTTTAAGTCTCATACTTAATTTTTTTTGGAGGATTCCTTCAACAAATTGCAAGCTAAAACTGCAAGTAAAAAGTAAAGTAATCAATTTCATGGACTTCACAAAGCGGGTAATAGGTTCAAGAATTTCAATTCAAATAATCATCAACCAAATCTATGCCCTTGCTGTTGAAAAGGTTTATAACAAAAGATCTAAGTCCTTAGTTTGTATATTTTAATTCCCTTAATGGAGGCACAGATTTATTCAGAGAAATATGCACCTAACCTCTATTTGCATAATATGGAATATAATAGATTTAAAAATATATATATATAATTTCTTTACACAAGATATGCTTACAAATCAGTAACCTGTAAGTGGGCTTATTGTTATGAAAATTGAGAAAAATGCCTATCCTATAAAGACTTATAACATATTCACTTTTCTTTTGTTCTTTCTTAATTTAAAAATCTAGAACATTTTAACATTGTACATTTGTCATGCTTTATTTTGATGACTTTGCAGCACCCTATTTTGGTTAACCAGAAATGTGTCTATTTGCAGAATTATATATTTGGATTATTCGGGGTGTTATTATAGTTGCCCATTCTTCAATGCTATGTATGTTTATATGGTTGTAGAAAAGTCACTAAAGGTTAGTTGTAGATCAAATTAATGTATTTAGGGGTTTCCTTTCCAATACAATCTATGTTAATGAGAATAATCTTTGTAATAGAATCTTAGAAACTACTGTTAAGGACAGATTGATCAAATTGACAGTAAGCTGCAACCAGGGGTATGTGTTTGGGGGTCATTTCTGGGCTGGAGGACTAGACAACATCTGGCTCATTATACATTAAGATCCAGGAGATTTGGCATCTCTTGTACATATCAACCCACTCAAAGCCGGAGGGATAGGCACCATTATTGCAATTATCAGGTGAGGGTAGAGGGAAGGCCATCTACCAAGACTTACCTGATTTCATATGCGTCCTCTTTTTTAAGTTATTAACTTATTATTGATAGTGAGAGCTGATCAGATATTTCAGTAACATAGAGCAGATTGGCTGTCTCTAAGTATATGCTTGAGTCTCACAATCCCAAGCAGCCCTGTATTATTAAAGTATTTTACATTTTCTTTAAGGTCTATCAGTGTTATTTACTCATTGCCTTGGGCCCATGGTCTATGACACCCATATCTTTCAGTAACTTAACTTTGCTTAAACAATAATACCATGGTCAAATGGTCTGAATAATAATAAGATGCTTCAATGGAATGGGGGTTTTATTGCTGCACTTATGAGAGGCAATGTGATAAAAAGTTTGCTCAAAGGAAAATCTTTTAGCAATAAAACATCCTAATCTCCCCTTAGTTAGAGAAACTAAAACATTTTAAGAAAATAATTGTTGACTAAAGTTCTTTTTAGTGCTACTATCCATTTTCTTATTCTCTATTTCCTATTTATTATCAATTGTCTTAGTCTCATGAGTCTAGTAGAGAATCATTTGAATAGGATTCAGCAATAGTTTGAGTGTCACGTTGGGCAATAGAGGAGGAGAAAGAAAAATGTTTATAATAAGCTGTAAAATATTTAAACTGCAACTTCACATGTTACTTTTCTGTTTGCATTATCAGCATCAATGTATTTAATTTACCAAAGTCAGCATCATTTTATGTAGTGCTACAACACAGAATTTTTTTTTTTCTATTTTTAACAAGGACTTTTAATATATGCGAAAATTCACAGTATTTTTTTTTTTTTTCGGTAAGCCACAGGAAGAGATTTTCCTTTGCACAAAACTGAAAACCTGCTTCTCTTGAATGATCTTGAACAGGAGGGGGCTGTACAGCACAGCAGGGTTATGAATATAAAGGAGTATTGGTTCACCAGGACAATGTAAACGCAATTTCAAATAATATATGCCAAGGTAAGGAAAGAATTGCATAATCCTAATTGGTAGAATGTACATTGCCCCCCCCCCCAGACCATTTGTATCATAACAGAACATGTCTTAATAGAGCAATTGTAACATCAAGACAAAGATTTAAATATGTACACTTTTTAAAACTCTATACTGGTACGTAAGGGGGTGCTATATTGTAAAATAATCAATTATTAAATTAACTAAAAGAGCACTAATTTGTTCTCAAAAGGGCTAAGAGATTTACAAGACCCTTAGCTGTACTCATTGGATAAATTAACTGGCTACCAGACGGAAATACAATATAGCATCTGCCTTTAGTACTAGAAATGTACATACAATGTAGCAGTTAGATAGCCAGACTTTAGCTGAATCTCTAAAATAGAAACCTCCCTCTAACGTTAATGCAGAATAGACAAGGAGCTAGCTTCAATTTCAATACTACTGTGGGAATTGGGAAATATACAAAGGCTCAAATTGACCTACTAACATATGACTCATTGTGCACAGTATGTGAGATGCTACCTATATTGTACTACACTAGTGTTGTCGCGAACCCGAAATTTTCGGTTCGCGAACGGCGAACGCGAACTTCCTCAAATGTTCGCGAACCGGCGAACCGTGCGAACCGCCATTGACTTCAATGGGCAGGCGAATTTTAAAACCAACAGGGACTCTTTCTGGCCACAAAAGTGATGGAAAAGTTGTTTCAAGGGGACTAACACCTGGACTGTGGCATGCCGCAGGGGGATCCATGGCAAAACTCCCATGGAAAATTACACAGTTGATGCAGAGTCTGCTTTTAATCCATAAAGGGCAGAAATCACCTAACATTGACACCTGTCCTCAAAGCCCCTGATACACACTGACACAGAGCAGAATAGAGACTGTTCCCCGTCCTCAGAGACCATGATACACACTGACACAGAGCAGAATAGAGACTGTTACCCCTACATAGGGTCACTTGGCAGATATGGTGGGGTCGTGGGAGGGGGAGGATGACTTTCACCTCTTCCCCTGTTAGATTCCCGTTGTGCTGTGACATCACCCTTATACGCTGTGTAAAGCATACTATTTAATTTGATCAGCATGGCCACTTGAGTTTTTATAGTTTTCACGCTGCTTGTAGTTTATATATGGTTCACAAAAATCAAACAAACGATAAAGTAAACATGTAAGGATTCAGAATATTCTTTCAAACCCTTACACATTGTGTGTACATACTTTTTGTCTTAAGTTTGTGGCTTTAAAGAGGTTCACGTTGTTTCTATGATGTGCATAACATGTTCTTGTAAATGTTTGTTAAATTTTTCCTGGAATTGTAATTTTTGAATCTGAATAAAGATAGTCAAATCCCTGATACACACTGACACAGAGCGGAATAGAGACTGTTCCCCCTACATAGGAGCAGAATAGAGACTGTTCACCGTCCACAGAGACCATGATACACACTGACACAGAGCAGAATAGAGACTGTTCCCCCTACATAGGGTCACTTGGCAGATATGGATTGACACCTGTCCTCAGAGACCATGATACACACTGACACAGAGCAGAATAGAGACTGTTCCCCGTCCACAGAGACCATGATACACACTGACACAGAGCAGAATAGAGACTGTCCCCCCTACATAGGGTCACTTGGCAGGTATGGATTGACACCTGTCCTCAAAGCCCCTGATACACACTGACACAGAGCAGAATAGAGACTGTTCCCTGTCCACAGAGACCATGATACACACTGACACAGAGCAGAATAGAGACTGTTCACCGTCCACAGAGACCATGATATACACTGACACAGAGCAGAATAGAGACTGTTCCCCGTCCACAGAGACCATGATACACACTGACACAGAGCAGAATAGAGACTGTCCCCCCTACATAGGGTCACTTGGCAGGTATGGATTGACACCTGTCCTCAAAGCCCCTGATACACACTGACACAGAGCAGAATAGAGACTGTTCCCTGTCCACAGAGACCATGATACACACTGACACAGAGCAGAATAGAGACTGTTCACCGTCCACAGAGACCATGATACACACTGACACAGAGCAGAATAGAGACTGTTCCCCGTCCACAGAGACCATGATACACACTGACACGGAGCAGAATAGGGACTGTTCTCCCTACATAGGGTCACTTGGCAGGTATGGATTGACACCTGTCCTCAAAGCTCATGATACACACTGACACAGAGCAGAATAGAGACTGTTCCCTGTCCACAGAGACCATGATACACACTGACACAGAGCAGAATAGAGACTGTTCACCGTCCACAGAGACCATGATACACACTGACACAGAGCAGAATAGAGACTGTTCCCTGTCCACAGAGACCATGATACACACTGACACAGAGCAGAATAGGGACTATTCTCCCTACATAGGGTCACTTGGCAGGTATGGATTGACACCTGTCCTCAAAGCCCCTGATACACACTGACACAGAGCAGAATAGAGACTGTTCCCTGTCCACAGAGTCCATGATACACACTGACACAGAGCAGAATAGAGACTGTTCCCCGTCCACAGAGACCATGAAACACACTGACACAGAGCAGAATAGAGACTGTTCCCCGTCCACAGAGACCATGATACACACTGACACAGAGCTGAATAGGGACTGTTACCCCTACATAGGGTCACTTGGCAGGTATGGATTGACACCTGTCCTCAAAGCCCCTGATACACACTGACACAGAGCAGAATAGAGACTGTTCCCTGTCCACAGAGACCATGATACACACTGACACAGAGCAGAATAGAGACTGTTCACCGTCCACAGAGACCATGATACACACTGACACAGAGCAGAATAGAGACTGTTCCCCATCCACAGAGACCATGATACACACTGACACAGAGCAGAAAAGGGACTGTTCCCCCTACATAGGGTCACTTGGCAGGTATGGATTGACACCTGTCCTCAAAGCCCATGATACACACTGGGGGGAGCTACTGTCCTCCCCAACCACTGCGCGGTGGGTGGGGGCCATAAATCACAATGGGGGGACCTACTGTCCTCCCCCCCTCGGCCCCAACCCCTGCGCGGTGGGTGGGGGCCATAAATCACAATGGGGGGGCCTACTTTCCTCCCCCCGGCCCCCATCCCTGCGCGGTGGGTGGGGGGCATAAATCACAATGGGACGGACCTACAGATAGGAGTGGAGTATTGTTCATATCAGTTTAATACCTTCCGCATCTCCTATCAGTGGACGTGTATATGGCAGCCATTTTAGGAACCGCACACCTGGGACCCGAGCAAGGTCACCTCGTTCAAGCTGCTCTGGTTCCTTGATGAGCCAGCTGCCCATGAGTTAACATGTCCCGTGGAGAAGCACTCTGTCCTGTAAAGCCTCACCACAAAAAAATTAAATAAATAACAGCACTCGGAGTGGTGAGTTTAGTAAATGTTCATATCAGTTTAATACCTTCCGCGTCTCCTATCAGTGGACGTGTATATGGCAGCCATTTTAGGAACTGCACACCTGGGACCCGAGCAAGTTCACCTCGTTCAAGCTGCTCTGGTTCCTTGATGAGCCAGCTGCCCGTGAGTTAACATGTCCCGTGGAGAAGCACTCTGTCCTGTAAAGCCTCACCACAAAAAAATTTTATAAATAACAGCACTCGGAGTGGTGAGTTTAGTAAATGTTCATATCAGTTTAATACCTTCTGCGTCTCCTATCAGTGGACATGTATATGGCAGCCATTTTAGGAACCGCACACCTGGGACCCGAGCAAGGTCACCTCTTTCAACAGGCGACATGATTTGGCCCTGTAAAACTATCCTGGATATTCTCTACAAGTTCTATGGATATGGCATTGATTTATGTAACAGGGAGATGGAAGAAGATGCTTAGTCGGTCCTCTTACTTGAAATTTGTGGCACTGCGCGGGCAAGCTAATGTGCCACCAGATAGGAGTGGTGAGTTTAGTATTGTTCATATCAGTTTAATACCTTCCGCGTCTCCTATCAGAGGACATGTATATGGCAGCCATTTTAGGAACCGCACACCTGGGACCCGAGCAAGGTCACCTCTTTCAACAGGCGACATGATTTGGCCCTGTAAAACTATCCTGGATATTCTCTACAAGTTCTATGGATATGGCATTGATTTATGTAACAGGAAGATGGAAGAAGATGCTTGGTCGGTCCTCTTACTTGAAATTTGTGGCACTGCGCGGGCAAGCTAATGTGCCACCAGATAGGAGTGGTGAGTTTAGTATTGTTCATATCAGTTTAATACCCTCCGCTATCAGTGGACGTGTAAATGGCAGAGATTTTTAATTGTTGAATCACCTCCCCTTTTTAGGCCAAGGTGGGAAGATGCTTAGACCACTGGTATATTGGTGCCATCTTGGAGGATTTTTTTTTGGTTTGGTTTTTGAAGCCACAGTGCTGCACCAGTGGGCCTAAAAATTAGGCATGTACACATGCCTGAAAAATTTGGTATTGTTGCAGCCGCTGCTGTAGCAGCGGCCAGAAAAATTGATGTTTGTTTCACAGGCAGAAAGTGCCCTAAAACATGGCGGCTTGAACCCTAGTTGGTGGCGGATAAGTCACGCAAGTCAAACGTCATTCAGAGCTAAAATACAGCAGCGTGTGGACCATTTTTAGCCCAAGGCAGCTCATCTCATCAGGCCTTTTTTAATCGAATGTATCGCCCAGTGTCAGTCCCTTCGGGATCCATTCCTCATTCATCTTAATAAAGGTGAGGTAATCTAGACTTTTTTGACCTAGGCGACTTCTCTTCTCAGTGACAATACCTCCTGCTGCACTGAAGGTCCTTTCTGACAGGACACTTGAAGCGGGGCAGGCCAGAAGTTCTATCGCAAATTGGGATAGCTCAGGCCACAGGTCAAGCCTGCACACCCAGTAGTCAAGGGGTTCATCGCTCCTCAGAGTATCGATATCTGCAGTTAAGGCGAGGTAGTCTGCTACCTGTCGGTCGAGTCGCTCTCTGAGGGTGGATCCCGAAGGGCTGTGGCGATGCATAGGACTTAAAAAGGTCCGCATGTCCTCCATCAACAACACGTCTTTAAAGCGTCCTGTCCTTGCCGGCGTGGTCGTGGGAGGAGGAGGAGGATGACTTCCACCTCTCCCCCTGTTAGATTCCCGTTGTGCTGTGACATCACCCTTATACGCTGTGTAAAGCATACTTTTTAATTTATTTTGCAAATGCTGCATCCTTTCCGACTTGTTGTAATTCGGTAACATTTCCGCCACTTTCTGCTTATACCGGGGGTCTAGTAGCGTGGAAACCCAGTACAGGTCGTTCTCCTTCAGCCTTTTTATACGAGGGTCCCTCAACAGGCAGGACAGCATGAAAGACCCCATTTGCACAAGGTTGGATGCCGAGCTACTCATTTCCCGTTCCTCCTCCTCACTGATGTCATTGAAGGTATGTTCTTCCCCCCAGCCACGTACAACACCACGGGTACCAGATAGGTGACAACGAGCACCCTGGGATGCCTGTTGTGTTTGGTCTTGCTCCTCCTCCTCCTCCTCCTCAAAGCTACATTCCTCCTCTGACTCCTCTTCCTCACAATCCTCTTCCAGTGTTGCCGCAGTTCCAGCAAGCGATGCTGATAAGGCTGTTTCTGGTGGTGATGGTGACCACAACTCTTCCTCTTCCTCTTCACGCTCATCTACAGCCTGATCCAGCACTCTTCGCAGGGCACGCTCCAGGAAGAAAACAAATGGTATGATGTCGCTGATGGTGCTTTCGTTGCGACTGACTAGGTTTGTCACCTCCTCAAAAGGACGCATGAGCCTACAGGCATTGCGCATGAGCGTCCAGTAACGTGGCAAAAAAATTCCCAGCTCCCCAGAGGCTGTCATAGCACCCCGGTCATACAAATATTCATTAACAGCTTTTTCTTGTTGGAGCAGGCGGTCGAACATTAGGAGTGTGGAATTCCAACGTGTAGGGCTGTCGCAAATCAAGCGCCTCACTGGCATATTGTTTCGCCGCTGGATATCGGCAAAGTGAGCCATGGCCGTGTAGGAATGCCTGAAATGCCACACACCTTCCTGGCCTGCTTCAGGACGTCCTGTAAGCCTGTGTACTTATGCACAAAGCGTTGTACGATCAGATTACACACATGAGCCATGCTCGGCACATGTGTCAACTTGCCCAACTTCAATGCCGCTATCAAATTCTTTCCGTTGTCACACACCACTTTGCCGATATCCAGTTGCTGCGGAGTCAGCCACTTTTCCACCTGTGCGTTCAGGGTGGACAGGAGTGCTTGTCCGGTGTGACTCTCTGCTTTCAAGCAAGTCAAACCCAAGACGGCGTGACACTGCCGTATCCGGGATGTGGAATAGTACCTGGGGAGCTGGGAGGGTGCCGTTGATGTGGAGCAAGACGCAGCAGCACAAGAGGACTCAGCCGAGGAGGTTATGGAAGAGGATGGAGTAGGAGGAGTAGAGGAGGTGGCAGCAGGACTGCCTGCAATTCGTGGCGGTGTCACCAACTCCTCTGCAATGCCACGCATTCCTTGCTTGTCAGCCGTCAGCAGGTTTACCCAATGCGCAGTGTAGGTGATATACCTGCCCTGACCATGCTTTGCAGACCAGGTATCAGTGGTCAGATGGACCCTTGCCCCAACACTGTGTGCCAGACATGCCATGACTTCCTTTTGCACAATCGAGAACAAGTTGGGGATTGCCTTTTGTGAAAAGAAATTCCGGCCGGGTACCTTCCACTGCGGTGTCCCAATAGCTACAAATTTTTTGAACGCCTCAGACTCAACCAGATTGTATGGTAAAAGCTGGCGGGCTAATAGTTCGGACAAGCCAGCTGTCAGATGCTGTGCAAGGGGGTGACTTGGTGACATTGGCTTCTTACGCTCAAACATGTCCTTGACAGACACATGACTGTGGGCAGATGAGCGGGAACTGCTCAAGGCGGGAGACGGAGTGGCGGATGGTTGAGAGGGGGCAAGAAGGACAGCAGTGGTTGACGTGGCTGAAGATGCTAGACCAGGAGGAGGATGGTGGCTTAGAGTAGGCGTGCTGCTTGTACTCATGTGTTGATCCCATAGGCGTTTGTGATGTGAGATCATGTGCCTACGCAAAGCAGTTGTACCTAGGTGGGTGTTGGACCTCCCACGACTCAGTTTCCTTTGGCACAGGTTGCAAATGGCATTGCTGTTGTCCGAGGCAGACACACAAAAAAAATGCCACACTGCTGAGCTCTGCAATGACGGCATTCTGGTGGTGGACACAGCATGCGTTGATTGTCGTGCTGTCGGGCTAACACCGGGTGCCAATGCATGCTGTCTGACTGTGCCACTAGCTCCTTGCGACGACCCCCCCTGCTTCCAACTCATCTCCTCCTCCTCTCTGTCTCCCCATCTGAACTTTCGCCCTGTTCTTCTTCTTGCCGAGCGGGCACCCACGTGACATCCATGGACGCATCGTCATCATCAACCGCTTCGCTTGTATCTGACAACTCAGAAAAGGAAGCAGCAGCGGGTACAACATCATCATCATCACACCGTACCTCCATGTGTTTAATGCTGCCTGCCTGATACATATCCCTGTTATCTACATCCTCTAGCAATAATGGTTGCGTATCACTCATTTCTTCAAACGGGTGTGTGAATAACTCCTCTGACATACCAAGTAAAGCGGCTGTGGTGCTAGTTTTGGTGGTGGTGGCAGGCGGGTGAGTGGTATCTTGAGAGGTGCCTGAAGCTAAGCTGGAGGAGGATGGTGCGTCAAGGTTCCGAGCAGAGGCTGTACAAAATTGGGTGTCCTGTGTAAGCCAGTCAACTATGTCCTCAGAACTTTTCAAGTTCAGGGTACGTGGCTTCTGAAAACTGGGCATTATTCTAGGGCAAAAGGGAATCACAGCACCACGACCACGACGGCCCCTACGGGGTGGCCTGCCTCTGCCTGTCATTTTTTTTGGGATTAGTGGTACTATAAGTGCAAGCTACTGTGAGACCAGATATGATTGTCAATGTGCACTGGAACAGTTCTGCAGAGCACACACTGTAGGCCTGAGACACCCGCTTGAAGACAAGTAACTGCTATTCAATCTATAACAGTGAAAAACAAATTTTGGTTTTAAAAGCACGCTATAGAGACACCAGATATGATTGGCAATGTGCACTGGAACAGTTCTGCAGAGCACACACTGTAGGCCTGAGACACCCGCTTGAAGACAAGTAACTGCTATTCAATCTATAACAGTGAAAAACTAATTTTGTTTTTAAAAGCACGCTATAGAGACACCAGATATGATTGGCAATGTGCACTGGAACAGTTCTGCAGAGCACACACTGTAGGCCTGAGACACCCGCTTGAAGACAAGTAACTGCTATTCAATCTATAACAGTGAAAAACAAATTTTGGTTTTAAAAGCACGCTATAGAGACACCAGATATGATTGGCAATGTGCACTGGAACAGTTCTGCAGAGCACACACTGTAGGCCTGACACACCCGCTTGAAGACAAGTAACTGCTATTCAATCTATAACAGTGAAAAACAAATTTTGGTTTTAAAAGCACGCTATAGAGACACCAGATATGATTGGCAATGTGCACTGGAACAGTTCTGGAGAGCACACGCTGAAGGAAGGACTGACAGAGCCGCTTGAAGGACACTGACTGGCTGCTATTAGCTTACACTAGAAACCTTTTTTCTTTGTAAAAGCACGCTAAAGAGACACCAAATATGATTGGCAACTGTCAAAGCACGCTGGAACAGGTCTACAGAGCACACGCTGAAGTAGGCCTGACACCCAGACGCTTGCAGACAACTAACTGCTCTTCTATTACAGTGAAAAAAAAAGATTTCTTTTAAATCTAAAGCTTAAGCTATTGTAAAAACAGATATAAGTGGTGGCACTGGGCAAGAGGGCACAGTATCCACTGTGAACCTCACACAGAAGCTGGCAGGCAGGCAACTGCTCTTCTATTACAGTGGAAACAAAATTTTGGTTGTAAAAGCACGCTATAGAGACACCAGATATGAGTGGCAACTGTCAAAGTACGCTGGCAGGGTTGTGCAGGGCACACGCTGAAGGAAGGCCTGACAGAGCCGCTTGAAGGACACTGACTGGCTGCTATTAGCTTACACTGGAAACCTTTTTTCTTTGAAAAAGCACGCTATAAGAGACACCAGATATGAGTGGCAATTGTCAAAGTACGCTGGCAGGGTTGTGCAGGGCACACGCTGAAGGAAGGCCTGACAGAGCCGCTTGAAGGACACTGACTGGCTGCTATTAGCTTACACTGGAAACCTTTTTTCTTTGTAAAAGCACGCTATAGAGACACCAGATATGAGTGGCAATTGTCAAAGTACGCTGGCAGGGTTGTGCAGGGCACACGCTGAAGGAAGGCCTGACAGAGCCGCTTGAAGGACACTGACTGTCTGCTATTAGCTTACACTGGAAACCTTTTTTCTTTGTAAAAGCACGCTGAAGAGACACCAGATATGATTGGCAACTGTCAAAGCACGCTGGCACAGGTCTGCAGAGCACACGCTGAAGTAGGCCTGACACCCAGACGCTTGCAGACAACTAACTGATCTTCTATTACAGTGAAAAAAAATTATTTATTTTAAATCTAAAGCTTAAGCTATTGTTAAAACAGATATGAGTGGTGGCACTGGGCAAGAGAGCACAGTATCCACTGTGAACCTCACACAGAAGCTGGCAGGCAGGCAACTGCTCTTCTATTACAGTGGAAACAAAATTTTGGTTGTAAAAGCACGCTATAGAGACACCAGATATGAGTGGCAATTGTCAAAGTACGCTGGCAGGGTTGTGCAGGGCACACGCTGAAGGAAGGCCTGACAGAGCCGCTTGAAGGACACTGACTGGCTGCTATTAGCTTACACTGGAAACCTTTTTTCTTTGAAAAAGCACGCTATAGAGACACCAGATATGAGTGGCAATTGTCAAAGTACGCTGGCAGGGTTGTGCAGGGCACACGCTGAAGGAAGGCCTGACAGAGCCGCTTGAAGGACACTGACTGGCTGCTATTAGCTTACACTGGAAACCTTTTTTCTTTGTAAAAGCACGCTATAGAGACACCAGATATGAGTGGCAATTGTCAAAGTACGCTGGCAGGGTTGTGCAGGGCACACGCTGAAGGAAGGCCTGACAGAGCCGCTTGAAGGACACTGACTGGCTGCTATTAGCTTACACTGGAAACCTTTTTTCTTTGAAAAAGCACGCTATAGAGACACCAGATATGAGTGGCAAATGTCAAAGTACGCTGGCAGGGTTGTGCAGGGCACACGCTGAAGGAAGGCCTGACAGAGCCGCTTGAAGGACACTGACTGGCTGCTATTAGCTTACACTGGAAACCTTTTTTCTTTGTAAAAGCACGCTAAAGAGACACCAGATATGATGGGCAACTGTCAAAGCACTCTGGCACAGGTCTGCAGAGCACACGCTGAAGTAGGCCTGACACCCAGATGCTTGCAGACAACTAACTGATCTTCTATTACAGTGAAAAAAAATTATTTCTTTAAAATCTAAAGCTTAAGCTATTGTTAAAACAGATATGAGTGGTGGCACTGACTGTGCAAATGGGCAAGGCATCCAACCTGACACAGAAGCTGGCAGACAGGCAACTGCTCTTCTATTACAGTGAAAAAAATGATTTCTTTAAAATCTAAAGCTTAAGTTATTGTTAAAACAGATATGAGTGGTAGCACTGACTGTGCAAATGGGCAAGGCATCCAACCTGACACAGAAGCTGGCAGGCAGGCAAGTGCTCTTCTATTACAGTGAAAAAAAATGATTTCTTTAAAATCTAAAGCTTAAGTTATTGTTAAAACAGATATGAGTGGTGGCACTGACTGTGCAAATGGGCAAGGCATCCAACCTGACACAGAAGCTGGCAGGCAGGCAACTGCTCTTCTATTACAGTGAAAACAAATTATTTATTTTAAATCTAAAGCTTAACCAATTGTTAAAACAGATATGAGTGGTGGCACTGACTGTGCAAATGGGCAAGGCATCCAACCTGACACAGAAGCTGGCAGGCAGGCAACTGCTCTTCTATTACAGTGAAAAAATGATTTCTTTAAAATCTAAAGCTTAAGCTATTGTTAAAACAGATATGAGTGGTGGCACTGACTGTGCAAATGGGCAAGGCATCCAACCTGACACAGAAGCTAGCAGGCAGGCAACTGCTCTTCTATTACAGTGAAAAAAAATGATTTCTTTAAAATCTAAAGCTTAAGCTATTGTTAAAACAGATATGAGTGGTGGCACTGGGCAAGTAGGCACAGTATCCAATGTGAACCTCACACAGAAGCTGGCAGGCAGGCACCTGCAATTACATTACACAGGAAAAAAAAAAAGCAGCCTGATGTTATAGCCCTAAAAAGGGCTTTTTGGGGGGCTGTCCTTACAGCAGAGATCAGATGAGTCCTTCAGGATTGTAGTGGACACTGAATACCCTAGCCTAGCTATCAATTTCCCTATCTAATCAGCAGCAGCTAAACTTTCCCTCCTCTCACTAAGCATGCAGCTTCAGAATGAATCGAAAATGGATGCTGGGAGGGAGGTTGGAGGGTGTGGAAGGGAGGGAGTGCTGCTGATTGGCTGGAATGTGTCTGCTGACCAAGAGGCACAGGGTCAAAGTTTGCCCAATGATGACGAATAGGGGGCGGATCGAACCGCCCATGTGTTCGCCCGCGGCGGCGAACGCGAACACGCTAAGTTCGCCGGGAACTGTTCGCCGGCGGACAGTTCGGTACATCACTATACTACACATATTACATTCTGCCTGGGAGGTCTCACAATCTATTTGCCAAAGGATCTCCTTGTTGTGCAATTGAGCTCCCAAATTCTCCAAAATTATAACTTCCCACCCGTCAAAAAATCACTGCCTTTATGAACCCAAAGGACACACAATGCTTTGGTGGACATGGCTACCCAGACATTGCATTACCATTGCTAGGGAAGTCAGACCAGATCTACTATGGTAATAGTACCCCATTTTTGTTTTAATATTTTTAATTTATATATTCATATTTTGAGCTTTTTTAAGGTGCTCATTTCACAGGTAGAAGAGAATTAAAAAGGTATTATCTAACAATGCTGCAGTTGGTAAGTGACAGATTTATTTTAAACAAAATGGTTATTTATGCAAGAGGGTCCCAAAGACATCTACTCAGTGTTTATTTCCACCCCCATATGCTTCGAGTAGGTTACTAAAATGGTCAAAAGTTGAATTCTCCTATACGATTTACATGGGATTCTGAGAAAACCTGTTTGATTACTCCAGCCCTGGTTCCCTGCGCATTATGATTATAATAGATGGCATTCAAGTGGTCAAACGTATTCTGAAGAACTTTTTCTGCCATTTAGGAAAATGTTTATTTATGCTGCCTTAGCCACACTTGCTCTGGTTGTGATTTAGATCTCCCTACACCCTTCCTGAAAAAGAAGTCTAAAGATTTTTGGGTCACTTATTGCACAACGTGTTTGCTTTAGAAGAACTTATCTGCTGCTCTGTTAATTACCTGCCAGAATTAAAGTTCAATTAACATAGCAAGTGATTAAAAAAAAATTCTAAAGAAAACACACTGCTGTACGATAGGCTTGAAAATGAAACTTTGTTTTATGGAATCACATGTGGCAGTTCATGTGGCAGTTCAGCTCACCAAGTTTCAATTGCAGAAGAAGATTCAGAAGAAGATGCAGTTTACTGCAAAATATATACATATACAGAATATATATAGTACACTGGTAGGTGCCTTTTTACTGCCATTTAGTTTGCAGATCAAATGAGAAAAAGTTACCAATAGAAGGAAAAGAAGAGCAGTAATACATTTATATTTGAATATATTTATTAAATAATTAATATATACATATAAATTCATGTTTTACTGCTCCTAATTTTTTTCTCTCTCTTTCTTAAATTTTCTCACTTGATCTGTAAATAAAATCATCATTTAATGGCTGTCCCATACACATCAATCACAATCTTTCAAATAATTTGTCGCTTTTTTATAGCGCAGTGGGAATACCCCTGAATCATGCATCAAATGAACATGCTTATCCATTGCACAATAATTTGTTTTGTGACTAGTCTATATGGCAGTTTGGAGATTGGGAATTCAGACGCTCACCCGATCTGCCCAAATTCGGGTGAATTTCAGTTCACAACTAAATGAATCTCCATTTTTTAACAGTAAAACTGCGGGTGCATGTAAAATACGCTAAAACTGCAGCTGTAAGCTAAAGTAGCTTTGGTGTTTGAAGTAGCTCATTAAGATAGACAAAAACTGTTTAGTCAATTATTTTCTTCTCTCTTTCTCTCTCTCCCTAATATACAAATGTAGGCTTTTGACTACTGTATGTAATGAATTAAATTCCCTATGTTATGGCATTTTATTTTTTTATTTTTTTGTGAACTGAATAAATCAATTTGCAGCTTTGTTTGGTGGAGTGTGTAAATTGCTCTCTTGGTTCCATGCACTGCCATTTCATAAATCTGAGAATGATAGTAAAAAATCTTATACCAGACATTGAGGGGTATTGCTTCTGAAGATAAAATGACCTGATGTCTATTACATATAAAGATCACAACAATGAGTTTGATGAAAACTAATAATTTAAAAAAACATGAAAAAAAGAACCAATTTTAATCAAAACAAACAGTGTTCATCTACTTTATTAAATAATATAGCTATATCTCAGACACAGGACACCGAGGAGACTATTCATTTTTTATTTGTACATAAAAAAGTTCAGCAGTTTGACGTTTTTTAAGTTTTATGAACAAAATATTCGATATACGTTTACACCTAGGCATTCATAATAAAGTGATAAGAAAACCTGTTCTGCTTACTCTGTGATATAGAAAATAAACAGATTTTTGGTTGTGGTTCATCATTCATGCAAACCATCTGTCATCTTTGTTCTGCTGGCCCAAACAAAAATCTTGATGTTATTTGCATGTCTCTCATTAATGGATTTAAATCGAACTCTATGTATTTAAAGGGGAAAACAAACAGTTTAAGTTAGTTTATTTTGTATGAGCCATACATTTGTGTAATGCTGCTGTAAATGTAGGTAAAGGGGAACGTAAGGCAATGATTAGAGGATCGTTGATCTGGTTTTGAGATGCTGGTAGGACTGAAGGAATCAGAATAAAAAAAGGTTTGTAAGAAAAAATATTTATTAGTTTCACATTTAAAAACAATGAGTAGAATGATGACATGGGAGGACATGGGAGGAAAAAAACCATGCCCTATTGGATGATGAATAATAGGTGATCATTCCACTGTAATGGAACAAGAAAACATCTAAAAAGCCAATATGCTCTGAAATAGTCAAGAAACAAATTTATAATTATGATTATATGTGACGGTACTCACCATCACCAGGAACGTCAGACAGACTATTTATGTAGGTCAATGTACTATTCTTATGTTTTAGTCACACTTTTCTATGATAGATGCAGGGTGTTTGTAAACGTTTTACGATTGCTACCAACTAGGTGGACTTGGCTATGGAGTCTGTGTAGCGCCCTCTGTTGGTAGCAACGGCAATATGCACTAACTGAATAGCAAAGCTGGTTCTTTTGCATATTCTGCATGCTAGTTCCATTTGGAACTGGGTGTCCTGTGTGGATTATTCAGGATCCCAGTGACAGAGTCCACACACCTGTAGGCTGGTTGCAGGATCCCACTAGCCCTGGGATAAATCAAGTGAGCTAGGCATGAGAGCCTCGAGTGCCTTTGCAAAGGCAAATGCTATAATCACTGTAAGAAAAGCTGCAAAGGAATAGGTAGAGGGGACAATACTTGACTGTAAGAAGGGGTACATAAAAATAGGCATAGGGGATTATACCTGCCTTGAATAATGTCTGCAGCATAATAGGCAGAGGGGACAATACCTGCCTGGAAGGAGAGCTGTAGGGTGGATGGGTGGAAAAGCTCAAGGAAGGACCCCAGTCAAGCTGTGGTGACTGAGGCAGAAGCACTTCAGGATTTGGAGACAAACTGAATGTGAGGAGCAGAGGTACATATTTGATAGTAACTCCAAGGCCGTGAGCTTAAAGAGTTAATAAGCATCCCAATGAAATGCTGAGAGATTGGTAGTGGATGCATATTTCATGAAGGGAAAGATGAGGAGTTCAATTTTACAAAAAATAAGTTTTAGATAATGGGAAGACATCCAGTTAGAGATGGATGAGAGGTAGTTTGTAATGCAATCCAGAAGGCTAAGAGAGAAGTTAGGATAGGAAGGGTAAATCTGAGTATTGTAAGCATATTGATGGTATTGAAACCCAAAGCACTATTAAGGTTCCCAAGAGAGCAATGGAGAATAAAAGAGGACTTCGAATAGAACCTTGGGGAACAGTGGCAAGGAGGGGCACTGGTGAATGAGACAACTTAGAATTATAGCACAAAAATGTAAAACAGACAAAATAGCAATTGACAAAAAAGTGAAGGCAGCAGATATTGGATATAAAATATTGCATATAAACAAAAGCATGTGTAAAAGTATTAAAGCATTTGTGACGGACCATCTGCCAATCGATGCTCCTAGCGCTTACGAAGGCACCACACCGGATACCATAGCCACCGCAGACTCCACGAACCGCCGTAGCTTGGTTGGGGTCGCGCCGTCTCCTTCCCAACCTGGTCCAACCTCTGGACCTAGGACCGTGTGGGAAGGACCTCTCCTCCAGGAGGGTTTAGCTGAGAGAAGGACCTCTCCTACAGGAGGGTTTAGCTGAGAGAAGGACCTCTCCTACAGGAGAGTTTAGCTGTATAGCTGAAGAGAGAGCTCTTACAAGAGCTAGCAGTGTTATAGCAGGTATAGCTGTTCGCTACAACACGAGACGAGGCTGCGAGTTGAGGGTAAGAAGATCTGTTTAATGAGCACAAAGGCATTTCTTTTCTACACATTTTCAGGCCAGAGGCACACCCCCTGGACCTGATGGAACACAGGGACAAAAGGGACACAAACCAATGGAAACAATAATTAACACAGTAACACTCCCACATACAGTCAGCAAGCCCTCCCCTCCCCTGCCTGTGATATAATTAAGCTAGCTAATGGAATAACTTAATTATCCACAGGCAGAAAATGTAATTTTTTACCCTAAACACATAAAACACATATCCCCACAAATACATCCCTGGATAGCCCTGATCTGGGTGAACAACATATGCAAAAATCACCCAGATCAGTGCAGGGGTTCAAAAAAATTGTGGAAGTCACATTTGACCAACCGTACACACATTTTCATGCCCAAAACAGTTCCAGAGAATTAGGCTGTGCGGCCGGTCTATTTCCATTACTATGTTCCATTCGAATGCACGAACGGGGGCTGTTCGTACAAATAGTCAAAGTTAAAGTGGCGTTCGAATTGTCGAACGCACTTCGATTCTAACTGTTGAAGTTCCATAGAAGGTAAAGTGCAGCGGTGTTCGTGCCGTCGCGTGTCCGATTTGAGTTCCATGAACTCGACGGCAAAACACTGCTGGCCGCGTTCGGCTAAACAAGATGGCCGAAGTTTCCAAAATGCCATTTCAATAGTGCAAATCTTTTCCAATAATATTTAAAGGAGCATAAACAGTGTTTTAAAATCCAACATGCACAAACAGAGTTTTTAAACGGCAATACACCCCAGGGGCCATAGTCACAGGGCAGGAGGCTGGCAAGCAGGCCTCTCCAAAACCCAGTGGCGAAGTGCAATTCGTCACAGCATTATATAAAAGGCAATAGATCCATCATGTATGCATTTAGCCTGTTTTATGGCTTTCTTAAAGTGTGAACACCTATAAAAAATCTAAGGTATACTTAATTCACAAAGTTTTCTTTCCAACATGCTTGTTACATCAAGTACTTAATTAGTTAGAAGTAGAATTAATTAGCAGTGTATGCTAAATAGACATAACGTAAAATCAATAAGGTAATATAGTTCACAACTGGAAACCACTTTATCTTGTACTGCATTTTTCTAACCTCTCTGTTTCAGTGAATCACATCATTAAAAAGACATATATGTCAATAGGTTGATTCCAGTATCTCTCACAATCAGATTTCTTACAATCTGTATAGATTGATTGCGCAATATCAGCAAAAAAGGAACAGAGTAATCACTTGGACTAACTGTGATCATTGGCAGAAATATAAACTATATCTAACTGCTGGAGGAGGGTTTAGAGCACGTTTATCTCATTAATCGCAAATTAATCCTATGTGTACTTGCCTTAAATGTAAAATGTCTCTGCTTTTAGTAATTTATATATAAATAAAAAAAAATATTTTAGATTAAAAAAAGAAAATAAATTGGGGCCAAAGTTATCAAAGTGGGGCAATTAATATATGAAGAAACAAAAAATTTCGAACTAGCTTATTCTAAATATGAAGAATAAGGGGTGTAATACTAAAACAGCAATAATGAGCAATAAAAAGTAAAGCAAAGGGAGAAGTTAAAGACAAAAGAATGAAAAAAAAACATCTTATGGTTAATAAATGTGAGCAAAAGGGTAAGTCTGTTTTTTTTTTTTCCCAGTGTCGCATTATTTGTAGAGCTTTGCACCAAATAAAATCCACAATTTTAAAGCTCAGACACAATATAGACAAAATAGAGATGCTAAATATGAGTGCTTTCAATATAGACCATCATTTGTTTGTCAATCCTAAATTACATAGATGCATATCTTCCAACTGTCCCGAATTTGGCAGGACACTCCCAGATTCGTCCCTATGTCCATAACAATGCCCTCTTAAGCTGTCTCTCTTCTCTTCATAATAAAAATAATTATAGTTGGGAAGATTAATTTAGTACAATTTTTTACCAAATATGTTATACAATGGAAATAAAAGCAAACTACTGTTTTTTTTTTCTCTACTATCTTCCACTAGGTGTCCCCTCAACCTGAATTTAGACAAGAATATTTTTTTTTCCACATGGTTCATTTTATGAAACATTAAGAGGGTCATTCATTAAAGCGATAATATTCAGGAATTCAAAGTGAATTTCAAATGTAAGGCTAAAATAGTTAACCTTGAGAAATTCTCCATGTCAACAATACTTCTAGTTCAGCTACTTTGGCCTTAAATTTGAAATTCACTTTGAATTCCCAACAGTTCTCACCTTAGTGAACAACCCTGTAAGCAAAATAAAAGACCTGTTTCTTTTGTTTTTTACAATTGAGATGGATTGTCAAAAAAATTAATGTTCTGCTTTAAATGTTAACAATTTATTGATACAGTGCAGTTATTGCTTCTCTTGGTAAACCATATGTAAGCTTTAGCTTTACTGTGTGAAATATTTCCCCCTATTACAAATAATCATGTATATTTTCTTTGTTTGGTTAACAACTTCTCTTTGGCAGCGGCAGCCGATGCTTCAGGTGGATTTGCACTAGCAGCACTACCATTTTAAGCTGGGACAACTATAGCCTCTACTTTGTTACTAACTAAAACTCCTGGACCGCACTTGACTGCTCTACCTCCGTAGGTTCTTGACAGATAGACTAAACTGCAATGTTTTACATTGCAGGGTTAAAATGACAGGACCACTGCACTAAGACCACTTAAAGGCATACTCTGCTTTCCAAATACAAAATAAATAGACATCACTGTTTAGTAGATATTTTGTTCTTTGAGGGTATATCTAAAAACAGTTTGCAAAAGCTGCCAATCTGTTGTCTGCTGCCTTTAAAAGCCCTCCCCTTCTAACCCCGCCCAGACTTTCTGTGGTTATCCAAACACAGACATTGTAATGTGGCTCAATGAGAAGTCTTTGCAAGGCAGGTGCTTTGAGCAATTGCTGTTTCTTGAGTCTAGCTCCACTGAGCTAACCAAACCAGGAAGTAACAGGACTTGCTGTCTGTTTAAAAGCCAGGGGGTGTAACAATGTTCATTTATAAAAGTGTAAATTTTCATTGAAATCTAAATTTTTTTGAAAAATGAGAAAAATCGGGTGCACTCTTCACTCATCAAGCTTAACTGCTCTAAGGGCCTGGAATTTCCCTTTAATTGAGATGAAGTGGTCTGGGTGGCTTTAGTGGTCCTCTAGGGGAGCACTGTTAGCCTTGTTACCACTACTTATTGTGCACTTATGCACATCATCCTTAGTTTATGGCAAACTAATCACTGGTTTGGGAAGGAAAGAACATGGCTAAACTAATTCAGGTGGATAGTGCAGAAGTCTACTATGATTACGGTAAACTAATTACGTTTTAAAGATTGATTAATATATTTTAAGCCTTTACAGTAAGAATCTTGTAATGATCATATGTGTTCTAAAATGTTAAAAGAATTATGTACTGACAATCCTCAAATTGGATAAATGTATGGGATTACACAAATATCTTAACAATTTTTTTAAATGTTTCGTTTCTAAAAGAAACCAAAAAACAAACCAAATAAACAACAACAAAAACCATAGCAAACCACATTCTAGATTGGATTTGTCTTCTTCATAACTACATTCAGCATCTTCACAGCTGTTCGAAAAATAATCCCATTTGATTTTAAGATTACTCTATCCCACTGTAAATTGGAGTTGTTGCTTGGTAACATCATGCCATCTTGCTGGTAAGATGTTATTTTGGTGGATACATTTAAAGTGACACAAACAGTGATTACTATAGTTTCTCATCAGAAGTATAAATTTACTTTGGCTTTCTTGTGCTTTCATATAAATTTGAATCAGTGATAGAATAGTGTTCATTTCTTCTGTTGCAAAACCTGTTAAAACATCTGTAAGTTAAACTCTCTCTCTCTCTCTCTATATATATATATATACAAACACACATTATATATATATATATATATATATATATATATATATATATATACATATATACATAATACAAAACACTTGTTTCAATGTATATTTGTGCATGCAGGAAGTACACCCAAACATATAATTATAACTAATGTAATAAAAGTAACATTATATATATATATATATATATATATATATATAGAGCAAAAAAGTATTTATTAAAGTGATAAAACCGAACTTAATTAAACGGATACACTAATCACCAAAACAACTTCACTTAGTGAAGCTGTTTTAGTGTATATATCATGCCCCTACAGTCTCATTGCTCAGTTTCCTGCCATTTAGGATGTAAATAACTTTAGTTTTTTTTATTATAAAAATGTATATAATGCCAACATTTCCTGCAGCATTTTACAATCTTACGGCTCCCAACCTCACTCTGCGGCACGTGAGGGAGCTGAGCAGACAGTTCAGGGTGAGCTCTCCCTTGCCAGCCACCCGCCCGCCCTGCAACCAGCCCAGCAACCCGACTGGCAGCCCCACTAGACCCCGGGAGATAGAGAACCCCCCCAGCATAAATGTGTTAATGTGAGTGAGTGTGTGTGTGTGTGTGTGTGTATATGTCTGTCTGTTAGTGAGTGTGTCTGTTAGTGTGTATGAGCGTTAGTGTGTGAGTGTGTATGTCTGTTAGTGAGTGTGAGTGTGTCTGTTAGTTTGTGAGTGTGTGTATGTCTGTCTGTCCGTGTGTGTGTGTCTGTGTGTGTGTCTGTTAGTGAGTGTGTGTTTGTCTGTGTATGTGTATATGTCTGTATGTTAGTGAGTGTGAGTGTGAGTGTGTCTGTTATTAGTGTGTGTCAGTCTGTTAGTGTGTGTGTATATGTCTGTCTGTTAGTGTGTGTGAGTGTGTGTGTGTATGTCTGTTAGTGAGTGTGAGTGTGTCTGCTAGTGTGTGTGTGTCAGTCTGTTAGTGTGTGTGTGTGTGTGTGTGTATGTCTGTTAGTGAGTGTGTCTGTTAATGTGTGAGTGTGTGTATGTCTGTATGTTAGTGAGTGTGAGTGTGTCTTTTAGTGTGTAAGTGTGAGTGTTTCTGTTAGTGTGTGTGTGTGTGTGTATGTCTGTTAGTGAGTGTGTCTGTTAGTGTGTGAGTGTGTGTGTGTGTGTGTATGTCAGTGAGTGTGAGTGTGTCGGTTAGTGAGTGTGTGTGTCTGTTAGTGAGTGTGTGTGTTTCTGTTAGCTAATGTATGCGTATCTGTCAGTGAATGTGTGTATTTAGAAGGCGGGGTGGGGGGAAAGGTTGAGTGGGGGTGACAGGGGGGTGAGGGGGGCGACTGAGTTTTGTCCTGCCTAAGGCAGCACAAACCAGGATACACCACTGCACCTACCCACACAAAGATGGTGGTGCCCTGAATAAAGATCGGGGCATAAAATAAAGAATCAAAATAGGTAATATGGGGGGCTTAGGGGCATTTGGGGGTGACTAAGGGGTCAGTTGGATGTAGTGGAGGCGGGAGGGGGGTTAAAAAAAAAACGGGATTCGGCCATGACAGTGACGCTTTAACTGTAAAATATCAACTGCTGGATATTCGGATCACGTATTTAAGACATAGTTGTGCTTGCAACAAATAATACTCATTCTGTGGGGACCCATTTAGATTTACTTTTTTAGTATTCTTATTTTTTGTTATACATTTTAAAAAAAACATTTTCAATGTGTATATTTATATATTCTTTTTTTTTTTTTTACTAATTTTTCCAAATTTTTTGTATTTAGTATTTATATTATTATTTTTTTTATTTTTTTCTGCTTTCATTTTTTTTATTACTTTCATTTTTTTAATCTATTCTTCTTTTTCTTTTTCCAAATTCTTATGCCTTTATGGGACATGATGTTATACATTCCATTCCTTTTGGATATCCATGTATTTTTTTTAAATTGTACCACATTTATACTTAGATAGGAAAACATGTTATTACTAGCCTTTATGACATGCTGTGTATGTACAGGATCATGTTAGACTACCATGTCATACAATTATTGTATGTTCACAATTTGAATCTTTTGTGGTTATCTATGCTCAAGATGTTGACAATACACTGCTCTAATCTTTTTTCCATGCCTTTATGTTTACATTCAGTTGCTAGGGCAACCTTTGTAACCACTATTGGATTACTGGGAAATGTAGTTTGAGGAATTACTGCCCATTTTGAAATGTCCACCCATATTTAAGCGAGCATTTAATTGAGCAACGACCCCCATGAAAAAGGCTCCTGTTGCCAAAACAGTGGGTGTTATATGTGTCCCTCTCTCTCTCTCTCTGTGTTTACATAGACTAAGAGGCAAAACACTTTGTACAGTATCTTTTTTTTTGTATTTGCTTTGCATATTATTATTACTTTTGTTTACATTTTTGCAAATACTATATTGATTAATTTGTATTTGATTCCTTCGGTATTTAAGATGTATCTATTTGAAAAATAAATAAAAAATAAATAAAGTTTATTTTTATTTAAGCAAGTTGGTGTGCAGTTGGTATTTATTTGCATTAGTATATACATGTTTGACCACCAATACTACTGCATATTGTACTGGGTTGTGTGCCTCTATTTATGATAATTACTGTTTGCTAAGACTAAGGAATATAATTGGCCAATGAGACATTTAAACAACTTATAAACCATCACCTGTGTACACTCAAATATGAGAAATAATTTATAGACTAGTAAGGCCATTGTACTCTATTGTACTCCACGGAAACACTAAAACTAATGTAGAGACTGGTATTTTGGAGAGTTAGTGAAACTGATGCACTTTCAAACAAACAGGCAATATATATGAATTCAATGCTGTAAGGACACATGGCATGTGTTACATGTCATGATTCCCTTTTACTCCAGAAGTTTGGTCCTTAAGGGGTTAATGAATGTACACATAAATGATTGATAATCACAAACATGGGAACAAGATATGCTTTAATAATCTTTAAGAAATGATGCTTAATTGTTGCAATAATTCCTCGACCAATGCACTTTTCTGAGTGTGCTACAGGCATCATTTGGTCCTGGTTCACTTCTGCCTTATTGATCTGTGCTTGTATTTGAACTTTTTGAATGTGCTAACTGTGTCAATCGGAAGGCGAGTGATCTTAGAAAAAGGGGCGCTGCATGCTCGCTGTACTCCTCTACTTAAACAAATTTCCGCCTAACTTAGTTTCCTGTTCTGGCAGTGCCACATCATTAACCAGATTATATATACCCTTTTAGATGGAAAAGCTTTACACACCACTTGGTGAATAAACACTTATAGGATAACTTTACCTATATGTATCTCCCACAATGTAGAAAATAAAGGACTCCTCCTAGTCCTCACACAAATATAAACAAGATAAATATCTACAGAGGGGAAAATAAAAACAACTCATAGAGTAGTATATCAAAAACCAGTGAATTGTATGCTTTCAAGGTTGCACTCACATAGATTGATTGATTGCAGGCATGTCAAACAGTGTAAAGGTGATCTTCAAATAGTATGAACTACTCAGACTCCAAAAAGGGGGCATGTGGGAAATAAAAAATACACAATAATAAGTGCAGACTATAAGGACCAACAATTGCGCTGAATTAAATAGCACTTACAAACTAGAAGTGTCATTCAGGCATATAGAGATCTTAGAAGATTGTTGCTCCAGATATAGCAAAATGGCTTCTTGATGTAACAAACCAATTTATTGAGTACAAAAAAATAACAATAAAATCAAAATCAAAATCAAATAAACAAATAAAGATAAAAATTAAAAAGTCCCACAGGGGCCCAACCCTACGCGTTTCGTCCGGTGATCCGGACTTCCTCAGGGATATTGCAGTTAAGTCCTCACAGTGGAGTCAGTCTGATGCCTTTCTTTTTCGTCACGTCTTTTAAACCAGCGTTGCTGCTTTTTTTCGGGCAGTCAGCCAATCCCGCGTTGTGAAGCACAGCTGTGAATCATCACTCCGAGATTGGGTGACGTCACGCGTTGTTAGTGTGGATGGACGTGAGCGTATGCGTTCCATTCTTGCGTTCCACCCATATAAGGGTTCATACAGCGCATATTTATAATTAAGTTCATTCATACCTCTCCGAAATGTTTGCGGTTGGATAAAATATTACAAGAAAATAAAAGTTATTACAGTACAAATAAATTTAAGAATTCAATCTATTCTTTTAGACATGCACTAGTTTATAATCCGAGAAAAAGTATAAGTGGTCATTTTAGCTTTTACAGCTAATAGAAAATTTGTTTTTTGCAAAAAAGGTGCTCAAGTGATAATGAATTACAAAAGGTATAGTAAAAACAGCAATAGCAACAATAACAATGGATGATAATAGATAGCAGACCATGAATGACTGAATTTAAATGGAGAATCAATGGTAATTTAAATAAAAAACAATATAAAATGTATATTAAAATCTAATATTAAAAAATCTATATTAAAAAACTATGTTAAAAACTATATTAAAAAGCAGACCAAATCAAATTCAACGTTTAGGCCTCTGGGTTGTAAAGTTTTTAGTTTGTGGATCCAGTACCCTTCTCTTTTCCTTAACTTTAGCATAATGTCCCCCCCTCTCTCATCTAAAACAACTTGTTCTATAGCTAAAGAGAAGGGTACTGGATCCACAAACTAAAAAATTTACAACCCAGAGGCCTAAACGTTGAATTTGATTTGGTCTGCTTTTTAATATAGTTTTTAACATAGTTTTTTAATATAGATTTTTTAATATAGATTTTTTAATATTAGATTTTAATATACATTTTATATTGTTTTTTATTTAAATTACCATTGATTCTCCATTTAAATTCAGTCATTCATGGTCTGCTATCTATTATCATCCATTGTTATTGTTGCTATTGCTGTTTTTACTATACCTTTTGTAATTCATTATCACTTGAGCACCTTTTTTGCAAAAAACAAATTTTCTATTAGCTGTAAGAGCTAAAATGACCACTTTTTCTCAGATTTTTCTCGGATTATAAACTAGTGCATGTCTAAAAGAATAGATTGAATTCTTAAATTTATTTGTACTGTAATAACTTTTATTTTCTTGTAATATTTTATCCAACCGCAAACATTTCGGAGAGGTATGAATGAACTTAATTATATATATGCGCTGTATGAACCCTTATATGGGTGGAACGCAAGAATGGAACGCATACGCTCACGTCCATCCGCACTAACAATGCGTGACGTCACCCAATCTCGGAGTGATGATTCACAGCTGTGCTTCACAACGCCGGATTGGCTGACTGCCCGAAAAAAAGCAGCAAAGCTGGTTTAAAAGACGCGACGAAAAAGAAAGGCATCAGACTGACTCCACTGTGAGGACTTAACTGCAATACCCCTGAGGAAGTCCGGATCACCGGACGAAACGCGTAGGGTTGGAACCCTGTGGGACTTTTTATTTATTATCTTTATTTGTTTATTTGATTTTGATTTTGATTTTATTGTTATTTTTTTTACTCAATAAATTGGTTTGTTACATTAAGAAGCCGTTTTGCTATATCTGGAGCAACAATCTTCTGAGATCTCTATATGCCTGAATGACACTTCTAGTTTGTAAGTGCTATTTAATTCAGCGCAATTGTTGGTCCTTATAGTCTGCACTTATTATTGTGTATTTTTTGTTTCCCACATGCCCCCTTTTTGGAGTCTGAGGAGTTCATACTATTTGAAGATCACCTTTACACTGTTTGACATGCCTGCAATCAATCAATCTATGGTAGTGCCACATCATTGCTGCAAGCTCTTAATTAATATATAGAGAAATTGGTAGTAAATGCATGTACACTCACAAGCATAGAGTGGACGAAGTTCCACTAAGGACTATCCAGCTCTGGGAGGATCAGCCCGAGGTGAACGTGGGATCCACTGTGGATAAGTGGAAGGACTCACCACCACCAGCCGGTGACTCTCTAATTAGGCGGTTTAGGAGGATGCCTAAGGACTTGCACTGTCTGGGGCCTCGTGGCCATCTAAACTGCCTTAGGTCAGACTGTGTCGGGTCCTCGGTCAGTGACCGAGGACATAACACCAGGAGTGGGCCCGGCGTCTTGTTCTGTATGCCACTGGGTGCGAGGCCCCTCCAGTCTGCTTGGCTGGAGAGAGCCTGTGGCTGCCAGTCTGCAACTCTGCAGTGTGCAGAGCTGCAGACCATGTGCCTCGCGAGATTATCATTATTATATTGATATAGCACCAACAAATTCCATAGTGCTTTACAATGGGTGGACTAGCAAACATGTAACCAGAAAGTCTGACACACAGAAACAGAGGGGTTAAGGGCCCTACTCAATGAGCTTACATGCTAGAGGGAGTGGGGTAAAGTGACATAAAAGGTAAGGGAAGTATTAGGGAAGTAGATGGGTACAGTAGTATTCAATGAAGACATAGTGTGTTTTTTTTGAGCCATTAACAGTTTAATTGATATGCTTTTGTGAAATTGTGAGTTTTTAATGATTTTTTGAAGGAATAGCGACTGGGTGGGGGTTTAAAGGACAAGGGAAGGGAGTTCCCAATCAGAGCATTGCTGCGAGTTACCACGGCAACACACTAACTGGGTCTTGTGAGATACATATGCAAAATGCAGAGCTGCAGACCCGCGGGCATGGCCACCGTACCACCAGGGAGCCCACCGTACCACCAGGGAGCGTAAAAAATCCCCCCCCTCCCCGGAGAATTCCCCCTCTTTCACACTATCACCCACCTCCCACCTTTAAAAATCCAGACATTGTTAAATAGTATGATTTTTCAGTCCAAATGGCCTCGCAAACAGCCAGGCAGTTCTGCCCTTTTTAGTACAGGACAATTCAGACTTGTGAATTACCTCGTAATTGATGTAGGCTATTGTTTATAAGTTTGTTAGTGTTGACACTTTTCATTTGTGTCAAAAGTCTACTTTTACAACATATAATGGAATAGTCTTCATTTCATATGATGCAAAAACAGCAAGAAGGTCAAAACGAAGAGAAACACCTTTTTATTATAAAAGTGCTTGTTAAAGTGCTGCATAGAGAATGTTGAATTCACTTTCTGCTTGCTTTCATATTTGACTGATGATAGCGGAACAATCTATTAAATGAGGGAAGAGAAAACAATAGAAAATAACATCAAAAAATATGGGCAAGCTGGATGGAAAGATGAATATATTTTTTACAGCTGAAATGTGTCTTTAGCAGCTGCTACTGAAAAAACTACAAGGTGTCTAATTCATCCATATGCACCAGTTAATCTAAAAGCCTTTAAAAAAAAAAACATTTTTATTGTATTTTTGATAACTTTCATTGGCATTTCTTGCATTGTTTGTTATCCATGGATTTTTGTTTTATATTTGTGATATCAAAATATATATTTATCCTACCATATAAAGAAAATAAGTTGAGCTTGTACCTGCTTGAGAATTGTATTGTGTCACTATATTGTGTAGCAGAAATTATAATTGATGTCATCTAACTTATCTAAAAAACAAAGCAAATGCATACACTTAAACAATAGCCTTTGACCTCAAACAGAGAATTGTGTCACTAATTCAACTTCTTTTTTTCTAATATATGGGAAAACAAGGGTCTGGCTGCACTCACCTAAACATGCTTAAATGGGGTGCTGCTGGGGGCCAATAAGTACAGTAAAAATAGAAATCCAACGCACTCACTTAATAAACTAAACAGCTACTTTGATGCTGACAGATTTGACTAGTTTTATTAAAAACACGTAATCTAGGTAAAACATAATGGGGGTTTAGTTACACTATATGATCATACATTGCATAAGCCTGCCACAAACGTCAATGTACCCCATCTTTGGCAGGTCCTACTCTCACTGCCAACTGTCTACTAAATGAACTACTCACTTGGGGAAATCCTTCCATCTCGAGTTCTCTGCAGTACAAGGCTTAAATAGGGTCCTGAGATGAGACACCTGTGACAGGGGGCGGTGCAAAACCAAGGAGCTGGCTAGACTCCTAAATATATATATATGGGAAAACAAGGGGCTGGCTGCACTCACCTAAACATGCTTAAATGGGGTGCTGCTGGGGGCAAATAAGTACAGTAAAAATAGAAATCCAACGCACTCACTTATCAACTAAACAGCTACTTTGATGCTGACAAATTTGACTAGTTTTATTAAAAACACCTAATCTAGGCAAAAAATAATGGGGGTTTAGTTACACTATATGATCATACATTGCATAAGCCTGCCACAAACATCAATGTACCCCATCTTTGGCAGCCAGCTCCTTGGTTTTGCACCGCCCCCTGTCACAGGTGTCTCATCTCAGGACCCTATTTAAGCCTTGTACTGCAGAGAACTCGAGATGGAAGGATTTCCCCAAGTGAGTAGCTCATTTAATAGACAGTTGGCAGTGAGAGTAGGACCTGCCAAAGATGGGGTACATTGACGTTTGTTCTGGACCACCAAGGAAAATTTCTCCCCAGCATCCTCTCCGGCCAAGGATCAAGGTAAGGAAGAGGGATGGGGGAGTATGTAAGTTTTTGGGGTATTGTTCTGCCCCTTGTTTCCCTTCCTCACCCAGCAGTCCCTGCCCCTACCTCTTTTATACCCTGCAGTCCCTGCTCCCACCTCACCCAGAAGCCCCATGTCCCCACTCACGCCCTGCAGCCCCTGTCCCCCTCTCACCCTGCATCCCTTGCCCCCCTCTCAACCTGCAGCCTGTGCCCCCCTCTCACCATGCAGCCCCTGTCCCCCTCTTACACTGTAGCCCCTCCCCCTATTACCCTGCAGCCCCTGCCCTTCTCTTACCCTGCAACCCCTGCCCCCTATTACCCTGCAACCCCTGCAACCCCTGCCCCCTATTAGCCTGCAACCCCTGCCCCCCTTTTACCCTGCAGCCCTTAACCCCCTTTTACCCTGCAGCCCCTGCCCCATTTTACCCTGCAGCCCATGCCCCTCTTACCCTGCAGCCCCTGTCCCACTCATACGCTGCAGCCCCTGTCTCCCCTTCTCACCCAGCACCACCTGTCTACCCCTATCATCCAGCATCCCCTGTCTTCCCTTCTCACCCAGCATCCCCTGTATCCCCTTCTCACCTTGCAGCCCCTGACCCCCTCTTACTTTGCAGCCCCATGTCCCGATGCACTGCAGCCCCTGTCTCCCCCGCTCACCAAGCAGCCCCATGTCCCCTCTCACACCATGTAGCCCTATGGCCATTCTCACATTCTGCAACTCTTCCGCACTCTAGATCTCTTATTCTGCCCTCACACGACTTCCCCTATTGTCTCCCCCTCACACACACACGTGGCCTGCCTTGAGGGGTATTAAACAAATGTGCCCACTTTGGAGAGGCATGAATGTCATTGGTGATGACACAACATGCACCCTCTTGGGCCACGCCCCTCCTAGGGCTGCTCTGCATTTAAATGCCCAGGCTTAATATTTGTAACAAAAAAGAGAAAACACACCACTAATAATACATATACATGCAAACCTACTAGAAAAGTGTGCCCTCTAAAACACCAATAAAAAAGTAAAACAAAAACAGAAAAGTAGGAATGCCAAAAGAGTGAAGTAAGGTATAAATTAAAATATACAACCTTATATAATAACAGCGTAATGAACAATATCTGTAAAAAGATATATAAATCACACATAGAGTAATAAGAGTGTAAATGTATGGACACGCAGGATGTATATATTGAACTCACAAAATATAAGTGAATATTAGGCCCATCATCCTTAATCAGAAGTAGTCTTCAAAATAATATGTAGAAAATCTTCTTTAGTGCTTGTAAAATAAAGAAAACCAAGAGATAGTGCAGATGGTATTAAAACTTCAAAGAATTTATTACAAATTGCACTTACAAAGGTCCAAGTAAAAACAGCATATAATACACTGCAGGGTGGAGATAAGAGTACAGCAAGTAAGTCCCCAATGTAGTAATCCAACGCGTTTCGTCCACTGAACTTCCTCAGGGATTGTTGATATTCCTGGATTTGTACCAGTCCCTGCTCTCTTGTCTAGAACTAAAATAGAAAATAGAATAAATTATGAAGTTCTATTCAGGCTCAACAATAGCAAAAATGAAGAGTACTTTATATTAAAAAAAAAATGTATTGTGAGCCAAAGTAAAAAGAGAAAATAGTCTTAGTGCTCTTTTGTCTATTTTTTTAAAATCAGAAATCATCTGCACATGATTACAGAATTTCTTATTGTCCTTCAGGCTATATACATACAATATTGCAATTTCGATTAAAAGCATTTAGCCCTGTAAGTGCATATTTTATTTACACACATATTCTTATGCTTTATATATATATATATATAAATATATATATATATATATAATCTCAATGAGCAGGGATTGTTCTGCCCATTTTAAAGCTATGAGCAGCTCTGCACTTCTAACTTTTCACTATACCTTAAAGTGTTGCTGTTTGGAGCATTTTGCAGTATTCCAGGATATGCATAGTTTGTTGGGCGGGGGTGTTCTACTTGTGTGCTTTGAATAACTCTCTGTTTAAAAATAATTATGTGTATATAATCTGAATATTTAGAAAAAAAAGTATTTATTGATTGTCTGTATTTTACCATTTTAGCTTCACTTTCTTGGAGTCGGTAAAGCCTGCACTGGTGCTGAGAAAAAGATCCTCTGAACGAGCTGAATAACACTCAGTAACCAAAATATTATTATTATTATTATTATTATTATTATGTTATTATTTATATAGCGCCATCAAATTCCGCAGCGCTTTACAATGGGTGGACGAATGGACATGTAGTTGTAACCAGACAAGTTGGACACAAAGGAACAGAGGGGTTGAGGGCCCTGCTCAATGAGCTTACATGCTAGAGGGAGTGTGGTAAAGTGACACAAAAGGTAAGGATAGTATTAGACTAGTGACAGTTGCAAGAGATGAATCAGTTGGGAACTATTACCAGTTTAATTGATACGCTTTTATGAAGAATTAAGTAAAAATACTTAATTTTGAAGAAGTGGAGACTGGGTGAGCATCTAACGGAGGAGGGAAGCGAGTTCCACAGGAACGGTGCAGCCCTCGAGAAGTCTTGAAGGCGAGCATCAGAGGTGGGAGTACGGACAGAAGATAGATGTAAGTCTTCAGCAGATGGTAAGGGCCTAGAACTCTTAACTCACAACTCTTTTTACCAAAAGCATGGTTCATTACGCTGTTTAGTAGATTGAGATGATAGTGTGCAGACCTAACAATAATATGAAATCTTGCAGATATTTTCTAAACGAATACTAGGAATACAAGAAAGGCAGTTGCACTGGCTTGTGTGTCTTGAATGACAGACGGTAAATTAAAATGTACTATTTTACTAAAAATGTAAGCCAGAGGTCTAAGACACAACATAAGTATGTCAGCTAGGCCTGATTTGTGTGGTTAGCTGACCTAAAGTTAACAATGCAATCTAACAGATATGTTGCTAAAAGCAAGAGGACAGTGGTGGAACTGACAAGTGCAGATTACATTCAATAATTGTTTATTTATTCTATTGATAGAATAAATATACAGCAGACAAGCAAGGGAAAAGTATTGCATTCTTTTTTGCATGCAACAGTGTGAGCAACCGTATTTGCAGCTTAATTATTTTTTTATTAAGGTTATTCAAATACAATAGCTATGTTTTATTATTTGTGTAATATTATCATATTATTAGGTGAATTTAGAGGCTGCATGTTTATTTGACTTCTTTTATAATATGCTGGTGAAAGTGGAGTGACTCCCAGCATTCCTTCTACTATTAAGGAAAACTAAAGGTATCTTGTAAAATTAAAAAAGTAAACTTTGAATCTACCAAAAGAACTTGGCTTGCTGAAACATGACTGGTGCATAGTTGCCATTTGAGCATTCGAAACCTTGGACAAACCCCGCACATACCTTTCCCAATAAAACATGGACACTAGGGTATATGGGTAAAATTGTCCCCAGCTTTTATTAAATAGTAATAACTTAAAATAGAAAAAATAGGTCATTGCCCTATACCCCGCTTTCACATCCAAATCCTTCTGTTAGATATAAAAGGCAATGACCCCACTATAAATAACATATATATATTTATATATAACATTATTTGAACATGAACAAAAACTTAAAGTGCCATAATTTATTATAAATGAACCATGGTATGGGTATACCCAGATACCCCCACCCCACCAGGTTCTGAGCCACCAACAGGACTCGAAACCTACCAACTTACCAATAACCACGTTTAACCATTTCCATAACTTTCCCAATGGGGAGCCTAGTTCCTTTCTTTCAGCTCCCTATCCTGCCGCTGTGACAAAACAGGACAACCCAACTGTAAACCAAAACCCAAGGAGGGAGGGTGGGACAAACTCAGCCAGGTAGGCAAGTTAAAAGGGACGTTTCCAAGATGTCTACCTATTTATATAGCCCAACTCCTTACCCACAAGCAACCAATCCCAACTAGCTTCCTCCTATGCCCGCCTCCTAACCACTGTCAAGGCCCCTTTCCACTAAGCTGCGCTTTTGCTACATGGGGCTACATGACCGGTGTATAGTCGCCATGTGGGCATTCGGAACCTTGGACAAACCCCCCACATACCTTTCCCAATAAAACATGGACACTAGAGTATATGGGTAAAATTGTCCACAGCTTTTATTAAATAGTAATAACTTAACATAGAAAAATTAGGTCATTGCCCTATACCCGTCTTCATATCCGTATCCTTCTGTTAGATATAAAAGGTAATGACCCCACTATAAATAACATATATATATATAACATTATTCCAACATGAACAAAAACTTAAAGTGCCAACAATTTATTATAAATTAACCATGGTCAGGGTATAACCGGATACCCCTACCCCACCAGGTTCTGAGCCACCGACAGGACTCGAAACCTACCAACTTACCAATAACCACATTTACCCATTTCCATAACCTTCCTAATGGGGAGCCTATTTCCTCTCATTTCGCTCCCTATCCCACCACAAGCTCAGACCACCACGAAGAAACAGCACTTTCTGCAGCCCTTCCTGCCAACCCAGGTTCAGGAGGTCCCACCCCACTGCGGAGAGGTGAACTCCATCCGAATTATAGTACCCCCAACTCCCGATGCATTACTACCACCTCCCCCCCCCCCACTTTCTTAACAAAACTAGCCATCAAGCTATTTACCTTCCCCCGGCAGCGATCGATAGCCAAGGGTCGCACGCATGTCACCACTGCCGCCTATGCACCATCTCGGACCAGACCATCATTACCCCAGGAAGCATATTCCTCAGTCTATAAACGTACTGCTTCATACATTTTACCAGCTGACACTGCGGTATCAGGCCCAAATCATTCCCCCCTGCATGGAGAGCAAAAAAAAACAGACCTATCCCAACAGCTACCCTCCGAAACACAGCATCACATACATCCCCCCAATAACCAAACCATCGAAGTGCTAACTGGTCCATCAGAAAGCCCAACTGCTGCCCCTGAACTCAAGCTGCAGCCCTCCTCTTGGCCCAGAACACGAATGAATGCCCAATGATCCAGGTGACTTGTCCTAGGGAAACAAACAGAAACATCACCACCTACTCCCATCACCCTCAAGCTCCCCCCCATCTCAATCCAACATACCCAAACACACATATGAACTGAACCTGACCGAATCCCATCTCCCAATCCTTTTGACCCAAGCCCAACCGCGTGGCTTCCATAGCCACCCAATGCAGAAGGCATGAGTCCAAAAATGGCCAGCTTGTAACCCCAATTTCGCCAGTCCCAATCGAAAACCTTGGCAAACTGAAAGCGAGACAGGGAGGAACCGCATGAACGAGCAATTACCTTTCAACCGCGGGCCTCCTAGCTATGTACCGTGACACTGCGGTCACTGGGCATAATACAGAGTCCGGCAGTACACCCAGTGTCACATCCCTTCCCATGCCCCTGACATCGGTCTTGGACTGGGCCAAGAGAACAACGATCTTCCCTTCCTGCACGCGCACTCCAGACACCCTACCTCCTGTGCTCCAGGCACCACTGTCCGAAACCGGACCACTGCAATTGAGATAAAGCGTCAACTACCATGTTCAAATACCCTTGCACAGAAAACCACATTGAGCGACATGCAGAGCAAGACAAAGCGGCACAACAAACGTGCCACTGGCTTTGATGACGCAGACAGATTGTTTACCACGGGTATCACAGCCATGTTATCCGAGAGGAAGACTACCTTATGGTTTCGAAGCTTGTCACCCCATAACGCCAGCGCCACCACCAAAGGGAACAACTCAAAGAATGCCAAGTTACGAATGAGGGGGCTCTCACCCCATTCCGCCGGCCACCGCTCCGGTCACCAGAGGCCACCAAAATAAGCCCCAAAGCCCACGCTACCTGAAGCATCCGTGAAGAGCTTGAGCTCCTGAACCAAGACTCCCGCCTTCCGAAAGAACACGAACCATAAAAATCACGCAAAAATGCGTCCCACACTGTCAGATCAACCCGCATAAGTGACAACACCCTAATTAAATGGTGTTGTGACCGCACCCCCACTGTTGCCGTAGACAGACTCCGGCTAAAGATTCGCCTCATCGGAATCACCCAGGAGGCAAAGTTGAGCTTCCCGAGGAGTGATTGCAGTTGCTGAAGGGTCACCTCCGCAACGACTCCCCTCAGCCCCACTAGCATTTCCTGAGGCAGCCAACACTCCCCTCATACTGAATCAATTTCGAGACCCAAGAAACTGAGACACTCCGTCGGGCCCTCTGTCTTACCGGCCTCAAGCGGCACTCTGAACTGCCCCGCCACCCATTCGATGGTACGCAATAGGTAAAGACATGCCGATGAGTTTGCCGGTCCCACGCAGAAAAAAATCAACCAGGTAGTGCACCACCGACTTACTCCCTGCCTCCATCCTAACCACCCACTAAAAAAAAAAAAACTGAATGTCTCAGCAGCAGCACGAAATTGAACAGGCCATAGGAAGACACATGTTGATGAAATACCCCCCGTCAAAGTAACAACCCAGTAGGTGGTGACAGTCCAGGTGAACGGGAAGCAAGCGGAAAGCAGCCTCCACATCCACCTTGGCCATCAGGGCCCCAGGCCCAGCCTTCTTAACCAACTCGACTGCCTAGTCAAATGATGCATAGGAGACCGAGCACAGGTCCCTATCAATGTCGTCATTCACCGACCCTCCTTTCAGGTAGGGGAGTTGGTGAATGAGCCAAAATATCCCAGGCTCCTTCTTCGGAACCACCCCGAGAGGCGACACCCATAAGTTAGCCAGAGGAGGCACTACAAAAGGGCCCGCCATCCTGCCCAACTGCACCTCCTTCGCTAGCTTCTCCCACACCACCTCCGGGAACTACGCCACAGACTGTAGGTTGCACAACCCCTGTGACCGCTCTCTGTCCCGGAAAGGAATGAAGAAAGCCGATTTGAAACCTGCCCGCAGCAAGTCGGCCGCCACCTGATTACCGTAGCGGCTTAGCCACAGCACCAACGTGCCTAACTTTACTAGGGTTAGGCCCTAACACCCCCCACCGCTGCAGACCCCCATCATAGTACACTTGAAACATCTATTGAGTCCGTGCTTAAACCGACATGCGGACCCCCACTTGCATTGGCCCTTGTTAAAGAGCCAGCATAAGCCCTTTTGCAAGGCGGCCGAGGCAGACTGTCCCCTTGCGCCGTCTGTTGAAAGGGCTGCACCTTCTGCACCCTCATCAGCTTCATCCAGGGAGGCAGGTCCATCTGGTCCCACCTCATACCTGGATTAGCCGCCAGCCTCTGCCGAAACTGCTCGTCATACATACACCACACGATACCGCCGTATGTGCAGTAAGCTTCCCGCGGTAAGCTTCCCAGATGCCGTCCAAGTAGCAGAACAACGATGAACACAACCCTGGCGACTTCTAACCCAAGTTGCTGGCCAGGATGCAGAATGCCCTCAACCAATTCCCAAAGGATTTGGGTATCTTCCAAAACCTTTTCTGTTTTTCTTCCTCTTCCTTTTTCTCGTCTTTCTTGTTTTCATCCTTGAGCTTCTCCTCTAATGGGAGAAGCTAGAAAATTTAGCAAAACTCACCCTTCCATAATTTCTCCTTCACGTCCTGTTTCAGATGTACCTCTAATGGCCCCGCAAATGACACATACGCGTGCTTTCCCCCGTCAATTCGGCCCTCTCAGTCTCGACCTCAGCTGCCCCCACCTGGGCCATTCCCAGCACCTGATTCCGAGCTCGCCATGGCTCCCACCCCATGAGTCCACACCTGTCCCATGCAGCCCCCTGACTACCCCCCGCTCGCAAGTAAAGAAGCAGGGACTACAGTGTGTTCAGCAAAGTATGTGAATGAAGTGCAACGTCTGACTCACCATCCATGCCCCCTCCCGCCATGGATGGCCCAGGGGCTGCTCCACTGGATCAGGATGTGCCGCATCTGCTGCTTGTGTTTCAGCCGGGGAGTTCACCTGATGCCGAGACAGACCAGAAGAAGAATGACTCCGAGACCTGCAATGAAAATGAGAAGTCCTGGGCAGGGTGCACCGTTCCCAAGCAACCCCCCTGTCCAGGCTCTGTGAGCACCTGTCTGACACCAAGGCCTCCCGCTGGGAATCGATATACCTCCTCCCCCTGGGGCTACGGCTCCTGCCATCCTCCCTAGGAGACCAGCTCTGCCACCCCCGCCTGGGGTTCACAGAACATACGGATGCAGACCAGTGCTGCTGTGCAGAACCGGGAGAGGTACTGACACTCACCGACCCCCTATGGAACCTAACCCTGAGGGACCTACCATGTGACCGGCTCCTCCTGTGGCGCTGAGACCCACCTGCCAAAGTATGACCCATGGGGTCCACCTGCTCCCCAACCTGGCCCCTCGCTCCCCTGCCTGAGGCGCGGTCCAACTGACACGCCTGCCCCCAACCCTGGGCCATTGGCCCCTACCCATGGCCATCTGACCTTTCTCCCACCCGGTGATGTTCCCCCCTGCCTGAACCCCTCCCCAGCCTGTGGAGGGGGCTCACGCTGCACCCCCCCGCCTCACTGACAGAATCACTTTCCCCTTGGCCGGACGCCAAACTGCCCCCCCACTATACGCACTCACGGTTGCCAGCTGCCCCATTCCAGCTCCCCCTACTCCCAACCCGGCAAGATGGGACCCCCTGCCAACCCAGCCTCCCCCCACCCACCAGAGAGGACAACATAAGATCCCTTGGGGCCCTGAAACCTGCCCTCCCATCTACTCTCCCCAGGCACCCCCTTGACTCCCCCAGCCACACCAAGAGGACCACCAGAGAGAAACCCTGCCCTTGCCTGCCTGGTGGCTGGCCGTCTCCGGGTATACCTGGAACCGGAGGTAGCACCCGCACGGTCCTCTCTGTCTGGGGCAGCCGTCCCGGCTGGTGTTCCCGTGCCACGTGGTGATCCAGGGGGCCCTCCGGCACTCACGGAGGCCCCCACTCCAAGCACGGCACCAACACTCATGGAGGCCATGCTGCCTGTGTCCTGGGCCATAGTTCATCTGAAGGAGCCACTCCTAGGCTTCGGCGGCATGCCAAGAGGCAGAGCATCGACCATGCGGCCACCTCGCCTGCGTCCTGGTTCGTGGCCTGCTCCTGCCGCCTCCTCACCACCCTGTCTCACCATCTCAGGGGCCCGACCCCGGGCTTAGTCGACGTGGGGGCCTCCTGGCTCTGATAGGCCGACCGCCGCCATGTTCCTTTGCCTCCAGCACCGATCCCAGCTGGGCCCGAATCCACTCTGCTCCACGGTTCCTCGCCGTCATCCTGAGACCATCCATCCTGCAGGGGAGAGAAAAAGAAAAACCTACCAGGCCAAATGAGTGGACACACAAGGTGCACACAAACTCAGCCAGGTAGGCAAGTTAAAATTGACGTTTACAAGATGTCTACCTATTTATATAGCCACCAATCCCAACTAGCTTCCTCCTATGCCTGTCTCCTAACCGCTGTCAAGGCCCCTTTCCACTAAGCTGCGCTTTTGCTACATGGGGCTACAAGAGTGCTAAACTGTGAAATAATAAACAGCCCTACTAAATAGGCTGAATATGGCAATTTTGCAATGACAAGTATAGGACAAGTTTTGCTTTGTGAGCAAAGGCAAAAAATACAATACAGTACTACTGTATTATATTCTACACAAAATTAACTTGTAAAAGAGTGAGACAACTAACTCTCATAGAAACATTGCAATGTCATTTTTTGTCTTGTATGGTTTTTATTCTTGTATTTGCTGTAGACATAAAATGTAAAAGGCTTCTAAAATACATGGCTTCTCAAAGATAAAGTGAATACAAAGGATTGTATTTTTTAAGTAAATGTAACTTCATTGGCTTAGTATTGTAAAGCATTTCTTGTGGAAAATAGACCAATAAGGAATATTGATGAAATAATCTGTGGCTTTAAAGCTTGCTGAAGTGATTAATGTGTGAAGAGTTTCTTCCCTTTTTCCTTTTATAAAAGAGTCGATTTCAATGGAAATTGGCACTTTTATATTTTAGTCCTATTACACAACCAGGAGGTTATCTTCCTGCTTGTTTAACTCTGATGATATAAGCATGAGAGTTAGTTGCTTACTTAGAATAACTACCTTTGAAAAACATCTCAAATAACTTAATATGGACCAATGCCTCACCGAGAAGCCCATGAAAGGTTATTTGTGAGGATGTCTATGTGTGTATGAGGGTGATTGTCTGTAAGGTAGGTGACTGTGTTTAACCCCTTAAGGACACATGACGTGTGACATGTCATGATTCCCTTTTATTCCAGAAGTTTGGTCCTTAAGGGGTTAAAAAAGAATGCTTAAAATATTAAAATTGTACAGTTCCCATAGTAAAGGCATAGGCAAGCAACATACAAAATATATTGTATTTCAGTGATTATGGTGCTATAAAACTATGGATATCATTCCTCCTTATTGTATATTAAAATAATTTCATATAGTCTCCAATGGAGAGTTCTGTTTCTGGTTAGCTGGCCAAATCAAACATCTTCCAACTTATATTATTAGATATTTTTTGGAGGCACATGTAAAAGTGCTATCTATAATCCCTTTTTACACATGAATTTCAATATGAATACTTATTTGGAAAGTGATATCAATAAACCTAACACTAATAATTCCATTTGGATTATGCTTATTGGACATCCTCATCCATCCTTCAATCTCTATCTCTCTCTCTCTCTCTCTCTCTCTCTCTCTCTATCTCTGTAAAACAGCAATCTTTTGACAATTTACAATAACAATTAGTATTTTATTACTCCATGAATCAAAGGGCTTCATGCAGAAAATGCAATGCAAAGGCATAATAGTAAATGCAGCATGTCTTATGTTTACGGGTAGGTTGGCAGATATAAAATGAACAGAATTAAAACATAATCTGACAAATACTATTTCATTTTCCAAAAAATAATGCAATGGATTTCAGAGAACAATTGAAGAACAAAATAGATTGAGAGAAAACACTAGAAGTAGTTTCTTACCTAAAAGCAGAGGTTGGAAAACACCAGCATTTTATGTACTGTAGCAATGGACCCATTTTATTATTGCATGAGTGAGCCTGTAGGGTTACAGGGGAAAACAGCTTGACTCCAATGTAATGCATTTATTAACCCCTTAAGGACACATGACATGTGTGACATGTCATGATTCCCTTTTATTCCAGAAGTTTGGTCCTTAAGGGGTTAAAGGAATATGCAACTGGAGTTCAGGAATAATTTAATAATAATGCAAAGCAAAATAACTCACATGTTTGAGATTCAGAGGGCCAACAATAATCAGAAACAGTTATATTTTAAAGCCAACAAGATGGAATTATGACTTGGCAGAAATGTGAAATACATGTAAGAAAAAGAATCAAGAATAACACTGCTGTAGTAATGCTTAGCATTTCATAGTAGTGCTGAAGTCACATTAAATAGCCATGACTCCACATCATACTCAAGTATAGAGCAGACCAATTATTAGGTGGACATGACACAAGCGTCTTAATCATTAACATAACCATCAGAGCTGCCATCAGAAATTTTGGAACCCTTTACACAACTCAAATCCTGGACCCCCTTGAACGTCCTCCAAATCTGCTTACAGGCCAACTCCTTAGGTTGACCACAAAGATGCAGTGTATGTGTGTATTAGGGATACAGTGTGTGCATAGTGTATGCCGTGTTTGTAGAGTGTGTGTAGTGTGTATAGTGGATGCAGCATGTGTGTGTAGTTGATGCAGTATGTATGTGTATAGTGAGTACAGTGTCGGAGTATAGTAAATGTAGTGTGTGTATAGTCAGTGCAGTGTGTGTATAGTGGATGCAGTGTTTATGTGTGTAGTAGATGCAGTGTATGTGTGTGTGTGTAAGGAATGCAGTTTGTGTGTGTAGAGTTTATTTATGGTTTGTAGAGTGGGTGCACTTTGTGCATAGTGGATGTAATGTGTGTTTGTGAGGACCTGCCAGAGGTTGAAGTTAGGGTCTCCTGGGGTCTCACTATTCAGTCAGCTGTAGACCATGGATGCACATATATGTAGCAATATTTGCTATATACATATACCAGTATATGAACATTGAAAATTTAGGGTACTATGGGCAGCTTGGCCGCCATAAGGCTGCCTCTCAGCTTTACCCTCCTGATGGTGGCCCTGATCACTATCATAGAGCTATTTACACATTTTAAGTTGAATTTAAAATTTCAGGCCTTTGTAGGTAATTTGGAAAAAATCTGCAAGTCCAACATCTTTTCAGCTTATAACCAATATAAACTTTAGAACAGGCACTTTTCTTTTTAGAATACCAAATGGAATTTCTGTGAAGCAGCAACCCACGTGTGCACCCCAGCCTCCAGGGTATGTGTACAAACACAAAAACACCTTTAAAAAAAAAAGAAAAAAGAAAAAAGTGGAGCGCTTGTTAAATAACCCACAGGGTGGGGAAAAGTAACAGAATACCAATATTGCATATTTCCTCCAGTTCAATCTTTATACTTTTTTCTTAAAATTTATTTCAATCTTTTTTTGTACATGTGTGATTTCCCTTTAATAAACCAGTCCAGCAAATTCTATGCCGTGTGTTTCATAGTACATATGTAAAAGAAAAGATCAGAGAAACACACTCCCTAGTGCAAGTTTAAACACCATACAGGTAAATAATGTAACAGCAAAATTCACTTTTAAATGGAGTGATTTAAAACTGCTACACACAGTAAAATTGTGTTTTCTATAAGAGGTAGCACCTCCCCAAATTGATATAGACTCTCACAACTTTTATGTAGTAAATGATAACAGCACTTTATTACATTCAATGATTAAAAAAAGTCTTAGCAGCATACTTCTACGAGTATCACAGCATGTGCCAAGTCTCACAATAACAGCTTATAGTCCAAGGATGCGGCTCTTACTGCAGATACTGCACAGTTCCCAATCAGCTGCCCACATGGGATCACAAAAGAATACAAGACGCATTTCACCCTGTCCTGGACTTCTTTAGTTGTCATGTCACCCTTTGCCAGTTCTCTTCCTTAAATATGCCGATTTACTCCTCATAATTAAATATCCTAACTGGTGGTGTTTCTCATTTTTTCAGTTGCTGCTTAGTAACTATGTTCTAAAATGTATAATGTCCTTTGAATTCAGGTTGACTTCCTGACAATTCATAAATTAATATAATAAATAAATAAAGCTTTCTGCATATATTCTGCATTTTGCCAAAATATACATATAAATTAAAATATGTAAAATGTTTAACTCCTGCATTACAGCTACCATCAATTTCATTCACCAAACTACAATAACATGGCAGTCAAAAACTACAGAAACAGCAAACCTCATACATTTTACATACATATTATATTAATAAAGGTAGCTGAGGCAAGGTGCAATGAACTCAGTCAAACTAGATATTTTTTAAGCATGGCTGTTTTCACCTGAACGTTGTATCTGAGAAGTCAACTCCCAAGAATTCACTGTTTAATTAATAAAACACTTAGGCCAGGGGTGGCGAAAAGGTAGATACTCAGATGTTGCAGAACTACAACTCCCATGATGCTTTGCATGTCTTTAGAATGACAAAGCATCATGGAAGCTGTCGTTTTCAAACATCTGGGTATCTACCTTTTGTGTGCCCCTGTCTAAGGCATTATTATCCTTTCTTATCTCTTTCCATACAACATATTTTCTTTATAAAGTTCTCTTTCATGTCCCTGTATCTTCTAAAATTGTAATGTATTTCCAAATGTTTGCAATTCTGTTACAAGTTCTTTTCCTTTTTCTTTTAGAAGAATTTATGATGCTGCATCTAGTTGTTGGATTATGTCACATAAAAGTAATTTACACTAGAATTTCACGCTTTAGATGTTGATTTCTTTTGGGCAGCTTAGAATGATGATTTCTAATAGTATAGTTTTGTTGCATTACTATATTGAATGCAATCAACAAAGTAAAGCAAATATAGATATTTAAAATGCGTTTTTAAATGTTAGATATGTGTTTTATGATTGTAACACTATTAACATCATGTATTAAGATGTACTAATACGTTTCTTCTGCTGCAAAGTTATAATTTAATTTCCAGTGTTTATGCCTAGTTAAATTTATGCTTTGGGGTTAATAACGCATCCCAAATATGCTTAAGCAGAGAATAATTTTGAATGTAGTTTATGCAAATAGCGTCCTTTATATTAATAATCACTAACACCACAGACATATGCTTCAATCATGCATGTTCCATACAATAAAGGAAATAATATGCAGATGTAACTTTATTATAATTTGTTTTTACATACAATTTCAACATATTTGTTGTATTGTGATACAACAGTATACACCTTAGTATAAATTATATGTTTCAGTTGCCATCTTGCCCACTCACGTTTTGCTTGGCCTAGCAAGTGAGTGTCCTTCAGTGTGGAAAAAAAAACCTGTGCTCTATCATCTTCTTCCAACTGTTTCTGCAGAGGTAACAGGAAGATTAGGATCAGTTAGGCAGGTAAAAACACAATTAAAAGGTGTTTGAAAAAGGGGGAACAACGGCAGGGGTTATAAAATTGTATTATTTTTTTTTAGGATAGTGAACAAAAAGATGAGGACTAGTACCACAAACACATATTTGATTCATTCTTTTCTACGAAGAGTTAAAAAAAGACCTGCCACAGTTGGTGTGTAGCACTGTGTTCAAGCTGAGCGTTTCCTTTTGCCGACCTTTATTTCTGGTTTTATTCCCTGGGCGATGTAGATAGCTGTATATAAGTGTGATCGAGAATAAGTGGGGGCTTAGGTGGGTAGCTTAGCAGGTAGTCTGCTTTGAAACAGTATCTAGTGGTGAAACTGTATGGGTTTTTTTTCTATGTGGGAGTCAAGCTCTGGCTAGGTTGAAGGCTATGGGGAAGTTTCTTGCTCAGAGATAGGATACCTATATTGCGGTCCTAGTAGCAAGGGGGCAACTTGGTTTCATTTTCATCTCCATATATATCCTTTACTAGTTATATCAGATACCTGTCAGATTGCTATTACACAATATGGCAGTTCATTAAATAGGCTGCTCCACAGCTATGTTAAGAGGTAGAAGGTCTCTGAGTTTTAATTTAATTTTATTTACTTACTGAACCTTCTCTTTTATGTCATAGACAAGCTTTAGTTCACTATCTACGGCATTAGGGAGGTTCCATCAATATAGGGATATATACACTATGACTGTATCAGCAGGTGGGCGATCTGTGTTTACTCTAAGTTACTTAAATTAGCCCTATAAGATATCTGCAAGATAGTCTAATTTAGAGTGGAGTGCAGTGTTAGTCAACTACAGATTGAACTTTCTCTATATAATACTAAGATGTGAACTTATTGCCTCTCTAACTGAATCTTATCTGCCTATAACGACTACCCCCACCCTGCTAAGATTATTACTTCTCCTATAGTCTACTCTAGTTGAGGCTGGATGTTCAAATATATCTCTTTACATTGGGACTAGCTTATGAGCGTTCCTCCTAGTAACTGTATCCAAGTAGTTTACTTTAAACTTGGTCTTTATCAGTTACAAATGAGATACAATACATACCAGATCCTGACATGAGATTGTACACTGTGGTTTGGAGGGTTAGATTAATTTCTCTCACACTAAGCTATTATACAACTGCAAATACACACTACGTATATACCGTTTTCTTTAAAGATTTAATCAGGCATCTATCTATATGCAGAGTGTTTCTTCAATTCATATGTTTTGACCCCTGAAGCGTACTATTACTGATATATCGGTGTAGCAGTTTGATCTACCATACCCAGATTTTAAAGGTGTATTTTCACTTTGTTTTTTCACTCTTTGTTTTCACTGCTATCACAGCCACTATTTTTGTTTGTATGTCTATTCGGCTTAAATAAAGGTTATACCATTTATATATGAAGTTTTTATTTTGAAGGGATATACCTTGGTGGAGTGAATATCCACTCGTCCGTTTTCTGACGAGGTGGTCACTCCACTCTAGCTCTTTATTTTTGTTATAATTGTAATTCTGGGTTCACGCTCCTGGATATCTCCGTAACCTTAAAGGGATATCAGTGCGGACTCTGCACCGTAATCCCTTTCATCTTTTTATCTAAATCATGTAAACTAACACAACTTTATTCAGTAAAAATAGATGTTTGTGTTGGAAAATGGCCGAGGCTAGGCAAAAAAATACCATGGTCCCAAAAAGAAGGATTTTCTTTCCTTCAAAGAAAAAAAAAAAAAAAAAAACTTTAAATTGGTAAAATAGTCTCACTAGGATGAATAACAAAATACCTGCCAAGGGATAATCTTCTATCTCTTCTAGATACATAATAAAGCAAAAGGTAAAATCACACTGGGATCAATTACTCATGCTAGGCAAAAGGATTTTTCCCTTGACACCACAGTCCGCAAAGGAAGGATTTTTTTTCCGCCAGGCATACCTCCAAACAGTTAATAATAAAAAAATTAAAAATGTTTAAAAAACTTTTGTTTTAGGACAGTTCTTTTTTTTTTTATTGTGTGTTTTTTTTTTTTGTTTTTTTTTTTTTGCATGGTCCTGTTTATGAGTAGATTTACAGACAATAGTTTGCATTGGCCCCGAATATATATGTATAATGCTATCAAATCCCCTCTGAGGTACCATTTTTCAAAACTAAAGAGGTTAAATGTATTAACCTTTCTTCATAACTAAAATGTTCCATTCCTTTTTATTACTTTTGTTGCCTGTCTCTGCATTTTTTCTGTGCCATAATATTCTTCTTTAGAACAGGTGTCCAAAATTGGACAGCATATTCAAGGTGTGATCTTACCAGTGATTTAAAAAGAGGCAAAATTATATTGTCATCCTGAGAGTGAATGCTCATTTTTATACATGACAATACACTACTGGCCTAAGCCACTGCTGATTGACATTGCATATTGTTGATTAGTTTGTGGTCTATAACATTTCCCAAATCAATCTAGTGTGTTGTTATCCCTAATTCACTACCCTTTAGGGTGCACATTGCTTGTGCATTCTTTACCCTGAAGTGCATAACTTTGTGTTTACCTACCTACAATGTAATCTACAATGTGAGTGCCCAATCCCCCAATTTATGTAAATCCCTCTGCAGCAAAGTAATATCTTGCTCACATTGTATTGCTTTACAGAGTTTTGTGTTGTCTTCAAACACTAGAACATGACTTTCAATGCTTTATTTCAAGATCATTTATAAATATGATAAATAGAAGCAGCCAGTCCCAGAACAGAATGCTGAGTGACACCACTTCCCACTTTTGTCCAGCTTGAAAATATACCATTAATGACAACTATCTGTACTCTATTTTTAAGCCAATGTTCTACCCAATGAGAATACATTTCATTCTTTTAGTTTGAACTATTTCAAATTAACTTTCAATAGTTGCTGCACCTTGTCTTGAGTCATCAAATCACACTTTTTCTGCATTCTTTTAGTTTGAACTATTTCAAATGAACTTTCAATAGTTGCTGCACCTTGTCTTGAGTCATCAAATCACACTTTTTCTGCACATTTTTTGCAGCAAACATTTGCATATCTCTGGCCATAGGTTCTTCCTATAAAGTGTGGAGAAATAATTATTTCCTTTTCCATTACAAATATACAAAATATACATACATAAGGTGGAGCTGGTATAAATCTGTGAAAATAAAACAGCATAATCGTACAATATTGCCAGTACAGTTATATAAAGGTAATGAGATTTGGAGTGTCACTCACAAGTGAAGAGCCATTAGCTTCATATGGCTCTGATGGAAAGCGTAGTAGGACGCTTGGAAGAGGTCCAACTCCTATTACTCCTGGTCTGTGCTGTATACCTCTGGTAACCTGGACACAGGATGCTGGAGATATAGCTTGTAAAAGATGATAATTGTGAACATTGCTATCTGTGAAATATAACAATGTTTACATTTGTCAGTTATAATGTCTCAGTTAGACAACCACTAGAGGCACTTCTTTGTGATTACCTAATTTATTTAAAGTCTTCATGTTCAGTATTGCCAAATGCTATTAATATCTCTCTATGAGCACCTGGTTAGTTGAGTGTGGCAATAGTCAAGAAGGTGCTTTAGGTCTCCTATGCTTCTCTATGTATGGATTGGTCAAATATAACTCTTTAAAATAATCTCAAAACAGGCAAAGTGGGACCATGCTAGGTCAAACATGTATTTTATTTATTTTTTATTTTGAAAATTATGGCCAAATTATCTTAATAAGCACAGGGACATGTTAACATTACAAATACATATATTTATTATTAATGTATTTATTATTAGGTTAATGTGTCCCTTTAAAGCACTGAATGCTATAAATTCCACGGAGCACTGAAAATTAAGCATGATGGAAATGCAACATGTTATTGAGGCCACAAATTATCAATTAAATTAAGGATGTGTTGGAGGTCAGAGAAATGTGCAATGCAAGACTATAAAATCTGTTAAAGAAGCAGAACAGAAGGGATTGTATCACCTTATTTTGTTTATTAGTAAATCCCCATAGAAGAAGGCAATCTGAAATAGAAAAAGTCTAAAAAATAAGAACCTTTTGTCAGGAACATGGTAATTCTTCACAGAAGCTTTGATTAACAGGGTTGTGCTGCAGACATCTCCATAATGGCATTAAGTATTACCTAATTTAACATATTTAAGATACATGTATAAAGACAGAATATGATGGCAGCAGTTTTGTGGTGGGGAATATTCAGGGACCTCAAGGGGATTTGTTTATAAACTATTGCCAACAGAAGGGGTTTTGCACCTGTACTATGTTTTAAGCAAATTTTATGGTGTTCAGTCCCTGCTTAGATATTAATACCTATACACTTTTGTATGGAAGAGGATAAGACAAGAGTAAATAATGTGTTTCCTTGAATTATAAAATTCCTAAGCTACAACCAGGCCCGTCACTCCATGTGTTGAGCCTTGGCCGTGGCCATGCGGTATAACCACTGAGGCCACACGTTAAGGGGCCCATTGAGCGACCCATGCTCTTAGGGCCACTCCATGGCAATGAATTTCCAGGGGGCCTGGTCAACACTGTAGCGCTTTAAAAATGCGATCGGGCAACCTGTGATGAGGTCAGTGCTGGGAGCCGCGTGGGAGGAAGAGAGGAGGGAGTCAGAGTGGGAACTCTGACTCCCATCAGGCTGAGCCACCACTGGGCCCCAGGGAAGTCACCCTCCTGCATGTAAAAGGTAGGAAACAGGAGGGTGACTTTAACATTTTGCAAGTGTGTGTGTGTGTGTGTTAGTGTATGTGTGCGGGTGGGTCTCTGTGTATGTGTGTGTGTGTTTGTATGTGTGTGTGTGTGTATGTCTGTGTCTCTGTGTATGTATGTGTGTGTGTCTGTGTGTCTGTGTGTCTGTGTGTATGAGTTTGTGTTTGTTTGTATGAATGTGTGTGCATGTATGTATGTGTTTCTACATGTCTGTGTGTGTCTATGTGTGTCTGTATGTATGGGTCTATGTGTGTATGTGTGGGTGTTTGTATGTGTGTGTATGTGCGTCTATATGTATGTGTGTGTTTGTGTGTTTGCATGTTTCTGTGTATGTATGTATGTATGTATGTGTCTACATGTGTGTCTACATGACAGCTTGTGTGTCATGTGTGTGTCTATGTGTGGGGGTGGGGGTAGACGTATGGCGGGGCCCCGTGGTATCTAGTTATGCCTCTGGTGGTTTCATTGTATTGTTTGCTTATTTTTACTAGAAATTGTTAGCATTCTTATAACCAAATGCTCACTGTGTAACTATCTGTTAATTACCAGAATATAGATCATTTATATTACTACATATTTTAAATCTGACCCCCTTATCTTTTTACATATCACAATAAAATGCCCTAGTAACTACAAGAAAGCTCATAAACATTCAATTAACAAAACATTTACCTATTAAGCTTAATAGCCTGTGCATGTTCAACTTATCTTGTGAAGCAAATGTAAATTGTAGATTGTATGCATTTATGTTTTGTCACTATATAAATGTGACATAGTTATGTAAGCATTTATGCTACTCTATAAAATAAGAATATTCTTTGATTCATGTTTGAGGTACAAGTAACATGATCATGAATGTTAAAGAGCTAATTATTTAAGTTGTAATAGAAGGCACATTTTTGACAAACATAATTAATAGTAAAGAGCAACATTATTGCATGTTTAGCTGTGAAATTGAGTACATGATGCATTTGTGTATGTTCTCTTAAATTAGAGACCAAGGACAATTAACATAAAATCAAAGCCTATATATTCTTGATCATGCATTGGATGTCCAGTAAAATTAACACTTTATACTGATGATAACGAGGAAACCTGCTAGTAATAAGTAATCAGGATGCATGAAACCAGTAAATTAACTTTAAAGCTACTATTGTAGCAAGTGTTAAATAAATATGTTTGGAAATAATATTTTACCAATGTATAAACAAATCTAATGAGGATATTTGCAAAATATTTGTAGGATATTTTCAGCAGCTTTGAAACATGTATAGGATACATTTCAGTGGTTAAGTAGATTCTAATAAAAGCAAAATTAGGAATTCAGACACATAGTCGAACAGCATGTACTAACTCCAAAATCTGATAAGTGGAAAATGAAAAAAAGATATGTATAACACCCCTAGGGTAGATAAACTTAAAAGTTAATTTAATTTCTTATCTTTGAGATGCTAGAAAAATAAAAAAACGAGGATCATATCGTCAAAACAGTTTGACGACGACTGATGTTATTTTGAGAGCTCTTATTGGTATCTAAAATCAAATTATTATCAAATGAGACAATTATTGCAAAACAATTTTATTCCGCTAAAGCAGAAATTGCTTCAAGATAATATGAAAATACAGCATACTACATATTTCTAAATTTAATGGTATTACAATAATGCATTTCGGAATCTTTACAAATGTTTTGAAACGTTACTTCAATCCTTTTTTTTTTTTAATTGCTTTGCTTTAATGTGTAATGCCCTGATGTGCATTATACTTTAAGTCCCACTGATCACTTAAAAAAAAAAAAAAAGCTTAAAATAAACTTTTGCTTACCTGGAATCCAACGCAGGCAAAGCTAACGGGCTGCTCTCCACACCTCTTTGCAAAGTGTTTTCATAGAGATTTCTTAAAAAATAGCAGTAGCACACTATAAAATAACCCAATTGAAAAAAAAAAGGATATCCGGAAAACAAATCCCCTTGTAATGCAGACTTATTATAATACTGCGAGCAAGGCATGCCCACCATAATAAGAAGCAGTGACCAGAATTGTAGCAAACACATATCTGCACTGGGTATCAAACAAGAGTAGGGAGAGTAAAAAAAAAAACTAAATAAAACTGGGTTTTAAAGGACCACTCTAGGCACCCAGACCACTTCAGCTTAATGAGGTGGTCTGGGTGCCAGGTCCTTCTAGGGTTAACCCATTCTTTCATAAACATAGCAGTTTCAGAGAAACTGCTATGTTTATGAATGGGTTAAGCCTTCCCCCTATGTCCTCTAGTGGCTGTCTCACTGACAGCCGCTAGAGGCGCTTGCGTGATTCTCACTGTGAAAATCACAGTGAGAGCACGCAAGCGTCCATAGGAAAGCATTATGAATGCTTTCCTATGTGACCGGCTGAATGCGCGCGCAGCTTTTGCCGCGCGTGCGCATTCAGCCGACGGGGAGGATCGGAGGAGGAGAGCAGGAGGAGATCTCTCCGCCCAGCGCTGGAAAAAGGTAAGATTTAACCCCTTTCCCCTTTCCAGAGCCGGGCGGGAGGGGGTCCCTGAGGGTGGGGGCACCCTCAGGGCACTCTAGTGCCAGGAAAACGAGTATGCTTTCCTGGCACTAGAGTGGTCCTTTAAGAATCTGACATAACAATGCATGCCTGAATGGGTAATAAATCAATACAGGGAGTGCAGAATTATTAGGCAAGTTGTATTTTTGAGGATTAATTTTATTATTGAACAACAACCATGTTCTCAATGAACCCAAAAAACTCATTAATATCAAAGCTGAATATTTTTGGAAGTAGTTTTTAGTTTGTTTTTAGTTTTAGCTATTTTAGGGGGATATCTGTGTGTGCAGGTGACTATTATTGTGCATAATTATTAGGCAACTTAACAAAAAACAAATATATACCCATTTCAATTATTTATTTTTACCAGTAAAACCAATATAACATCTCAACATTCACAAATATACATTTCTGACATTCAAAAACAAAACAAAAACAAATCAGTGACCAATATAGCCGCCTTTCTTTGCAAGGACACTCAAAAGCCTGCCATCCATGGATTCTGTCAGTGTTTTGATCTGTTCACCATCAACATTGCGTGCAGCAGCAACCACAGCCTCCCAGACACTGTTCAGAGAGGTGTACTGTTTTCCCTCCTTGTAAATCTCACATTTGATGATGGACCAGAGGTTCTCAATGGGGTTCAGATCAGGTGAACAAGGAGGCCATGTCATTAGATTTTCTTCTTTTATACCCTTTCTTGCCAGCCACGCTGTGGAGTACTTGGACGCGTGTGATGGAGCATTGTCCTGCATGAAAATCATGTTTTTCTTGAAGGATGCAGACTTCTTCCTGTACCACTGCTTGAAGAAGGTGTCTTCCAGAAACTGGCAGTAGGACTGGGAGTTGAGCTTGACTCCATCCTCAACCCGAAAAGGCCCCACAAGCTCATCTTTGATGATACCAGCCCAAACCAGTACTCCACCTCCACCTTGCTGGCGTCTGAGTCGGACTGGAGCTCTCTGCCCTTTACCAATCCAGCCATGGGCCCATCCATCTGGCCCATCAAGACTCACTCTCATTTCATCAGTCCATAAAACCTTAGAAAAATCAGTCTTGTGATATTTCTTGGCCCAGTCTTGACGTTTCAGCTTGTGTGTCTTGTTCAGTGGTGGTCGTCTTTCAGCCTTTCTTACCTTGGCCATGTCTCTGAGTATTGCACACCTTGTGCTTTTGGGCACTGCAGTGATGTTGCAGCTCTGAAATATGGCCAAACTGGTGGCAAGTGGCATCTTGGCAGCTGCACGCTTGACTTTTCTCAGTTCATGGGCAGTTATTTTGCGCCTTGGTTTTTCCACACGCTTCTTGAGACCATGTTGACTATTTTGAATGAAACGCTTGATTGTTCGATGATCACGCTTCAGAAGCTTTGCAATTTTAAGAGTGCTGCATCCCTCTGCAAGATATCTCACTATTTTTGACTTTTCTGAGCCTGTCAAGTCCTTCTTTTGACCCATTTTGCCAAAGGAAAGGAAGTTGCCTAATAATTATGCACACCTGATATAGGGTGTTGATGTAATTAGACCACACCCCTTCTCATTACAGAGATGCACATCACCTAATATGCTTAATTGGTAGTAGGCTTTCGAGCCTATACAGCTTGGAGTAAGACAACATGCATAAAGAGGATGATGTGGTCAAAATACTCATTTGCCTAATAATTCTGCACTCCCTGTATATTCAAAATTAATGTTATTTAATAAATATATACACAACATATTCCAAGGTACATGTCTAATTGTTCACCCTATACAATCCTCTCAAGATACATGTCTAAGTATTAAACATACAACCATATATCGTACGTGTCTTCCTGAACATAAAAGACGTATTCTGTTCAACAGACATGGGAGGGATCCTATAGGGCGGGAAATATTCGCCTTCTGTCATTACTAAAATTAAGATTATTAGTACACTAAAGCTAATATAATCTTCAATTTTAGCACATAATATAATCTTCAATTTTAGCACATGACAGGAGGCTTCATATTTGCATTTTTAAAGCTTCGAATTGACTAATGTGAAGGAAGCATGAGATGTTTGTCGAAAGTAAAACGTCCTAAATGTATTCTCTCGCGTCCAATCTGTGCAGCGCATAATGTCGGTTAGGGAGGCGCCTGCCGTTAAGGCTTGGGAGGCTGCCGCCCCTCTGACCGAGTGCACTCCAAAGCAAGGTTCAACGCCGCTAACGATAATAGCCAGCGGACCCATCTAGCCAGTGTTGTCGTAGACACCGGTCCGTGAGGCCTTACGTATATCTCATTAGTGTCCTGACAACACCTAGTTTGGGGTCTGACCCAAAATACGGGTATGACACTGAAGATGAATCTGACTTAGTTCGTCTCGATATGGAAAAGGTAACTCCTTCCGGTGTGAGAGAGAAACCGCCCACCCGTCGAAACCTGCCACCCGTCGAAATGAGACGAGGCATAACCAGAGGGCCAGTTTGGCTGAGAGTTGTTTCATCGACAGATAGGGGTTGTCCGGCCATTCCCTAAGGAATTTCAGCACCACATCCACCTGCCAGAGGCGTGAATACTTGGGTGCTGGAGGTCTCGTTAATTTGGCACCCCGCAGTAGCCGACAAACCAGTGGATCTTGACCTACTGGTCTGCCTTGTACCAGAACGTGTGCCACCTATATGGCAGATCTGATCACATTGAGGGGTCGATATGATCGTCCCAGCGAAAGCAGATGAGATAGGTACTTAAGGATCAGTGAGACAGGGGCAGTAAAGGGACTGGAATCCCTTTCCACACACCAATCACTCCAGGTCGACCAGGCGGAAATATAGCATTTCCTGGTGCCGGGAGCCCATGAGTCCCATAGGAGGTCTTTAGTTGATTGTGATAGGCCGTGGACTGACCAGGATACCCTGAAATCGTCCAGGCCACTAGCGCCAGTTGTCCTTCCAGGACGAGGGAATGGGCGTCCCCTCGAGGTCTCGTCAGAAGTAGAGGGAAGGTAGGGAGTAGTAGGGGGTTTCCGTGAGACATCTCCAGGAGATCCGGGAACCACGGTTGGCTCTGCCAGAGGGGTGTTATGAGCAGGAGCGATATCTTGTGGGTGCGTGTGTATCGAAGCACCCTTGCTATCGTGGGATCCAGTGGTCGTATGAGTGACCGGTGCGTAGGTATCTCGCCTTCAGTCATTGCATTGCCCTGTAGTGTAGTGGGCCCGGGAATATCGCTTGTATGGAGGAGGATAGGAGTCCCACAATCCGGGCGAGTATCCTGAGAGGAATCGTATCCAACCTTAGAGCACGTCTGATATCTTTCCTTATAGAGGCGATCTTTGCAGTAGACAGACGCAGAACGCAGTTCTCCAAGTCGATGTCGAAACCGAGGAACTGGCCCGACTCAGAGGGAGAAGCGATCTTTGTCTGTGTACTACAAAACCCATGGATTCCAGAAAGTGAACGACAAATTTTGTCTGCAATCGTAGCCTGGATTCGCAAAGGATCAGCAAGTCTTCCAGGTATACGAGACATCGCACGCCCCAAATTTTCGCATGCGTGCCCTCACTGGTTTCAGTAACTTTGTGAGCACCACAGAGTCGTAAACTGCCATGTTTGTCCTCTCCACTGGAATCGGAGGAAACGTCGGCAATCTAGGGCAATGGATACTGACAAGTATGCGTCCTTGATGTCCAGATGTGTAAACCAGTCGTTATCGCTTAGGAGGTCTTGTAGAAGATGAATTTCCTCCATCTTGAAGTGTTTGTATACCATGTAGGAGTTCAATTGATGTAGTCTCCTAGCTTCTTCTTGGCCAGGAAAATATTGCTGAGAAAGCCTTCCCCTCCGGTGCATATTGAAATGCGCCATTCTTGAAGAGGGTGTGGATTTCCTTGTCCACGAGGCGTTCCTGTTCCTCCAGCATGCGTATTGGAGGTGAAGGGGCGACCTGAACAACTGTGATAAAAAACTCTATGACGTAGCCTTGTATTGTCTGGAGAACCCAGGCGTCTTTGGTAATTGTCTCCCAATTCTGTAAAACAGAGACAGGCTGCCGGTCATAAAATTGGAAATAGTTCGGTATGTAGGTGGACTCACTAGTAGATAAGCGGCCACGACCTCTGAAGCTTCTGGTTGTATCCGCGCCTCTGTAGGATGAGGTCCTTTGTGTAGTAGATGGGAGAAATATGAGGACTGTGTATACGATCTGGAACCTGTCGCCCAGAAGCGGCTGGTGGCTCGGTTCCGCTACCGACCAGTCCTCCCAAAAACACCTCTCCCCGTAGGGGTGTGGAAGACTTGTTTTAGCGAGGTTTGGGCTTAATTTAGTGTGGTGAAAAAATTCACATGTTTCTTGAGTTCTGCAATGAATGCTTCGTCAAATAGTAGGCCTTGTGCTTTTGGACCGAATTCTTTTGTTACTAAGTCCAAGAGTGTGTTGTCGATGCGGACCAGTGCAGGCTTGTGTCTTTCGGCGCATAGTGTGTCATTTGCGTTGCCCAGGAGGCATATCGAGCATTGAGCCCATTCTCTGATGGTGTTAGGGTTGAGTTGTGTACCCTGGTTGAGCGCCAGATCCGCAAAATAGAGCATCTTTGCAATTAGGCCTGGTAAATCAAGTACTTTATAGTGTGTCGACCTCAGGCCTTTCTCCCCACCATTGCGGGGGTTTTGTCCCGAGCGTGCAATGAAGACTACCACAGTGTTGTTGAACTCATGCGTAACTGCCACTTTGTCTGGTAGCAGTGGTCTGGGGTATTCAGCCTTGAGGCGTGCGCGTACTTCCATCTCCAGAGGGTTGCGCAGCCAATAGTGCACAAAACGTGCTAGGTGGTCCGGGAGGCTCCACTCTGAAGACCGCGGATGCAGGATGTTGCAGGGGTCGAAGAGTGGGGCCCCTTGTTCGTCCAGGAACGTTCCGTCTTCGGCTACTCTGGTTTAGTGCCGCTACTGCTATCTCTGCCTCAGCCGTCGTTACCGAGTAAGGTTTCCCTAACGTACTTCGAGGAAGTGTGGGGTAGGTCTTGCCATTCCTCTTCCTCAGATGGTGAGTCGTCTTCGTGCCACTCATCCACCATGTCCAAAGTGCGTGGTGGGTAATAGTCTTCTTTGTCGGAAGATTGTGGTGGATGGGGTTTGGATTCTCGGTGCTCCGTCCACTTGGTCTGTTCGATGGGCGTCTTGCCCTTGACCTTAGTGGCAGGGGGCTGGAGCCCTACCCTTGCCGTTTTGACTTGGAGACTTTTGGGCCTGAGGCCTCCATCAAGCAGTTTGGGGCAGAGCTCATAACAGAACCTTCTCCACTGAGGCCGCTACTGCAGCGTTTATCATTGCCTGGAAATCTTGGGAATTTATCATTGCCTGGAAAACATGACTCGTTCCCGTCCTGTTGGGAGATAGCGGCAGTCAGTGGGAGTAGTGTTGGAGGGTCAGCACGTAGGGGTGCTAGACTCCTGGTAGAACTGGGGATCACCCAGGTTAAATGGCTTGAATTGCCTGCTTTAGATTGTCTGAGTCTATGAATACTTGTGCCAAGTGTAGAGGGGTCACCTCTATTAGTTTAATCTGGCTACTGAGAGCCGTGGTGCAGGCATGACAGACTGGTAGTGGTCTGGTCTGTTGGTTTGTATGGAATGTTAGGGTATGAGTGCAAAGGTGTGTTTGCATGTAGTGTTGATGTTTGATTGCTTGGATATGTGCACATATACACTTACATATATATTTACACAGATACACAAACGCATTGAGACACACACACAGATACACAAACTGACACATTGACACACACACAGAAGCCTACTAACATACATAGATACACACTGACAAAACAGAGATTCATACTGACACTTACAAATGCATATAAACACACACACTGACATAGAAACACACTGACACACAGATACACACAGTGTAAATTAAAGGGCAATGACCTAAGTGCTGGTGTATTATTTTCTTTTCTACATACACACACACACACACACACACAGATACACACTGACACAAACACACAGATACACACTGATGCATACACATACAGATGTACACACATACACACAATTACATACACACACTGACACACAAAAACACATATAAACACAGTGACGCACATATACAAATACACATGTAAATATACTGACACAGAGATCACAGCCCCTCCATGTCATCCATTCCTTCCTCCCACAGCCCCTCCATGTGTCCTATTCTCTCCTCCCCCATCCTCTCTATGTGTCCCATTCCCTTCCCCCAACCCCTCCATGTGTCTCTCTTCCCTCCCCTCCCCTCCTGTACCTGCTCACTGCAATACTTGTCTGACCGGAAGTGCTCTATAAGTCACTTCAAGTCAGACAACTTGGCCACAGTACTCTTCTCCTGCTGGTAACCTGGCAACCAAGGGAACTGGGCATGTACAGCTTTACACTGGCCTTGAGGGTATGCCGGTGGCCCATTGTCGCAAGGGTAGCAGTTCCCTGTAGGTACACTACTGGGTGAGCCCCGGTGCAGCCACACAAGCTGCTTCAGTGGAATTCCCACCACTGCCAGTGGCAGCACTCTGACTCATTCAGTGAGTGATGGGAATTCGAGGCTGAATTTACCAAATGCTCTCTCATGAACTTTAACAGTTTTTAATCATTTAATTATTTAATATATTTCCAGAATGGCAAAGTCTTAAATTGTTATTTTGCAATGGTGGCCACTTGCTGGCTCCCACTCGTGATAGGAGGAATTCCAAAGCTCAATGGCAATTATAACAACTCTGGTATTTCTGCCAGTGGACAAACCGAAACACCACATGGATGAAATTTGGTTCGTCCAAAATGTTATTGTCAGATGGATTGATTTGGACACATTTTTTTTCTCTGTGCACAAATCTAGTGAGTAGTACAGCTGTGCTAGGTCTGATCTAATCTTTAGACATAAAGGTATCATAGATTAAGGTTAATGAATCTTGAATTCAGCAATAATGATGTTACTGTTAGATTGCTTTGTCAAAGATCTCTTCAACTTATGGTCCATTTTGTGAAAACATTTTATCTGCACTAGATGCTTACAGGATGAACAATCCAACAATTACATCTGGCTTGCTTTCACAATTTCAAACTCTAGCTTTTGTGTCTGTCCCTCTAGCTTTTGTGTCTGTGTATAACACACTGGAATATTTTAAGAAAATGCATGTGCTTGCCTAAGTACAACATCAGTCGTGTGTTGCTTGGCAGCATTTAGGCTTTAGGTGCTAATTTAATTTTGTCTCTTCAGCTCATTACAACATGTAGTCAAGTAGTGTTAAAATCAAGCTGGCATAGATGAACCTAATATGTAAATTTAAAGTGACAAACAGTTTCTTTCCTTTGGATTGCCCACCCCTTATGTTTTGATTTCTGTTGCCATTAGTCTGTTCATAAATATATTTGCCTTCCTTATCTGAAGATGTGACCAATAAAGTGTTTTACTTCATTTTTAATGATATTGCTTTCCTAAAGAGATGGGTTTTAAGGCACTTCTTAAACAATTGAAGACTAGGGGAGAGCTGGATGGCAGTAGGCAGGCTATTCAATAGAAAGGGAACAGCCCGCGAGAAGTCCTGCAAGTGTGAGTTGGCCGTACGGGTACAAGCAGTGGACAGGAGAGGATCATGGGCAGAGCGGAGAGACTGAGAAGGGGCATACCTATGGATCTGTGAAGAGATATAAGAGGCGCTAGAATTGTTCAGTGCTTCATAAGTATGGCTTGGCTCTTTAAGTTGACTCCTATAGGATACAGGAAGCCAATGTATATAATGTCTGCATTTGACTGCAGGGGTATGTTTGTATGGAATGTTAGGGTATGAGTGCAAGGGAGACAGAGGGGTGAGGTGTGAGAAGACTGAGGAAAATCAGTCTGGCGGCAGCATTCATTGCAGACTGTAGCGGGGCAATACGGCTTTTGGGAAAACCAATTAGGAGAGGGTTACAATAATATTACAATGATATAATTTGTATACTTGTGGATGGCAGTTTTTTGGTTCTTTTCAAAGAAAGGTTTTCAAATTGAACATTTTGTTTGACCATGTGCCAGATTGGTGCAGCTGAAATTCCATTGTAAAACCAAAATGTAACCGAACCGGGCAGCTTAATAGTGCAAAGGTTAACCGTGTGGATGCTGGCAAGAGCTTGATAGCACAAAAAAATAAATCAAAAAATATACATAAATAAATCAACATTTTAAAGAGCATGTGGGGGTCAATATGACTCCTACAATAGTAAAAGGAACGTGCCAAGTGACATGGTGTCTCCTTTAGTTCTGTGGTCAGTGGATGGGTGTCTGATTTATAAACCAGGCAGAACCTAATGTCTCCCCCAGCTCCCGCACATGGTTGCTGGGAGGGTTGATTATATTAATAACAATGGAGACCTCACTGGCAGAACTAAAATAGAGAAGGCACTGACGGACTCCCACAATGCTTTGCCAGCTGGCGATCAAGCATAGGCCCATCCTTGCAGGGTTGCATTTATCAGTGAGCAATGTTTGTATTTTTGAATGTAAGCATGTTTTTGTATGGAGTATGTGTGTGAATGTAGGGGTGTATTTGTGTGAAGTGTTGTATGATTTTATGTACTGTTGCCATTTGAAAGCAGTAGTTGACTTGTGTGTAGTGTTTGGTTTTGAATGTAGGGGTGAGTGTATGTAGTGTTGATGTTTGAATGCTGAGGTGTATTTGTGCATTTGAGTTTGAATTCTGAGATATATACTCATATATATATATATATATATATATATATATATATATATATATATATATATATATATATATATATATACACTGCCACACACACACTGATACACATGCACACACATATACAGACACACAGAAACACAAGGTTTCAAGTGTAGTGCCAATGTTACAGGGGATGGCACCACCCCAATGAAGATTCCTGAGGTTTCCCATCAGGGTAACCAACATCTTTCAACATTGTGAGGTATGAAATAGGGGTTGGATGCATGCCAGTTTTGCAATGAGTGGAAGTAGTGATGTGAGACATACTGGATAGCTCTCCTGATATTTGACCACAGACAGAATGTTTCCAAAGTGCTCTCAAGCAGACAGAACATTGTGATTTTATTTTTTTGCTGTGTGAGCAGATCCCATGATGTACTTAAACTACACTTATTTGGTCCTGTCTTTGGTGTTCCCAGAACTGGGACACCAGAGAACAGCCATTTAAATATCCTGTCAAGTCAAAGACAGTTAGTGATCGAGATCTAAGCATATTATCCTTCAAAGGTCAATAAAGTAAATGCAATTTAATTGTTTTATTAACATCTTAAAGCTAGGTCATACTTGAAAATGCCAAAAATATCATATTGTATACATGAATACCTGTATATACCATACCATGTAATGATGAAGAATAAATGAGGAGAAACTGATCAGTTAAACGCTAAACAGGCTCCATTATCAACACACTTTTCCCTATTTTTTTTTAAATAGTTAAGCATTCTGGACTTGATAACTTCTAATCATCTTTCACAAATTAATTTGAATTTATTTCCTGTTTTGAAGAATTATAAATATTACTTTAACCCCTTAAGGACACATGACATGTGTGACATGTCATGATTCCCTTTTATTCCAGAAGTTTGGTCCTTAAGGGGTTAAAGGAACTTGGAAAAAATGCACCCTTTATCTTTGAGTAGGGAAGAGATAGGAAGCATATATATAAACAAAAAAAAGAGATGCACTCTAAGGACTTATCAAGTGAAAAAAAGGGGGATTTATTCCAGTAGGTTTAACATAAAAAATTAACCAACGTTTCGAAACATCGGTTATTTTTTGATGTTATACCTACTGAACTAAATCCTCTTTTTTCACTTGATAAGTCCTCAGAGTGCATCTCTTTATTTTTGTTTATATATCTTCAACGTGGGATTACACTTAGGCAAAAAATTTGGATGATTTGTATATGTGTATATGTATATATATATATGTATATATATATATGTATCTAGAACACAGATGGAGAGCACACAATTTGTCAATGTACAATCTAAGTATATCCTAACATATCCTGCAAAGAATGAACATTTGCATTTGCTTGTTTTTGGCTTGTTAAAGAGTACATTTGGGCAGTTCAAATCAAAAGTCAGGAGAGATAATATTTCCACAGGGAAGTTTCAGGAGGAAAGCTTGTTTATCTGAAAATGTGTTTCATTCACTTCGAGGCATATTAGTCCAAGTTTTGTTGATGCACATGTTGTGAAGTTGACTTTCAAATAATTCTAAAAGAGAATTGCTATAAAATTAAATAAGAGCCCAAGTAGACAAACAGGCAATTTGCTAATTTACTAAATTATGTCAAGTTGTATTTATACTAATGCAAACACATGAAAATTTGTTGAAAATTTGATAAATTATCATTGAATAATAATATAAAAAAATATCCTAACAAGAAAATCATTAAACGTATGCAAGCAATGGCATACTTCACTCTATCTGGTAAATATCAAGGGGATATAAAACTAAACAACCTTTATTACTTAAAATTAATATGAAAGCATTAGATGATTTGTCTCACAGATCAGAGAGTATTTAAATGGTATTTACTTCATTATCAGATCCTCCTGCTAACAAATCTATAGGTGGTACAAAAGGTCATATCTTTAATAAAAAGCAAAAAATAATTTAAAAAAAAAAAAGGTGATTCAGTAAAAAGAAAATGTCAAAAATGTAATGGACACCTATATCTTAATCAATAATGTATTAGTGTGTTATGAACTTACCTTTGTAAAACTACAATTAGATAGAATTATCTAAAATATTTAGAATTAGAATCAGCTCAGCAGAAGCCAGAGACCAGAGGTCCAGCAGGGACTACGTAAGATAGCAAACTATTACTAAATGGTGTGTCCCATTCGGATTCACTTCCTGGCAGATTCACTTCCTCAGAGCTTCATACAGAGCACCGCACTGGAGACAGGAGCATAAATGAGAATACAAAGCCAAAGTGTCAGGATATCCAGAAATACAGATAGTCGGAACAAGTCAAGATCAAAAAACAGAAAATAATAAATAGAACGCGCTCTCGGATAATCTAAGTAAGTGCAAACCACCACAGGGCACAATACACTAGCAGGTTTGGGTTTGGCCCTGCTCATTGGCCAGAATGGGTCCTATGATGCCAGAAGGTGTGTGTGTGTCGAAAACGTGACGCTGCTTGCATGCTTACATCACAAGATTTTGTAGCGCTGTTCTGCAGTGGCCGGCTACCTCCGTTACATTGAACCCAGCCGCTACACCAGACGAAGCTCGAGGAAGAGGCACTGCAGATTAGGTGAGTAACCTCTCCCTTCTGCAGCATGACTGCACCATTCGGTGCGGCCACATAGCAGTTGCCAATCGGATGGGGATCTGTGCAAAAGCACTGTCAAATTACTGTCCAATCTCCTGATAAATGTAGATATTAATATATTTTCCTAAATTTGGCAGAGAGTCTCAAATCAGTTATTAGAACTTCTCCTTGGAACTTATTCATAAAGATCAAACACAGTTTGTCCCAAGGAGAGACATTGTGTGCAAAATGTTGAATATGATTAATCATCTAAATGCACAAACAGTACAATCAACATGCTTAGCTTTAGATGCTGAAAAAGCTTTCAACATGGTGGACTGGAGGTTTCTGGACTTGGTTTTGGAGAATTTTGGTCTGATTGGATTTTTTAAGGAAAGTACAATGATATTGTAATCAAATCCACAAGCTAGAGTAGTGGGGTATGTCACAGTATCTAACTGGTTTGATATAAGGAATGGGGCTCACTAAGTGTGTCCCCCGACACCACCTCTATATATCTTGACAATAGAACTTGTAGCAGCTGCAATTAGACTGAATTAATTAATGTATGGCTTGGAAAAATTTTAGGAGCACCATAAAATCAGCCTTTATGCAGATGATATCATTCTTACATTGACTAAGCCAACTGAGTCTAATCCACAGGTTTTAAAATTAATTACTGAATTTGGTAGGTACTCTGCTTATAAATTAAACATGCATAAAAGTAAAAAAAAAACATTTTTCATTTCCTTATTTATTATTTTTTGAAAATTTATCACAATAGACAATAAAGACTTACATTTAAAAAATATAAACAAAAGACAATATAACAATAAATACATTCCGACAGTTCTAGCACTCTAAGATACCAAATTTTTAATTGATTATCCTTAATTATCACCTTATTTATAAATTTGATGACATACCAAATTTAGTGTCTTCACTTTGACTTGAAAGAACCTTAAATAGCTTTTCACTGTCTATGACAAACCATGTAAACATAAAAACAAACAAACATAAAGTCATACTGTGAAGAGATCTATAAATCCTAACAGATAGTGCCTTACAATAGGGCTTGATATTTTCCCCTTTTCTTTTCCTTTTCTGCTACTTTCTCTCTTTTCTTCTCCCTTTTTAAAAAAAAATTAAATTACGCTATAAATAGCCAAAAGACGGCTTTATATAGAGATGCAAAATATAAAAACATTACAACCTTATGAATATATCAACAGTGTTAGCTCTCTAAGATGTAAAATTATTAAGACATTTTTCTAATCTGTCTCTATATTCATTAGTTATTTGTCATACTAAGTTAATCATCTTTGATTCTTCTCAAAAAAATGTTTTATTATTATTCACTACTTGTATTTAACAGTAATGTCCAATATACATACTGTTCTAAGATCGAATAATAGATACTATTATTTTCCTTATGTAGGGCTTAATTTTTTTACCCTTTCCTCCCATTGTTCTATTCTATAATTAGTATAGTTATCTTGTCTCAGGATTCCAATCTCCATTTTGCAATGGTTCAGGACCTGATAGTTTATCATATCCCAAGAGGGGGAATCAGATAATTTCCAGTATCTCGCTAATGTTGCTTTAGTCTCCGTTAAGATGTGAATCACTATATCTTTTTTGCTTCTTGAAATTCCTGGCCAACCCAGATGTAGTACAAAAGACCTACAGGTAAAGTCAAGATCTACTTTTATCACCTTTTGACCAAATTTTGCTACTTTATTCCATAGTTGACATAGTTGGGCAAGACCACCAGATGTGGACATAGTCTGCTCTAGATGAGCCACATCTCCAACACTTATATTGAGAGGATGGGTACATTTTTGCCAATTTAGTGGGGACATAATGCCATCTATTAATGATCTTATAATGACTTTCAGTTGAACACAATCAATTTTTTAGACTTAGAGATCAATATAATAGACACCAAAATTATAACTAAGAACCATTTCAAAGAAGTTGATGCTAATGGATACATCGGTAAGGAAAGCTGCCATCATGCCCCTTGGCTAATGAATGCCCCTAGGGGTCAATCCTGAGAATTAGGCAAAATTGCACAAATGATCAGGACTACATAACACAAGCAAACAAAATCAAAAAGCAGTTTCTACAAAAAGGATATGAGAAAATAAAACTCCAGACAGCTTTAGAAGATGAACTAAAAATTCCCAGAGAAAATACCTTGATCTATAAGGATAAGAAGAAAAATACAAAATGGGATGGTAACAATGTTCCATTTATATGTAGTTTTAAAGGAAACAATAGAAAAATAAACAATATTATCAATAGACATTGGCACATTCTGAAAGACGACCCTGTTCTGAAAAATATTTTACCAGATAAACCCAAAATAATTTACAGAGGGGCTAGAAATTTAAAAAGCACTTTAGTACAAAGTTGCAATAAAAATAAAACACCAGCCAATAAAACTTTTCTAAATATGAGTAAAGGTTTGTACGGATGCGGACAATGTCTGGCATGCAAAAAGCAAGAGAAGACATATCATAGATATGGAACACATTATAAACCAAAAATTCCAGATAAAAGATCATCTAACCTGTCACTCAAAGGGAGTAATCTATATTTTAAAATGCCCATGCAATCTCCTATATGTATGAACAATTCGCAATTTAAACACAAGAGTGGCCGAACATGAAAGAAACGTAAAGAATGGTGTAGAGACACATAGTGTCTCAAATCACTTTAAGAGAGCTCACAATTCAAACCCTGAGGGAATGTTCTTCAGTGCGATTAAACTGGTAAAAAAAAGATTGGAGAGGGGAGACTACATCAAAAAAATAGGAAGGGAGGAAATGAAATTCATTTATAACTTTAATACAATGATTCCACATGGATTGAACAATGATTTGAATTATGTCATTTTATGAACTAATATTGCTCTTCAAATATGCTTCTTCCCCCCTTATTAACTAGTTCTATCTAATTTTCTTTTTCTTTTTATAACAACTTTGCAATTTCTTAATTAACACCACTTTTTAAATGATGTATTCCGCTTTTTTAACTGAATTCCGTTTATATGCTCTTTTATTTCCAAGTTTTACAAAGAGTTAGCATTATGTTATTTTATGAATTACTGTTTTTTATATACTTATTTATTTCTTCAAAATGAAGATTAAAATGAATTTTATATGCCATCCACAATAGCCAAGAAATTGCAGCACTAATACAGCCTGCGTCATGCTGATTGAAAAAATAAATAAAATTGCACTGTATTGCTAACTGTAACAAATTGTATTCTGCAAATAAAGTTTAGCACAAACGCTGGAACGCACTTGCGTTCCACCGGAATGACGAATGCAGAAGTTGACATCCACACAATGAAACGCTGGAACGCACGTGCGTTCCACCGGAGTGACGAACGCGGAAGTCGATATACATGCTGGAACACACATTGTGTTCCACGAAACGCAACCCGGAAGCGGAAGTGAGGCGCACTGAACCTGGCAAGCGGGCAATTTAAAGCAAGAAGAGGAGAAAGGAAAACATCTGACAGCCAACTGAGGAAGCCTTTTTATAAGGCGAAACGCGTATTGGACTACTGTTATTGACTATCCAGTCTATCCAGACATTAATCTGGTACAAATTCTTTGATTTTACTTTATATCTTGATTTTTATTATTAATAAAGCACCTTTTTGGAACCAACCCCTCTGGATCTGGCATTATTATTGAGAGCCAGCCAAAAAAGGAAAAAGGGGCCACCAAATACTCCAAGAAAGGGAGCACAAAGCACAAAGCACAAAGCACTTTTAAAGAAACCACCAAGCCTTTAAGGAAAGAAAAAGGATTTGGACATCCTTGAATGGTCCAGAGGCGCATACCACCTGAGTCATATGAGGGTATGACTCTAGGCTTGTGAGTTATATTATCCTATTTTACATACTTTAATTTCTTGTTTACTGTGTTGCACTATTGCCTGTATAATTTTGTTTTACAGAACATTGACCGTATTGAATTTCTAGGAGCACCACCTTTTTATGTATGTATAAATCTTCTATATTGACTGTCAAAATATTGAAAGGTATATCCGTAATAATTGTATCCAGTATCTTAAGTCTCTTTTTCCAATTTTTCCACTGCAATAATAAATTATCCATAATTAGGCCTATGTTTATGTTATTTCTCTTTTGTAGACTCCAAAATATAGATAATAACTCTGGAGATCCCAGTCTTGTAGCTTATATTTTTGCCCAGGCTTCCTCTGTGGAGCTCTCCTTTAACGATATAATTAAATGAGCCAATGCGCATGTCTCATATGCCTCTAGAATATCTGGGACCCCCAACCCACCCTTTTTGGAATTCATATTTAGTATTTTTTTATTCACCCTCAGGTTTTTTTCCAGCCATATAAACTTCTCAAAAGCTGTCTGTATCATTGTAAGCCATGGTTTTGGAATTTTAAGAGGTATCATGCGGAATATATAGCTCCATTTGGGCATTAAGTATGATTTTACAACATTTATTCTCCCAATACATGATATCTCTGCAGTTCTTAAGTCTTTAAGTTGTTTATTTATTTGTTTCATCATAGGGAGAATATTGTTCTCTATGATTTTATTTGGGTTACTTGCTATTTTAATACCTAGATATTGCAAATGTTTCTTAGCCCAAGCGAAGTCATATTTATTCCCAATCTTGCCTCTATCTTCCTTACTTAGATTTTTTGCTAATATAGTTGTTTTATCTACATTCAACTTGAGATTGGAGTAACTAACAAATTCAGTTATAACTTTCATCAATTCATCCAATGATGGTACAGGATCTGTAATGGAGATTAGGACATCGTCCACATATAGTGATAATTTGTAGTCTTCTTGACCTATTCTGACTTCTTTAATCTTTAGGTTTTCCCTAATTTCACAGGCTAGAGGTTCGATATATAACAAATAAAGCAGCGGCGAGAGAGGGCATCCCTGTCGCGTCCCGTTGCTTATTTTAAACCAGTCAGATATTATACCTCTCCCTATAGTTCTAGCCCTTGGGTAAGAATATAAGGCCATTACAGCGTCCATTAGCCACCACCAAAACCAAAAGCCTTCATAGATGCTATCAGGAAGTCCCACTTGACCCTATCAAAGGCCTTCTCTGCGTCCAATGACAGGGCCAGAAATGGGACTCCTGAGTCGTTAGTGCTGTCTAGAATATCGATTATGTTTCTCACACTATTGCTGGAGAGTCTACCTTTTATGAAACCGACCTGATCTTTATGAATTAAGTAAGGTAAGACGGTTGGCATCCTGTTAGCTAGGATGCTAGCATATATCTTTATATCCGAATTTAGCAGAGAAATAGGTCTATAACTTCTTACTTGATCTGGTGGTTTATCTGGCTTATGTATAGGGATTATATTTGCATATAGCATTTCCTCCGGGATGACCTTTTCCTCCACAATTTTATTAAATACATTTTTCAAATGGACCACCAATTCTTCCTTAAATTGCTTATAAAATATATTAGGATAGCCATCCGGGCCTGGAGTTTTATTCTTTTTTAACGTGTCTATTGCCTCATTTATCTCTAATTCAGTGAAAGGTTTGTTGATACTATTAACCTGTTCTGCTGATAGCTGTTTCATCTTTTTATTTTTAAAATATGTTTCTGGATTGTTAAGTTGGTTAGGTAAGTTATATAGCTCTTGATAAAAATAGTTAAATGCTTTACCAACTTTTTCAGGGGTTAATTGTGGCCCTTCCTCAGTTATAATTTTCTGTATCATCGTGGTCATTCTATATCCTTTCACTTTATTTGTGAGCATTTTATTTGCCCCGTTACCTCTGTAATACCATTTTATTCTTAAGCGTTTTTTGGAGGTTTGCTGCCATAGAATTTAATTAATATTATCTTTAATTTTATCTATTTTCTCACTAATTTGTTTGGAGGGATTATCTTTATTAAGCCTTGTTAAAGCATTTAAAGAGATATGTAGGTCTGTCAAGGAGGAACTTCTACTCTTATTTCTTATTGAAACCATTTTGATAAAGTGCCCTCTCAGAACTGCCTTATAGGTGCAGCATACTATTAAATCTGATGTACCTTTATTTTGGTTATCTTCAAATAAACATTTTGTTAATTCTTTTACTTTCTCTATTTCTTGAGGATTTTTTTTAATAAGAGATCATTTAGCCTCCAACTGTTCCTTATTTTATTATCTGGGCTTATATTAAGGTCTAATATAACCGGGTTATGGTCTGACCAAGTGACTTCCTGAATTAGAACCTTCTTTATCTTAAGTGATATCTCTACTGTACCCAAGAATAGATCTAACCTTGAATATGTATAATGAACTTTTCAAAAGCAAGTAAAGTCCTTTTCTTGGGGGTGGTAAATTCTCCATATATCTAACAAACCATGTCTACCTACTAAAAGTTTAAGCTGGTTTGATGTTTTTTTACTTTTTTTATTTTGGATAACCCCTCCAAGTGAATTTCTATCTAGCATTTCATCCATAATGCAATTAAAGTCTCCCCCTATAAGGACCTTTCCTTTTTTAATATTATCTATTTTGTTTATTACCATTTGTATAAAACCAATAGGTTTAACATTAGGTGCATATAAATTTGCTATTGTATATACTTCATTTTGTATTTTACATATTACTATAGTGTATCTTCCGTTTTTATCTATGTCCTGATACATAATCTGTGTGTCTATATCACTGGTTACAAAAATGGCAACCCCACATTTTCTTTTATCCTCTAATGAAGAACATATTTTGATATTAAAAGTATTAGGAATAAATCTTTTAATATCTTTCCTTAACCAATGAGTTTCTTGCAACAATACTATTTTTGCTCTCTCTTTTTTAATATATTCAAATACCATGGATCTTTTATATGGATTATTTAAACCCTGTACGTTAAGTGTCAGAATTTTAACCATTGGGAGAGAGTAGGAGAATAGGACAAAGTCTCGGCACAGTCAACACAACAAAGAAAAAAAACCAACAACATATAGAACATAATAAAAACCATAATCCCTCATGTAGAAAATACATGAAACATCCCATCTCCAACCCCCTTTGTTGGGGACAGGAATCCACAACCTATTCCCTATGGTGCGGCATCCAAACTCCATCTAATGTTGGAGTAATATGGGGTTTAAGCCTCACCTCAGACTAGCGAGATGCAGTGTATCAGAGTTCAGAAGAGGATATCACAATGTAACGAGTAGGGATATAAAAGGGGATAGAGAGAGGGTAGGGGAGAAAAAGAAGTTCTTTCTACATTATATATTGTACAGCTTTATTAACTTATATATTTATATGCTATGATTATTTTCTTAACTTCAGAATGAACTATTTTATGATACTTCCTGTGTATTATCTTTATTAACAATAGCTTTTATTGTGACTATTTTCTTCTCCCTTTGCACCAACTCTGATTCCCTTTTATGTCTAATTCCTTAATTTAGTGTCAAACTATTTATTATTTCACAAGTTGATCACACTTATTGTCAAATTTTAACTCTTAACGTGTCCCCTGATCAAATGAAGCTCTTAAAATAGAGGTATGACTGGAACAATAACAAGATTGAATATCAAGGCATTTGAATTAAATCAGATTTAAATAAATTAATTGAAGCAAATAACAAATCATTATTAACACAATTTAAAGAAAATTTCCAGAAATGGAAAGGAAAATCTGGCTGGGCAGATTAAATACAATCTCAACATATCTAGTACCTAAATTAATGTACCTGTTTCACTCAATACCAGTGCCATCATCCTTACTTTCCCAGTTTAAAAAAAAAAAACTGTCTTTGTGTTGCGAGGTTAAATACCCAGAGTGTCATATAATACATTAATGAAAAAAGTTAAAGATTGAGGAATACATTTTCCAGATATATTCGACCCAAGCTGGAAGGCAATGGAAGATAAATCTAGCCCCAAAATATCATAGGACATGAGGACTGGTGTATGTTGCTATTGACCTGGCAGCAATAGCTACCCAGTTGCTAGTTTTTTTTTTATCATTAAAGCGAGCAGCCACTGGTTGCTCGTTGTTTAGTATACATGCTCACACTCATGTCATTTTGAGCAAAAACATAGGACAGGTATTTTATACCTCTCCATGACCATGCTTGTTTTGTTGTAAGTTGGGGCATGTATGCTAAACAGCAAACAGTCAACTTTGACAAATTTTGTTTAAGAAAAAAAGATTAAAAAATAAATTAACCAAACAAACCAAAAGGACACAAAATGGGCCAATCAATGTACTGCAAAATACATGCATGATTTTAAATCTAATTTATATATTTGAAAACCTTGTTTCTCAACCAGTGGTATGTGTAACCCGATTGTTTTGTGCACCAAAGGCAGAAGTTACACCAAGAGCTGGCTTGCTGGCCACGTTAGGGTCCTCCAAGAGATGGCCAACTCTGCGCAAAGGCAGAATAGGCACATGCTTACCCTGACAGCTGGTGCTTACTCTGACAAAATACAGCAAGGGAGAATGGTGGTGAAGGCGGTGAGGGAACTGTAATCTCCATGATCTTTCATCACTGCTCCCTTGCACATCCAGAGTGTCATCACTCTGACCCCAGTATCATGTGAAGCCCCACACTGGACCTCATGGAAAGGATCCCCACTGTACTCCAGGTAAAGGATTCACTCCACCTATTCTAAAGGTAGGCAAGCTGGGTAGACTTAAATAAAAAATAAATAAATTGTGAGTGGATGTGAGAGAATGTGTCAGTCAGAAAGTGTGTGCCTATCAGTAAATGTGTGTATTTATCAGTTTGTGTTAAAGCAGTGTTTGTCAATGAGTGTGTCTGTCAGTGTGTGTCAAATCAATGTATGTGTCAGTCAGTGAATGTGTATGTGTCTGGGAGTGTGTGTCAGCCAGTGAATACATGTGTTTATCAGTGTGTGTCAAATCAGTGAGAATGTGTATCAGTGGGTACTTTTTATTTAGGAAGGTAAGAAAAAACAAGAAGGGTTGTGGGCAGGGCCAGACTGGGGATACAAACCAGCCCTGGAAAAACAAAATCTATACCAGCCCCGCAGCACGGCGTGGGAAATAAAGGTTTTTAAACACACACAGACACACACATGCACCATGACAGACACAGACACACACATATACCATGACAGATGACAGATACACACACACCATGACAGACACACATACCATGACAGGCACACACACCATGACAGACACACACACATACCATGACAGACACACACATATCTTGACAGACACACACATTTATTGACAGACACACACGTCTTGACAGACACACACGTCTTGAGAAACACACACACACCTTGGCAGACACACACCATGACACATACACCTTGACAGAGACAGACACACACATCATGACACAGACACACCACATGACAGACAGACACACACACAAGGTGAGTAAAAACACTATTTTTAAACACACACAGACACCACGACAGATGACAGACACACACACTCCATGACAGACACACGCCTTGACACACACACACACGTAAACACCTTGGCAGACACACACACACCTTGACAGACACACACCATGACACAGACATACCATGACACAGACACATACACACACCATGACAGACAGACACACAAACACAAGGTGAGTAAAAACACTATTTTTAAACACACACAGACACACACACACACCATGACAGACACAGACACACACATATACCATGACAGATGACAGACACACACACACACACACACCATGACACAGACAGATTATGACACAGACACATACACCTTGACACAGACAGGCACACACACACACACCATGACACAGACAAACACACACACACACACCTTGACACACACACACACCATGACAGACACACACACACACACACCATGACAGACATACACACACCATGACAGACAGACAGACACACACCATGGCACAGACACAGACACACACTGACAGATTGAAATAATATAGCTACCTGTGAGGGACAGGAGTCTTGCAGAGCTGACAGCTAGGTCAGGTGTGCTGGCAGCCGCAGGGGGAGCTGGCTGTTCCGGTGCCCGCAGGGGGAAGTTGGCTCTTGGCTGTTCTGGCGGCCGCAGGGGGGAGCTGGCTGTTCCGGTGGCCGCAGGGGGAAGTTGGCTCCTGGCTGTTCCGGCGGCCGCAAGGGGGAGCTGGCTGTGTTGGCTCTGCTCCCACCGCGCAGTTTAATGAGACCGGATATTCCAGCACCGGTCTCATTAAGTAGCGCGTGAGGGCGGGGGAGCAGAGCCAACATGTATTCCTGACCTTATAGTGTTAACACCACCATTTAGCCCCCTCCATAAATATAGCAAAATCTTACTGTATTCAAGCCTGAAGCTGTATATCTGCATTCTGTTTGCCTCAGAAAAGCAAGCAGTCTGCTGACATCATCAGAAGTGGTAGTCTGATCCAATCACAGTGCTTCCCCATAGGATTGGCTGGGACTGCCAAATAGGCAGATCAGGGGCAGAGCAAGCACAATTCAAACAGAGCCCTGGCCAATCAGCATCTCCTCATAGAGATTAATTGAATCAATGAATCTCTATGAGGTAAGTTCAGTGTCTGCATGCAGAGGGAAGAGACAATGAATGTTTGGATGCATTTTATGCAGCCATGACCCAGGAAGGATCTCTAACAGCTACCTGAGGAGGGACCAGTGAAGTTATAACTAGGCTGTAAAAACCCTAAAATTAATTATTCTACTCACCAGAACAAATTCAATAAGCTGTAGTTGTTCTGGTGACTATAGTGTCCCTTTAAGTACCAGGAAAAGAAAAATAATGTAAAAATTATTTTACTAGTGAAGGAACTCATTTTATTCTTTATGTTGGTTTTTATAGTACACTAATAAATCGAGGAATGTACATTTAAAAAAATCGTTGACATTATTGCGGCACTGAAAAAATGAAAATTTAAATTCCTTTAATCAAAACATAGATATCTCTCTCCTTTTTTGTTTACTCTATATATTTCATCAACATTCTCCACTCTGTTCTAAAGGTTTTGTTTCAGGAATGTACTTAAACCTCTATACATAGTAAGACTATTTTCTTAGAAAACTGTCATGGGAACTGATAATTCAGAAAGGATATGCAGTCATTGGGTTCTGGTTTGATGTTCAATCTGTCACAAAGGACTTGTACTCTCTTATGTTCCCCAAGATAAAGAAAGCGTCCTGTTAAATATTGGTAATATATTACCTTGTTTTTCTTATTTTATGTGTGTATTCCTTTTATTCTTATAATTTGTTTGTCTTTTTCTTTTCTTTTTTTTTTATGACTTCCTTTATTACCAATTAACTATATAATTTGTTTGTACTTTTCGTGGAATGTGTGTTTATAAATGAATTACAATATTAGATTAGCACACTGGAGTTTGTATGGTTAATTAGAACTATGTGATTTACCAGGCAGACTAGATTTAGATAATGATTAATCAGTATGATAGAAAACTAGAGGATTCAAGGCTCTGTTTTACTTAATGCAAAAGAAATTCAGATGCATACTGAGAACAAATTTTAATTACTTTAAGTTCAAGAGAGAACTTAAACCCACTCAAAGAACAGTCAATGCTAACTCACTGTATGTAAGTGAAATTTCAAATTTAGAGGCAAAACAGCCCTATTTGAAAAAAAAACACTAAGTCAACTATGCTTGTTCAGCTATAAGGGTACAGGGTGCAAGAATATGGAGCAAATATAACAACTTCACTGAGGATTGAATCAGATCGGGACCATTTATATGCTGATGACTCCAAAGCTCCAAAATCAAGTGTCATAGAAAGTGGCTGAGCATTTTATTTCATGCCTGTATGTTTTATAAAATGTACCCAAATAAAAGCTTATTGGCTTTTACGTTGACCATTTGGTACTACCTGTCTGCTTCATTGTGCTACTGATTCTAAACATATGATTATTTGTAAGCTTTACCGTTGAATTAATTTAAACTACTGTATATAAATTACAAAATATTTTACAGCAGTGCCAATTAATTGGAATACAATTTTTCCTCCCAATTAGCACAATTTGTTGACAGTAAAAATGGGAACAGATTCATGCATCATTAGTTGGCAAGAGTTCTTGAAAACATTAATCACATGTAGTGAAATTTGATGCACATTGTCTTATGATGTGCATACAGTTTATTTGTTATTTGCCTTCCAAATAAACTTTTGTAGACAAGAAAGGATACATCTTAACTAAAAAAATATTTATGTTTCATGTTAGTAAATTTATACCTTAAAAATATTTTACCACTTCAAGGTTTTTTTTTGCTTTTTGTATATATATGTGTCAATAGAAATAAATTGGTTTGCCGAAGATAACAAATAGTGCACTGAGAACTTGTGTATCCTTCTTAGTCATGCTTGTCAACAGAAACAGTGGAGCCCATTTCTGAATTTTTACACACTCGTGGTTACACTCTTGTGCAGAATCACACTCCACTATTGCCTAGGATATTTTGGATAGTGCTTATTTATGTGAATGTATGCTGTGTTTGAGTAGAGTGTCAGCTATTAAATGCAAGGGTGTCATTTTTTATGTACCAGTATGTATGTGTATTTGTGTATATGAATAAAATGTGTATACACAGTGGGGTTTTTGTACAGGGTCACTGTGTGCATGTGAGAATATAGCTGTGTGTTAGTGTCAGAAGACTTGTGCATGCATGCAGATGTGTTTCTGTACTGCATGCATTTGCCTATCCCTGTCTTTCACTACTAGTGCACATCTTCCCATCTGCCCTCTTAGATCCCTTTTTATTTAGTAAATTTAGTAAACCAAGTTTAGCTGCCTCTATTTCTTTGGTTGTGCCTTGCTTCCATAAAAGATAATTAATAGCATTGTTATTGGCATAATGTATTTTATGTGTATCTGGGGTGGACAGATAACTCACAAGGCCTCCAGGCAACAGGTGACCAAGGGCCCCCCATTTGCCCTGCTCACATGTGCTCACCACCTACATACAAGCAATGCTGACATATACATATACATATACATCTGTCAAGGGTTTGTGAGTCTATTGCTGTTATTCATTCAATCCACTAGTCCTACTTCCAGATGTGCTGAATATAGTATTCCCTTTATGTAGAATTTTCCCAATATAATGGACGCAACGAGTCAGTATTCCCTTTATGTAGAGTTTTCCCAATATAATGGATGCAACCAGTCATATTTGGTAAAAGCAGCAATCTGAACTTTATTAGGCCACACTCAGATTTTTATGCAGTGCCCCTAGCATGGGGTTGCTAATACAAACTCACAGGGGCTTCCTTCCCACAAGCCATTATGTTTGAGAGATAATTGAGCTCCAATTAAGCTAATCCAATTATCTCTCAAATAGGAAAACTTACATACAATTTTTACATATCACAAAATTACATGACAACAGCATCGGAACCCTACAAAAAGTATATTCCCGATTAGCCTTGTTCTGAGCACACAACATATCAAAAAAGCACTCAGATCGGTTCAGTAAAACAAAAGTTATGTTCGTGCATATATAAACTGGCTGCCTGGTAGAGGTGGTATTGTCAATTTCAAAAGGGGTTAATTTTATTGTATGGGAGGGCAGCGTTTACAACCTAAATTTCTCTTTGTAGCTGGGACCCCAGCAGAGCTACTCTGTAAGGTGTGAGAAGTCGCACATAAGTGGCCTTGAAATCTGGTTTCAATATAAACTAACTCTCTTATTTGCCATTGTCTTGATTCCCTCTTAGATAAGGAGTCCTTTGATATGATCAAGCCTTGTGTTCCAATATCATATCCTAAAGAGATATTAATACCTATCCACAGATTTTATACTAATTTTATACTCAAGCCTCATTTTTATCAATTTTAGAATAAGACAAGCTCAATCTTCCAACCAAGCCTCAACATGATTTGCGAACAAGGGGACTCCATAGAATCTGTTGGGAATAATTCCATTCGAATGCAGGGAAACATTAGATGATACAAAGTATAATTAAGGGAACACGTGCGAGGAGTCCCATCTCCTGTCACAACCACCAATACAAATCAGACTTGAACCCTGGACTCTCAGATTAAAAGTTTGATGCTCTTCCGACAGAGATATACAGGATCCTGCTGAGTGTGTGGCTGCAGGTGCTCCATCCGTGCCTGGTAACATGTTGAAAAGCTACTCTCAGGTGATTAAAAAAGAGCCTCACAAACGGAAAACTACTTAGATTCACTTGCTTTAAATTTAATCTCATCTCTTCTGCTGGCTTACACACAAATTGCTGCAAATCATTATCATTTTGCACACCTTTAATCCTCAAGGTATCCAGGAGGTCTCCTTCCTCTTTGTGTATGTTGCTGGAAATGTCCTCTACGCAATCTATGCTTTCAGCTGCTCTGGACTTCAAATTCTCCCTTTAGTGAATAGCCTCTCTTGGGTGTACAAGAACTTTTTAAGCTTAAACCACACCTTTTCCCCTTGCTTTAAAGCAGGCTTCCCTAAACTCCAGCCATTCAGCAACATCTGGAGTTTGGGGAGCCTGCTTTAAAATGTCACTTTTAATTGGAGAAGAGTTGCTTACTCTGCACCAAATATTCATGTGTTCGTTATCTAAAAATCAAGAGAGTACTTAAGCAGGGGCTCAAACCCCAGACCCTCAGAATTTCTGATGAGTTTCCAACTGAGCTATCTGGAATCCTGCTGTGTATTGAAAAGTTACTTTCAGCTGATTGAAAAAGTAGGACTCAAATGTTAGAGCCCAAAACACTTCTATTTGCCAAAAGGAAGTTGGTGATGTTGAAAATGGACTCCAACACTAAAGTGAGTATTCCAAATGAAGTTCACATTTGTGGTTAAAAGAGCCAATCTGGAAATGTTCTCTAACTGCTTGTAAATGGAAGCTTTTCGGCCAGCTTACACACAAATTGCTGCAAATTTCTGTATTTCTGCACACCTTCACCCTTTGCTTGAGTGCTGACAAGTTGTTTCAAAGTATCTGGGAGGTTTATTTCCTCCTTTATGTATGATGCTGACTTCACATCCATTTCAAGGGGACAATTGGCCCTAGCCTTGCATGACTTTGTATTTTTCTTAAAGCACATTACTAGATCAGAATGACACTAAATCTGCCTTGAACAAGTAGACTTCCGTGTTTCAAGGTGAATGTCACATTTGCCATCCAAATAGTCAAACTGAAAATGTTCTCTTCGTTTTTAATTCAGCTACTCTGCCCCTAAATTTGAAATTTACTTGGAATTGTCACTTTAGTGAATAGTCCACCTTGGGTGTACCTTAACTTTTTAAGCTTAGACCAAGCTTTTTCCTCTTGCTTTCACCCTGCATCAAAAGCTCAAGTGTCGAAAGACTTGCAAGTGACATTTCTTAATATTGGTTATCTAAATATCATGAGAGTGCTCAAATAAGGAAATTATTTAATACATCCCTATGAGGAAAGTTCAGTGTCTCTATGCAGAGGGTGGAGACACTGAATGTCATCCCAGAAAGCACCTATAATAGCCATTTGAGGAGTGGCCTGTGGTGATAACTATAGGCTGTAATGTAAACACTGAATTTTCTCTGAAACACAGTGTTCACTGCAAAAAGTCTGAAGGGAATGATTGTGCTCACCAAAACAAATACAATAAGCTGCAATTGTTCTAGTGTTTATATTGTCCCTTGTCAGTATATTTATACTGGCAGACATTTTGTGTTATGACAAAAATTAAAAGTGTATACTGCCAGTCACCCTCAGAAAAGAGGTGACTCCATTTTGTAACAGAATGCTAAGACAGGCACAATATTTCTCTCTCTATCACTCTATTCATTCAAGTCTGAGCTAAAGAATTCAACTTAGGTATTAATCATATATAATTAGTACTATGTTAATAATATAGAATATTCATGGATATAATATCAATGAAGAAATTTCATATTATTACTAACGTTAGTGGAATATGTGTAATAGACATATGTGTAATCTTATAAAATAAAAAATAAAAGCTGCGCCAATAAAAAATGAGAGTCAGTCAATAAAAATAAAATAGTCCAAATAAAAGAGAAAGTCCAAATAAAATAAGTAAAGTCTTAGCTGAATAGATCTTCTTTAGATAAGATAGTCTATACAATGATGGATGGGGAACAGTGTCCTTGTTATCCTTCCTCAGGCAAATCCAATGATATGAAAAGATAAAACAAATAACCAAAATAGTGTAATATGTTCACTAGAGTGTAACAAATAAAGAAAGAATAGTATAGCACTCACATTTGATAGAGCTATAACTAGCTCTAGTATAGAAAGCGTACAGCGGTTTGGATCCCCGCTTGTAGGATATAATGCAGCTTTTCTTTTCTTCAAAGAAAAAATGCCACTCAAAGAGAATAAAAAGACACAACCAATAGTGTTCTCTGTATAAAATTGTGAAGAAATAAAATAAATAAATGAAATGGTACTCACAAGAATGGAGCAGGCTGACTGCTCCTTGATGATAGCGTAGGTGGAGTAATCCCCACCAAGGATTGCTTGGAGTCCAGAGGGAGAAAATGCCAGGTAAAAATAGAGTGTATATAAAGATTATTGGCACAAATGAAAAAGTGACCAAAAGAATCTTTAATATATAAAATGCACAATTTAAATGTCCATAAACGCGTTTTGCCTATAATGGCTTTATCAATATGGAATAAAACATATAACCTGGCAGGGTGACTTTAAATAGGGGTACAGATGTTTAGAAATGGCACCTAAAACAGAGGTTAGCCAATCAGATTGCAAGAAAATGAAATAAAAGAAAACATGAATAAATACACTTAAAATACACATGTAATGCTAGTATTCACTAATAAGTATTAGTGGCACTTTAATGCAAGTACCAAGCGTCAAAAACGAGTGTTATTTAACTTGGTAATTAATTTTGATGTGCGGTCACGTGGTCCGCTAGCCGCTATGGTTTATGGGGATTGAATTGTTATCAAGCGCATGCGCGCATGCGCACTTACGTGCGCGCGCATAACCGAATAGCCGGCTATATGGGGAGGAGAGCACACATTGGTGCGAACGCCGACCGCCAATGGCAAAAGGGTGGGTGGGGGTTATGTAAATAAGGTATCGGCTCGCACAGTAGCTGCGGCTGATAGGAATAGTAAAATTAAACCAACATATTAATGTGGGGAGGCAAATGAATAATATGGGGATAAGGATAAAGAGGATAAAATAAAGGGTAAATAAAAAGGTAAATAAATAAAAATACAAAAGCAAAAATAAAGGTACAGGAAATACTAATCACACATATGGGTAAAAATAAGTAAACAGTAATATAGAAAAAAAACTTATATAAAACATAGGATAAAACATTAACCCCTTAAGGACACATGACATGTGTGACATGTCATGATTCCCTTTTATTCCAGAAGTTTGGTCCTTAAGGGGTTAAAAAATATATTGGAAACCATAAGAACTAATAATACCATAAGAAGAAGCAAGATAAAAAGTCACAGAATAGCAAATAAAATTGAACAAATCAAAATCTGAATTTAAACCTTGGGGTATTAAGCTCATATATCCATTTCATTTCTATTCGTCCCAAGATGTTTTTAATGTCTCCTCCTCTCCAGGGGACAGAACATTTCTTGATACCCATACATTTTAACATTTTAGGATCTTTATTATGTTTAAGAAAATTTTTGGACACTGAATGATTCAGATATCCACTTTTAATGTTTCTGCAGTGTTCACTTATTCCTGTTGAACATATTGGAGGCCACAAGGGTATTCAAGCAGATAAATCATTTTTTGTAGTACAGTTGATAAAATCATCAATTTTGTAAACCTTATTTGTTACTTTGGAGGTAAATTCAGTTATTTTGGATGGTAGTGATGAATCAGTAGTTCTACAAACTATACATGATTTGCATTTGCAGAAACCTTTGATTTTAGGGAACAGGGATAAAGCCGGTTTCGTTTTTGTTTCTCTAGTAAAATTTTTAGTCAGGAAGGATTTAAAATTAGGAGCTCCTCTGAATACTATCTTAGGGCGTTCTGGTAAAATTTTATTAAGGGTGTCATCTTGTTTGAAAATATGCCAATGTTTTTCTATAATCTTTTTTATATTGCCACTTTTATTGTTAAAATCAAAAATAATAGGAAGGGGCATAGGTTCACCTGTATCTTTAGTTTTATATATTAAAAGTTCATCTCTGTCTTTGTGTTGAATATGATTGATTGCGTCTGTTAAGATTGATTCAGAGTAATTCTTTTCAATAAACTTAGTTTTAAAAAATGTGCTTGCTCATTAAAATCTTTCAAATCTGAACAGTTTTTGTGTAATCTTAAAATTTGGCTCTTGGGAGCACTATCCAGCCATGGTTGGTAATGACAACTGGATTTCTCAATTGCAGTGTTTACACAAACTTTCTTAAAAAATGTTTTAGTATGTATTTGTCCATTATTGCTAAAAATATTAAGATCTAAAAAATTGATTTGTTCTTTACTATATCCGTACGTTAAAATAATTCCTCTATTATTGATGTTAAGATAATTAATAAAAGAAATAAGACCATCTTCTGGACCTTCCCAGATAAAAAAGAGGTCATCAATGTATCTAAAATAGGAGACTAGGTTTGCCCTCCATGCATGATCACCAAAAATGGCTTCAGACTCCCAGTGTGCCATAAACAAATTTGCGTAGCTGGGGGCAAACCTAATCCCCATAGTTGTTCCCCTTTTTTGGAGATAAAAAGAGTTAAGAAACCAAAAATAGTTATTCTTTAAAATAATATTAATACCTTCAAGAATAAAATCTATTTGCATATCTGCTATCTTTCCTTCTGCTGTTAAAATCTCTTTAATTGCTTGTCAACCAATGTTATGAGGTGTAATAGTATAGAGAGATTGGACGTCACATGTAACAAGGATAAAATTAGATTTCCATTTACATTTTTTTAAAAAACTTTAGTAATGACATGGAGTCTTGTAGGTAAGATTTTAAATTTTCCAGTGCCATTCTATGAGGTCCCCCAGGACTTGAGAATAAAGACCACCTGCCTCCTCTCCCGGTAACTCTGGCTGAAGCATACCGGCTGCCACATCCTGCTCTGATCTGCGGAGATGTCTGGCCTTGGCTTCTGATATCCAGTACTCTTTTTACAATTCTTGTTTAGTTTTCTTGTTTCTGGTTTCTATTCCATGTCTGTTTTTCTTTATGCTGGGTTTTCTGGGTTAATTCCTTTATTCCGTTCCTGGAATTCCCAGTCTCTTGGATTCCTTTAAATGTTTGTTTTATGTTGCCACACCCGTTCATTTTCTATTAATCTTTTTGTTTCAGTTGGTTCCTGCAGGCAGTTGTTCCAAGTCCTCTGAACCTTTCTTGCAGGGAAGTGCTGTGTGTGTTTTATTATTGTTTATTTAGTCATGCATATCTAGGCAGATAGGAACCCACCTTAATTGGAGTACTTTGGTGCAGTGGTGGGCTGCATACATCTTGGCCATTTATGTATGTCTAAATCTCCAATGATTAACATATATAGCACTTAATTATGTCTCCTCTTGTTTTGCCTTGTATCTCTTGTCTTGTATTCCCAGTACATGTACAGTCCTGTCCTGCCCTGTTCTTGTTTTCCTCATGTCTTGTGTACATGTTCTGGGTTCTGTTTTCTGTCCTGCTTCGGTTCTGGGTTCTCCCAGTTTTGTTCTGTTTTCTTGTTTGGTGTCTATTCTAGTCTTACCTTGTTTCTGTACTGGATACATGTCTGCTGCAGAACCTCCTAATCCAGTTCCTGGGAGGTTTGCATATTGTCATCTGGCACCTGGAATCCATAGAAGCTGCATCAGGGCCGTGGTATGTGGCCACACAAATGCTGGTGCTCAACACCAGGGGGCATGTGGTTACCCTGCACCAGGCCCTGATAATCCAATCCCACTCAGTGACTCCTACTATCAAGATCAGGCATACTGGGTCCCGGTTATCGGACCACCACCCCTGACACCAGCGACGGTTTAGGGAGTCAAAGAGGAAAGGAGATTCTTATTCCGAGTGGGCCTGCAATTTGCACCAAACTGCATCGCATTGGGTGGAGGGTTGTCAAGCCGCAACAGGGGAAGAGGTTCTGCAGCTTTTTCTACTAGAACATTTCCTAGGATCCTTACAAGTGGGCCTGAAAGAGTGAGTTCGGGATAGATGACCACTCACCTTGCAGGCCGCAGTTCACTTGCCTGATGAATATACTGATTCCAGGGGCCAAGAACTGACTGCTGTGCGCCTTCGCCCCGAGCCGGCCCCTGTAAGACCCCCTCCTAGACCAAAATTCTGTGCTCCGGTTCCTACAGCCCCTGCCCGCTGTAGACCTCCTAGATCCCAGCAGAACCAATCCAGGATCAGGTGCCATGGCTGCCAACAATTGGGACACATCCAGAACAATTGTCCCCTTAAACCACTCAGATCCAACTGGGGGGCGATCACCAGCCCGGTTCCAACCTACCCCAGCTGCCCACTGTTTGTCTTCTTTATTCAAGTCCGAGGAATATCTAGGGGTCTTATATGAGGCTGACCCCATCCAGGTGTCGGCTCAGGACAATAGGCAACACCACCACCAAGAGGTCCTTGTCAACGGGCAACCAGCCCAGGGCCTACGAGACACTGGGGCCACGTTAACCCTTCTATAGCGACACTTGGTCTGCAACAATGACCGCACCAGAAAAACTGTTGCTGTCCGAGTAGCCCGAGGGGCCATCTATCGGCTTCCCACTGCCTGGGTTCATCTGAACTGGGGGGCCGGATCTGGCACTGTGCATGTGGGGATCATGGACAATCTACCAGCGGAAGTACTGTTGGACAACGACGTTGGGCCACTCACCTCTGCCTATGCTCCTGTCGCATCCGCCAATCCCGTCACCACCCGTGCCCAAGCCCCCACCGGTCAGGTAAGACAAAACTTGATGAAAACCATAGCCATGACGACCTTAGATGGGATACCCCAGAGGAGTTTGGAAGGGAGACTAGGACAGGCCCCTCCCTCCATAAGTATATATGTATATATGGGAAGGTATATATGGGAACAGGATAAGTTATATCGGGTGTCAAAAACCCGTAGCTCTGGAGTCACCCACTCACAGAAGCGCCAGTTGGTAGTCCCAAAGAAATACCGACTGGAGCTCCTCCAAATTGGGCATGACATCCCATTAGCAGGACACTTGGGAATGACTCGCACATCCCATCGAGTAACCCAGCACTTCTTTTGGCCGGGGTCTCCACGGATGTGTGACACTATTGTTAGACCTGCAATGCTTGTCAGAGGGTAAGGAAGTGGGGAGATCACCCCAAAGCAAAACTGCTATCTATGCCAATCATAGAAGAGCCGTTCAGCCGGATAGCAGTTGACCTGGTGGGGCCCCTCAAAAGACCTAGTTCATCCGGTAAACAATTTATACTTACCATGGTGGACTATGCCACCCGCTACCCCGAAGCCGTCGCTCTGCCCAATATCCAGGCGGACACTGTTGCCAGTGCATTAGTCGGAATATTCACCAGAGTGGGGTTTCCTAAAGAAATTCTATCAGACCAAGGGACCCAGTTAACCACCGAACTTACCCACTAGTTGTGCAAGGTCTGTAAGATTAAGTCCCTACTTAGTTCACCGTACCACCCCCAGACTAATGGCCTCTGTGAATGTTTCAACGCTACCCTTAAACAGATGTTGAAAACGTTCACAGATGAATACTGCGACTGGGAGTGATTTCTGCCTCATCTCATGTTTTATAATCGAGAGGTGCCACAGGAGTCCACTGGGTTTTCACCGTTCAGGCTGCTATATGGGCACTGGGAGGGAGCACTGGGAGGGAGACACAGAATGGGAGGGAACCCCCATAGTATCATTAGTATCATATGTAGTGGAGCTTCGGGACCGCATGGATTAGCTGACACAGATGGTTAAGAAAAACCTCCAGGCGGCCCAGGGGCGACAGAAGGTATGGTACGATCAGGGTGCCCGCCAACGTACGTTCCAGGTGGTGCAAAAGGTCTTAGTATTAAAACCCAACAAACAAGACAAACTGCAGGCAGCTTGGCAGGGTCCTTACAAGGTGGTAGACCAGCTCTGGGATACCACCTATGTAATTGCCAGTGACAAAGATGAGAGGGTTCATAAAGCCTTCCATGTCAACATGCTCAAGGAGTATCAAGAATGGCCGGAAGATATAACGGCCGTATGCGCCCCAGCCACAGACGATCCAGACAGCCTACCTTTACCCGATCTATTGAAAAGGAAGCCACAGACCGATCCCCTCAGTCAGCTAAAACTAGGGGACAGGCTAACACCCACAGAGAGGGAGCAAGTAAGCTAACTAATCACCAGTAAGAGCCCAACGTTCTCCCAAGAACCAGTTTTCACCATGCTAGCCTACCATCGGGTAGAGACCCCCGGACAAGCCCCACTCAGACAGCCCCCCTACCAGATCCCTGAAGCCGGAATGAGGGAAGAGATACAGGAAATGTTAAGGTTAGGGGTCATTGAACCCTCTGATAGTCCATGGGCCTCCCCAGTAGTCCTGGTACCAAAGAAAGATGGAACCACCCGGTTCTGTGTGGACTATCAGTGGTTAAATGACAAGACAGTGACCGATGCCTACCCTATGCCCAGAGTGGATGAATAACTAGATCATATCACCAGGGGATGATATCTGACCACCATTGACCTCTGCAAAGGGTACTGGCAGATTCCCCTGGCCGAGAAGGCTATTCCCAAGTCAGCCTTTGTTACCCCGTTTGGCTTGTACCAATTTAGAGTTATGCCATTCGGGATGGAAAACGCCCCAGTCACTATCCAACGCTTGGTGGATAGACTCCTTCATGGCTTCCAGGATTTTGCCTGTGCGTACCTGGACGACATCGCGATCTATAACGAGACCTGAGTGGAACACTTAAGGCAGATAGGGCCAGTGCTGGGTCAGATTTGGGCCGCTGGCCTAACTCTGAATCCAGAAAAATGTAATCGAGGCATGGCAGAAGTCCAATACTTGGGGCACCGGGTAGGGTGTGGGCAGCAGCGGCCAGAGCCCGCCAAGATAAAAGCTGTCGCTAACTGGCCCACACCCCCGACCAAGACCCAGGTCCTTGCCTTCCTAGGGACAGCCGGGTATCATAGATGTTTTGTACAGGACTACAGCACCCTAGCTAAACCCTTGACTGACCTCACGAAAAATAACTTACCCAGACAAGTCCTGTGGTCTCCCGCCTGTGAAACTGCCTTTCAAGCATTCAAATATGCTCTTGTACATGTCCCTGTCTTGGCTGCCACAGTCCCTAACAAACGTTTTATCATCCACACAGACGCTTCCATGTTCGGACTGGGGGCAGTCCTAAGCCAAGTTGGAGAGGATGGAGGAGAACACCCTGTCAACTATATCAGCCGAAAACTACTAACTCGGGAGGTGAGCTATGTGGCAGTTGAAAAGGAGTGCTTGGCTTTATTGTTGGCCCTGAAAAAGCTCACCCCATACTTGTACGAGCAAGAATTTACGCTAATAACAGTCCACAACCCATATGTCTTGTTGAATCGGGTTGCAGGAGACAATGGACGATTGCTGAGATGGAGCTTAGCGCTGCAGCCCTATAACTTCAACATCCAATACCACCCCGGTAAACTAAATGGCAACACCGATGGGTTGTCCCACCAGACAGAACTCAGAACTTAGTACCTAACCAGACGTCTGGACATCCTCAAGTTGACCCGAAAAGGATCAAACCGGGTCTGCCGGGGTGTTCCACAAGGAGGGAGCAATGAGGGAGCAATGTGATAGACCCTCTATCCCTAAATTTTAAACTTTTACACTCTTGTTCGTCTAAACCATTCGTCTGTAACAGATTCACATTTATTGTACTAATGGCCAGCCTTTTGTCTTGTGATTATGGCCCCTGTGACTCGTTTGGCTCTAAGGCACTGCTTCTGCCTCTTTAAATACTGTGGGAACAGATCTACATTTTTGAAGTGGCACTTCATATACAGCCGAAGTAGTCGAAGTGGCCGGCATTCGACCACGTGGCGGCGGCCATTTTATTCTGTCGAATGAGGTCAGCTAAAATTTACCTTCTCTGGACTTAGACTCTTCGACTGGAGTCGAACGCTGTTTGACAATTAGAATGGTACTTCAACATGGACTTTATGCACAAACTGCACCTGTTCGTGCATTCAAAGGGAACTTAGACATTGAAAATAAACCGGCCGCACAACCTAATTCTCTGGAACAGTTTTGGGCGTGAGAATGTGCGTGTGGTTGGTCAAAAGAGACTTCCAGGAATTTCCTGAACCCCTGTTCTGATCTGGGTGATTTTTAGATTTGTTCACCCAGATCAGGGCTATCGGGAGATGTAATATTTATGGGGATATGTTATGTTTTAGGATGTTTTCTGTACTTTGGGTAAAAACTTGTGTTTTTCGTTTGGAGATAATTGAGTTGATGCAGCAATTAACTTAATTATCTCCCAAAGAGAGGGGAGGGTTTGTGTACAGTATCTGGGGGTGTTCAAGTGCCCCACCCATTACTTTACCCTCAATCTAGAGTCTTGTCTCTTATTGGGGGAAACTGCTATACAGCTATCACACTAGCTCTTGTAAGAGCGTCTCTACTTGGATGCCTGCTGAAATGCTGTGAATACCCCTCACACTCGGGAGAAGGACACCCTCTAGTGGTGGGAACCCCTCTACTCATCGGGGTAAGTGCTACAGTGAGCACTAGGAGCATCGATTGTCGGAGGCGGTCCATCACACTCAATGACAGGCTTTTTCAGACAATGATCCTCCTTCACTACTCCGTTTGTATTTGGTGGAAATATGCCACCTCTCACATATAATGGGATGATCTTTTTGCAGGTAATTTCATAATCAAATAGCTATCTCAACTGAGAAAGCAGATTTCAGATGGAACCTGTACTGAATAAACTTTTGATTTTATCTTGCAGCATATTAGTAACTGCAGCTCATTCATTGTATTTTACTTGTTCTTATACGTATTAAGTGATGTAATAAAACTCCCCAAGAACAGGAATATTTGGAGTGATCAAGGTCTCTCTTTTATTCAAAGAGCATGGTTTCACTGCCATATATAGTGAGGAAAAAAGTATTTGATCCCCTGCAGATTTTGAATGTTTGTCCTCCTAATCTCAGCTCGTTACCTGTATAGAAGACAGAGGCAATCAATCAATCAGATTCCAAACTCTCCACCATGGCAAAGACCAAAGAGCTGTACAAGGATGTCAGGGACAAGATTATAAACCTACAGAAGGCTGGAATGGGCTACAAGACCATCGCCAAGCAGCTTGGAGAGAAGGTGACAAGAGTTGGTGCATTTATTTGCAAATGGAAAAAACACAAAATAACTGTCAGTCTCCCTTGTCACCTTCTGGTGCTTCATGCAAGATCTAACCTTGTGGAGTTTCAATGATCATGAAAACGATGAGGAATCAGCCCAGAACTACATGGGACAATCGTTTTAATGATCTCAAGGCAGCTGGGACCATAGTCACCAAGAAAACAATTGGTAACACACTACGCTGTGAATGACTGAAATCCTGCAGCGTCGGCAAGGTCCCTCTGCTCAAGAAGGCACATGTACAGGTCTGTCTGAAGATTGACAATGAACATCTGAATGATTCAGAGGAGGACTGGGTTAAAGTGTTGTGGTCAGATGAGACCAAAAGCAAGCTCTTTGGCATCAACTCAACTCGCTGTGTTTGGAGGAGGAGAAATGCTGTCTACAACCCCAAGAACACCATCACCAGCGTCAAATATAAAGGTGGAAACATTATGCTTTGGGGGTGTATTTCTGTTAATGGGACAGGACAACTGCACCGCATCAAAGAGATGATGGAAGGGGCCATGTACCATCAAATCTTGAGTGAGAACCACCCTCCCTCAACCTGGGCATTGAAAATAGGTTGTGGATGGGTATTTCAGCAAGAAAATGACCCAAAACACACAGCCAAGGCAACAAAGGAGTGGCTCAAGAAGAAGAACATTAAGGTCATGGAGTGGACTATCCAGTCTCTATACCTTAATCCCATAAAAAAAATCTGTGGTGGGAGCTGAAGGTTCGAGTTGCCAAACGTCAGCCTCGAAACCTTAATGACTTGGAGAGGATCTACAAAGAGGAGTGGGACAAAATCCCTCCTGAGATGTGTGCAAACCTGGTGGCCAACTACAAGAAACATCTGACCTCTGTGATTTCCAACAAGGGTTTTGCCACCAATTTTAAAGTCGAAGGGGTCAAATACTTATTTCACTCATTGACAGGCAAATCAATTTATAACTTTTTTTACATTCTTTTTTTGCGTTTTTTCAAGTTTTTTTTGTTATTCTGTCTCTCACTGTTAAAATACACCTACCATTAAAATGATAGACTGATCATTTATTTGTCGATGGGCAAACGTTCAAAATCAGCAGGGGATCAAATACTTTTTTCCCTCTTAGATATTTTGAGCAGTATTCAAATGTTCCCGTTGGTACGTGGCTACATAAGCTCTCAAATGTGTGAGAAGGAATATGATTCCCTATATTAGTATTTTTTTCTTACCATAACTTTATTACACTATATGTTTTTTTTCTCTTACATGTATATTGAATGAGAACTTAAAGAGAAATACCTGTTTGTTTTTATATTGATAAATGCATGAATAATCCTTCACACCAGTGTTTTTCCAAACAGTGCTCTACTTTTTTTTTTTCTGATACTGTAACAATATTTCTTCTAACAATCAGTCAACGTCTAACATAGACATGTTTAGCCTTTACACAATAAGTAAAATATGGTTATATACATATATCAATTCATTAATCAGTGATAGACATTACTCATACATAAAAGATAATAAATCTTCAAAAATGAATTACCAGGGAATCTTTTGTCCCTATTGGATTAATTTGATTTGATATTAATCAACTTTTCAATTATTTGAAATTCACCTTTATTTAAGATACATCTGAATGTATGCAGGTGAGATGGAATATTCCCGAGAAATAGCATTTCTTAAAAGGAAATGTATTTTAAAAGAAATGTTTCCCACAGGATCAATCCATCTTTTAAAAGGGCTGCTTTGTATCAAGGGGAAATATATTTTTGAGGTTTCAATGAGAGAGAACACATATTCTCTTGCATAGTTTTATCCTTTCAAATGCTTCTTTATTTCCCTATAGCTTCAAGCACAGCAATATTTATGGTGAAGTTCAATAATAATTATCCATACTAACACAAGGGACTAGACGTGATCTCTAAAGTTCTTATTCATAGCTGCAAATTAATATATGTTTAAAGAGTGTGTACTTCTTACCACTAGATGGTGCAATTCAGTCTTTTTTCAATATGAGTACTGAATAAGAAATGACCAGAAACCTGATTAAATAACTTCAAGAAAGTACACATTTCACCTCTAAGGTACACATGCAAAATATTTATTTTGCTGTTTTGGATATCTGTGGAACTATTTAACTTTTAATGATTTACATTCAATTTTGAGTTTAATTTGCACAACAAAGATTTTGCTTTGGAGTTGAGAAACACTTCATGCTGATGGAGTTTTCAAGTGAAGCTAAAATGTATGAACCTTCTATTGAGCAATCACAATAACTTTTGTTATATGCATGTATACCTCCCAGTTGTACCTATTTAGGAAGAAAAGTCAATATTGTGGACCTAAATCTCCCTGTCCCTCTTTTCCATTTTAATGTCCCTAGGAGCTCCATATTGTTGGTGTGTCTTAGTGTATAATAGAGCTTCACAGCAATAATACTCACAGTAATGTGTCTGTAAGCTACAATAAATGTGTTCAGAAATCAGTCAGTGTCAATAAGATACCTTAGTAGGTCATCTACAATTTTTCATAACAGCCCAGTCCATGACCACATGCCCGCTGCTAAAATTAGTGTCTCTCTTTGTCTATTTCAAATGTTAGGAGCTACGTGCATGAATCTTATAGTTTTATTAGTTGTAAAAAAAAAATCCTTTTGTGCGCACCACTATGGCCAAGATAAAGCAAATAAAGCTTAACAGAGCACATCTATGTTCAAAAACTTAAATAAATCAAATATGTTATGATGGTACAGCAAGTTTGAATAATGTTTTTTTTTAATATTAATTCAAAATTTCAGCAAATTGCACTTTCAGGAACAGCAAAATTTACTTAAATTGTTGGCCATCAGCAAGGTTTTTAAAGTAGACTTGTGCCAAACTATAATTCATCCAAAATCAGGCTGATCAGGCTGATCAGGCTAAAAGGACGACATTTCACTTTTTTTGAACGATCACACACCGGAATTTAATGGAAACTGGCTCACGTAAGCTAGAACATGCTACTTTAAATCGTACTTCAATGTGCCATTCCTGGTACCAGAAAAAGGGCGAATGGAATGGAGAAATGGGAGCAAATCAGCTTGTTTATTTACCTTGACAGACAAAAGAGTCTGCCTAAATGTGGGCTGGAACTCCTGTCCAACTAATAGGAAAAAGAAGAGGATGGTTAGGGGACAGCCACTAAATGTTGACAACTGACCAAGTGACAACTGACCAAGTGACAACTGACCAACAGAGGGAAAAAAGGAGCAGCAGTAAAACAATCTATACTTCCAAGAAGGATTCTTCTAAACAGTTTGACTGCAACTACTGAGGGAGATAGACCAGCAGTTATATTATTTGTATTATTCTTATTGTCCCTTGTGAGATAGCCTGGGTCATTGACACCTCTGTCGTCTGTCATTTTCACATATATAACATCTATAAATTCACCCCTCCTGAATTTCTCTTCTGCAAAAATCCTTATCCACTTCTCCTCATCTTCACCAGGCTTGATTATTGTAACTTGGCCTTCCACAACACTCCATTACTCTGAATAAACAAATCCAAAATGCTGCTGCTAATTTATTCTTTAACAAGCCCCATACAGCTGATGCCTGACTTCTTCTTCAAAAACTCAACTGTCTTCTGGTATGTCAGAGGTCTCTTATCAAATGTCTTATTGTCATGTTCAAAATCCTCCATAACTTTACTCCTTTTTTCCTCTCCTCACTCATGCTGCACTACAACGTCTTTTCCACTCGCCCAACTCTATTTTCCTTACCCAATCCCTACAGCCATGCACTCCTTCATGACTATACTTATTTCCCTCTTATCCCCATACCACATGCAATCTGCCACCTCACTTTCATCTTTCCACAAACTTCTAAAGGCACACCATCATTGCTCCATATATATTTGACCATACCACCCTGACATTTTTCCATCATCCTCAGCAGTGTGGCCATTACCCAGGCTCCTTCCTATTCCCCTGATGCAACTCCCTCATACAAATGCAAATTGCTTTCAGGCATATGACCCAACTATGTAAATTTAATTCACAATAAACAATATTTTCTTCAATTATCATCTTCCCTTCTCTTTATGGTTTTGACCAAGGGGCCCTCATGCTTATTATTGACTTTTTGTTATTCTATACTTGACGTACTATATTTGTCAGGGTGGCGGTCCGATGTCCGGAACCAAGACACAGTGTCCAGGCGGCGGAGCAGGACTGGGACCCAGTATGCCTGATGTTCAGAGTAGGAGTCACAGTGTGGAGGTGTATTAGCAGGGTCTGGTGCAGGGTAACCGCATGCCCCCTTGTGTTGAGCACCAGCGTTTGTGCAGCCACATACCAAGACCCTGAATCAGCTTCAGCGGATACCAGGAACTAGGAGCATGGAAATTAAGCAGACCTCCCAGGAGCTGAATAGGGAGGCTCTGCAGCAAGATTGTATCCAGTACTAGAAACAAGGCAAGACTAGAGATAGGCACCAAACATGAAAACAAGACAGAACTAATAGAACCCAGAACCAGAGAAGGCTAGTAAGCTAAACCCAAAACATATACACAAGACATGAGGAAAACAAACATAACATGGGCATGACTAGACAGGACTGTACATGGACTGGGATACAAACTAAAACAAGACAAGATAACATAGGCAAAACAAGAGGAGAATTAACTAAGTACTACATATGGAAATCATGGAGATTTAGTCACACTATATGATCATACATTGCATAAGCCTGCCAACAACGCCAATGTACCCCATATCTGGCAGGTCCTACACTGCCTAATGTATGCTAAAACAACCAAAAGACATATATAGCACTTACCTGCAAGAAAGGGCAGAAGCCTTGAGGAGCTGCCTGCAGGAACACTGAAACTGAGTGAATGATGGAAAACAAACGGGTGTGGCAACATAAAACAAACATTTAAATGAAACCTGGAGACTGGGAAATCCAGGGACAAACTATAGGAATGAACCCAGAAATCCCAGCATAAAGAAAACCAGACACAAACTAGAAAACAAAAAACCAAGAAAAACTAAACAAGAATTGTAACAAGAGTACTGGATACTAGAAGCCAAGGCCAGACATCTCCACAGAACAGAGCAGGACGTGACAATATTGAATTACTTTTATTTACTCATTGTTTTATATTTACTCCACGTTTAATGCATAGTGACTACAGAGCATTGCTTCTATTTACCATTTGCATTATATTTAAAGGGTACAATATAATGATTATTAAACAGTACTCCTCATAGTACTCCTGTTTTATTTTTTTATTATCTGTTTGGAGAAAGAAAAACCTTATTTAGTGATTGTGGTGGACTGTATCAAAGAAAAACATGCTCCTTTTACCTTGCCTGATTTATTGATTCTTTCGTGACACTAGGATTACCTGCTGTATCTGTGCTGAAACACACTAATGTGTTACAAGTGTTATATGCGTTCCACAGTGGAACTCACGCTATCAGCTGCCGCAAGTTTTCATTAAAATGATGTCAGTATATAAGAAGACACTCCGACGGATCAAGGTTATACATCCCTGAGGAAGCCCAGAACGGGACAAAACGCGTAGGATTTTAGGATTTCAACTTTTACTTGTCCACAGACTTTTTATTCCTTTTATTTTGGATCTGTGATCCTGATTGCTGCTGTATTATCTCTGGAAAATCTGGTTACCACTGTAACGTGGAGACATGCAATTAATCTTTTGATACATTGTAAGTGCAACTTGTAGAATACATTTGTTATATCTTTATACAGTCTACACTATCTCTCTTCTCTCCTTATATTTTGAGTTACTCAAGAAGACACACTTATACCAAGATCTCTAAGGCTGGAAGATTCCTTGTATTTATGCAATTACCCTAATATTGAGGGAGACACGCCTGAATTTACTACTTTCTAGTGAGTTTTCTACCACCCCACACCCTCTGCTTGTGCTTATTGTATTGCACCATATTTGTGTTTTATTCCACCAGATTTATGGTGCTTATGGTAGATTCTGCCGACTACTATACAGGTTGTATGATTTGTTACCACTTCTGGTGATTGTACACACATTTTTCCTTTTGGTTTTTCTCTTTGTATTACTTGTAACTTTGAGTGTCTCTAGGGAACACTTTAACCTAAGATGTCTTGTGTGCCTCAGAGCATACAGTTACCATTTTCTGTGTTTAATATACAGAATGCCTGAATTCCCATCTAAGAGTTACAGGATATGCAAGAAGGCCTATGTCCAGCATACATACTCACACTCATGTACATTTACAGGTCTCCGACTCTGTAGCTCAGATTATCACCAGGTAAGCAGCATTAGCAGCAGAAGCTCATGCAAGGCACACCTTGCCAGCTTGCAGTCCAAACTCCACCCCTATTTATTTTGTATGTATTTTTTTTGTAACAAAAAACATAAGTTAGAAATGTCCCACACTTCTCTTTACATTCTTTTTTTCCTTTTTCTTCCTTTTCTTTTTATCTTTATTTTGTTTTAAGTTTAAACACCATTGCCAAAAAGATAAAAAATGTATAAAAGATACAATTATATCCCATATTTCATTACTAATCAGCAGAAAGGTCGTTAATGACCAATGTATAAATATGACATATTATTAGGCAATAGACATGTAACATAACAAAAAAAAGAACAAACATATATAGGAACTGCAGTGAATAGGGCTCGATATCAAGTATGAGGAATTATATATCCAAGGGATTCCTATCTGACCTAGATGATATATGGAGGACATCTAATTACCCTAAACTGATAGGTTATCCTTATGTCAAACTATTTAAATTGTGTCTATAAAGCGCCCAAGGATGCCAGAAGTCACGGTAGGAAATAAACTGTCCAGAAGTGGTAATAAAATTACATTCCATTGTATATTGATAATCTATTTGTTTAAAGGTTTCTTTCCATGAAGGAGGAAGGGTAGATTTCCAGTTACGAGCTATAGATATCTTAAAGGCATAAAGTATATGAGTAATTGGATATCTGTGTTTTATCTCCATTATCAGGGAAATCTAAATTAAATAAGAGAAGAGGAGGAGTAAGTATTATGGTTTCATGAATTAAATCAGATATCAAAGATACTATAAGTGATTTGGTATCATTTAGTAGAGAACAAGTATACAATATATGAAGTGTTGTGCCAATCTCTTTCTGACATCACCAGCATATAGGTGAAGATGCTCCATACATTTTATGTAATTTGGAAGGAACCTGGAATCATCTATATAAAATCTTTAGATAGAGTTCTAACAAGGATATACAATGTATATATTTTTTTAAGTTGGATAGTATTTTGGTACCATTCATAAGGGGTATAATTTATATTAAGATCCTTTTCCCATTTCTCTATTGGTGAGATTTAATTTCGCAACTAAGCATGTTTGATGTAACCTTGCGATATCTGGAAATGAGATACTGCCTTTGTCGTATTTATTCTATAGGATCTTTTGGGATATTCTTGGGCGTTTATTTGCCCAAATAAAATTAGAAAATAATCTTTGAGATTGTAATATCTGATCATTTCCTATTCTAAAAGGTAGAGATCTGAATAAAAATAACAGTTTCGAAATAGAATACGCATTCACTACGTTCAGACACCCCAGCCATGAGATCTCAATTTTGCTCCACTTAGTCAGTTGTTTATGAATTAGAAAGTACAAATCTTCATAGTTAGGGTTTATTATTTTCTGACTACTAAAAGATAGTTTAATACCCAATACTCAATATATTCCAGGTTCCAATTAAATCGAAATTTAGATTTGAGTTGAGGTAGTTCAGCCTTGGATAGGTTTAAAACCATGATTTGAGTTTTCTTTATGTTTATTTTATAGTTTGAAATGTTTCCATAAGTTTCAATTACATTTAAAACTTCTGAAATAGAGGTTGAGGGCTTCACCAGGGACAGAAGTGCATCATCAGCAAATAAAGAGATTTTATAGTCACTTTATATTCTTTATCTTTGTTCCTAAGTTATTGTCTCTGCTTAAAAACTGTTTCATAGAAATAATTTGAGAAGAAATCACCAAATTTCTTGCCACAGCCCACCTTTACCCGAATACCCACTTCTCCATATGATGCTTAATACAAAGCAACTGTTATTTTTAAAAACTGTTCAGGGCACGTAAACATTACTTAGATACAGGTAAAAATCCAGTTTTATCTTTTAATTGCAAATTTTGATGAACAATTTCTAATATGACTCAGGATTGCAATTTGAGTATTCGCATAAAGCAAGTTTCCTCACTCATAACTGCCATTAATATTGCCCATTTAATTTTTATAACTTTTAAATTATACTATCTATGATAAAATAATGCATGTATTGCTTCCTAGTCCTCTTTAAACAAATCTACTAGGAATATTACTGAATGGAACGGCTTTAATTGGCTTTCTAAACTCTTGCAGAATTAATAGCCACAAGTCAAGGTTTTGTTTATCATCAATAAACAAAAAAATATTTTATAGCACTATGTTGTTTGTCGAATGTGCATTTATTTTATAAATAGCAGGTGAAATAGCTATGCCAAGGACTTTACAGAACTTCAGTATAGATGCAATATGAAAGAAAAACTCTTACATAACTTAGCCTTCTTAGCCTGCAGACTCACATTTTATTTCCTTCAAGACAAACATGTTGACATCAAAGACATTTTTCTTTTTTCTGACATCAAAGACTTTTCTTTGGTATAATTATAGTAACGTGCTATAATGTCAAGTGTAGACCATGTTAGATTCATTACTAATTGTCACATAAGATTTTGATTTTGTTACAAAAATTATGGTCATCTTGCTTTCTTCTGAAATGTTTATCATAACACAATGAAGATCACTTATTAAATCATTTTTTTCCAAAATGCTTGCAAGACTACTCACTTAAATCTGATTAGCATTTACAGTACAGACAGAAAATGAGTTGGAAGTGCCAATCTCTTTTCTAAAAAAACGGACACCATTAGAGACAGATTCACATTATTATTACTTATATAAAAAATAAACCACACTTAAATTGTAAAGTTTTAAACTATACTATGCATTCTATTTACCCACCAATGTGCACTGCAGGATGTACATTAATGATTATGTACCTTATTACAGTATACACCATACACCATATTCTATGTTGGTATGATCAAATGGTTAACCCCTTAAGGACACATGACATGTGTGACATGTCATGATTCCCTTTTCTTCCAGAAGTTTGGTCCTTAAGGGGTTAAAACAGGTTTTATTTACATTTTCAAAACACAAGTTAGAATTTTCTCAGTTAACCAAGTGGCAGTTAGTTTTATTTTATTTTTTTTATTATACAGAGTGACTCAATTTCAAAGTACAGTTTGAGAAGTCAACAACTTTTTAATAAATGTACCAATTTCAACTATATCAATGATATAAAATTAATGCTTAACAAATAGAGATTAGTGTGACCAGGTACAGAAGATTACATCTATTTGATGAGCTCCAGAGCTGTGAGTTTCACAAAGGCAGGCATTGCATTGTTCATAATGTTAGTAAATGTTTGAGGCTCTAACGCTTGAATGTCTGCACATATAGTCTCCTTGAGCTGCTCAAGTGTACATGGTTTGATCATGCACACCTTTTCCTTCAGATATCCCTACAGGAAGTAATCAGGAGCTGAAAAGTTGGGTGAATATGGCAGTCAATTAATCTGGGAATTTCTTGAAATTATCCCTCGCTGAACAGTTGTCTCAGGGGGTCCGTTGTGGCCCTGGATGTATGGGCAGTAGCCCCATCCTGATTAATTGTTTCAGGATTATTTTCTCATTGCCATTTTGAAAATAAATCTCTTCTCTTTGTACTCACTGTTTCTTCATTAAATTACCCAGGATTAATCTCCCAAGACTCCGTTATAATATATTCCTACAACAACAAAAATTAAACACTAACAAATGAGTAACTTACTTGTCAAATCCTACTCTGAAGTTGGGCCCACTGTGTAGTATCCATGAGCTCAGTTGAGGTGTTAAGGCAGAAGCTGATTAGATAGTCCATGGAGACAGGCTGAGATCTTTAACTGGGAAGTCAATTCATCATGAGTGAGTTATACAGGAGAAGAAGGTCGATCAGAAAAAAACAGTGGGGCCTAGCAGAACCTGTAGAAAAGAAATCACAGAAAAGCAAACCACATTAGGTTTTGACACATTAACAGTGCGAGGATGCATGCAAATTCACATGCATTATGTCCATCAGTGTCTTTTAAAGCTACATCCCAATAACATAATTATATTTTTATAAAAATATATCCATCAATCGTCTTTTCTTCCTATCAATCATCTCTTTTTTTTTTTTGGTGCCATATACGGAATTGAAAATCACTTAAAGGGAAACTCCAGTGCCAGGAAAACAATCCGTTTTCCTGGCACTGCAGGTTCCCTCTCCCTCCCACCCCCCAATCCCCGGTTGCTGAAGGGGTGAAAACCCCTTCAGTAACTTGCCTGAGGCAGCGACGATGTCCCACGTCGTAGCTTCTCCCTCCGCGCCGCTCCTCCTTCTGACTGCATCGGCCTGTGGGCGAGACTGATCCCGCCCACCGGCCGGGGAGACCTAATGCACATGCGCGGCAATGCCGCGCATGCGCATTAGCGCTCCCCATAGGAAAGCATTGAAAATGCATTTCAATGCTTTCCTATGGGAAAATGAGCAACGCTGGAGGTCCTCACACAGCGTGAGGACGTCCAGCGATGCTCCTGTGCTAGGAACCAGGAAGTGCCCTCTAGTGGCTGTCTAGCAGACAGCCACTAGAGGTGGAGTTAACCCTGCAAGGTAATTATTGCAGTTTATAAAAAAACTGCAATGATTACACTTGCAGGGTTAAGAGTAGTGGGAGTTGGCACCCAGACCACTCCAATTGGCAGAAATGGTCTGGGTGCCTGGCTTGTCCCTTTAATGAAATGGACATGCTCAGCAATTTCATGCTTTGGCTGGTTCGGGATTTAGCTACATTTCAGCTCAGAGTTCAGAAACTTGATAGAACAATCTGATCAGACCAAATTCAAAAAAGTTCAGCTCTGACTGAAATGAATCTCCAAGTCTAATAAATATTAAGATTTGTTCTGGACAGGAAAACTCAAAACATTTATGTTATACTGTTATATTGTATATCTTGCTACTCTAAGTGTATCAGAAGGGGAAAGGTCACACATAATGCATTTCAGACCTGCAGATTCTTAGACAACCTTTTATTGTGATGTATTACATAAAAAAAAGTGTTTTATATTTATCTATGCAAATATTATAACTTGTATGAAGTATTACTGAATAATGTCTAACACTATGTATCGTCTCAAATATGTACAAAGGATAAATGAATAAATGTCAATGACAAAATGTCCTTTAATTCACATCATTTTAGTTTTGTATGCATTTCCACAAGCAAAATGAAAATTGTGCCCCTTTATAATTCGTATGCATCAAGATGTTTCCAATACATGTCAAGTCTTGCTTTGGGGGAAATAACTTGGTAAAAAAAAAAAAAAGAGGTTAAATTGTAACCACATACAGGTCCTGATTATGAATGTTATTTAGCTGTTTCTGCTCTACACAGTTAAGCAATCATGATTACAATGTTCACCCTTAGTATGCTTTGCTTTAATTAAAAGGTATCATAAGATGGGCTGTTTGCTGTTCATCTGCAACAAATTAGTTAACTTAAACTATATAAACAAAGGAAGCAGAAAAGAACACAATTGGACTGATGTTTTAATTTAACTTTTAAAACTGCATTATCTCTGTGTCTTTGTGTAATTTGCCTAAATCTCCTCAATAAGACAGAAGGCATTCACAGATGCAGACCAAGTGGGTTGAATTGATAGAACGTGGTTGGCAGACAAGGTGCCATTCCTCTTTTTCCCCACCTGTGCTGAATCAGACGTCTTCTCTATGGAAACAGCTGCTGACATCAATATTTTAGCACTAACAGCCATTATAGGATTTACATGCCTAATGTCATCTTGTCTAATTTAAAGAACAGCAGTGTTAAACAGCAACTATTATTTTACATACTCCTTGCTCAAATATATCAATTTAGCTCAGCACATCAAATGTAAAAATCTTCACAGTTATAATACAAATGAATTAACTTAATAAACATTTGAATATGCAGGATACAATTAAATGGGAAATGTCTCTTTATTATGGTTATGTATTATTATATTTAATAGATATGTATTTGTGACATATTAAAAAGAAATCCACACCTTTATAATCTAACTAGGTGATTTCCTCTTAGCTACCTGTTAATCATTGTTATGAGCTTTCTCCTTTGCACCTGGTAATCAGCATATAGAGGAGAAGTTAAACAATTTGGAATGCTTGCTCTGTCTTTGCCTTGTTTGAACTGGATATAACATATTTTTGACACTTTTACATGTAAATTTCATAATTTGTTTGCCTCTTTTCTACCTTAATCATCATGTTTACATTTTCACAATTTTATAGCAATGTGATGGATTGGCGGGTGTGCTATGCCATCCTTGGGGACCCAGCTCTAAATGTAGGCAGACGGCATAGCACATCCCCGCCGTCCAGGGTATTTACCCGGTTGCCAGCAATCCCACATCAGTGATCACGGTTGGGGGACTCACCTGGCATCCCAGGGAGTCCCCCTGCTGCCATTCCAGCCATCCCGTGCCATGTGACCGTGAGGTCCTTGAGAGGACCTGATGATCACATTGACTGCATAGTCGTCCACAGCAGTGCCAGCAGGGGGAGTGCCAGGAATGACAGGTAGTCATATATATATTGATATCAAAATACATGTAGAACAAAATAATATATCTATATACATAAGTACACAAATATAGAAGAATCCATGCACTCTTGCTTAAAGTTAATAAATTGTATTAGTGATACTTGCCGGGTGCCAATTCCCATGGGGATGTAGATAGAACAAAAACAGAAGTAGCAGGGCTGCACTCACGGTCTTCAGTAGAAAAAGTATAAATTTATTCCATAAATTATAGCAAAATCGACGTTTCGGTCCACACAGGGACCTTCCTCAGGATCAAATGACATACATACAATAGACAAATATCGCCAATATATAGCAATGTTCTGGGCTTGATCAATACATCAGCTGGTTTCCACACTCCCTCCACGGATAGGTACTTTCCAGTTTAAAGTGCAAAAGGTACCTATCCGTGGAGGGAGTGTGGAAACCAGCTGATGTATTGATCAAGCCCAGGCAGGGGCACCACAAAGCGTTTGTGAGTAGCAGCTGGGTCTGCATATGCTCACTTTCTTAATCTTGTAAGAGGCTATTTTTACTATTATTGTTTTATCTAGGACTCCAACCCTTGAATGTGGCTAGGAGTGTTTTATGTCTAGGGTGCATAATAAATGTATTGAAGTGTTACTGTGCTTCACTATCATATGTTTTTATTTCCATATACATCTGAGTTGAAGTAATCCCAAGATCCTTCTGGGAGTTTGGATTTGATTTGCGCTCCACCTGCATAAGTATATTGTGTATTACAACGTAAGTGAAAGTGAAATTTTCTGCATTTTGTACACACACTAACACTTACACTAACGATATAATTGTTGTGATACATTTTACAGTTTTGAAACACTAATATTTGTGTTCAGCGAAGTCTCCCGAGTATAACAGTACCCCTCATGTAAAGGTTTTATGGTGTTTTCAAAAGTTACAGAGTCAAATATAAGGCTTGCGTTTCAGTTTTTTCACATTGAAATTCGCAGGTTGGTTACGTTGCCTTTGAGACCGTATGGTAGTCCATGATTGAAAATTACCCCCACGATGGCATACCATTTGCAATAGTAGACAACCCAAGGTATTGCAAATGGAACATGCCCAGTCTTTTTAAGTAGCCAATTAATCGCAAACACTGGCCAAAACTGACGTTCACATTAGTTTTTTGCATTTTTCACACACAAACAAATATTATCACTAACTTTGGCCAGTGTTTGTAACCAAGTGGCTTCTAAAAAAGACTGGACATACCCCATTTGCAATACCTTGGGTTGTCTACTATTGCAAATGGTATGCCATCATGGAGGTAATTTTCAATCATGGATTACCATACGGTCTCAAAGGCAACGTAACCAATCTGCGAATTTCAATGTGAAAAAAATGAAATATTTACCATGCTATATTTGACCCTGTTACTTTCCAAAATACCATAAAACCTGTACTTAGGGGGTACTGTTTTACACATGAGACATCGCTGAATACAAATATGTGTATTTTGTTGCAGTAAAACCAAACAGTATTATGACAATCACAGTTACAATGTCACGTAGAACTAAAAAATTTTTTCTTAAATTCAAATTTTCTCCAATTTTTAACATTTTATTCATATTATATTATGTTTCATACCAAAATATTTGATGTTAAATGAAATCCCTGTTTCCCCTGAATAAAATTATATATAATAAGTGTGGGTACACTTAATACGAGGTGAATTACATTTGAACAGACATATAATCAAATTCCAGATTTTGTTTATGTTTTGTTTTGATCACAACATGTACATTTGACTCAGTCCTTAAGGGGTTAATCTGTATATCGCATTTTACATTTCTCATTTTTTCATGTGTGTGTTTGCATGTATCATTAAGTTTGTTTGTGCGCATGGATCATGGTGTTTATTATTGCAAATTAAACAGGAAAAAACATATCACATTGACATAAGTATTCAGACACTTAACTCAGTGCTTAGTTGAAGCATCCTTGGCAGCAATTACAGCCCCTAGTCTTTTTTTGGTATGATTCAATAAGCTTTGCACACCTGGATTTTGGTTTCTGCCAGTAATCTCTGAAGATTCTTCCTAGCTATCATTGGTCTTTTGTTTCAGGTATTGTACCGGAGGATTGGAGGAAGGCAGATGTTGTTCCTATATTTAAAAAGGGTTCAAAATCCTTGCCTGGAAATTATAGACCTGTGAGCTTAACTTCTGTGACTGGGAAATTATTTGAAAGGCTATTAAGGGATAATATTCAGGAATTCATTGGGAATAACTGTGTTATTAACAATAATCAACATGGTTTTATGAAACATAGGTCATGTCAAACTAACCTAATTGCATTCTACGAAGAAGTAAGTAGAAATATAGATCAGGGTGTTGCAGTGGATGTGATCTACTTGGATTTTGCCAAGGCATTTGATACGGTTCCTCACAATAGGTTAGTCTGCAAACTAAAAGAAATTGGTCTAGATGAATATTCTTGTTCTTGGGTAGAACATTGGCTTAAGGATAGAGTACAGCGAGTTGTCATAAAAGGTAAATTTTCAAGCTGGACAAAAGTGGTAAATGGTGTCCCTCAGGGTTTTGTTTTGGGACCGCTTCTATTTAACATATTTATAAATGATCTTGAAATGGGCATTGAAAGCCATGTATCAGTGTTTGCAGATGACACAAAACTTTGTAAAGTAATAAAATGTGAGCAGGATATTGCCTTGCTGCAGAGGGCTTTGGATAGATTGGGGGACTGGGCACTAAAATGGCAGATGAAATTTAACGTAGAAAAATGCAAAGTTATGCACTTCGGGGTTAAGAATGCACAAGCAATTTACACCCTAAATGGTAGTGAACTAGGGATAACCACACACGAGAAGGATTTGGGAATTGTTATAGACAACAAATTAGGTAGCAATATGCAATGTCAATCTGCCGTTGCTAAGGCCAGTAAGGTTTTGTCATGTATAAATAGGGGCATAAATTCTCAAGATGAAAATATAATTTTGCCTCTTTATAAATCGCTGGTAAGACCACACCTTGAATATGCTGGGCAATTTTGGGCACCTGTTCTAAAGAAGGATATCATGGCACTAGAAAAAGTGCAGAGACGAGCTACAAAATTGATAAAAGGAATGGAGCATTTTAGTTATGAAGAAAGGTTAAAAAAATTAAATCTCTTCAGTTTGGAAAAACGGCGCCTTAGAGGGGATATGATAACATTATACAAATATATTCGGGGCCAGTACAAACCATTATCTGGAAATCTATTCATAAACAGGGCTATACATAGGACACAAGGTCACACATTTAGGCTTGAAGAAAGGAGATTTCATCTAAGGCAAAGAAAAGTTTTTTTTACAGTAAGAGCAATAAGGATATGGAATTCATTGCCGGAAGAGGTGGTTTTGTCAGAGTCTATACAGATGTTTAAATTGCAATTGGATAAATACTTGCAAAAACATAACATACAGGGATACAATTTCTAATTAGTGGGCTAATAGCTGCTTGATCCAAGGAGACATCTGACTGCTATTTTGGGGTCAAGAAGGAATTTTTTCCTAGTTTGTTGCAAAATTGGAAGTGCTTCAGACTGGGTTTTTTGCCTTCTTTTGGATCAACAGCAAAAGCATATGTGAGGAAGGCTGAACTTGATGGACGCAAGTCTCTTTTCAGCTATGTAACTATGTGACTATATGTGACTATGTGACTATGTGACACCATTTTCTGGTCTCTCCAGAGATGTGTGATGGTGTCCCAGTCTGTTCTCTGGCTGGGTAACTCAAGGGAATTAATTGAGTTGTCCCTAAACCACTCTTGCATTGTCTTAGCTTTGTGCTTGTGGTCATTGTCCTGTTAAAAGGTGACCTGTTGACAGAGTCTAAAGGTTCTGAGCACTCTGGAACATTTGTCACTAAGAATATTTCTATATTTTGCTGTGTTCTGTTTTCACTCAACCCTGGCCAGTCTACTAGGCCTTGCTACTGAAAAACACTGCAAAGCTTCATCGTTGTATAGTATTGCACAGGTGATGTGTGGTGCCTGATTTCCTCCAGACATGATGCTTTTTTTTCCATGTCTCGATTTTATTACTTTTTTCAGTAAAAGACCTAGAAAATGTGTACAAGAATGATATGTGCCACGATGGAGTAAATAACATTGTGCCAACATTGTAACTATCACAAAATGGGTTCCAATACAATTGTGCAAAGGATTTACAAGAAATACATTTGTAAAGTGAATAAAAGAGTAGTTGTCTTATACATTTAGCATAAGACACATATTGAAAACAGCATGGATACTAATAAACTTAAAGTTAGAGCAATTATTTGTATTATTATTATTTATAAAGCGCCAACAAGTTCTGTAGCGCTGTACAATGGGTGGACTAGCAGACAAGTATTTTTAACCAGACAAGTTGGGCACACAGGAACACAGTTATTGAGGGCCCTGCTCAATGAGCTTACATGCTAGAGGGAGTGGGGTAATGTCACACAAAAGGTAAGGGTAGGGTAGAAAAATAGGTTGCTAGGATATTCATTGAGGGCTTAGTGTTTTGTTTTGATGACAGTTGCAGGAGCGGAATCAGGGTGCAGGGAGGGAAAGCTGTTATTATTATTATTATTGTATTAATTATATAGCGCCAGCTGTACAATAGGTGGACCAATAGATACGTATTTGTAACCAGACAAATGGACGCACAGGAACAGAAGGGTTGAGGGCCCTGCTTAATGAGTGTAGCAGATGCTACCAGGGGTGTCCTAAAAGACTGTAATAATATTAAAATTTGTGTGTTGTTTCTGTTTCTATGGTTAAAATGTATGTGGGATTCGTATGATTGTTCGGTAGTTTCCATCCGTGCTCCATACGAATGTAAACTTCCGAACCAATAGACCACTCCAGAGAGAAGTGTGTACCTTATTAAGCGTTCACACTTCTCTAACCGCAGGTTAATCGGTACTTTAGTGATGTGTCTGGGTGGCCGCCGTTCGGTATACGAACACGTGGCGCGGCCATCTTTCGCACGAAAATCTCAGCGGTGCTTGGTCGTCGAGTGTCTGGAACTCAAATTGGACACTCAATTACCTGAACACCGCTGAGACCTCCATGGCTCCATAACTCCCGAACGGGAAGGCTAATCAACCTCCCTTTCGGTAGGTTCAAAGTACCGAACAAGGGGATTCATACGAATACAAGATTAATTGTGGATGGCAGTATTTGATGTGTGTTTTACCTCCCGAACGAAGACCGACAGCAGGACCAAAACCCATGGAACTCTTTTCGGATACCACCTCGTGTGCGGTCGGTCAAATTACAGCCTCCAGCTAACTCCCGAACCCCTGGTCCGATCTGGGTGATTTTGGGATATGTTAGTCAACCAGACCAGGGCTACCAGGGGGTACCCCCAGTATTATTGTAATTGCTTGTTTTGGGGTACATTCAGAACTTGGGGAAAACTACAGTATGTATAATGGGATTAAGTGTCATACTGAGGGGAGGAGATGTGTGGGAGGTAACGGTTACACTATTGGATACTGTACTGATTAATGTGAATCCCTCCCTTGCATGGGAGAATGCTTTATAAAGAGACTGTGTGGATTAAAAGTCAGTTCTGCTCCTGATGCTGTGTGTCATTCAGTCATTGGGATCTGTATGGGGATATTCATGGATTACTTTGTTTGCTGGAATTACTGCTTTATGGTGTTTTTACTACTTGTTCCTGAGCCTCACTGGGATCTATAGTGGAGTTAACCTGTGGAATACCAGGCCTCCGCTACAATGAGCTTACATGCCAGAGGGCATGAGGTATAGTGACACAAAGGGTATAAGTAGGGGTAATGAAATAGGTTGAGATGCCACACGTGCTAGAGGTGGGTGTGTCCGAAATGGAGATGAAGAAGACGAGCGTGGAGACAAGCTAACCACGCTGAAACTATCCAGCTGGATATGAAACTCGAGAGATCATAATAGTATTACAGCAATTCAAACAACACAAGCAAGTACTGACAGTATAACGATATATCGGACGCAGAGCTCCTTCGTAGGTTAAAGCATTTTCCTTTGGAAGTTACTGCTGGACGAGCATACAAGAGTATACAAAAAAAAAAAAACCCAGAAGGTCTTTCAAAGGATTATTGTAAAGTGGAAAAATCATGAGTACCACTGAATATACTGCAATACATCTGCATATAAATATTGGTCTTAGACAAAGCATATACAACAATTAGTTATAACTGAAAGCCATAATTTTTCAATGCATTTACTTAACTGTTAAGAAACGGTCGAAATTTAGATGAAAGTAATTTAATTAAGGCTACAATTAATCTAATCACCATAAGGCAGCAAAACTGATATTTGACAATTAAAACACAACATCAGAAGTTGTCAATTACTGAGAAAATAAGATGGTATTATTGAAATAAGAGAAAGCAAGAAGAAAAAGAAGATGTAAAGAGAGAAGAGGAGAAAATATTAACGAATTGAAATAAACCTCTTGAAGATTTGAAACTATTTTTACTTTTAGTAACAATAAATAAGGTTGATTATGATTTAATTAAAGCCCTATTGTTGTAGCTTCATCTAAGAAATAAAATGGCAACTACAAAAACTACTACGGAAAAAAAGAAGGAAATTAAATCAGTTCAGCCAACAGAAAAGAGACTATCTGGCTTTTTTACAACTCCTTCTAAAGATTCACAGGAACAGAAAATTGAATACTTGACACACCCGGTGAATACCTCCAATATTAATTTGGAAACTCCAACTGTTCAAACGCCATTACAATCTCATGTAACTGTTACAAGCAGTACACAAGATCAACTTAAACAATTGCTGGAGTCACAACTCAACATATCAAAACAAGATATGCTTAGAAGTTTTAACAATATCAAACAAGATATTAAAAAATTGCAGTATCAGTGGAAGAAGTGGAAAAAAAAATTGAAATGTTTGGGACTCAAATAAGTACAATTAAGACAACAATGCAGTGTTTATCAAACAATACTGAAAATGTTGAACAAAAAATAGCAGCTTTAGAAGATAGATCAAGAAAAAGTAACATAAGACTCAGAGGCGTGCCTGAAGACATTACTACAGAAAAATTAAAAGATTATCTATGTAACTTATTTAAAGAGGTTCTTCCTGAAATGTCTACAGTCGACTATCAAATAGAACATTTTCATTGAATTCGTAAACCTAATATAATTGCTTCGCATCTTCCAAGAGATGTGATAGTGAGTTTTTGCTCACTATCAGTAAAATATAATCTAATTAAAGCCAGCCGTACAAAACCCTGAACAAATCTTATCTCCAAAGACATAATTTTTTTGCAAGACTAATCTCATTTTACTAGGACTTGGAGAAAATCCTTCTCAACATTAACAGATTTCTTAAGAAAAAACGACATTAGATTCCAATGGGGCTTCCCGGCATCTTTAAAATTTATTTGGAGACAAGAAAAAATTTCATTTACTAACGTAAATGAAGCAAAGAGCTGGTAAGCCAAAATTAAAGATGAAAAATAAAAAGACTGCTGTGAGAGAAGAAACAAAGAACTTTTTTTTTTATGGTTCGCACCTATGGTAATGGAAGTATAAATTGTGTAAACTTCTCTTTTTGAATGGTGCAATATAAAGATTAGAGCTTTGAGCTCTTAACGATAAGGTTATAAGGTTGCTAAAACATAATTTTTTTGTGTATAAACGGTTAGACCACAAATATTGTTTTTATTTATGTATAAAGGGAGTTTCTAATTTACACACAATTAATTATTAAGGTCTGAAGGTTTCAATTGCAAAGTTGCACCTGTATAGTTGACACGCTGATAGTAAAATATAAAAAATTAACACAAAGAAAAGTTTGATGGGATAATAATTTATTAAAGGTTATATAATCAAAAAAATATAGACACTAATATAAATGAAGTTTAAAATTTAAAATAATAGTCTAACACAGGGGTAGGCAACCTACGGCACTAGTGCCATGCACGGCACTCGAGGTGTCTTTCCACGGCACTCAAGGCTGCTAGAGCCAAACAGGGTCTGGCCTATCAGGAGTCTCAGTGAAACTTCAGATATCTGCTAATACAAAGAGTTAGTGAAGGACAATCCTCAATTTATGCATTGCAGCACGTACAGGTAGTGATCTCAGATCACTTCCTCCCAGCACTTGTGAATGGGAATCCACACTGTAGTAGAGCAGCCCACAGCTGATGTTGCAGCTCCTGTCCTTGACCTGTACCTGCCCAAGCTGGTCCCCACCGGAACCCAGGGAAGCCACCCACACTGCTAGATATACACAGACCTGCAGAATAAGCCTTCCCTCATACAAATAATACAAACAGCCCACACACAAACATACACACAATCCCCACAAACGCAACACCACTAACAATCTACATACATGCACACAATCCCACATGCAGCCTCTCACATGCAAAACCCCAAACAGCCCCCATACACTACCTAACACACAATGTGACATATCCATCTACACACAATTCCACAAGCAGCCCTCATACACAGCCCACATTCATATGTATCATACACGATACCATAAACTACTAATGAACATATACAATATAATAGCTCATATACGCACAAATACAACAATACAAAGCAATTACAGTATAAATAACACAAGCAGAATACGGCAGCACACACACCTCAATTTAAAAAAATAGGATCGGCAGGGCCCTTTGAAGGAATTTGGGGGCCCCAAGCAAAATGGACATGGTGCCCTCCCCCCCCCCCCGCACGCAAAGCCTACAGGAACCACAGCATAGCCATACAGTTTAAGTTCACCCACACTTTATATAAATAAAAAAGGTTTACAGTGTAAATACTGCTGTTGCATATAATGTGCATAAAACTTGAACATTTTCAACAATTAAAAATTCCCTGTGTTCTCCTCATCTCCCCTTCTCCTCACCCCCCTCCCTGTGTTCTCCTCACCCCCCTCCCTGTGTTCTCCTCATCTCCCCTTCTCCTCACCCCCTCCCTGTGTTCTCCTCATCTCCCCTTCTCCTCACCCCCTCCCTGTGTTCTCCTCATCTCCCCTTCTCCTCACCCCCTCCCTGTGTTCTCCTCATCTCCCCTTCTCCTCAACCCCCTCCCTGTGTTCTCCTCATCTCCCCTTCTCCTCACCCCCTCCCTGTGTTCTCCTCATCTCCCCTTCTCCTCACCCCCCTCCCTGTGTTCTCCTCATCTCCCCTTCTCCTCACCCCCCTCTGTTCTCCTCATCTCCCCTTCTCCTCACTCCTAATCTCCCCTTCTCCTCACCTCCCCCTCCCTGTGTTCTCCTCATCTCCTCACCCCCCCCGTGTTCTTCTTACTCCTCCCCCTCCCTGTGTTCTTCTTACTCCTTCCCCCTCCCTATGTTCTTCTTTCTGCCCCATGTTCTTCTTACTCCTCCCCCTCCCTATGTTCTTCTTACTACTCCCCCCCATGTTCTTCTTACTACTTCTTACTTACTCCCCTCCCACCCTCCCTGTGTCCTTCTTATTCCCCTCCCCCTGTGTCCTTCTTATTCCCCTCCTCCTGTGTCATTCTTACTCCCCTCCCCGTGTCCTTTTTACTCCCCTCTCCGTGTCCTTTTTACTCCCCTCCCCCGTGTATGTTCTTTTTACTCCCCCCCCCACCCTCCGTTCTTCTCACCTCCCCTTCCCTGTAGCGTGGCCGAGCTCAGGGTGCACTTCCTGTCAGTCCGTCCGGGAACAAGAAACTGAATCTCCTGTACCGCGTGGTACTCGGCCGGACTGACAGGAGGAAGAGGAGCTCGGCCACGCTACAGGGAAGGGGAGGTGACAAGAGAGGCAGTGCTGCAGCCGCCTGAGGCTCTCTATAGAGCGCTCAGGTGGCTGCAGCCTTATAGGAAGCGCCGGCCCTGCTTGGGGGCCCAGGCCAGCTCGGGACCCAAAGCAATTGCTTGGTTAGCTTGCCTGGTAGCGACGAGCCTGAGGATCGGCACGCTACGGGACATAACAATCCTATATCGGCACAGTGCTGCTAAAAGGTTGCCTACCCCTGGTCTAACAAATACTATTTATTGCACAGTTAAAATAACCCAAATAGACTCACATTTTAGTAAAAGATAATAAGGTTAAATACATCCATAACTGCAATTATGGCAAACACTGATAAAATTGTTTTAATTTATGGTTGATGCACGCAAAGATATTATAAGATGAAAAGATACTTAACCCCTTAACCCCTTCAGGACCGGCCTGTTTTTGCGATGTTTGTACGTTAAGGACCAGAGCAGTTTTAACACTTTTGTGGTGTTTGTGTTTAGCTGTAATTTTACGCTCTCTCATTTACGGTTCCCATACAAGTTATATATTGTTTTTTTCAGGACAAAAGGGGCTTTCTTTACATACCATTATTTGTATTATGTCCAATATTGTATTTAAAAAAAATAATAAAATATGGTGAAAAATTAAAAAAAAAAACATGTTTTTGGACTTTTACTTGAAAAATCTTTTACTTATCTACAAAAGCTAATGAAAAAAACTGCTAAATAGATTCAAAATTTTGTCCCGAGTTTAAAAACACCCAGTGTTTACATGCTTTATTGCTTTTTTTTGCAAGTTATAGGCCTATAAATACAAGTAGGAAATTGCTGTTTCAATATATATATATTTTAAATGTATCAATAGTGACCTTGTAACACCGTTATCTGTCATAAATCCCCGATACACACCTAACATGTACATATTTTTTTTAAAGTAGACAACCCAGGGTATTCAAAATTGGGTATGTCCAGTTTTTTTTAGTAGCCACTTAGTCACAAACACTGGCCAAAGTTAGCATTTATATTTGTTTGTGTGTTAAAAATGCAAGAAACGCTAACTTTGGCCGGTGTTTGTGACTAAGTGGCTACTAAAAAAGGCTGAACATACCCCATTTGCAATACCTTGGGTTGTCTTCTTTTGCAAATGGTATGCAATCATGGGGCTAATTCTCATTCCTTGGCTACCATACACTCTCAAAGGCAACCTAACCAATCCGACAAATTTCAACAACAAAAAAAAGTAAAATCAAGCCTTATATTTGACCCTGTAACTTTCACAAACACTATAAAACCTCTACATGTGGGGTACTGTTATACTCAGGAGACTTCGCTGAACACAAATATTAGTGTATCAGAACAGTAAAATGTATCACAGCAATAATATCCTCAGTGAAAGTGCTGTTTGTGTGTGAAAAATGCAAAAAACTTCACTTTCACTGACAATATCATCGCTGTGATATGTTTTACTGTTTTGAAACACTAATATTTGTGTTCAGCGAAGTCTCCCGAGTAGAACAGTACCCCCATGTACAGGTTTTAGGGTGTCATAGAAAGTTACAGGGTTAAACACAGTGCTAGCAAATTAAATTATCTGGACTTTCGGCCTGGGTTGGCAGGCAGGTCCCTCAAATTGCAATCATTAAAATTACTTAATTAGGTAAAAATATTACATAAATACACATGTAGAATTTTAATATATATACATATTTATATATTTGACGTCTACGTGTATATTTATGAAATTATTTATGTAATTATGTATATGGACATATGTATATTTCGTATTGTTTTTATTTATTTATTTATACATAGATATATATATCATTACATTCTAAGTATATTTTGATATAAATATATATATATATATATCAAAATACTGTTAGAATAAAATTGCATATATAAATATTTTTTTATAATTATGAAAAATTATTTTTATTTTTTGTTATTTATTTTTATTAACATATTATTTGTATTTTATAATAATATATATATACCATATATATATTGTTTATATTCGTGTGTAATTTAAATATAAGTGTATTTTTATATTAATATACGTATATATAAATATAAAAATACACTTAATATGACATTATATATATATGATACATATACATATATTATATATAGATATAATACATGTGTATACATATCATATATATATATATATATATATACACATTTTATTTATTTTTACACTGATTTTACACTGTTTTTTTTTTTACTTTATTTTTTGGATTTTTCACTTGCAGGGAGACTGCCTGTCAGCACAGACAGTCCCCCTGCAGGCAGATACACAGACACCTATTGCGGTCATGTGATCGAGTGATCACATGGCCGTGGGGTCCTGATCTGCCGAGGGGGGACTGCCCGGGCAGACAGGCAGTCCCCCTGGACCGGGTGGAGCACTGATCGCCGCCGTGGGACCGACGGCGATCAGGTAAGTAGCCCCAGACCGTTATGACGGTTCAGGACCGTCAGCGGTCCAAACGCACGTTTTACCGCTGACGGTCCTGAACCGTCAGCGGTCCTGAAGGGGTTAAGGACCGGCCTGCTTTTGCGATGTTTGTACGTTAAGGACCAGAGCAGTTTTAACACTTTTGTGGTGTTTGTGTTTAGCTGTAATTTTCCGCTCTCTCATTTATGGTTCCCATACAAGTTATATATTGTTTTTTTCACGACGAGAAGGGCTTTCTTTACATACCATTATTTATATTATGTCATATATTGTATTTACAAAAATTTTTTTAAAAAATGGTGAAAAATTAAAAAAAAACCATATTTTTGGACTTTTACTTGAAAAATCTTTTACTTATCTACAAAAGCTAATGAAAAAAACTGCTAAATAGATTAAAAATGTTGTCCCGAGTTTAAAAACACCCAGTGTTTACATGCTTTATTGCTTTTTTTACAAGTTATAGGCCTATAAATACAAGTAGGAAATTGCTGTTTCAATATATATATATTTTAAATGTATCAATAGTGACATTGTAACACCGTGATCTGTCATAAATCCCCGAAACACACCAAACATGTACATATTTTTTTAAAGTAGACAACCCAGGGTATTCAAAATGGGGTATGTCCAGTCTTTTTTAGTAGCCACCTAGTCACAAACACTGGCCAAAGTTAGCATTTATATTTGTTTGTGTGTTAAAAATGCAAAAAACGCTAACTTTGGCCAGTGTTTGTGACTAGGTGGCTACTAAAAAAGGCTGAACATACCCCATTTGCAATACCTTGGGTTGTCTTCTTTTGCAAATGGTATGCCATCATGGGGCTAATTCTCATTCCTTGGCTACCATACGCTCTCAAAGGCAACTTAACCAATCTGACAAATTTCAATAAAAAAAAAAAGTAAAATCAAGCCTTATATTTGACCCTGTAACTTTCACAAACACTATAAAACCTCTACATGTGGGGTACTGTTATACTCAGGAGACTTCGCTGAACACAAATATTAGTGTATCAGAACAGTAAAATGTATCACAGCAATAATATCCTCAGTGAAAGTGCTGTTTGTGTGTGAAAAATGCAAAAAACTTCACTTTCACTGACAATATCATCGCTGTGATATGTTTTACTGTTTTGAAACACTAATATTTGTGTTCAGCGAAGTCTCCCGAGTAGAACAGTACCCCCATGTACAGGTTTTAGGGTGTCATAGAAAGTTACAGGGTTAAACACAGTGCTAGCAAATTAAATTATCTGGACTTTCGGCCTGGGTTGGCAGGCAGGTCCCTCAAATTGCAATCATTAAAATTACTTAATTAGGTAAAAATATTACATAAATACACATGTAGAATTTTAATATATATACATATTTATATATTTGACGTCTACGTGTATATTTATGAAATTATTTATGTAATTATGTATATGGACATATGTATATTTCGTATTGTTTTTATTTATTTATTTATACATAGATATATATATCATTACATTCTAAGTATATTTTGATATAAATATATATATATATATCAAAATACTGTTAGAATAAAATTGCATATATAAATATTTTTTTATAATTATGAAAAATTATTTTTATTTTTTGTTATTTATTTTTATTAACATATTATTTGTATTTTATAATAATATATATATACCATATATATATTGTTTATATTCGTGTGTAATTTAAATATAAGTGTATTTTTATATTAATATACGTATATATAAATATAAAAATACACTTAATATGACATTATATATATATGATACATATACATATATTATATATAAATATAATACATGTGTATACATATCATATATATATATATATATATATACACATTTTATTTATTTTTACACTGATTTTACACTGTTTTTTTTTTTACTTTATTTTTTGGATTTTTCACTTGCAGGGAGACTGCCTGTCAGCACAGACAGTCCCCCTGCAGGCAGATACACAGACACCTATTGCGGTCATGTGATCGAGTGATCACATGGCCGTGGGGTCCTGATCTGCCGAGGGGGGACTGCCCGGGCAGACAGGCAGTCCCCCTGGACCGGGTGGAGCACTGATCGCCGCCGTGGGACCGACGGCGATCAGGTAAGTAGCCCCAGACCGTTATGACGGTTCAGGACTGTCAGCGGTCCAAACGCACGTTTTACCGCTGACGGTCCTGAACCGTCAGCGGTCCTGAAGGGGTTAAGGACCGGCCTGCTTTTGCGATGTTTGTACGTTAAGGACCAGAGCAGTTTTAACACTTTTGTGGTGTTTGTGTTTAGCTGTAATTTTCCGCTCTCTCATTTATGGTTCCCATACAAGTTATATATTGTTTTTTTCACGACGAGAAGGGCTTTCTTTACATACCATTATTTATATTATGTCATATATTGTATTTACAAAAATTTTTTAAAAAAATGGTGAAAAATTAAAAAAAAACATATTTTTGGACTTTTACTTGAAAAATCTTTTACTTATCTACAAAAGCTAATGAAAAAAACTGCTAAATAGATTAAAAATGTTGTCCCGAGTTCCAGTGTTTACATGCTTTATTGCTTTTTTTTACAAGTTATAGGCCTATAAATACAAGTAGGAAATTGCTGTTTCAATATATATATATTTTAAATGTATCAATAGTGACATTGTAACACCGTGATCTGTCATAAATCCCCGAAACACACCAAACATGTACATATTTTTTTAAAGTAGACAACCCAGGGTATTCAAAATGGGGTATGTCCAGTCTTTTTTAGTAGCCACCTAGTCACAAACACTGGCCAAAGTTAGCATTTATATTTGTTTGTGTGTTAAAAATGCAAAAAACGCTAACTTTGGCCAGTGTTTGTGACTAGGTGGCTACTAAAAAAGGCTGAACATACCCCATTTGCAATACCTTGGGTTGTCTTCTTTTGCAAATGGTATGCCATCATGGGGCTAATTCTCATTCCTTGGCTACCATACGCTCTCAAAGGCAACTTAACCAATCTGACAAATTTCAATAAAAAAAAAAAGTAAAATCAAGCCTTATATTTGACCCTGTAACTTTCACAAACACTATAAAACCTCTACATGTGGGGTACTGTTATACTCAGGAGACTTCGCTGAACACAAATATTAGTGTATCAGAACAGTAAAATATATCACAGCAATAATATCCTCAGTGAAATAGCTGTTTGTGTGTGAAAAATGCAAAAAACTTCACTTTCACTGACAATATCATCGCTGTGATATGTTTTACTGTTTTGAAACACTAATATTTGTGTTCAGCGAAGTCTCTCGAGTAAAACAGTACCCCCATGTACAGGATTTAGGGTGTCATAGAAAGTTACAGAGTTAAACACAGTGCTAGCAAATTAAATTATCTGGACTTTCGGCCTGGGTTGGCAGGAAGGTCCCTCAAATTGCAATCATTAAAATTACTTTATTAAGTAAAAAATATTACATAAATACGCACGTATAATTTTAATATATATATACATATTTATATATTTGACGTCTACGTGTATATTTATGAAATTATTTATGTAATTATGTATGTGGACATATGTATATTTCGTATTATTTTTATTTATTTATTTATACATAGATATATATATATATCATTACATTCTAAGTGTATTTTGATATAAATATATATATATATATCTATATCAAAATACTGTTAGAATAAAATTGCATATATATATATAATTTTTTTTAATTATTAAAAATTATTTAAATTTTTTGTTATTTATTTTTATTAACATATTATTTGTATTTTATAATAATATATATATTCGTGTGTAATTTAAATATAAGTGTATTTTTATATTAATATACGTATATATAAATATAAAAATACACTTAGTATGACATTATATATATATGATATATATATGCATATATTATATATAGGTATCTATAGATATAATACATGTATGTATATATATCATATATATATATATATATATATATATATATATATATATATATATACATATTATTATATATTTTTTTTACACTGATTGCTATTTTTTTTTTACTTTATTTAATGATTTTTCACTTGCAGGGAGACTGCCTGTCAGCACAGACAGTCCCCCTGCAGGCAGACACATGGACCCCTATTGCGGTCATGTGATCGAGTGATCACATGGCCGTGGGGTCCTGATCTGCTGAGGGGGGACTGCCCGGGCAGACAGGCAACCCCCCTGGACCGGGAGGAGAGCTGATCGCCGCCGTGGGACCGACGGCGATCAGGTAAGTAGCCCCAGACCGTTATGACGGTTCAGGACCGTCAGCGGTCCAAACGCACGTTTTACCGCTGACGGTCCTGAACCGTCAGCAGTCCTGAAGGGGTTAAAGCCAAAGTGGAGCACAATGTGTTGATATTTTTTTTTCTTTTTTTTTTTATGATAAGTGGTATGAATATCAAATAGTATCATCTCATTCCGGACACATCTACTTAGTGTCTAAAATTAATAGACACAGTAAAGACTGATTCTCTAAATGAGAATTTATTGTCTTGTGCTATAAAAGGAGGATTTCCTCCTAAGATTTTAAATATATGTTTTTTATGTTACTATGTGTATGTTTTTGCAACAATGAGGAAAGACACTAGAGATTAAGGGGTAGAGAAGGATGCAAAGATGATTCGAGAAATAACATGATAAAAATGCTCACACTTAATGTTCAAGGTATGAACATGATAGCAAAAAGAGCTCTATTATATAAATTTTGAGTGAAAAGCAATTAGACTTATTATTTTTACAGGAAACCCACTGAAGGCAAACAGATAAACAAAATTGGGGAGAAAAAAGATTCCCGCTTATAATACATGCTTCTGATAAAGATAAAAAGAAATGTGGAGTTGCTATAGTATTTGGAGAAAAAATCAAGGTAGAAATTATTCATCAAGTACAAGATGTTAAAGGTAGATTTCTGGTGATATTATGTAAAATTAAACTCCATTTTCTTAACACTCTGAAACGTGTATCTTCCAAATTATTCACCAGCTTCCTATTTAAGAACTGTATTAGAAAAAATAGATGAAATTAAAGTGGGAAATGTAATATTAGCAGGAGACTTTAATGCAGTTTTAGATCCACAGATAGACAAAAAATTAATGAAAGGAAATAAACTAAATCAAATGGTGATGAAACAAGCTAACGCTTTAAGGAAAATTAAAGATGAATATAATTTATTTGACATTTGGAGAATCTATGACCCTAATGAAATGGACTATACGCATTTTTCTAGAGTCCACTTCTCCTACTCAAGATTAGACATGATCTGGGTAGATCCAAGTCTTATTGATATGATTAAAAACAAACATCCATGAAATAGTATGGACAGATCATAGTGGAGTGTTGTGTGAAATAGGTGTTTGTAAAGTTAAGAGGGAAACATATACCTGGTGCTTAAATGATAGTCTGCTCTGTTCTGAAATAAATAACATTTACATAGATAATCAATAATATAAAAAATTACTTTAAAGAAAATATCTCAGAAAATATTGATCCACCCACTTTTTGGTGCACCGTTAAGGCTGTAATAAGGGGTAATTTTATTAAGCTACAGAGTCAAGTTGACAAAAACACAATTTTATCTTACTTACACACTCAATTAAGAAATTTGATTCAAATTAATAAACAATCTCTGTCCCCTGATAACTATGAGAAAATATCAGTAGTGAAAGAAAACATAAAGCAAAAACTAATGGAAAGAACTGTTAAAAGCTTGGATAGATTAAAATTAAAATACTATTCTAAAGGCAATAAAGCTGATAAAATGCTATCCCAAAAACAAAAGGGACAGAATAAAGTGGAGAAACTAATAAATAATGGAAAATTAGCAACAACTCCTAAATAAATAGGAATGAATTTGACAGCAATTTATATAACATACCTCAAACCTCTACAGATGAAAATGCTGAAAGATATCTAGAAAGTATAAATAAGTTTCAACTAACAGTACCAGAGAATGAACTATTAAATAAGGACATAACTATGGATGAGATTATGAAAGTTATAAATGGGCTAGAAAGATCTAAAACACCAGGTCCAGATGGGTTCAGCAATTTGTTTTATAAAACATTTAAAGAATTACTTTGTCCTCATTTGATAAATGCTTTCAATACAGCTGCAAGTAGAGGATTCCTCCCAGCAGAGATGTTGAAAGCTAATATTTTGCCATTCTTAAAATATGATAAAAATCCTACCGACGGGGCGGGGCCGGGCCGCCGAGCTGAGCGGTCGCAAGACAGCTCGGCTCCTGCAACTGAGGCACAAATAGCCTATATACCGAGATTTTGGGGGAGATTTGCCGACACCTACCTGCGATCCTCGATGGAACCGGGCTACCTAGGATGAGGAGAGGCTTGCTCTCGAAGTTTAAGTCCCTCGGAGGCTGGGGCCCGCTGCGACAGGCGGGACCCATGCTGGCGGTGAGTGAAGCGGACGGCCGCCGCAACACTATCCTGCCCGACGGAGCCCGACATGCGTGGATCACAAGCGGGCCCGGTCCTGTTCCCCCCCCTCTGGACCGGGGGGGTGATCCCGGTCCAAGCCAAGCGAAGCCAAATTACGCTATGCAGCTCCCTGTGGAAGCGATGACAAGCAGACCCGAGACCCGATCACAAGATGGCGGAGACCATGTGCGCAGGACCAGCAATCTTGAGCACAGGGAGACCGACAACCACCATCTAATCCTGCACACGGGGTAATAAGGTTCACAAGCCCATTTCCATTAGCATTAATCATCCAAGTGCTAGGGTTGCAACAAATTCCACTGCCACTGATGCAAATCCACCATCATCTTCAGCAGATGCAAGTTTGGAGGCTAGCGTATCGCAACAACAAAGTAAAGTTCAGGATAACTGTGCGTGCCTTTAAGAATTTTAAATTTTATTTAAAGACAGATTTTTTGCTTTACAGTGTTCTTCTGTGCTACTGCTTGTATTTTGGAAATTGCAAGCTTTAGTATGTGGCTGCAGTTTACTGTACGGAGTGCACAGTGCCAAGGCACTCTTTGGATAGAGGCACATCAGTAGGGAGTGCAGCACTAGGCACCACCCCTTGCATTAGGCTCCACCTATGCGCCTCGCATTTAACTTTGCCTATCATACTCGGCGTCTTGGACAAAGCTAGCCCTGCTCAGGGGTAGACAAAGTAGCCCATCTGCCACTGAACCACCAGAGAAAAGGATTCTCCCTTCCCTAGCTCAAGGTAAACCTCAGGAAGGGGAGAATAATTTAGTGTGTTTTTATTTCAGTCTCTATCCCCCCCTGGAAGCCCCTATGTCCTAATAACCCTACCACAGCCCCTAGGCCCTGCTACAGCTCCTAAACCCCTACCACAAACCATATGCCCTACCACAGTACCTATGCCATACTTCAGCCCCTAACCCCCATACCCCAGCTCCTATGCCCCACTACAGCCCAGAACCACGCAATACCAACCCTTATACTACAGCTCCTATCTCCTTACTGCAGCCCATATACCCTGTCCATATATCCCTATGACTTACTACAGCTCCTATGCCCTACTACATACCCTAACTCACCTGTCAATGCCCCATGCCCTTCTACAGCTCCTAAACACCCAATACCAACCCCTCTACTTCAGCTGTTAACTCCTTACTGCAGCCCCTATCCCCCCTACTGCAGCCTTTTTAACCTTGCTGCAGCCCTTAACCCCCAATTGTAGCCCATATGCCCTACTACAACCATTTACCCCTACAACAGGACCTAACACTCCCCCTACTACAGTCCTTATGCCCCACTACTGCCCCTAAACACCAACTATCCCTATGCCCTATTACAGCACCTAACCTCCCTATGCTCCACTACAGCCCTTAACTACCTATACTACAGATCCTAACACCTTACTACATTCCTTAACCCCCTACTACAGCCTTTTTAAACAAACAGCATTATTATCCCAATTGCAGCCCATATCCCCATATGCCCGGATTCCACCAACTTCAGATCCAAACCACCCCACTCCAGACTGTATTTCCCCTACTACTGTCCCTTATGCCATACTACAGCCCTTATAATCAACACCAGCCACTATTGGTCCCCAGTGGGGGCCATACCACAGCTGCAATGGCCTACTACAGCCCCTTTACACCCAATACCCCCCAATACATTATGTATTTCCTTAATACAATCCATTACTCCCTACTACAGCCCCTATCACCCCACTACAGCTCACTACCAGTACCCCTCTTGAGATTAGGTCCTGGATCTACCCCTGGCACTGATAAGCTAGTTGAGCACAAATATGGCACTAATAAGCTATTTGGACACAAAGATGACACTAATTAGCTATTTCGAGACAAAGATGGCACTGATTAGCTATTTTGGGACAAAGATGGTGCTGGGAAGCTCTGTGGGGACAAAGATGGCACTGAGGACTTGGGCACAAAGATGATATCTATAAGCTTTTTGTTGGCAAATCAGGCTCTGTATGAAGTAGGTGACATGTTATCTGGTGAAGTTGGGGGGAAAAGAGGTGGAGTGGTTTTCATAGAAAATGGATGTGTCTAGAAGTGTTATGTTTGTGAAGGGGAGGGGTTAACAATATAGCCACACACACACACACACACCTGGGGGCAGGGATTTATTTACCACAAGGCAAACAAGGCATTTGCCTAGGGTGGTGCTTTCAGGGGGGCACCAAAAAATGCCACCCCAAGCTCCCAGACAAATGCCTGCTTGCCTTGTGTTCTAGGGCTGTCCACCTTACTGTGAGTGAGTGAGTGAGTGTAGCTGTCAGTGTGTGTCTGTGAAGGTGTGTGTGTCTTTCAGTGAAAATGGGTGTGCCTGTGAGTGTGTGTATGTCATTTTATGTGTATCTGAGTGTGTGCCTGTCAGTGAGTGGGTGTGTCAGTGTGTGTCTGTCAGTGAAAGTGTGTGTTGGTTAAACAGTGTGTGCTTATGACTGTATGTGTGTGCCAATGACTGTGTATCTGTCAGTGAGTGTATATCAGTGCATGTATCGATGAGGGCATGTGTCTGTCAGTTAAAAAAGTGGCCTTGACACGAATTGGGGGGGTCAAATTTAGATTTTGGGGGTGCCCGAATTTAGTCGTGCCTAGGGCAGCACAAATCCAAAATACACCACTGCCTGAGGGGCACCAAACATATTTTTGCACCTAGGTGTCAGTGACCCTGAATTGGTCCTGACTGCCAAGTCTACAATATGTGCCTGTTACCACCACAGATGCAGTTGGGAGATGCTGGCAGGGCATTGCTTTTACCTTCTGAAGGATGGTCACTACTTTTTCTGAGTGAAAAAAGAATAGACACTGGGCAAGTGACAACTTTGATAAATATTTTTGACAACATAATTAAATAAAAAAATTAGTTAAGTTTTCTCTTTTTTTAATTTAGATATATAAGGTCAATCTGGCATCACAGAAGTCGGAATTGGCATTGCAAAAATGGCTGCTATTGTGGAGAAGACAAGACCAGACAATATTGTAGCCCTTTTTTTTGTATGTCAGCACAATCATAGCATCAGGTTTCTGCTGTTCTGGCTGTCTGAATGGCTGTCCTAAATACGTTTTGTAACTGAAATTATGACAAAATGAACAGCAACATGAACTAAATTCTGTCCCAAAAAAATCTGTCAAAGTGCTTTGGAAGAACCAAAATGTTTTGCCTTACACAAGTCTAATATTCAAACAACATGAGCTAAGAAACAGATAGCTAATTGAGCTTTATTGCTTATGTTGTAAGGCCTGTACAGTGAACATATTATTCTATAATTTGGAATGACTAACAAAAGTATTTATTTTCCATACTAGGAACCTACATAGGATTACACAAAGTGTTGTGTGCATTCATTCTAATTCAGCCCATACGTGTTATGCTAAATAAACATCTCAAGTAAAAGAGATGAATAGTCATCCATGCATACAATGTATCTATATAATTTTAAATTGTTTATTTATTTTGATAGTTTTTGTTTTACATGATCTGCGTCATTATAATTGTCCCATTATTATTTTCTGAGAACAATCAGGCTGCAATGCATGTACTGTTATTTAATTTGTAAATAATTTACCCCACACAATCAATAAAAAAAAAGGTTTCTATGGAAGCAATTAGTAAATTAGTGTAGATGAAAGTTTTCTAAAAAGTCATTAAAAAGAAATAATTGACTGTGAAAACTGCTGGTGTGGAATCTCGTTAGAACTAAAATTGGATACTGTGTCATCCCATTTAATGTTGTTTGTTATATGTTAATGTCTCTTTGTCATTATAATGGAAAAGTATGCATTATGGGAAGATTATGTCATGAAGTGGTTTTGGAAGCAAACGTTATAAAACACAGGTGCAGTGGAGTATGGGTTAAACAGGGGAGACACTTTGTGCCCTGCCACTCTAGCTGCATACTTTGCATATGCTCTCAAATATTTATACTGGCCACTTAAAAAAAAAAAAAAAAACACAGGCAAACAAACATATACTAATAAAAGAAAATAGGAGTAAAACCACTATTTCATATGCACAACACCCTGTGTCTAAAATTGTAGATTATGCTAGCTTTAGTGTACCTATAATCTTAATTTTATTAATGACAGGAGGCGAGTATTTGCTTAAGTCTCTCTTTACTAGAACTCCACAGCAGCACAGAAAAACAACCAATCAGAAAAAAGTTAGGTACTATAAAACTCCCCTCCTCATGCATGATTTCCTCTTTCAAGCTGCAACAAAAACAGAACAAAAAGCAGAAAACATAATGGGGAGAAACGAAGTCCTAGATACGATGAATACAACGATGTCCACCATCCGAGAAGAACTGCCAAACCAGATAGTGTTGATGGACTGTAAACTGAAATGAGAGAAAAAAACAGAACCAAACAGGTTGATTATCCAATGAAAAAGTACTCTGAATAAACATGTGTGCACCCAATGTAAGAACCAAAATTACCTTAAAATGAAGATATCCCAACCCTACTTATGAAAATAAACATAGATATAAGAACAGGCGACAGGTAGCAGAGACAACAAAAAGAGTTGCATACGTACCTGATTAATCCAATTTTTTAACATAAAACAAGGGTGGGAAAAGAATGGGTGGGAAATACTCGCCTCCTGTCATTAATAAAATTAAGATTATAGGTACACTAAAGCTAGCATAATCTACAATTTTATAACATGACAGGAGGCTTCGTATTTGCTGTTTTAACGCTCAGTCAACAAATCCAATGCTGTTTGTTTTGCTGGTACCTATTCTCGGAGCTACCCGAGCAATCCTAAATGGACTTTCCAACTGCGATAGATGACAATACACCTATCGATGGAGACGCCAGCTGATGAAGTATCCCAAAAACTGAAAAAACATCGTCCGTTGACAGATCCATTAGACGTGGGGACGTAACCTGTTGCCTACCAGCTGGTCCATGAGCTGACAAGCCGCCCTATTAGCCATTTCCTTGCAGTTAAAAAAAGTCAAAAGTCGTATGCGGACTTAGGGCCGCGATAAGACACTGCCACCTTGTCTCAACTCTTGATGTGCAAGGTTGCTCCACCGATCGTGCCAGGGTCACCCGGCAACGCGGCCTTGCAGGTAGATCTTCAATCTCAAGGAATGTGCCTAAGTCCACCACCAAATCGCAATAGAACCAAGTAGGATCTTTCGTTCCCTCCTGGCCTACCTGGTGAGATGTCTCATCCGAGAAAACATTTCTAATGCACGCCAGAGTGTGGTCAAACTAGCCGTATCCTAAGTGATTCCAATATTCCAAGTGGACTGTGTAATCCTCGGATGCGGAAGGGGAAAGACTCCAAAAGGACGTCCATTCAGGGTTCCGAATTGATCACGTGAGAAGGAACGGTGGTCGATAGTGTTGTCGCGAACTCGAAATTTTCGGTTCGCGAACGGCGAACGTGAACTTCCGCAAATGTTCGCGAACCGGCGAACCGCGCGAACCGCTATTTACTTCAATGGGCAGGCGAATTTTAAAAACAACAGGGACTCTTTCTGGCCACAATAGTGATGGAAAAGTTGTTTCAAGGGGACTAACACCTGGACTGTGGCATGCCAGAGGGGGATCCATGGCAAAACTCCCATGGAAAATTGCACAGTTGATGCAGAGTCTGCTTTTAATCCATAAAGGGCAGAAATCACCTAACATTGACACCTGTCCTCAAAGCCCAGCCCTGATACACACTGACACAGAGCAGAATAGAGACTGTTCCCCCTACATAGGGTCACTTGGCAGATATGGATTGACACCTGTCCTCAAAACCCCTGATACACACTGACACAGAGCAGAATAGGGACTGTTCCCCCTACATAGGGTCACTTGGCAGATATGGATTGACACCTGTCCTCAAAACCCCTGATACACACTGACACAGAGCAGAATAGGGACTGTTCCCCCTACATAGGGTCACTTGGCAGATATGGATTGACACCTGTCCTCAAAACCCCTGATACACACTGACACAGAGCAGAATAGGGACTGTTCCCCCTACATAGGGTCACTTGGCAGATATGGATTGACACCTGTCCTCAAAACCCCTGATACACACTGACACAGAGCAGAATAGGGACTGTTCCCCCTACATAGGGTCACTTGGCAGATATGGATTGACACCTGTCCTCAAAACCCCTGATACACACTGACACAGAGCAGAATAGGGACTGTTCCCCCTACATAGGGTCACTTGGCAGATATGGATTGACACCTGTCCTCAAAACCCCTGATACACACTGACACAGAGCAGAATAGGGACTGTTCCCCCTACATAGGGTCACTTGGCAGATATGGATTGACACCTGTCCTCAAAACCCCTGATACACACTGACACAGAGCAGAATAGAGACTGTTCCCTGTCCACAGAGACCATGATACACACTGACACAGAGCAGAATAGAGACTGTTCACCGTCCACAGAGACCATGATACACACTGACACAGAGCAGAATAGAGACTGTCCCCCCTACATAGGGTCACTTGGCAGGTATGGATTGACACCTGTCCTCAAAGCCCCTGATACACACTGACACAGAGCAGAATAGGGACTGTTCCTCCTACATAGGGTCACTTGGCAGGTATGGATTGACACCTGTCCTCAAAACCCCTGATACACACTGACACAGAGCAGAATAGGGACTGTTCCCCCTACATAGGGTCACTTGGTGTCAGGATCGGGACAGGGATCCAACACGCAGAGTACAAACAGTAGCCAGATACGTATACCGGACCTTAGAATGGCCGGACTAACGTAAGTAGTACAGTATAGAATGGTCAAAGACAAGCCGAGGTCGAGGGTAACAGAAGACAGGTAAGCGAGAGACAAGCCGAATCAAGGGTAACAGAGATAAGCAGAGTAAGGTAAACATGCCGGGTCAAAACCAAAAGGGATAATAGAATACACAAGCACTGAGTGACTAGAACAAGCTAGAACCACGACAGGGCAATGAGCTAATGAAATAAGCTCTGTTAAATACCCTGTTCAGAACAGTAACCACGCCTCCGAGGCGTCCTGATTGGTCCTGCAGCAATTGAGTGACAGGTCGTTCCGGAGGAGTGTCCTGATGACAACTTCCTGCCTAGATGCTGTAAAAGGCAGTCACTCCCTCGCGGCCGGCCTTGCATGACCGGATAGACCGTGGGGAAGAGAGCCATCAGGCCGTCTGGATGAAGGAACAGCTAAGTCTCTACCTCTTTCGGAGGTAGAGACCACAGGTACCCTGACACTTGGCAGATATGGACTGACATCTGTCCTCAAAACCCCTGATACACACTGACACAGAGCAGAATAGGGACTGTTCCCCCTACATAGGGTCACTTGGCAGATATATATTGACACCTGTCCTCAAAACCCCTGATACACACTGACACAGAGCAGAATAGGGACTGTTCCCCCTACATAGGGTCACTTGGCAGATATGGATTGACACCTGTCCTCAAAACCCCTGATACACACTGACACAGAGCAGAATAGAGACTGTTCCCTGTCCACAGAGACCATGATACACACTGACACAGAGCAGAATAGAGACTGTTCACCGTCCACAGAGACCATGATACACACTGACACAGAGCAGAATAGAGACTGTCCCCCCTACATAGGGTCACTTGGCAGGTATGGATTGACACCTGTCCTCAAAGCCCCTGATACACACTGACACAGAGCAGAATAGGGACTGTTCCTCCTACATAGGGTCACTTGGCAGGTATGGATTGACACCTGTCCTCAAAGCCCCTGATACACACTGACACAGAGCAGAATAGGGACTGTTCCTCCTACATAGGGTCACTTGGCAGATATGGATTGACACCTGTCCTCAAAACCCCTGATACACACTGACACAGAGCAGAATAGGGACTGTTCCCTGTCCACAGATTCCATGATACACACTGACACAGAGCAGAATAGAGACTGTTCCCCGTCCACAGAGACCATGATACACACTAGTAGGGACTGTTACCCCTACATAGGGTCACTTGGCAGGTATGGATTGACACCTGTCCTCAAAGCCCCTGATACACACTGACACAGAGCAGAATAGGGACTGTTCCTCCTACATAGGGTCACTTGGCAGGTATGGATTGACACCTGTCCTCAAAGCCCCTGATACACACTGACACAGAGCAGAATAGGGACTGTTCCTCCTACATAGGGTCACTTGGCAGATATGGATTGACACCTGTCCTCAAAACCCCTGATACACACTGACACAGAGCAGAATAGGGACTGTTCCCTGTCCACAGATTCCATGATACACACTGACACAGAGCAGAATAGAGACTGTTCCCCGTCCACAGAGACCATGATACACACTAGTAGGGACTGTTACCCCTACATAGGGTCACTTGGCAGGTATGGATTGACACCTGTCCTCAAAGCCCATGATGCACACTGGGGGGAGCTACTGTCCTCCCCAACCCCTGCGCGGTGGGTGGGGGCCATAAATCACAATGGGGGGACCTACTGTCCTCCCCCCCTCGGCCCCAACCCCTGCGCGGTGGGTGGGGGCCATAAATCACAATGGGGGGACCTACTGTCCTCCCCCCCTCGGCCCCCACCCCTGCGCGGTGGGTGGGGGCCATAAATCACCCCACAGTGTTTGGTTCTAATGAGTGCAACGTAAATGGCTGCACAGGAGCTGGCCAACTGGAGAATTCAAAAGAGAAAACATGCACTGGAACTAATCGAGAAAGAGGAAAGACAGCCATACCAGATTCAGATGACAAAGCTGACACACAAGGGGTTAATTGAAATTGATACCGTGCCCGATCAGAACTTGACCCTAGAGGATCTGTCTGATTCTGTGTGGCAGCCTCAGGATTCTCAGCAGGATTGCATCTCAGAGAAAAGGGACACAACATCCCAACACAAGAGCCACCTTTTAGATCAGGACTGCCTTATATGCAAAGGGATGATAAACCCCCCAGGTGATGCTGACTTAAGCCAATGGGTAATTACCAAGAAACCAGAGAAAATATGGAAACACCATATAACTAATGGCAATCAACATTCTTCATGCATTGAAAAGAAGAACAAGAAATTGTATGATCCAGATACTAGACTCACAGATCCAGCAGACTCAAGTGTGTGGAAGGGATTCCTTCACATGTTCTCTATAAAGCAGTTTAAAGTTACAGCCACGCCAGAGTCTGGTTGTAGCAGTCATCTTTGCCAGGATTTAACAAAGGTGTTAACATCCGAAGGATGCATTTTGCAAGAGTCTGTTTGGGAATATGTGGATCGTATCTGGCCAGAGTGCACCAAGGACATGTGTGTGATCCGACTGAATCAAAGAACGTCAAGTGATGCAGTTTCATATGCTCGGCTGTATTCTTATCTTAATCGGAAGCTGAGATATGCAATCATCAGAAGTCATGGCATGGAGGCGTTCCTAGTGCCTCTACCTGCCGGCCAACCCATCCCTCAAAGATTGCGTCCTTTGGGAGGTCCAGGTTTGGAAGACAACCATCCTATTCTGCTTCTGATCTTGCTTCTTCCAAGCCATCCTTCCTGGACAGCTTATCCCAAAAAATCTTCCAAGAAACATAAAGAAGGTTTGGATATCCCAGATGATATTTTCTCTGACATATTAGCAGATGTTGAACAAGAGGAGAGACAAATGGCCGAGCAAGGGCTCCCTCCTCCAGGTTTCCCAAATTTTGAGCAGTGGAATCAGAATTCTGAGGATACAGGAGAGGAAGTTGGCATGCCTGAGATCATGAATATGCTCCAAAATTTGAGCAATGGCCTTCAGTTCCCAGGAGAATTCTCTGTAATTATAGGAGAGAGTCAGGGTGCTAATATTATGCCACCTCTCCATGTGCCAAATACTGTTCCAGCAGGTCTCCCATATCCCTCTTTTCCATTGTATCCAGAAGCAGCCTACCCTGGCTGGCATGGTATGTTGCCCCCTACTCATGCAGTAAATCCATTGTCCATTGACCCAGCCAATCTCTTCTCTTACCCGCTTTCACAAATAATACCACCTAACTTCTTATCTGATCAACATTTTACTGCAGGACCTCAACCTTTTGCATAAATGTTGTAGTTTTGTTATATTTACGTTTTTTGTTTTTTTTTAACTGTTATGTTTTAGCGAAATATTGAAAAAAATACATGTAATGTGCTGAACATCAAAGCTGAAATTTTAATTTGTCTCAGTAAATTGAAAGCCATACTTTCTATGGGAGTTTCAAATGTTCAATAATTGTTTTCTGAAGAAAGCATAACTGTTTGTTTTTAGCAAGCAACAACCCCATATTAAGCTATTTATTCACTGAACATCTATTTGTACTGAATTGAAAACTGAATGACAAAATGTAGGCAGAAAACGAATGATTTGAATATATTCTTCAAATACCAGAATTTTTTAATTTTTAGTTCACTACTATTCTGTGTTTAGTAATGTATAAGTGTGCCAGATGTGACAAGTTTACATAGGTTAATTATAGCCACTGTTATATCTGGGCTACAAATACATGCATTTTGGCAAACACCTCAAAGCCCATGTAAGCTTTGTGTTGTTGAATTTCAGTGATTTCTTTTATGTTGCATGTGTACAGTTGTACAGTAAAATGGGTAAAGCATGGGATATGTTTTTACATTTGTATACTAAAAATGTTAATATACGTTGAAAAAAAAAAAAAAAGGACGCATGAGCCTACAGGCATTGCGCATGAGCGTCCAGTAACGTGGCAAAAAAATTCCCAGCTCCCCAGAGGCTGTCCTAGCACCCCGGTCATACAAATATTCATTAACAGCTTTTTCTTGTTGGAGCAGGCGGTCGAACATTAGGAGTGTTGAATTCCAACGTGTACGGCTGTCGCAAATCAAGCGCCTCACTGGCATGTTGTTTCGCCGCTGGATATCGGCAAAGTGAGCCATGGCCGTGTAGGAACGCCTGAAATGGCCACACACCTTCCTGGCCTGCTTCAGGACGTCCTGTAAGCCTGTGTACTTATGCACAAAGCGTTGTACGATCAGATTACACACATGTGCCATGCACGGCACATGTGTCAACTTGCCCAACTTCAATGCCGCTATCAAATTTTTTCCATTGTCACACACCACTTTGCCGATATCCAGTTGCTGCGGAGTCAGCCACTTTTCCACCTGTGCGTTCATGGCGGACAGGAGTGCTTGTCCGGTGTGACTCTCTGCTTTCAAGCAAGTCAAACCCAAGACGGCGTGACACTGCCGTATCCGGGATGTGGAATAGTACCTGGGGAGCTGGGGGGGTGCCGTTGATGTGGAGCAAGAAGCAGCGGCACAAGAGGACTCAGCCGAGGAGGTTATGGAAGAGGATGGAGTAGGAGGAGTAGAGGAGGTGGCAGCAGGACTGCCTGCAATTCGTGGCGGTGTCACCAACTCCTCTGCAATGCCACGCATTCCTTGCTTGTCAGCCGTCAGCAGGTTTACCCAATGCGCAGTGTAGGTGATATACCTGCCCTGACCATGCTTTGCAGACCAGGTATCAGTGGTCAGATGGACCCTTGCCCCAACACTGTGTGCCAGACATGCCATGACTTCCTTTTGCACAATCGAGTACAAGTTGGGGATTGCCTTTTGTGAAAAGAAATTCCGGCCGGGTACCTTCCACTGCGGTGTCCCAATAGCTACAAATTTTTTGAACGCCTCAGACTCAACCAGATTGTATGGTAAAAGCTGGCGGGCTAATAGTTCGGACAAGCCAGCTGTCAGACGCTGGGCAAGGGGGTGACTTGGTGACATTGGCTTCTTACGCTCAAACATGTCCTTGACAGACACATGACTGTGGGCAGATGAGCGGGAACTGCTCAAGGCGGGAGACGGAGTGGCGGATGGTTGAGAGGGGGCAAGAAGGACAGCAGTGGTTGACGTGGCTGAAGATGCAGGACCAGGAGGAGGATGGCGGCTTAGAGTAGGCGTGCTGCTTGTACTCATGTGTTGATCCCATAGGCGTTTGTGATGTGAGATCATGTGCCTACGCAAAGCAGTTGTACCTAGGTGGGTGTTGGACCTCCCACGACTCAGTTTCCTTTGGCACAGGTTGCAAATGGCATCGCTGTTGTCAGAGGCAGACACACAAAACAATGCCACACTGCTGAGCTCTGCAATGACGGCGTTCTGGTGGTGGACACAGCATGCGTTGATTGGCGTGCTGTCGGGCTGACCCTGGGTGCCGATGCATGCTGTCTGACTGTGCCACTAGCTCTTTGTGACGACCCCCCCCTGCTTCCAACTCGTCTCCTCCTCCTCTCTGTCTCCCCATCTGAACTTTCGCCCTGTTCTTCTTCTTGCCGAGCGGGCACCCACGTGACATCCATGGACGCATCGTCATCATCAACCGCTTCGCTTGTATCTGACAACTCAGAAAAGGAAGCAGCAGCGGGTACAACATCATCATCATCACACCGTACCTCCATGTGTTTAATGCTGCCTGCCTGAGACATATCCCTGTTATCTACATCCTCTAGCAATAATGGTTGCGCATCACTCATTTCTTCAAACGGGTGTGTGAATAACTCCTCTGACATACCAAGTAAAGCGGCTGTGGTGCTAGTTTTGGTGGTGGCGGCAGGCGGGTGAGTGCTATCTTGAGAGGTGCCTGAAGCTAAGCTGGAGGAGGATGGTGCGTCAAGGTTCCGAGCAGAGGCTGTACAAAATTGGGTGTCCTGTGTAAGCCAGTCAACTATGTCCTCAGAACTTTTCAAGTTCAGGGTACGTGGCTTCTGAAAACTGGGCATTATTCTAGGGCAAAAGGGAATCACAGCACCACGACCACGACGGCCCCTGCGGGGTGGCCTGCCTCTGCCTGTCATTTTTTGGCGGATTAGTGGTACTATGCGTGCAAGCTACTGTGAGACCAGATATGATTGGCAATGTGAACTGTAACAGTTCTGCAGAGCACACACTGTAGGCCTGAGACACCCGCTTGAAGACAAGTAAATGCTATTCAATCTATAACAGTGAAAAATAAATTTTGGTTTTAAAAGCACGCTATAGAGACACCAGATATGATTGGCAATGTGCACTGGAACAGTTCTGCAGAGCACACACTGTAGGCCTGAGACACCCGCTTGAAGACAAGTAACTGCTATTCAATCTATGACAGTGAAAAATAAATTTTGGTTTTAAAAGCACGCTATAGAGACACCAGATATGATTGGCAATGTGCACTGGAACAGTTCTGCAGAGCACACGCTGAAGGAAGGACTGACAGAGCCGCTTGAAGACAAGTAACTGCTATTCAATCTATAACAGTGAAAAACAAATTTTGGTTTTAAAAGCACGCTATAGAGACACCAGATATGATTGGCAATGTGCACTGGAACAGTTCTGCAGAGCACACACTGTAGGCCTGAGACACCCGCTTGAAGACAAGTAACTGCTATTCAATCTATAACAGTGAAAAACAAATTTTGGTTTTAAAAGCACGCTATAGAGACACCAAATATGATTGGCAACTGTCAAAGCACGCTGGAACAGGTCTACAGAGCACACGCTGAAGTAGGCCTGACACCCAGACGCTTGCAGACAACTAACTGATCTTCTATTACAGTGAAAAAAAATGATTTCTTTAAAATCTAAAGCTTAAGCTATTGTTAAAACAGATATGAGTGGTGGCACTGACTGTGCAAATGGGCAAGGCATCCAACCTGACACAGAAGCTGGCAGGCAGGCAACTGCTCTTCTATTACAGTGAAAAAAAATTATTTATTTTAAATCTAAAGCTTAACCAATTGTTAAAACAGATATGAGTGGTGGCACTGGGCAAGTGGGCACAGTATCCAATGTGAACCTCACACAGAAGCTGGCAGGCAGGCAACTGCTCTTCTATTACAGTGAAAAAAAATATATATATTTTTTTAATATTTAGTTTTTATTGAAGGTTTTCAAGGTTATGATTCCAGTACATAGTTGGTTCATATAAGAAACATAACTGAGTATACAAAAGATGTATGGTTTGAGTTTTACAGTGGTTAGTAAAGTATCACAATGTCTATGTCTGTTTTAATTTACACTTTAACATTTCACTCTCATTGCACTGTGGTGGTCTGTTATTTCCTTCAGTAGGATATGTGGTAATATGAAAAATTAACTCAACAAATGTATTTACACAAACAGATTTTCAGACAACCACAGAGATTCCTCTTTAACGCTGTTATATATGTTGTTTCCTGTCAGGGTATAAAAATTCCTTTCTTGCACCAATCCCTCTTTTGGTACCTCTTATGTCTCTCGAGATTTCCCTCCCCTGTACCACTTATTCCAAACATCCCATACCTCTCTAAACTTTTCTGTGGCTTTAGCGGACTCAGTGGACATTTTCTCATAGATATAGAATTGTTGGACCTTGTCTATTAGTTGTTGTTTATTTGGGCACCTGTGTGATTTCCAATTTAAGGCAATTAGGTGTCTGGCAGCCATGAAGATTATACCTACTAGTTGGGTATGGTTCTGGTGGGTGTTATCGGGAAATCGCAATAGCAGGCAGGATGCCATGTCCATGGGGAAGTTGTTAATTGCGAGTTCAGTTAATAGGGTTTGAACGTCCCCCCAGAGCGGTTGTATCCCCTCACATTTCCACCATACGTGTGGCAAAGTCCCTTCTTCTATATCGCATCTCCAGCATTTGGATGAGACATCTGGATATATTTTGTGTAGCCTATCGGGGGTCATATACCACCTATAAAGTAATTTGCGGTGTGCTTCAATATGTGAGTAACACTTGGTCCACTTTCTGATCGCATTGAGGGCAAGAAGCCACTCCTCCTCAGTTAATGTGATTCCCCCCTCTGCTTCCCAATGTTGTTTGCATGCCAGTGGTTTCTGTGGGACTAGTTCTAGCAATGCCTTGTAGCAAAGTGAGAGGGCCTTGGGTTTCATTGGGGCAGTCCAACATCTGTGAGGTATTAATCTAGCTGCAATCGTAGTGGCAAGTGAGGTGGGTGCTGTAGTCTGAACGTGGGCTGTAATAGTGTGTTTCAATTGTAAGTAGGGGAAGATATCCTTTTCTGGGATTCCCCATTTAGCTTGTATATCGGGGAAGTCCATGATTTGTTGACTTTTACATATTTTATGAATTTGGGATATGCCCAACCGTGTCCATCTAGCTAGAGGAATTGTGGGGTTCACCGCTTGAAGTGCGGTTAGGGGAGCTTCTGGGTGGAAGAGCTTCTTCCAGCCCAGGGAGGACATGTAGATATCCCATACTCTGATCGATGCTTTTGTGGTAGGGTAAAGATCTACTTTAGGGCCTCTTAGGGAGCGTGGTGTCCACATGTAATTAGTTAGGGATGTGTGTTGGACTTGATCTTGTTCCATATCTACCCACTGTGTTGTTCCTCTTTGGGCGTGTAGGTGGATGTTCGTTGCGAGTAGAGAGGCTTTGTAATAAAGTCCAATGTTAGGTAGTCCTATTCCTCCCCTTTTTGTCGTCTGCTGTAAAAGGCCCAGGGGTAGTCTGGGTCTTTTGCCTCCCCAAATGAAGGAGCTACAAGTGGCCTGCAGTACTTTAAAGATTACAGTTTGGACCTCTATTGTGAGCATGCGGAATATGTACAATAACCTCGGTAGGAGCATCACCTTATAAGCATTTACACGGCCTAGCCATGACATTTTTGCGTTCTTCCATTTGTGCAATTCTGTATTGCACATATGTATGAGGGGCTTGTAATTGAGTTTTATTATATTGCTAACAGAGGTGGCGATTTTAACTCCTAAATATGTTATGGATGTCGACCTCCAGTCCAGGTCAAAGGAATTTTTAAGCGCAGTTACGGTCAGGTTTGATAAGTTGATCGGTAAGGCTTGCGTTTTTTCTTTGTTTAGGCGGTAATAAGAGACTGTACCGAAGTCGGTCAGTAATGTCAGCAGTTGGGGTAATGATTGTTCAGGATGTGAGATAGTAACAAAGATGTCGTCTGCGAACATCGCTAGACAGTATTCCCTGTCTTTCAGTTTGATGCCTGATATGGAGTGGTGTTGTCTTATCTTCCAAGCTAATGGTTCTAGGGAAAGTATGTATAGTAAAGGGGACAATGGGCATCCCTGACGTGTCCCATTTGTTATGTGGAATATTCGCGATAGGAAGCCTCCATGAGAGACCCTAGCGCTGGGTTTCGCGTATAGCGCCATTATCCCCTTGATAGCCCCTTCGGGGAATTGATATTTGCGTAATACCTCCGTCATGTACTGCCAGTTTAGCCTATCGAAGGCCTTTTCGGCGTCTAACGCTAGGAAAAGACCTCCGAGGCGCCCCTTTTCCATTCCCGCTATGATATTTAATACTTTCCTTGAGTTGTCGGAGCCCTGTCTACCCCTTACGAATCCCGACTGGTCATTGTGCACTAATTTTTGTAGGAGCGGTGCCAGCCGTTCGCTAAACAGTTTGGCATAGATTTTGGCATCACTATTAAGCAGTGAAATAGGCCTGAAGTTCTTACATTGGTCTTTGCTTTTGCCTGGTTTAGGAAGCGTGGATACGTGTGCCATTGTCACTTCTTCAGGCAATGCTCCCTCTTCTCTGCAGTGATTGAATATTGCCTGGAGAGGTTGAATTAGCGTGGGTAGGAAAGTACGATAATATATATTAGATAGACCATCAGGGCCTGGAGATTTGTGTGGTGGGAGTGCGGAGACCACTGAAGTGATCTCTTCTAATGTGAAGGGCTTATCAAGCTGTTCTGTGTCTGTGATAGATAGAGTTGGGAGGTCTATGCCTAATAGGAAGGTGTCAATGTCTGCTTTGGAGGGGCGGATGGTCTGTTGGTCATCTTTCAGGTTATAAAGTTTCTCATAATAGTGTGCAAATTCGTCTACTATTCCTTGTGGGTTTAGGATGGTGGCACCTTTGGGGTTTTTTATGGATGCTATCTTGGAGCTAGCAGCCCTCTGTTTTAATTGGGCGGCCAGCTTGGCTCCGGCTTTATTATCTGCTGCAAAAAAGCCATGTTTGTGCCTGTGTGTGAGAAAGGTCGTTTTTGCTCATTCCAGATCCCGTAATTGTGATTGTAATGATAATAGTTTAGCGTGAGTGGTTGCTGTGGGAGAATGCTTGTTCGAGTGTGTTAGGGCGGTTAATTCTGAAAGTATGGCCGTGTATGCTGCGAGCCTCTTTTTTTTTGCAAAGCTAGCATGCTTTATCAAACAGCCTCTTATGAAGGCTTTGTGTGCCAACCAGATTTGGGGGAGAGGAGAGTCCGGAGTCTTGTTCTCTTTAAAATAAAACTGTAGATCCTGTTCTATTTGCTTGACAATGTCAGGGTCTGTTAGTAGTCGTTCATTTAGTCTCCAGCTGGACCTTCCTGTGTTTGGGAATTGTTCTCTGAAATGTAACGTAATAGGGGCATGATCGGACCAAGTGATTAATCCTATATCGGTATGTTCAACTTTCATAAGGGAAGAGGAGTGTAATAGGAATCTATCAATTCTCGAGTAGCTATTATGAGCTGCGGTATGGCATGTATAATCCCTTTCCGTGGGATGATTAATTCGCCACGGATCTACGAGGTTGTGTGCATTTAATTTGTTGCGTATTGCCGTGGTCAGTTTGGACCTGCTCTTTAGTGTTTGTGCGGTCAGGTTCGGGCCTCCCGAGGAGTCTAAATCGCTATCCAACAAGAAGTTCGTGTCACCCCCAATTATTACTTCCCCTAGTGAGTGAGCATACATCAATCCCATCAAAACATCAACAAAATCACCTTGGTTAACATTAGGACCATAGACATTAATTATAGTGTATACATTATTATTCAAAGAGCATTGTAGGATAAGATAACGTCCTTGTTTATCCCCAATTTTGCGTATTAAGGAGAAGGCCACCTCTTTACTGATGAGGATAGATACTCCTCTCTTTTTCGCGGAGTAGCAGGAGTGGAAATCTATGGGATACTGTGGGGAATTAAATTTCGGTTGTTTACTCCATAAAAAATGGGTTTCTTGGTACAGCATTACATGGGCACCCAGTGATTTGGCTTCGCGTAAGGCTAAGCGGCGTTTATAAGGGGAATTTAACCCTTTGGCATTCAGGGAGCATATTTTGAGTGCCATCTAGGTGGTGGGTTTGGTTGTGGCCGTTCTGGTAGCTGGGGTGTCTTTTTTTTTTTTTTTTTTTTACGGTCATACCCCTGTCTATGGAGCCAGCTGGTGGTAGCGGCATGGGACTGATTATCCGTGGGTCTGATTTTGAAAGAAATAATATGCAAAAGGAAAAAAAAATCAATAAAACACTTGGACCTTAGGTCAACTATGTACATTATTCCGTTCACTGCGCCCTGGTAGTGCAGTGTCACTTATAACGGATTCTCTAGTGGCTCTGAGTCGCAGCCACTTGGGGTAAAGAATTTTGAATATCAGGTTTAACAGCAACAAAGGTAAAACGGTTGCTAAGTGTCGTAGGTTAGCTCTCGACAGGTGCGAGTAAGCTATAAGTCCGGCATGGTAGAATAAGGAAAGGATATGTGTGAATACAGTTTATGTATACGACCTGTCCTTTATATATGCAGTACAGTCCATGGGCAGTTAGGTGTCCTGGGCCTTCTTGTGGTAACTGTGTGAGCTCGTGGAGCGCAGCCTTTTCTGCCACTCGTTGTGGAGCTTGATTGTAGATCCGTTTTCTGTGGATCGGAGGTGGACATCGGGTAGAGGGATGTTCCAATCCTGCAACTGTTCCTTGCCCGATTCCGGATCAAGGATCTGGTTTTCTATGCCATTACGTTTGACCAGTAGTTTAGTCGGGAAGCCCCATTTATATTGCACCTCCGCTGCCCTTAGGGCCGCTGTAATGTGCGCAAAGGAGCGCCTTTTGATCATGGTTGCAGAGGATAAATCAATAAACAATTTAATTTGGGAGAATTGTCCAGGAGGCTGTGTCTGGCGTCTGGATGCTTGCATGATGCGCTCTTTCGTGGTAAAATAATGAATGCGTGTAATAACATCTCTCGGTATCGTTGTTGGCAGGTGCTTTGGCTTGGGGAGACGGTGTGTTCTATCCAAAATCAGTTCACTGTCAGTCAGAGTAGGGACATATGCCTTAAAGAGATCTTGCACATATTGGGACAGCTCCTGGGAGCTGATTGATTCTGGTACTCCCCGAATCCGAATGTTGTTACGGCGGTCTCTATCTTCGTGATCTGCAATTTTAGCTTCTAGGCGTTGAACTTTATCGCAGAGTGCTGTATGGGCTTCAGATAGACCATTATGTGCGTCAATTATGTCCTCTGCCTGTTCCTCCAGGCGAGCTGTCCTTTCACCCAGTGCATGTATGTCTGCCCTGATTTCTGCAGCAACTTGTTGTAAGTCTGTCTTAAAGGAGCATTGAAAGCCAGAGAGCATGTCATGTAGGGAGGCATTGGTGACCGGAGTGTGCATGTTGTCAGTGGTGTGATTAGACTCACCCATTGTTGCACACGTGGCTGGGGATTGAGGCCGGCCGGCGCCATTTTGTTCCTCTGCTCCACTCTTCGGCGACGCTGCTACTTGTAGTTGAAGCGTTTTCTGCTTGAATTTTTTGGCGACTTTAGTGGACATGGTGTTGTGAAGGTATACCTTCGTTTTGGGCTTGGTTGCCGGTAATTAAACGCTGTATTTTCACGCTGTTGCACCCGTCGACGGGAGAGCTCCGTGATCAGGCGACTGCTCTCATTCGCCGCTAAGCCACGCCCCCAAAAATATTTATTTTAAATGTAAAGCTTAACCAATTGTTAAAACAGATATGAGTGGTGGCACTGGGCAAGTAGGCACAGTATCCAATGTGAACCTCACACAGAAGCTGGCAGGCAGGCAACTGCTCTTCTATTACAGTGAAAAAAAAAAATTATTTTAAATGTAAAGCTTAACCAATTGTTAAAACAGATATGAGTGGTGGCACTGGGCAAGTAGGCACAGTATCCAATGTGAACCTCACACAGAAGCTGGCAGGCAGGCAACTGCTCTTCTATTACAGTGGAAACAAAATTTTGGTTGTAAAAGCACGCTATAGAGACACCAGATATGAGTGGCAACTGTCAAAGTACGCTGGCACAGGTCTGCAGAGCACACGCTAAAGTAGGCCTGACACCCAGACGCTTGCAGACAACTAACTGATCTTCTATTACAGTGAAAAAAAATGATTTCTTTAAAATCTAAAGCTTAAGCTATTGTTAAAACAGATATGAGTGGTGGCACTGACTGTGCAAATGGGCAAGGCATCCAATCTGACACAGAAGCTGGCAGGCAGGCAACTGCTCTTCTATTACAGTGAAAACAAATTATTTATTTTAAATCTAAAGCTTAACCAATTGTTAAAACAGATATGAGTGGTGGCACTGGGCAAGTGGGCACAGTATCAAATGTGAACCTCACACAGAAGCTGGCAGGCAGGCAACTGCTCTTCTATTACAGTGAAAAAAATTATTTATTTAAAATCTAAAGCTTAACCAATTGTTAAAACAGATATGAGTGGTGGCACTGGGCAAGTGGGCACAGTATCCAATGTGAACCTCACACAGAAGCTGGCAGGCAGGCAACTGCTCTTCTATTACAGTGAAAAAAATTATTTATTTAAAATCTAAAGCTTAACCAATTGTTAAAACAGATATGAGTGGTGGCACTGACTTTACAAATGGGCAAGGCATCCAACCTGACACAGAAGCTGGCAGGCAGGCAACTGCTCTTCTATTACAGTGAAAACAAATTATTTATTTTAAATGTAAAGCTTAACCAATTGTTAAAACTGATATGAGTGGTGGCACTGGCCAAATAGGCACAGTATCCAATGTGTACCTCACACAGAAGCTGGCAGGCAGGCACCTGCAATTACATTACACAGGAAAAAAAAAGCAGCCTGATGTTATAGCCCTAAAAAGGGCTTTTTGGGGTGCTGTCCTTACAGCAGAGATCAGATTAGTCCTTCAGGATTGTAGTGGACACTGAATACCCTAGCCTAGCTATCAATTTCCCTATCTAATCAGCAGCAGCTAAACTTAATTAGACCATATTAATCAAAGGGTTCACTATAGCATGGACACGATGTACTTGGCTCCAAACAAAGTAGAGGAGAGGATGGTTGAAAAAAAAAGGGGGGGGGGGCTTGTCTAAAAATGGTACATTTAGGGGCAATACCGCCAAAATGGGCTGAAGTGTTAGAATCGCTACACACAAGTAACTATCCAGCTTGTTGTATATTGTAGCTGTTATGTAAGCATCAAATGCTTCAAAGAACTAACTGCCAAATCATTCAATTACCAAAGTTATAGAAGTATGTTAAAAAACAATATCCGGTCACACAGTCACAGGCTGCCACTAACCTGTTAATGATTCCAAAACCCCTATATCCTGATGATGCTTCAAGGCAGCCTGCCTCGTAAACCCCACTTCCACGTCAAATAAAACAACCTCTTGCAGACTAACTCTCCCAGAACCTAAAATCAAATGTAGAACATCGGCACCAAAAGCGCTCGACAAGCGTTTCGGCTTAAGAATACGTCTTTGTTGAGAGCTAAGTGTCAAGTGCAGAAAATTGGACTAGTGGTTCAGATGGAGAATAACATGTATAAAAAGGGAGGGGGTCCTACCTTTATTGAACCTAAAGGGAAACAAAAATAGAAGGAATAAATAATAGAGAAGTAATGGCAAAAAATGATGTCTATCCAAATCATACACAAGGACATATATATATATATATATATATATATATATATATATATACAAACAGCAAAAAATCTGTATAAAGTCCAGCTAAACAAGCTGAAAAAATAATAAAGATGTTCACCTGCCTAAACAGTTGGCTGGCATCTACAGAGGTAAAACGTCAAGGGAGGGGAGACACAGAAAGGACCCCCCTCATTCCCTACTGCCGAACTCAAAGGTAAAGGCTATCCCTGTAATACCTCGGCACTGTGGGGCAGCCACCGGTCTCACGTCACTTGAAGCTTTATCATGCAAACTCCTCTAATCATATTCCACAACCCCAACGCAAAGGTGATTGGTACCACAAACTCAAATAGCATGAATCCTATTGGATCTATAAATTAAAAACCCTCTCTCCGCAGGGCTTGAATGAGGGCTTCTCCTTTTCTGATTTCCTATAGCCCATATAATTCTCTGATGGTGGTTCCTTTTGGGACATTATCCCTATACACCATTATTTTTAGAAACTGTAAATAGTCGATGCTTTGATGATAGACAAAGAAAGAGACGAGAAAAGATGGAGCCTTTAATGACTGGTATCTCCGTGTGGGGGTAACCCCTGTATAAAGTAGAATAGAAAAAAAAAGGAGAAAATTGGAGGTAACAGTACTAAATGGTTAAAAAACCGGGGAATCACTTTGATGGTATGGAAAATAAAGAAATGGATGGAATAAAACATCACTTTTAATCTTGTAGCTAAAAACCCTTAAATATAAGGGCTAGATATATATCTATTTAACACACTGGCACTCAAATACTAAATAAAGAAAATTAAGGTGAATAACATAAACTCAAATTGTGTAAATTGTAATGTCCAGAGATCGTCTTATTGCAGGACTTAACAATATTGTTTGCAGTTTAATACTGAAAAGTAAGTCTGGAATACAATTGTTATATAAATTCTTCAATATAACCTAAGTGGACAAAAGTAAGCAACTAAGAACAGGACTGTAATGTGGTAGTTAAATGGTTAACCACACTATCTAAAGGGTTTGTGTGTAAAACACACATTGTTCCAAGCAAGGAGATACTTTTAGCGAGGAACAGTGTCTAAATATTTATAACTCTAATGTCGGTCTGCTAGGTTGGCAACGGAATGTGAGGTTTCGTCAGGATAGCTTAAATCACTGATAGTTTAGTGTCCACGTAAACTGCCAGATAATTGATAACATTATCAGCCATAGAATGTGTGCACTGGCTACCGATATTTATACCTAAGAGCAGTCTGTCACAGCTATCTCTAGAGGTAACTGTGTAGCAGATACAGCTGATAGATTCAAGATGAATAGTATCAAAGAAATTGTAACAATATTGTTAAGACACTCACAGCTTAAACCGCCATTTAGCCGATCTTCCCCCTTTCAGAGACACAGGCTCTATTACAGTGGACCGCCAAACTCCCGAACAGAGTGCAAGGTAATGCGGTAAATCCACGAACAAAGAATCAGCCGAACTCCTTCCACGGCTAAAACAGGCAAAATAAATACTTCCAAGTAGCAATCCCCCCATACATGAGACCAAGCTCCGTCTTGAGGGTAAAACAGGAATCTGATTTAATGAGGGCTACCTGCCCGTTATTTATGCAGGTCTCCCACCTGGTGGACACTCCCCTAGGGGACCAGATGGAAGACTGGGACACATATCTTACAGTAGCCAATCACAGTGGCCCGGGTTTAAACACTCCCCTTTACACAAGTAAATCCCTCCTCTCTATCCTGGAGATAATTGGGAAGAAATCCAATTATCTGCAAGGATAGAGGCAAACCGCCATCTTACATTTTATATAAAAAAACACATAAAAAGGGGCGTGGCCGGACGCGGAGCTGAATGGACGTGCACTAATCCAGCTCCCTGAGCCCTGAGATACAATCCACAGCCCAAATAAGCATAACTCTTCACAAGGGGCTGTCCACAAGACACCAGGATCGAAATCTGGACCGCTTACCCGTTATTTCCGCGATTCCTCAGACCACAAGGACGAAACCGCGAGCCTCAAAATGGCGGCGGAATCAGAACCCACTAGCCCTGCTTCGTCTGTGGGCTCATGCAACACACAAACGCCCATACAGGACCAGGAGATAAAAGAACTACTGAGGAATCTACCTTCCAAAGCAGACCTGGCCAACATGATTGGGAAATTGGAGGCCTCCTTCCAGGCAAAGGTAGACGCAGTGGGGGCAGACATACAGCAAGTAAGCCTTAAAGTCACAGACCCCGAAGAGGAGAGGGATGTGATGCAAGCCCAAATTACAAATAACTCCTCTACACTGGAGGCTCACTCCCACACTCTATCTGCCTTTCAAAGACAACTAGATGACTTAGACAATAGGAGCCGCAGAAATAACTTAAGAATCAGGGGTCTCCCGGAAATACAGGGGGAAGATATAATGGCCACCCTGACAGACCTATTCAATCTTATCATAGGGGATCCCACTGATACCACCATTATAATGGACAGAGCACACAGATCACTACGTCCAAGAGGGGCTGTTTCTGAAGCACCACGCGATGTCATCTGCAAGCTTCACTACTTTACAGTAAAGGAGACCATAATCAGGGCACTCAGAGACACCTCCCAGCCTCTGCTTTTTCATGAACATCATATACAGATCTTTCCGGACCTTTCCTGGTTCACACTCCAAGCGAGGCGAGCCCTGAAACCCATTACAGAACACCTGCGCAACCGTAATATACGTTATAGATGGGGCTACCCCTTTGCTCTTATAGTTAATAGCAAGGGGACTACATATTCCATCGCATCCCACCAAGATGTCAGACCATTCTTACAGGCACTAGACTTACTGGATATAAATATCCTGGACTGGTATGTCCCACAACCTAACCAAGACGCTACCATCTTGCCCCAAAGACAAAGGTGGAACACTCCGGCTAAAAGGCGAAGAGCGGACCAGCGGTTCTTCTCCTCCAGAGGGCGAACTGCAGGGCCTCCAGGCAGGGACCTGCAACAAAATGCATAAGAACATCCACACACTGCTACTCCCCTTCCCCATACCTGACCGCCACTTATCCCTTCACAGATAATGGCAGCACAGAACAACGATACGCCCAAGATATGGTCACATAATAACGCAGGAGTGGCAGTGAATGCGGACGGAGAACTCCTAACTAGCGGACTTTGAACCGGACTCCCCCCTTCCTCCTCATTGCTACATCTACATTCCCCCAGGACACCGGGGACTACACCACATGGAGACAAAGGCAGAGATTACATATAGGAAGGCTTCAATGCCCCTGGGACTTTCACCACCAGCCATATGGACCGCCCCTGAAATAACTACCTACGCATGAAGGAGAGCACTTTGGATCACTCTATGAGCTTATCTTTCTGTCATGGGGGACACTGGCAGGTCACGGACTGATTCGTAAATAGCACACTAAGGGGATCCTGACACCCGACGGTTTCGTTTGGGACGAACATCAGGTCGTATGTCCCATCGCACCCTTACACTTAAAAGTGCAATTAACTACTGTATATAATGGTCGGACGTGTTGAATAGTTCACACCCGTCTGCATTTACTGTCACAACCTATAAATGGTATCTGTTGTTTTGGACCTGCTGTTACCCCAAACCTACCCCCTCCCTCTCTCGTTCCCTTTCCCCCTCCCCCCTCCACTCCCCCCCTCTATTTTCCTTGCCCTTTCCTTGTACCCCTTAACCCATGACCTCTTAAAGAAAATGCTTAACTTTTAAGGATTGTAATCTCGGGTTCTAGCCTAGCTACCTACCCGAATAGTTTGTGTGTCCTGACTCTTGCACAGAGACAGGATAAATATTGTACAAAGGTTTACCTTTTATTCAACACATTATATAGTTGTTGAATTAGCGTGGGTAGGAAAGTACGATAATATATATTAGATAGACCATCAGGGCCTGGAGATTTGTGTGGTGGGAGTGCGGAGACCACTGAAGTGATCTCTTCTAATGTGAAGGGCTTATCAAGCTGTTCTGTGTCTGTGATAGATAGAGTTGGGAGGTCTATGCCTAATAGGAAGGTGTCAATGTCTGCTTTGGAGGGGCGGATGGTCTGTTGGTCATCTTTCAGGTTATAAAGTTTCTCATAATAGTGTGCAAATGTGTCTACTATTCCTTGTGGGTTTAGGATGGTGGCACCTTTGGGGTTTTTTATGGATGCTATCTTGGAGCTAGCAGCCCTCTGTTTTAATTGGGCGGCCAGCTTGGCTCCGGCTTTATTATCTGCTGCAAAAAAGCCATGTTTGTGCCTGTGTGTGAGAAAGGTCATTTTTGCTAATTCCAGATCCCGTAATTGTGATTGTAATGATAATAGTTTAGCGTGAGTGGTTGCTGTGGGAGAATGCTTGTTCGAGTGTGTTAGGGCGGTTAATTCTGAAAGTATGGCCGTGTATGCTGCGAGCCTCTTTTTTTTTGCAAAGCTAGCATGCTTTATCAAACAGCCTCTTATGAAGGCTTTGTGTGCCAACCAGATTTGGGGGAGAGGAGAGTCCGGAGTCTTGTTCTCTTTAAAATAAAACTGTAGATCCTGTTCTATTTGCTTGACAATGTCAGGGTCTGTTAGTAGTCGTTCATTTAGTCTCCAGCTGGACCTTCCTGTGTTTGGGAATTGTTCTCTGAAATGTAACGTAATAGGGGCATGATCGGACCAAGTGATTAATCCTATATCGGTATGTTCAACTTTCATAAGGGAAGAGGAGTGTAATAGGAATCTATCAATTCTCGAGTAGCTATTATGAGCTGCGGTATGGCATGTATAATCCCTTTCCGTGGGATGATTAATTCGCCACGGATCTACGAGGTTGTGTGCATTTAATTTGTTGCGTATTGCCGTGGTCAGTTTGGACCTGCTCTTTAGTGTTTGTGCGGTCAGGTTCGGGCCTCCCGAGGAGTCTAAATCGCTATCCAACAAGAAGTTCGTGTCACCCCCAATTATTACTTCCCCTAGTGAGTGAGCATACATCAATCCCATCAAAACATCAACAAAATCACCTTGGTTAACATTAGGACCATAGACATTAATTATAGTGTATACATTATTATTCAAAGAGCATTGTAGGATAAGATAACGTCCTTGTTTATCCCCAATTTTGCGTATTAAGGAGAAGGCCACCTCTTTACTGATGAGGATAGATACTCCTCTCTTTTTCGCGGAGTAGCAGGAGTGGAAATCTATGGGATACTGTGGGGAATTAAATTTCGGTTGTTTACTCCATAAAAAATGGGTTTCTTGGTACAGCATTACATGGGCACCCAGTGATTTGGCTTCGCGTAAGGCTAAGCGGCGTTTATAAGGGGAATTTAACCCTTTGGCATTCAGGGAGCATATTTTGAGTGCCATCTAGGTGGTGGGTTTGGTTGTGGCCGTTCTGGTAGCTGGGGTGTCTTTTTTTTTTTTTTTTTTTACGGTCATACCCCTGTCTATGGAGCCAGCTGGTGGTAGCGGCATGGGACTGATTATCCGTGGGTCTGATTTTGAAAGAAATAATATGCAAAAGGAAAAAAAAATCAATAAAACACTTGGACCTTAGGTCAACTATGTACATTATTCCGTTCACTGCGCCCTGGTAGTGCAGTGTCACTTATAACGGATTCTCTAGTGGCTCTGAGTCGCAGCCACTTGGGGTAAAGAATTTTGAATATCAGGTTTAACAGCAACAAAGGTAAAACGGTTGCTAAGTGTCGTAGGTTAGCTCTCGACAGGTGCGAGTAAGCTATAAGTCCGGCATGGTAGAATAAGGAAAGGATATGTGTGAATACAGTTTATGTATACGACCTGTCCTTTATATATGCAGTACAGTCCATGGGCAGTTAGGTGTCCTGGGCCTTCTTGTGGTAACTGTGTGAGCTCGTGGAGCGCAGCCTTTTCTGCCACTCGTTGTGGAGCTTGATTGTAGATCCGTTTTCTGTGGATCGGAGGTGGACATCGGGTAGAGGGATGTTCCAATCCTGCAACTGTTCCTTGCCCGATTCCGGATCAAGGATCTGGTTTTCTATGCCATTACGTTTGACCAGTAGTTTAGTCGGGAAGCCCCATTTATATTGCACCTCCGCTGCCCTTAGGGCCGCTGTAATGTGCGCAAAGGAGCGCCTTTTGATCATGGTTGCAGAGGATAAATCAATAAACAATTTAATTTGGGAGAATTGTCCAGGAGGCTGTGTCTGGCGTCTGGATGCTTGCATGATGCGCTCTTTCGTGGTAAAATAATGAATGCGTGTAATAACATCTCTCGGTATCGTTGTTGGCAGGTGCTTTGGCTTGGGGAGACGGTGTGTTCTATCCAAAATCAGTTCACTGTCAGTCAGAGTAGGGACATATGCCTTAAAGAGATCTTGCACATATTGGGACAGCTCCTGGGAGCTGATTGATTCTGGTACTCCCCGAATCCGAATGTTGTTACGGCGGTCTCTATCTTCGTGATCTGCAATTTTAGCTTCTAGGCGTTGAACTTTATCGCAGAGTGCTGTATGGGCTTCAGATAGACCATTATGTGCGTCAATTATGTCCTCTGCCTGTTCCTCCAGGCGAGCTGTCCTTTCACCCAGTGCATGTATGTCTGCCCTGATTTCTGCAGCAACTTGTTGTAAGTCTGTCTTAAAGGAGCATTGAAAGCCAGAGAGCATGTCATGTAGGGAGGCATTGGTGACCGGAGTGTGCATGTTGTCAGTGGTGTGATTAGACTCACCCATTGTTGCACACGTGGCTGGGGATTGAGGCCGGCCGGCGCCATTTTGTTCCTCTGCTCCACTCTTCGGCGACGCTGCTACTTGTAGTTGAAGCGTTTTCTGCTTGAATTTTTTGGCGACTTTAGTGGACATGGTGTTGTGAAGGTATACCTTCGTTTTGGGCTTGGTTGCCGGTAATTAAACGCTGTATTTTCACGCTGTTGCACCCGTCGGCGGGAGAGCTCCGTGATCAGGCGACTGCTCTCATTCGCCGCTAAGCCACGCCCCCAAAAATATTTATTTTAAATGTAAAGCTTAACCAATTGTTAAAACAGATATGAGTGGTGGCACTGGGCAAGTAGGCACAGTATCCAATGTGAACCTCACACAGAAGCTGGCAGGCAGGCAACTGCTCTTCTATTACAGTGAAAAAAAAAAATTATTTTAAATGTAAAGCTTAACCAATTGTTAAAACAGATATGAGTGGTGGCACTGGGCAAGTAGGCACAGTATCCAATGTGAACCTCACACAGAAGCTGGCAGGCAGGCAACTGCTCTTCTATTACAGTGGAAACAAAATTTTGGTTGTAAAAGCACGCTATAGAGACACCAGATATGAGTGGCAACTGTCAAAGTACGCTGGCACAGGTCTGCAGAGCACACGCTAAAGTAGGCCTGACACCCAGACGCTTGCAGACAACTAACTGATCTTCTATTACAGTGAAAAAAAATGATTTCTTTAAAATCTAAAGCTTAAGCTATTGTTAAAACAGATATGAGTGGTGGCACTGACTGTGCAAATGGGCAAGGCATCCAATCTGACACAGAAGCTGGCAGGCAGGCAACTGCTCTTCTATTACAGTGAAAACAAATTATTTATTTTAAATCTAAAGCTTAACCAATTGTTAAAACAGATATGAGTGGTGGCACTGGGCAAGTGGGCACAGTATCAAATGTGAACCTCACACAGAAGCTGGCAGGCAGGCAACTGCTCTTCTATTACAGTGAAAAAAATTATTTATTTAAAATCTAAAGCTTAACCAATTGTTAAAACAGATATGAGTGGTGGCACTGGGCAAGTGGGCACAGTATCCAATGTGAACCTCACACAGAAGCTGGCAGGCAGGCAACTGCTCTTCTATTACAGTGAAAAAAATTATTTATTTAAAATCTAAAGCTTAACCAATTGTTAAAACAGATATGAGTGGTGGCACTGACTTTACAAATGGGCAAGGCATCCAACCTGACACAGAAGCTGGCAGGCAGGCAACTGCTCTTCTATTACAGTGAAAACAAATTATTTATTTTAAATGTAAAGCTTAACCAATTGTTAAAACTGATATGAGTGGTGGCACTGGCCAAATAGGCACAGTATCCAATGTGTACCTCACACAGAAGCTGGCAGGCAGGCACCTGCAATTACATTACACAGGAAAAAAAAAGCAGCCTGATGTTATAGCCCTAAAAAGGGCTTTTTGGGGTGCTGTCCTTACAGCAGAGATCAGATTAGTCCTTCAGGATTGTAGTGGACACTGAATACCCTAGCCTAGCTATCAATTTCCCTATCTAATCAGCAGCAGCTAAACTTAATTAGACCATATTAATCAAAGGGTTCACTATAGCATGGACACGATGTACTTGGCTCCAAACAAAGTAGAGGAGAGGATGGTTGAAAAAAAAAGGGGGGGGGGGCTTGTCTAAAAATGGTACATTTAGGGGCAATACCGCCAAAATGGGCTGAAGTGTTAGAATCGCTACACACAAGTAACTATCCAGCTTGTTGTATATTGTAGCTGTTATGTAAGCATCAAATGCTTCAAAGAACTAACTGCCAAATCATTCAATTACCAAAGTTATAGAAGTATGTTAAAAAACAATATCCGGTCACACAGTCACAGGCTGCCACTAACCTGTTAATGATTCCAAAACCCCTATATCCTGATGATGCTTCAAGGCAGCCTGCCTCGTAAACCCCACTTCCACGTCAAATAAAACAACCTCTTGCAGACTAACTCTCCCAGAACCTAAAATCAAATGTAGAACATCGGCACCAAAAGCGCTCGACAAGCGTTTCGGCTTAAGAATACGTCTTTGTTGAGAGCTAAGTGTCAAGTGCAGAAAATTGGACTAGTGGTTCAGATGGAGAATAACATGTATAAAAAGGGAGGGGGTCCTACCTTTATTGAACCTAAAGGGAAACAAAAATAGAAGGAATAAATAATAGAGAAGTAATGGCAAAAAATGATGTCTATCCAAATCATACACAAGGACATATATATATATATATATATATATATATATATATATATATATATATATATATATACAAACAGCAAAAAATCTGTATAAAGTCCAGCTAAACAAGCTGAAAAAATAATAAAGATGTTCACCTGCCTAAACAGTTGGCTGGCATCTACAGAGGTAAAACGTCAAGGGAGGGGAGACACAGAAAGGACCCCCCTCATTCCCTACTGCCGAACTCAAAGGTAAAGGCTATCCCTGTAATACCTCGGCACTGTGGGGCAGCCACCGGTCTCACGTCACTTGAAGCTTTATCATGCAAACTCCTCTAATCATATTCCACAACCCCAACGCAAAGGTGATTGGTACCACAAACTCAAATAGCATGAATCCTATTGGATCTATAAATTAAAAACCCTCTCTCCGCAGGGCTTGAATGAGGGCTTCTCCTTTTCTGATTTCCTATAGCCCATATAATTCTCTGATGGTGGTTCCTTTTGGGACATTATCCCTATACACCATTATTTTTAGAAACTGTAAATAGTCGATGCTTTGATGATAGACAAAGAAAGAGACGAGAAAAGATGGAGCCTTTAATGACTGGTATCTCCGTGTGGGGGTAACCCCTGTATAAAGTAGAATAGAAAAAAAAAGGAGAAAATTGGAGGTAACAGTACTAAATGGTTAAAAAACCGGGGAATCACTTTGATGGTATGGAAAATAAAGAAATGGATGGAATAAAACATCACTTTTAATCTTGTAGCTAAAAACCCTTAAATATAAGGGCTAGATATATATCTATTTAACACACTGGCACTCAAATACTAAATAAAGAAAATTAAGGTGAATAACATAAACTCAAATTGTGTAAATTGTAATGTCCAGAGATCGTCTTATTGCAGGACTTAACAATATTGTTTGCAGTTTAATACTGAAAAGTAAGTCTGGAATACAATTGTTATATAAATTCTTCAATATAACCTAAGTGGACAAAAGTAAGCAACTAAGAACAGGACTGTAATGTGGTAGTTAAATGGTTAACCACACTATCTAAAGGGTTTGTGTGTAAAACACACATTGTTCCAAGCAAGGAGATACTTTTAGCGAGGAACAGTGTCTAAATATTTATAACTCTAATGTCGGTCTGCTAGGTTGGCAACGGAATGTGAGGTTTCGTCAGGATAGCTTAAATCACTGATAGTTTAGTGTCCACGTAAACTGCCAGATAATTGATAACATTATCAGCCATAGAATGTGTGCACTGGCTACCGATATTTATACCTAAGAGCAGTCTGTCACAGCTATCTCTAGAGGTAACTGTGTAGCAGATACAGCTGATAGATTCAAGATGAATAGTATCAAAGAAATTGTAACAATATTGTTAAGACACTCACAGCTTAAACCGCCATTTAGCCGATCTTCCCCCTTTCAGAGACACAGGCTCTATTACAGTGGACCGCCAAACTCCCGAACAGAGTGCAAGGTAATGCGGTAAATCCACGAACAAAGAATCAGCCGAACTCCTTCCACGGCTAAAACAGGCAAAATAAATACTTCCAAGTAGCAATCCCCCCATACATGAGACCAAGCTCCGTCTTGAGGGTAAAACAGGAATCTGATTTAATGAGGGCTACCTGCCCGTTATTTATGCAGGTCTCCCACCTGGTGGACACTCCCCTAGGGGACCAGATGGAAGACTGGGACACATATCTTACAGTAGCCAATCACAGTGGCCCGGGTTTAAACACTCCCCTTTACACAAGTAAATCCCTCCTCTCTATCCTGGAGATAATTGGGAAGAAATCCAATTATCTGCAAGGATAGAGGCAAACCGCCATCTTACATTTTATATAAAAAAACACATAAAAAGGGGCGTGGCCGGACGCGGAGCTGAATGGACGTGCACTAATCCAGCTCCCTGAGCCCTGAGATACAATCCACAGCCCAAATAAGCATAACTCTTCACAAGGGGCTGTCCACAAGACACCAGGATCGAAATCTGGACCGCTTACCCGTTATTTCCGCGATTCCTCAGACCACGAGGACGAAACCGCAAGCCTCAAAATGGCGGCGGAATCAGAACCCACTAGCCCTGCTTCGTCTGTGGGCTCATGCAACACACAAACGCCCATACAGGACCAGGAGATAAAAGAACTACTGAGGAATCTACCTTCCAAAGCAGACCTGGCCAACATGATTGGGAAATTGGAGGCCTCCTTCCAGGCAAAGGTAGACGCAGTGGGGGCAGACATACAGCAAGTAAGCCTTAAAGTCACAGACCCCGAAGAGGAGAGGGATGTGATGCAAGCCCAAATTACAAATAACTCCTCTACACTGGAGGCTCACTCCCACACTCTATCTGCCTTTCAAAGACAACTAGATGACTTAGACAATAGGAGCCGCAGAAATAACTTAAGAATCAGGGGTCTCCCGGAAATACAGGGGGAAGATATAATGGCCACCCTGACAGACCTATTCAATCTTATCATAGGGGATCCCACTGATACCACCATTATAATGGACAGAGCACACAGATCACTACGTCCAAGAGGGGCTGTTTCTGAAGCACCACGCGATGTCATCTGCAAGCTTCACTACTTTACAGTAAAGGAGACCATAATCAGGGCACTCAGAGACACCTCCCAGCCTCTGCTTTTTCATGAACATCATATACAGATCTTTCCGGACCTTTCCTGGTTCACACTCCAAGCGAGGCGAGCCCTGAAACCCATTACAGAACACCTGCGCAACCGTAATATACGTTATAGATGGGGCTACCCCTTTGCTCTTATAGTTAATAGCAAGGGGACTACATATTCCATCGCATCCCACCAAGATGTCAGACCATTCTTACAGGCACTAGACTTACTGGATATAAATATCCTGGACTGGTATGTCCCACAACCTAACCAAGACGCTACCATCTTGCCCCAAAGACAAAGGTGGAACACTCCGGCTAAAAGGCGAAGAGCGGACCAGCGGTTCTTCTCCTCCAGAGGGCGAACTGCAGGGCCTCCAGGCAGGGACCTGCAACAAAATGCATAAGAACATCCACACACTGCTACTCCCCTTCCCCATACCTGACCGCCACTTATCCCTTCACAGATAATGGCAGCACAGAACAACGATACGCCCAAGATATGGTCACATAATAACGCAGGAGTGGCAGTGAATGCGGACGGAGAACTCCTAACTAGCGGACTTTGAACCGGACTCCCCCCTTCCTCCTCATTGCTACATCTACATTCCCCCAGGACACCGGGGACTACACCACATGGAGACAAAGGCAGAGATTACATATAGGAAGGCTTCAATGCCCCTGGGACTTTCACCACCAGCCATATGGACCGCCCCTGAAATAACTACCTACGCATGAAGGAGAGCACTTTGGATCACTCTATGAGCTTATCTTTCTGTCATGGGGGACACTGGCAGGTCACGGACTGATTCGTAAATAGCACACTAAGGGGATCCTGACACCCGACGGTTTCGTTTGGGACGAACATCAGGTCGTATGTCCCATCGCACCCTTACACTTAAAAGTGCAATTAACTACTGTATATAATGGTCGGACGTGTTGAATAGTTCACACCCGTCTGCATTTACTGTCACAACCTATAAATGGTATCTGTTGTTTTGGACCTGCTGTTACCCCAAACCTACCCCCTCCCTCTCTCGTTCCCTTTCCCCCTCCCCCCTCCACTCCCCCCCTCTATTTTCCTTGCCCTTTCCTTGTACCCCTTAACCCATGACCTCTTAAAGAAAATGCTTAACTTTTAAGGATTGTAATCTCGGGTTCTAGCCTAGCTACCTACCCGAATAGTTTGTGTGTCCTGACTCTTGCACAGAGACAGGATAAATATTGTACAAAGGTTTACCTTTTATTCAACACATTATATAGTTGTTCACTTGAACCTGACTTTAGCAACCGAGGGTAAACAACTTTGGAGCATCGGAGGGGAGGGTACGACAGGCCAACATCTCTCGATTTGAGGGTTGCTTGGCAAGAGCGCGTCCCTCCTCCGGCTCTACCTGTTAGACCATAAATAATTAGCAGTGGTGTCATTTACTTACAAGTTAACCACAAGGTAACACACACTGACTCACTAACTATATCACCCGCTTCCAACGTAGAACGACAGACAACTAGAATTCCACAAAAATAATTGACACAAAACAGCTTGCCATACCGATATCTAAATAACCGAATATAGAAATATGGCATCGATTAGAATTCACACACATAACGCCAGGGGATTGAACATCCCAGAGAAAAGAAAATTTGCACTCGCAGACTTTCAAAGACATAAAGCAGACATAGTATTTGTTCAGGAAACCCATTTCCGCAAGAACAACACTCCATCGTTACGAAATCGCAAATATCCATTAGGCTTTTTCAGTCACTACACGGAGGCAAAGGCAAGGGGGGTAGCCATCCTGTTAGGGAGGCAGGTTCCATTCCAGTTTACGGCTCAACAAACGAATGACTCAGGCAGATACATATTCCTTAAAGGGACACTGGGCAATACCAAGATCACTTTAGCCAACATTTACCTCCCCAATAAGAAACAATGCCAGGCATTAAGAAAAATAATCCGCAAGCTCTCAGACTTCCAGGAAGGTGTTTTAATACTGGGAGGAGATTTTAACATCTCCCCAGACAACACTTTAGACACTTCAGCCACCTCCACTTCCTACCTAGAACCAACCCGTAGACATCTAACAGAAATACTCCACCAAGCCAGACTCTATGACAGCTGGAGAGCATTGCACCCTACAGACAGGGATTATTCCTTTTGCTCCCCTCCTTCAGGTTCATACACCAGAATAGACATTATCTATATCCAACACAAACATCTCAGTTTAATTAAAGCAGCAAACTATGGCCTGATCACGTGGTCAGATCACGCCCCGCTAACTCTGGACCTAACAATTCCCACCATCCCACAGACCCAACCACAATGGAAACTAAATGACCTCCTTCTAAACAAACAGGATGTATTAGAAAAACTGAAGGTATGTGTTGAGGAGTATCTTGCAGATAACGCAAGAGAAGACACAAGACCCGAAATTGTCTGGGAAGCACACAAATGTGTGCTTAGAGGGGAATTAATTAAAATAGCAAAAGCCCAGAACAAATTACCAGAAGCCCGAATACGATCTCTAACCCGAGATATTCAAATTCTAGAAACCACACACCAGGCAGATATGTCATTACAAACATATAAAACACTGACCTCAAAAAGGACAGAATTGACTACCACGCTACAACTACACGCGAAACAATCACTTCGTAAAACTAGACACACATACCACACTCAAGGGGGAAAAAGTGGACGCCTACTGGCACAAGACTTATTACAACAAAGACAATCTACATTTATCTCAGACATAAGACGCCCTGACGGCTCTCTGAGCCAGAGGATGCCAGAAATAATGTCAACCTTTCATAGCTTCTACTCATCACTATACAATCTGAGGGACACACCAACACCCACGGACAAAATTCAAGAATTCCTCGCTAACAGAATAAAAAACACTATATCACGGAATATGGTAGAATTCCTGGATGGCCCTATAACAAAGGAAGAATTCCTGTCTGTGGTTAAACAAATACCCACTGGCAAAAGCCCTGGCCCGGATGGGTTCACGGGCAAATACTATAAGGTGATGGCACAGATGTTGGTAGAACCCTTCATCAGAGCATTCAACGCAAAAATTGACCCTTTAGCCGTCCCAACGGGATCCCTAGATGCTACCATAACCTTAATACCGAAGCCAGGTAAAGACCCCATGAATTGTGCGAGTTATAGACCAATATCCTTTATGAACGTGGACCTAAAACTCTTTACAAAAATGTTGGCGACTAGGTTAAAACCATTATTACCAGAACTCATTCACCCAGACCAAGCTAGGTTCGTGCCGGGGAGGGAGGCAAAAAATAACACCACTAAAATCATAAATATAATGCATTGGGCCAAAAAATTCAGAGTGCACTGCTAGCCATTGACGCTGAAAAGGCATTTGATAGAGTGGACTGGTCCCTAATGCAATCCACGATGGTTGGCATGGATAGACAGATTATACTCATCTACTACAGCCCGTATTCGCATAAATGGCCAACTAACAGAGGCAGTTAACATCAGGAATGGTACCAGGCAGGGATGCCCGCTATCACCGTTGATATTTATTTTGACTTTAGAACCATTCCTACAAGGCATACGAGACCACCCTCACATTAGGGGGATAACGATTGGGGAGGCGGAATGACTTACTTTTTACAATATCACATCCAACTCATACAATCCCACAGATCCTAACCGAGATGGAAATATACAGTGAAATATCTAACTTCCAAGCCAACCTAACGAAATGCGAGATTCTCCCCATATTCACCACACAAACCACAGACATATATCTCCAACAAAACTTTCATTTTACATGGACAACTAAATCAATTCAATATCTGGGGGTACACCTTCCCCATCACACTGGACAGCTATATGACCTAAATTTCCCACCACTCATGACCGCTATATCGAAAGACCTACAGACATGGCATAAGCCATGCTTTGTCTGGTTCTGTAGAATCAATATAATTAAAATGAATATCTTACCACGATTACTCTATTTGATGCAAACATTGCTGGTGATACTACCAAAAATATTCTTCACCAAAATCAAAGGCATCATCCAAGCTTTCATATGGGCACAAACAAAACCACGCTTAGCACACAAATTCTTAACAAAACCAAGGGAACGAGGGGGTATGGGTGTCCCAGACATAGAAGCATATCATGATGCCATACACATGACTAGGATATTTGAATGGACAAAGAAGCAGACAACACAACAATGGGTAGCGATAGAACAATCATATTCCACCGTGCCACTAGCCTCCCTTCCCTGGTATGAATCACACAGCACTCCTATGACGCAGAAACACCATCCCACAATTGTGGCCACTCTAAAAAGTTGGAAACGTATTAACAATACCGTACCTATATCCCCATACCACTCCCCACTTTACTACCTGACAAAAAAAAAACCTACTCCCGATGGGCTTTCCGAGACGCTTATATGAAATATACCAGAATGTATATCCCGTTACATTACAGGAGATAACGAGAGATAATTCCCTCATTCCACTGAGAGATCTTACACTTGGGAAACCTCCTACGGCTCTACAACAAATGCACTACGCATTACTACACTTTATGAAGGGACAACACTTAATTCCAGGGGGCAATAGGGAGCATACAGCTTTTGAAATCTTATGCACAACCCATCCTTTAAAACATAAATTGCTATCCACCATGTACAAGATGATTACAAACATAAGTGCCCCAAACAAACTAGACACACCAGATTATTCCTCGAATTTGGCAAATTAATTACAAATAAACTTAACAGGAGATCAATGGAAAATATTTTTACTAGAGCGCACAAAACTTCCATAGCCACTGTTTCCCAAGAAAGCAATTACAAGCGCATCACAAGATGGCATTACACTCCCTCGAAACTGAGCAAGATGTATCCGGAATCCAAAGATATATGTTGGAGGTGCAGCCAGTCGGGGGCAAATCACTCATATATCTGGTGGAAATGTCCGATTATAGAAAGGTATTGGGTCAGAATACATACACTTATACAGAGCATCACGAATGCCAAAATCCCCTTTACACCGGAACATTTGATTTTTCTCTTACCACCCCCAAACATAAGTTATAATAAATAGAATAAGCTAATCTCACAAATACTTATGGCAGCTAATCTTCTTATTCCAATTTACTGGAAACAAGCTAAAGCTCCTTCCATCAGGGAATGGATTGAAAAAGTGGAGGGCATTAAACAGATGGAGGAGTTCACTTATGCCGTGGTAAAAAAATTCTCTCAATACACACGAACCTGGCATCCTTGGATTTCCTTCATGGAAAAGGGCAAAAAGACAAAATAATCTCACTTTGAATGGGAAGGTAAACATAAGGTTGCACTGCTACACGCGTAACCATTGCGATTAAACGCAATTACACACACACGGAAACCACACATGACACGACACTTCTCAATAAGATAACTGGGATATGACCTGATGTTACTGATATATGTTGTATTTTATATAGCGACACCACTTAATATAGAGGAAATGATAATTAGAATGTGATATCACAATACCGATGATAGCACTTGAGATACTATGTAAATAAAATTACACCAAGTCTAGGAATGTACGCTGTTATCAAACGAATTTGAAAATATTTACAAACAGTTTAGTAAGTTAGAAATATGCATGTTATCTATATATCAATACTTGACTTTAAATATAATTTGTATGATGTTATGTCTGTACCTTACATATGACAATGTAACTCTTTACTTAAAAAACGAATAAAAAAATGTAAATACAAAAAAAGTAGTGGGTGGTGGGTGGTGGAGTTCCGTGCGGCAGACGGAGTGCTGTGGGAGAATTTATTGGTGCATGGAGGCTGTCGGGGAAGGCACATGGAATATAGAATTGTGGTGATGGCTGCGGTTGTGGTGGTCCCAGGGAGGGTGGCGAGTGGGGTCGGCATCGGTGCCGGGTGTGTCGGGGTGGAATCCGATGGGTGTTGGGGGATGTGGAGGCCACTTGTTGGCGGGCCGGGCTGGGGTGGGTGGGGGCTCCCTCGTGCTGGGTGTCGCTGGGTTCTAGCCGCGTGCGTTCCGCTGCGGCTCAGGGTGCGTTTCGGGGGTGCTTGCTCTCGGGAAACAGTGTGTGAAGATGCCGGCTTCGCGCGGCGATTCCTGGGGGCGGGCGCCTTTGGGGTGCATCCTGGGCCGCGGTGGGGCGCGTGCGGCCGGGGTCCGGTGGCATTCGGCACGGGGGGTCCTTGTTCGCTTCGGTCCGGCCAGCGGATGGTTTTTGCATCTTTTGGCACCCTTTGGACTCCGGTCCGGTGTGCCTGGTGCTGATGCTGGTTTTGTTTGCTGCCTTCTTTGGGACTATTGCAATTGTGGTTATTTTTATAGTTTTGTGTTCTGTGTGCCTTTTTTGACAGTTTTGTGTGCTGGTGGGTTTTCCTGTGGTGCTCTGTCTGTTGCGCAGAGTTTTGCTGCTCATCACTTATTATTTAACCCTTTGTGGGATTCTACATTTTGTATTGGTTCTTGCATTGCAGTAGTTCAGTAACCTTTACTAGAGTATTATCTCAGCAACCTGTGGACTCTACCTTCCTTAGATTATAGGAGGTAATGACCTGATTAGCTGATACATTTAAGAAGCGATCTTATATATCTTTATCCACATTTCTATTTCTATTTTTATTTTTTTCTTCACCTCTATTTTCCTTTTTTCTTTTATATTTGCCTGTCCACTGAGTCCTGTATATATTATTGATTCATTTCAATAAGCATTTCCTATAAACCATAATGCATGTATGCTCAGGTGGTTCTATAAACCATAATGCATGTATGCTCAGGTAGTCCTATAAACCATAATGCATGTATGCTCAGGCGGTTTTATAAACCATAATGCATGTATGCTCAGGCGGTTCTATAAACCATAATGCATGTATGCTCAGGTGGTCCTATAAACCATAATGCATGTATGCTCAGGTGGTTCTCTTTATTCTATAAATTATATTGGAGTCTGGTCCTTTAACTGTCACAAGTGCCTCATTACTGAGCCCTATTCAACCAGTGTACTGTAGAGAGCTGTGGAAAAATAAATGCTGCATGTAAGAGTTATTTAAAAAAAAACCAAAAAAAAAAAACAAAGAGCAGTCATTAGATTATTATTTCATGTTAGGTGCTTTTAAAATATTTCTGGGCTTTAAGGCCAGTTTGAAGTCAAATTCATTGTACTTTGTATAATACACATTTGTTTATATGTATAACCTCTTTTTTTCTGTGAAGTTTGATTTTTTTTCAAATACAGTTTTAATAATTCCGATATCAATCGTATACAAGAGGAATTTTGCTATGTACTATATATACTTACATCACCATGGATATAGGTTATATGAAGTAGTACGTATATGATGCTCACCTTTAATGTCGGGGATGACCCAACATTAGTGAAGTACCGAACTGTTCGCTGGCGAATAGTTCCCGGCGAACATAGCGTGTTCGCGTTCGCCACGGCGGACGCGAACATAGCGTGTTCGCGTTCGCCACGGCGGGCGAACACATGCGCGGTTCGATCCGCCCCCTATTCGTCATCATTGAGCAAACTTTGACCCTGTTCCTCACGGGCAGCAGACACATTCCAGCAAATTAGCAGCAGACCCTCCCTTCCAGACCCTCCCACCTCCCTCCCAGCATCAATTTTAGATTCATTCTGAAGCTGCATTCTTAGTGAGAGGAGGGAAAGTGTAGCTGCTGCTCATTAGATAGGGAAATTGATAGCTAGACTAGGGTATTCAGTGTCCACTACAGTCCTGTAGGACTCATCTGATCTCTGCTGTAAGAACAGCACCCCAAAAAGCCCTTTTTAGGGCTAGAACATCAGTCTGCTTTTTTTTTTTCTGTGTAATGTAATTGCAGTTGCCTGCCTGCCAGCTTCTGTGTCAGGCTCACAGTGGATACTGTGCCCACTTGCCATGTGCCACCACTCATATCTGGTGTCACAATAGCTTAAGCTTGCATTTAAAAGCAACAACAAAAAATTTCACTGTAATAGATTGAAGAGCAGTTAGTTGTCTGCCAGCTTCTGTGTCAGGCTCACAGTGGATACTGTGCCCACTTGCCCAGTGCCACCACTCATATATGGTGTGACTATAGCGTGCCTTTAAAAACAAAAAATGTTTTTCACTGTAAGCTAATAGCAGTTAGTTGTCTGCAAGCGTCTGGATGTCAGGTCCTCAGCGTGTACTCTGCCAACCTCAGCAAGTGCACTTTGCCACTCATATCTGGTGTGAATATAGCGTGCTTTTAAAAAGAAAAAAAGTGTTTCCACTGTAATAGATTGAATAGCAGTTAGTTGTCTGCCAGCTTCTGTGTCAGGCTCACAGTGGATACTGTGCCCACTTGCCCAGTGCCACCACTCATATCTGGTGTGACTATAGCGTGCCTTTAAAAACAAAAAAAAGTTTTTCACTGTAAGCTAATAGCAGTTAGTTGTCTGCAAGCGTCTGGGTGTCAGGCCTTCAGCGTGTACTCTGTCAACCTCAGCAAGTGCACTTTGCCACTCATATCTGGTGTGACTAAAGCGTGCCCTTAAAAACAAAAACAGTTTTTCACTGTAAGCTAATAGCAGTTAGTTGTCTGCCAGGTTTTGTGTCAGGCTCACAGTGGATACTGTGCCCACTTGCCCAGTGCCACCACTCATATATGGTGTGACTATAGCGTGCCTTTAAAAACAAAAAAAATTTTCACTGTAAGCTAATCGTAGTTAGTTTTCTGCAAGCGTCTGGGTGTCAGGCCTTCAGCGTGTACTCTGCCAACCTCAGCAAGTGCACTTTGCCACTCATATCTGGTGTGACTATAGCGTGCCCTTAAAAACAAAAAAAGTTTTTCACTGTAAGCTAATAGCAGTTAGTTGTCTGCCAGCTTCTGTGTCAGGCTCACAGTGAATACTGTGCCCACTTGCCCAGTGCCACCACTCATATATGGTGTGACTATAGCGTGCCTTTAAAAACAAAAAAAATTTTCACTGTAAGCTAATCGTAGTTAGTTTTCTGCAAGCGTCTGGGTGTCAGGCCTTCAGCGTGTACTCTGCCAACCTCAGCAAGTGCACTTTGCCACTCATATCTGGTGTGACTATAGCGTGCCTTTTAAAACAAAAAAAGTTTTTCACTGTAAGCTATTAGCAGTTAGTTGTCTGCAAGCGTCTGGGTGTCAGGCCTTCAGCGTGTACTCTGCCAACCTCAGCAAGTGCACTTTGCCACTCATATCTGGTGTGACTATAGCGTGCCCTTAAAAACAAAAAAAGTTTTTCACTGTAAGCTAATAGCAGTTAGTTGTCTGCCAGCTTCTGTGTCAGGCTCACAGTGAATACTGTGCCCACTTGCCCAGTGCCACCACTCATATATGGTGTGACTATAGCGTGCCTTTAAAAACAAAAAAAATTTTCACTGTAAGCTAATCGTAGTTAGTTTTCTGCAAGCGTCTGGGTGTCAGGCCTTCAGCGTGTACTCTGCCAACCTCAGCAAGTGCACTTTGCCACTCATATCTGGTGTGACTATAGCGTGCCTTTTAAAACAAAAAAAGTTTTTCACTGTAAGCTATTAGCAGTTAGTTGTCTGCAAGCGTCTGGGTGTCAGGCCTTCAGCGTGTACTCTGCCAACCTCTGCCAGTCCACTTTGCCACTCATATCAGGTGTGATAATAGCGTGCTTTTAAAAAGAAATTTTTTTTTTCCACTGTAATAGATTGAATAGCAGTTAGTTGTCTTCAAGCGGGTGTGTCAGGCCTACAGCGTGTACTCTGCCAACCTCTGCCACTGCACAGTGCCACTCATATCTGGTCTATGTCTCAGGCAGGCAGCATTACACACATGAACATACGGTGTGATGATGATGATGTTGTACTCGCTGCTGCTACCTTTGCTGAGTTGTCAGATACAAGTGAAGCGGTTGATGATGACGATGCGTCCATGGATGTCACGTGGGTGCCCGCTCGGCAAGAAGAAGAACAGGACAAAAGTTCAGATGGGGAGACAGAGAGGAGGAGGAGGAGACGAGTTGGAAGCAGGGGGAGGTTGTCGCAAGGAGCTAGTGGCACAGTCAGACAGCATGCATCGGCACCCGGGGTCAGCCCGACAGCACGCCAATCAACGCATGCTGTGTCCACCCCCAGAATGCCGTCATTGCAGAGCTCAGCAGTGTGGCATTTTTGTGTGTGTCTGCCTCTGACAACAGTGATGCCATTTGCAACCTGTGCCAAAAGAAACTGAGTCGTGGGAAGTCCAACACCTACCTAGGTACAACTGCTTTGCGAAGGCACATGATCGCACATCACAAACACCTATGGGATCAACACATGAGTACAAGCAGCACACAAACTCAAAGCCGCCATCCTTCTCCTGGTCCAGCATCTTCAGCCACGTCAACCATTGCTGTCCTCCTTGCCCCCTCTCAACCATCCGCCACTCCGTCTCTCGCCTTGAGCAGTTCCCGCTCATCTGCCCACAGTCAGGTGTCTGTTAAGGACATGTTTGAGCGTAAGAAGACAATGTCAGAAAGTCACCCCCTTGCCCAGCGTCTGACAGCTGGCTTGTCCGAACTATTAGCCCGCCAGCTTTTTTTTCTTTTTTTAATTCTTTATTTTTGCAGTGCAAAAAATCATAACAGCAGGCGTGTGGTGCGTGTGGTTTTCATAAATCCGTGCACATTTTTTAGTTAAATATGTCGAGATTGTCCACGTTTACACATTACACTGAGTATACAATTAAAATGTGGTCCTAGTTTAGCTGAGCAGGTCTAACGAAACCTTGGCCGCACAAAGCGTTATAAACTTGAATAGAAAACATCTTTAAGCCAACTATGTTTTCACTAAGCTTAGTGAATAACTAACATTAACGAGTCAGATTAAACGCACTCTGCACTCGAGGTATGATCTGTTTAAATGACCCCACTCTGGGCCCTAAATGGTAAAACGTTTCACATGGGCATACGAAAGGTACACATGGCAATTAAAATCAGAAAATATGTAAAACATTTTTAGATATACTGGAAATTAGTACACCAATACGATTAAGCACGTTGATTAATAAAATAAAGAAATGTTAATCTATCAAAGCGGCTTGAGAAAATATATGTTTAAAAAGATACAAAAATATCAAAATCTGCTTATAAAAAAGAAATACTGCCTTAAAATTCAAAATGCAAGTATGAATATTAGCACGCACAAGCTATCTACCAAATGTGAAAATTATTATTTAGCTTTTCTGGCAACTAAATGTAACATACTAAAGAGTTTACTATATTCAGTGCAATATCTCAAGGAAGTACTGGCTAAAAAATTAAATGCAAAACTAGCAAAGTTATAAAAAACTGTATTAAGTCGGTTGTTTTCTTTTTATCTGGTGAATAAAATGTTTCTACATTATATCACACAGCTATTTGTCGTCTTCAAAAAATTCTTCTTGTGGTTTTGTCTTTCTGTACTTTCAGGATTCATGTTTGCACGTTTTTTTAAAGAATTTGCCAGGAAGTTATTCCCCTCCTCTTGACACGATCAATGACCTGAGAGTCTCCGTAAGCAGGGTTGACCTGTTAGTCCCGTTTTCCATTCAAGTTGCACATGATGTCCCGGCTAGGTTTCTAGGGACAAATGTTGGAGCCTCGGCGTTGCCCCAATATGGAGGGAGCATGGAGTTTGTTGGAGGCTTCGATGTGAGTAGCGAGTCTGGGGGGAGACCCAGTTGCCCCAGGATTCCCTCTGCCTCCTGCATGTTGCGTACGGTATGCCTGGCGTACGCATGGCGACTTCTCGCTTCAGTAGTTAGGACACGCCCCCCCTAGCCCACCAGCTTTTACCATACAAGCTGGTGGAGTCTGAGGCGTTCAAAAATTTTTTAGCTATTGGGACACCGCAGTGGAAGGTACCTGACAAAATTTCTTTGCACAAAAGGCAATCCCCAACCTGTACTCGATTGTGCAAAAGGAAGTAATGGCATGTCTGGCACACTGTGTTGGGGCAAGGGTCCATCTGACCACTGATACCTGGTCTGCAAAGCATGGTCAGAGCAGGTATATCACCTACACTGCGCATTGGGTAAACCTGCTGATAGCTGCCAAGCATGGAATGCGTGGCTCTGCAGAGGAGTTGGTGACACCACCACGACTTGCAGGCAGGCCTGCTGCCACCTCCTCTACTCCTCCTACTCCATCCTCTTCCATAACCTCCTTGGCTAAGTCCTCTTCTGCTGCTGCGTCTTGCTCCACATCAACGGCACCCCCCAGCTCCCCAGGTACTATTCCACATCCCTATTCTGCTCTGTGTCAGTGTGTCTCAGGGGCTCTGAGGACAGGTGTCAATCCATATCTGCCAAGTGAACCTATGTAGGGGGAACAGTCTCTATTCTGCTCTGTGTCAGTGTGTATCATGGTCTCTGAGGACAGGTGTCAATCCATATCTGCCAAGTGACCCTATGTAGGCGGAACAGTCTCTATTCTGCTATGTGTCAGTGTGTATCAGGGATCCTTAGGATAGGTGTCAATCCATATCTGCCAAGTGACCCTATGTAGGAGGAACAGTCCCTATTCTGCTCTGGGTCAGTGTGTATCAGGGATCCTTAGGATAGGTGTCAATCCATATGACAAGTGACCCTATGTAGGGGGAATAGTCCCTATTCTGCTCTGTGTCAGTGTGTATCAGGGATCCTTAGGATAGGTGTAAATCCATATCTGCCAAGTGACCCTATGTAGGGAGAACAGTCCCTATTCTGCTCTGTGTCAGTGTGTATCAGGGATCCTTAGGATAGGTGTCAATCCATATATGACAAGTGACCCTATGTAGGGGGAATAGTCCCTAATCTGCTCTGTGTCAGTGTGTATCAGGGTCTCTGAGGACAGGTGTCAATCCATATGTCAAGGTGTCAATATGTCATATGTCAGGTGTCAATCCATATCCATTGTGATTTAGGAATGTTAGGTGATTTATGCCCTTTATGGATTAAAACCAGACTCTACATCAACTGTGGCATTTTCCATGGGAGTTTTGCCATGGATCCTGTCCAGAGTTCAAGTCCCTGTTTGGGCGCTCCCATGATTTTTAGATCACCAATGTTAAGAGGGGCTACCTGCAATTCTGTCGGCACTTAAGCGTTTGGTGCAGGTTAAGCCATTCTTCTCCACTGAAAAGTGACAATTCAAAGCAAGGGGAAAAAACATGGTCTAAGCTTAAAAAATGTTCTGGTTCACCAAATACATTTTAAATTTAAGGCAAGAGTAGCTGAATGGAAAACATAGGTTACTTAGAGAACATTTGTAGAAAATATTTCCAGTTTGGCTAATTTGACCGCAAGTTTGAAATTCACCTTGAATTCTTACTTTAGTGTTGAAGTCCATTTTCAACGTCGCCAACTTCCTTGTGGCAAATAGAAGGGTTTTGGGTCTACCGTTTAAGTCATGCGCGCTTAGATTTTCTCTCAGCACCCACATTCCAAACGCCTCACTTGCCACGCCTACCTTTATTTTTCCCACTGTCAAACATTCCTGTCTGCTCAAGCGCTGGGATCTACTTGTTCCAGACAGATTCAGTGTCTTTCTGATCTAGAAACGTGCTTTGAGAAAATGCAAAGTCAATTGTCTCCTTGAAATGGATGTGAAGTCAGCATCATACGCAAAGAGGAATTAGACCTCCTGGATACCTTGAAACAGCTTGTCAGCACTCAAGCAAGGGGTGAAGGTGTTGAAACTGACAATGATTTGCAGCAATTTGTGTGTAAGCCGGGAGAAGAGATTCAATTTACAAGCAGGTGAGCAGTGCAGCGCACAGTAGTTTTCTGGTTGACAGGCAGTGCTACGTTTTCAATCAGCCGAAAGTAGCTTTTCAATTGGACCATATTACCAGGCACGCACGGAGCGCCAGCAGAGCGACGCTCCAAGAGCCCGGATAGCTCAGTCGGTAGAGCATCAGACTTTTAATCTGAGGGTTCAAGTCCCTGTTCGGGTGCTCCTGTGATTTTTAGCTCACCAATGTAAAGAGGGGCTACCTGCAATTCTGTCGGCACTTAAGCGTTTGGTGCAGGTTAAGCCATTCTTCTCCACTGAAAAGTGACAATTCAAAGCAAGGGGAAAAGACATGGTCTAAGCTTAAAAAATGTTCTGGTACACGCAAAGGGGGTTATTCACCAAATACATTTTAAATTTAAGGCAAGAGTAGCTGAATGGAAAACATAGGTTACTTAGAGAACATTTGTAGAAAATATTTCCAGTTTGGCTAATTTGACCGCAAGTTTGAAATTCACCTTGAATTCTTACTTTAGTGTTGAAGTCCATTTTCAACGTCGCCAACTTCCTTGTGGCAAATAGAAGGGTTTTGGGTCTACCGTTTGAGTCATGCGCGCTTAGATTTTCTCTCAGCACCCACATTCCAAACGCCTCACTTGCCACGCCTACCTTTATTTTTCCCACTGTCAAACATTCCTGTCTGCTCAAGCGCTGGGATCTACTTGTTCCAGACAGATTCAGTGTCTTTCTGATCTAGAAACGTGCTTTGAGAAAATGCAAAGTCAATTGTCTCCTTGAAATGGATGTGAAGTCAGCATCATACGCAAAGAGGAAGGAGACCTCCCGGATACCTTGAAACAGCTTGTCAGCACTCAAGCAAGGGGTGAAGGTGTTGAAACTGACAATGATTTGCAGCAATTTGTGTGTAAGCAGGGAGAAGAGATTCAATTTACAAGCAGGTGAGCAGTGCAGCGCACAGTAGTTTTCTGGTTGACAGGCAGTGCTACGTTTTCAATCAGCCGAAAGTAGCTTTTCAATTGGACCATGTTACCAGGCACGCATGGAGCGCCAGCAGAGCGACGCTCCAAGAGCCCGGATAGCTCAGTCGGTAGAGCATCAGACTTTTAATCTGAGGGTCCAGGGTTCAAGTCCATGTTCGGGCGCTCCCATGATTTTTAGATCACCAATGTTAAGAGGGGCTACCTGCAATTCTGTCGGCACTTAAGCGTTTGGTGCAGGTTAAGCCATTCTTCTCCACTGAAAAGTGACAATTCAAAGCAAGGGGAAAAGACATGGTCTAAGCTTAAAAAATGTTCTGGTTAACCAAATACATTTTAAATTTAAGGCAAGAGTAGCTGAATGGAAAACATAGGTTACTTAGAGAACATTTGTAGAAAATATTTCCAGTTTGGCTAATTTGACCGCAAGTTTGAAATTCACCTTGAATTCTTACTTTAGTGTTGAAGTCCATTTTCAACGTCGCCAACTTCCTTGTGGCAAATAGAAGGGTTTCGGGTCTACCGTTTGAGTCATGCGCGCTTAGATTTTCTCTCAGCACCCACATTCCAAACGCCTCACTTGCCACGCCTACCTTTATTTTTCCCACTGTCAAACATTCCTGTCTGCTCAAGCGCTGGGATCTACTTGTTCCAGACAGATTCAGTGTCTTTCTGATCTAGAAACGTGCTTTGAGAAAATGCAAAGTCAATTGTCTCCTTGAAATGGATGTGAAGTCAGCATCATACGCAAAGAGGAAGGAGACCTCCCGGATACCTTGAAACAGCTTGTCAGCACTCAAGCAAGGGGTGAAGGTGTTGAAACTGACAATGATTTGCAGCAATTTGTGTGTAAGCCGGGAGAAGAGATTCAATTTACAAGCAGGTGAGCAGTGCAGCGCACAGTAGTTTTCTGGTTGACAGGCAGTGCTACGTTTTCAATCGGCCGAAAGTAGCTTTTCAATTGGACCATGTTACCAGGCACGCACGGAGCGCCAGCAGAGTGACACTCCAAGATCCCGGATAGCTCAGTCGGTAGAGCATCAGACTTTTAATCTGAGGGTCCAGGGTTCAAGTCCCTGTTTGGGCACTCCCATGTTTTTTAGATCACCAATGTTAAGAGGGGCTACCTGCAATTCTGTTGGCACTTAAGCGTTTGGTGCAGATTAAGCCATTCTTCTCCATTGAAAAGTGACAATTCAAAACAAGGGGAAAAGACATGGTCTAAGCTTAAAAAATGTTCTGGTTCACCAAATACATTTTAAATTTAAGGCAAGAGTAGCTGAATGGAAAACATAGGTTACTTAGAGAACATTTGTAGAAAATATTTCCAGTTTGGCTAATTTGACCGCAAGTTTGAAATTCACCTTGAATTCTTACCTTCTATTTGCCACAACGTCGCCAACTTCCTTGTGGCAAATAGAAGGGTTTCAGGTCTACCGTTTGAGTCATGCGCGCTTAGATTTTCTCTCAGCACCCACATTCCAAACGCCTCACTTGCCACGCCTACCTTTATTTTTCCCACTGTCAAACATTCCTGTCTGCTCAAGCGCTGGGATCTACTTGTTCCAGACAGATTCAGTGTCTTTCTGATCTAGAAACGTGCTTTGAGAAAATGCAAAGTCAATTGTCTCCTTGAAATGGATGTGAAGTCAGCATCATACGCAAAGAGGAAGGAGACCTCCCGGATACCTTGAAACAGCTTGTCAGCACTCAAGCAAGGGGTGAAGGTGTTGAAACTGACAATGATTTGCAGCAATTTGTGTGTAAGCCGGGAGAAGAGATTCAATTTACAAGCAGGTGAGCAGTGCAGCGCACAGTAGTTTTCTGGTTGACAGGCAGTGCTACGTTTTCAATCAGCCGAAAGTAGCTTTTCAATTGGACCATGTTACCAGGCACGCACGGAGCGCCAGCAGAGCGACGCTCTAAGAGCCCGGGTAGCTCAGTCGGTAGAGCATCAGACTTTTAATCTGAGGGTCCAGGGTTCAAGTCCCTGTTCGGGCGCTCCCATGATTTTTAGATCACCAATGTTAAGAGGGGCTACCTGCAATTCTGTTGGCACTTAAGCGTTTGGTGCAGGTTAAGCCATTCTTCTCCACTGAAAAGTGACAATTCAAAGCAAGGGGAAAAGACATGGTCTAAGTTTAAAAAATGTTCTGGTTCACCAAATACATTTTAAATTTAAGGCAAGAGTAGCTGAATGGAAAACATATGTTACTTAGAGAACATTTGTAGAAAATATTTCCAGTTTGGCTAATTTGACCGCAAGTTTGAAATTCACCTTGAATTCTTACTTTAGTGTTGAAGTCCATTTTCAACGTCGCCAACTTCCTTGTGGCAAATAGAAGGGTTTCGGGTCTACCGTTTGAGTCATGCGCGCTTAGATTTTCTCTCAGCACCCACATTCCAAACGCCTCACTTGCCACGCCTACCTTTATTTTTCCCACTGTCAAACATTCCTGTCTGCTCAAGCACTGGGATCTACTTGTTCCAGACAGATTCAGTGTCTTTCTGATCTAGAAACGTGCTTTGAGAAAATGCAAAGTCAATTGTCTCCTTGAAATGGATGTGAAGTCAGCATCATACGCAAAGAGGAAGGAGACCTCCCGGATACCTTGAAACAGCTTGTCAGCACTCAAGCAAGGGGTGAAGGTGTTGAAACTGACAATGATTTGCAGCAATTTGTGTGTAAGCCGGGAGAAGAGATTCAATTTACAAGCAGGTGAGCAGTGCAGCGCACAGTAGTTTTCTGGTTGACAGGCAGTGCTACGTTTTCAATCAGCCGAAGGTAGCTTTTCAATTGGACCATGTTACCAGGCACGCACGGAGCGCCAGCAGAGCGACGCTCCAAGAGCCCGGATAGCTCAGTCGGTAGAGCATCAGACTTTTAATCTGAGGGTCCAGGGTTCAAGTCCCTGTTCGGGTGCTCCCATGATTTTTAGATCACCAATGTTAAGAGGGGTTACCTGCAATTCTGTCGGCACTTAAGCGTTTGGTGCAGGTTAAGCCATTCTTCTCCACTGAAAAGTGACAATTCAAAGCAAGGGGAAAAGACATGGTCTAAGCTTAAAAAATGTTCTGGTTCACCAAATACATTTTAAATTTAAGGCAAGAGTAGCTGAATGGAAAACATAGGTTACTTAGAGAACATTTGTAGAAAATATTTCCAGTTTGGCTAATTTGACCGCAAGTTTGAAATTCACCTTGAATTCTTACTTTAGTGTTGAAGTCCATTTTCAACGTCGCCAACTTCCTTGTGGCAAATAGAAGGGTTTCGGGTCTACCGTTTGAGTCATGCGCGCTTAGATTTTCTCTCAGCACCCACATTCCAAACGCCTCACTTGCCACGCCTACCTTTATTTTTCCCACTGTCAAACATTCCTGTCTGCTCAAGCGCTGGGATCTACTTGTTCCAGACAGATTCAGTGTCTTTCTGATCTAGAAACGTGCTTTGAGAAAATGCAAAGTCAATTGTCTCCTTGAAATGGATGTGAAGTCAGCATCATACGCAAAGAGGAAGGAGAACTCCCGGATACCTTGAAACAGCTTGTCAGCACTCAAGCAAGGGGTGAAGGTGTTGAAACTGACAATGATTTGCAGCAATTTGTGTGTAAGCCGGGAGAAGAGATTCAATTTACAAGCAGGTGAGCAGTGCAGCGCACAGTAGTTTTCTGGTTGACAGGCAGTGCTACGTTTTCAATCAGCCGAAAGTAGCTTTTCAATTGGACCATGTTACCAGGCACGCACGGAGCGCCAGCCGAGCGACGCTCCAAGAGCCCGGATAGCTCAGTCGGTAGAGCATCAGACTTTTAATCTGAGGGTCCAGGGTTCAAGTCCCTGTTCGGCCGCTCCCATGATTTTTAGATCACCAATGTTAAGAGGGGCTACCTGCAATTCTGTCGGCACTTAAGCGTTTGGTGCAGGTTAAGCCATTCTTCTCCACTGAAAAGTGACAATTCAAAGCAAGGGGAAAAGACATGGTCTAAGCTTAAAAAATGTTCTGGTTCACCAAATACATTTTAAATTTAAGGCAAGAGTAGCTGAATGGAAAACATAGGTTACTTAGAGAACATTTGTAGAAAATATTTCCAGTTTGGCTAATTTGACCGCAAGTTTGAAATTCACCTTGAATTCTTACTTTAGTGTTGAAGTCCATTTTCAACGTCGCCAACTTCCTTGTGGCAAATAGAAGGGTTTCGGGTCTACCGTTTGAGTCATGCGCGCTTAGATTTTCTCTCAGCACCCACATTCCAAACGCCTCACTTGCCACGCCTACCTTTATTTTTCCCACTGTCAAACATTCCTGTCTGCTCAAGCGCTGGGATCTACTTGTTCCAGACAGATTCAGTGTCTTTCTGATCTAGAAACGTGCTTTGAGAAAATGCAAAGTCAATTGTCTCCTTGAAATGGATGTGAAGTCAGCATCATACGCAAAGAGGAAGGAGACCTCCCGGATACCTTGAAACAGCTTGTCAGCACTCAAGCAAGGGGTGAAGGTGTTGAAACTGACAATGATTTGCAGCAATTTGTGTGTAAGCCGGGAGAAGAGATTCAATTTACAAGCAGGTGAGCAGTGCAGCGCACAGTAGTTTTCTGGTTGACAGGCAGTGCTACGTTTTCAATCAGCCGAAAGTAGCTTTTCAATTGGACCATGTTACCAGGCACGCACGGAGCGCCAGCAGAGCGACGCTCCAAGAGCCCGGATAGCTCAGTCGGTAGAGCATCAGACTTTTAATCTGAGGGTCCAGGGTTCAAGTCCCTGTTCGGGCGCTCCCATGATTTTTAGATCACCAATGTTAAGAGGGGCTACCTGCAATTCTGTCGGCACTTAAGCGTTTGGTGCAGGTTAAGCCATTCTTCTCCACTGAAAAGTGACAATTCAAAGCAAGGGGAAAAGGCATGGTCTAAGCTTAAAAAATGTTCTGGTTCACCAAATACATTTTAAATTTAAGGCAAGAGTAGCTGAATGGAAAACATAGGTTACTTAGAGAACATTTGTAGAAAATATTTCCAGTTTGGCTAATTTGACCGCAAGTTTGAAATTCACCTTGAATTCTTACTTTAGTGTTGAAGTCCATTTTCAACGTCGCCAACTTCCTTGTGGCAAATAGAAGGGTTTCGGGTCTACCGTTTGAGTCATGCGCGCTTAGATTTTCTCTCAGCACCCACATTCCAAACGCCTCACTTGCCACGCCTACCTTTATTTTTCCCACTGTCAAACATTCCTGTCTGCTCAAGCGCTGGGATCTACTTGTTCCAGACAGATTCAGTGTCTTTCTGATCTAGAAACGTGCTTTGAGAAAATGCAAAGTCAATTGTCTCCTTGAAATGGATGTGAAGTCAGCATCATACGCAAAGAGGAAGGAGACCTCCCGGATACCTTGAAACAGCTTGTCAGCACTCAAGCAAGGGGTGAAGGTGTTGAAACTGACAATGATTTGCAGCAATTTGTGTGTAAGCCGGGAGAAGAGATTCAATTTACAAGCAGGTGAGCAGTGCAGCGCACAGTAGTTTTCTGGTTGACAGGCAGTGCTACGTTTTCAATCAGCCGAAAGTAGCTTTTCAATTGGACCATGTTACCAGGCACGCACGGAGCGCCAGCAGAGCGACGCTCCAAGAGCCCGGATAGCTCAGTCGGTAGAGCATCAGACTTTTAATCTGAGGGTCCAGGGTTCAAGTCCCTGTTCGGGCGCTCCCATGATTTTTAGATCACCAATGTTAAGAGGGGTTACCTGCAATTCTGTCGGCACTTAAGCGTTTGGTGCAGGTTAAGCCATTCTTCTCCACTGAAAAGTGACAATTCAAAGCAAGGGGAAAAGACATGGTCTAAGCTTAAAAAATGTTCTGGTTCACCAAATACATTTTAAATTTAAGGCAAGAGTAGCTGAATGGAAAACATAGGTTACTTAGAGAACATTTGTAGAAAATATTTCCAGTTTGGCTAATTTGACCGCAAGTTTGAAATTCACCTTGAATTCTTACTTTAGTGTTGAAGTCCATTTTCAACGTCGCCAACTTCCTTGTGGCAAATAGAAGGGTTTCGGGTCTACCGTTTGAGTCATGCGCGCTTAGATTTTCTCTCAGCACCCACATTCCAAACGCCTCACTTGCCACGCCTACCTTTATTTTTCCCACTGTCAAACATTCCTGTCTGCTCAAGCGCTGGGATCTACTTGTTCCAGACAGATTCAGTGTCTTTCTGATCTAGAAACGTGCTTTGAGAAAATGCAAAGTCAATTGTCTCCTTGAAATGGATGTGAAGTCAGCATCATACGCAAAGAGGAAGGAGAACTCCCGGATACCTTGAAACAGCTTGTCAGCACTCAAGCAAGGGGTGAAGGTGTTGAAACTGACAATGATTTGCAGCAATTTGTGTGTAAGCCGGGAGAAGAGATTCAATTTACAAGCAGGTGAGCAGTGCAGCGCACAGTAGTTTTCTGGTTGACAGGCAGTGCTACGTTTTCAATCAGCCGAAAGTAGCTTTTCAATTGGACCATGTTACCAGGCACGCACGGAGCGCCAGCAGAGCGACGCTCCAAGAGCCCGGATAGCTCAGTCGGTAGAGCATCAGACTTTTAATCTGAGGGTCCAGGGTTCAAGTCCCTGTTCGGGCGCTCCCATGATTTTTAGATCACCAATGTTAAGAGGGGCTACCTGCAATTCTGTCGGCACTTAAGCGTTTGGTGCAGGTTAAGCCATTCTTCTCCACTGAAAAGTGACAATTCAAAGCAAGGGGAAAAGACATGGTCTAAGCTTAAAAAATGTTCTGGTTCACCAAATACATTTTAAATTTAAGGCAAGAGTAGCTGAATGGAAAACATAGGTTACTTAGAGAACATTTGTAGAAAATATTTCCAGTTTGGCTAATTTGACCGCAAGTTTGAAATTCACCTTGAATTCTTACTTTAGTGTTGAAGTCCATTTTCAACGTCGCCAACTTCCTTGTGGCAAATAGAAGGGTTTCGGGTCTACCGTTTGAGTCATGCGCGCTTAGATTTTCTCTCAGCACCCACATTCCAAACGCCTCACTTGCCACGCCTACCTTTATTTTTCCCACTGTCAAACATTCCTGTCTGCTCAAGCGCTGGGATCTACTTGTTCCAGACAGATTCAGTGTCTTTCTGATCTAGAAACGTGCTTTGAGAAAATGCAAAGTCAATTGTCTCCTTGAAATGGATGTGAAGTCAGCATCATACGCAAAGAGGAAGGAGACCTCCCGGATACCTTGAAACAGCTTGTCAGCACTCAAGCAAGGGGTGAAGGTGTTGAAACTGACAATGATTTGCAGCAATTTGTGTGTAAGCCGGGAGAAGAGATTCAATTTACAAGCAGGTGAGCAGTGCAGCGCACAGTAGTTTTCTGGTTGACAGGCAGTGCTACGTTTTCAATCAGCCGAAAGTAGCTTTTCAATTGGACCATGTTACCAGGCACGCACGGAGCGCCAGCAGAGCGACGCTCCAAGAGCCCGGATAGCTCAGTCGGTAGAGCATCAGACTTTTAATCTGAGGGTCCAGGGTTCAAGTCCCTGTTCGGGCGCTCCCATGATTTTTAGATCACCAATGTTAAGAGGGGCTACCTGCAATTCTGTCGGCACTTAAGCGTTTGGTGCAGGTTAAGCCATTCTTCTCCACTGAAAAGTGACAATTCAAAGCAAGGGGAAAAGACATGGTCTAAGCTTAAAAAATGTTCTGGTTCACCAAATACATTTTAAATTTAAGGCAAGAGTAGCTGAATGGAAAACATAGGTTACTTAGAGAACATTTGTAGAAAATATTTCCAGTTTGGCTAATTTGACCGCAAGTTTGAAATTCACCTTGAATTCTTACTTTAGTGTTGAAGTCCATTTTCAACGTCGCCAACTTCCTTGTGGCAAATAGAAGGGTTTCGGGTCTACCGTTTGAGTCATGCGCGCTTAGATTTTCTCTCAGCACCCACATTCCAAACGCCTCACTTGCCACGCCTACCTTTATTTTTCCCACTGTCAAACATTCCTGTCTGCTCAAGCGCTGGGATCTACTTGTTCCAGACAGATTCAGTGTCTTTCTGATCTAGAAACGTGCTTTGAGAAAATGCAAAGTCAATTGTCTCCTTGAAATGGATGTGAAGTCAGCATCATACGCAAAGAGGAAGGAGACCTCCCGGATACCTTGAAACAGCTTGTCAGCACTCAAGCAAGGGGTGAAGGTGTTGAAACTGACAATGATTTGCAGCAATTTGTGTGTAAGCCGGGAGAAGAGATTCAATTTACAAGCAGGTGAGCAGTGCAGCGCACAGTAGTTTTCTGGTTGACAGGCAGTGCTACGTTTTCAATCAGCCGAAAGTAGCTTTTCAATTGGACCATGTTACCAGGCACGCACGGAGCGCCAGCAGAGCGACGCTCCAAGAGCCCGGATAGCTCAGTCGGTAGAGCATCAGACTTTTAATCTGAGGGTCCAGGGTTCAAGTCCCTGTTCGGGCGCTCCCATGATTTTTAGATCACCAATGTTAAGAGGGGCTACCTGCAATTCTGTCGGCACTTAAGCGTTTGGTGCAGGTTAAGCCATTCTTCTCCACTGAAAAGTGACAATTCAAAGCAAGGGGAAAAGACATGGTCTAAGCTTAAAAAATGTTCTGGTTCACCAAATACATTTTAAATTTAAGGCAAGAGTAGCTGAATGGAAAACATAGGTTACTTAGAGAACATTTGTAGAAAATATTTCCAGTTTGGCTAATTTGACCGCAAGTTTGAAATTCACCTTGAATTCTTACTTTAGTGTTGAAGTCCATTTTCAACGTCGCCAACTTCCTTGTGGCAAATAGAAGGGTTTCGGGTCTACCGTTTGAGTCATGCGCGCTTAGATTTTCTCTCAGCACCCACATTCCAAACGCCTCACTTGCCACGCCTACCTTTATTTTTCCCACTGTCAAACATTCCTGTCTGCTCAAGCGCTGGGATCTACTTGTTCCAGACAGATTCAGTGTCTTTCTGATCTAGAAACGTGCTTTGAGAAAATGCAAAGTCAATTGTCTCCTTGAAATGGATGTGAAGTCAGCATCATACGCAAAGAGGAAGGAGACCTCCCGGATACCTTGAAACAGCTTGTCAGCACTCAAGCAAGGGGTGAAGGTGTTGAAACTGACAATGATTTGCAGCAATTTGTGTGTAAGCCGGGAGAAGAGATTCAATTTACAAGCAGGTGAGCAGTGCAGCGCACAGTAGTTTTCTGGTTGACAGGCAGTGCTACGTTTTCAATCAGCCGAAAGTAGCTTTTCAATTGGACCATGTTACCAGGCACGCACGGAGCGCCAGCAGAGCGACGCTCCAAGAGCCCGGATAGCTCAGTCGGTAGAGCATCAGACTTTTAATCTGAGGGTCCAGGGTTCAAGTCCCTGTTCGGGCGCTCCCATGATTTTTAGATCACCAATGTTAAGAGGGGCTACCTGCAATTCTGTCGGCACTTAAGCGTTTGGTGCAGGTTAAGCCATTCTTCTCCACTGAAAAGTGACAATTCAAAGCAAGGGGAAAAGACATGGTCTAAGCTTAAAAAATGTTCTGGTTCACCAAATACATTTTAAATTTAAGGCAAGAGTAGCTGAATGGAAAACATAGGTTACTTAGAGAACATTTGTAGAAAATATTTCCAGTTTGGCTAATTTGACCGCAAGTTTGAAATTCACCTTGAATTCTTACTTTAGTGTTGAAGTCCATTTTCAACGTCGCCAACTTCCTTGTGGCAAATAGAAGGGTTTCGGGTCTACCGTTTGAGTCATGCGCGCTTAGATTTTCTCTCAGCACCCACATTCCAAACGCCTCACTTGCCACGCCTACCTTTATTTTTCCCACTGTCAAACATTCCTGTCTGCTCAAGCGCTGGGATCTACTTGTTCCAGACAGATTCAGTGTCTTTCTGATCTAGAAACGTGCTTTGAGAAAATGCAAAGTCAATTGTCTCCTTGAAATGGATGTGAAGTCAGCATCATACGCAAAGAGGAAGGAGACCTCCCGGATACCTTGAAACAGCTTGTCAGCACTCAAGCAAGGGGTGAAGGTGTTGAAACTGACAATGATTTGCAGCAATTTGTGTGTAAGCCGGGAGAAGAGATTCAATTTACAAGCAGGTGAGCAGTGCAGCGCACAGTAGTTTTCTGGTTGACAGGCAGTGCTACGTTTTCAATCAGCCGAAAGTAGCTTTTCAATTGGACCATGTTACCAGGCACGCACGGAGCGCCAGCAGAGCGACGCTCCAAGAGCCCGGATAGCTCAGTCGGTAGAGCATCAGACTTTTAATCTGAGGGTCCAGGGTTCAAGTCCCTGTTCGGGCGCTCCCATGATTTTTAGATCACCAATGTTAAGAGGGGCTACCTGCAATTCTGTCGGCACTTAAGCGTTTGGTGCAGGTTAAGCCATTCTTCTCCACTGAAAAGTGACAATTCAAAGCAAGGGGAAAAGACATGGTCTAAGCTTAAAAAATGTTCTGGTTCACCAAATACATTTTAAATTTAAGGCAAGAGTAGCTGAATGGAAAACATAGGTTACTTAGAGAACATTTGTAGAAAATATTTCCAGTTTGGCTAATTTGACCGCAAGTTTGAAATTCACCTTGAATTCTTACTTTAGTGTTGAAGTCCATTTTCAACGTCGCCAACTTCCTTGTGGCAAATAGAAGGGTTTCGGGTCTACCGTTTGAGTCATGCGCGCTTAGATTTTCTCTCAGCACCCACATTCCAAACGCCTCACTTGCCACGCCTACCTTTATTTTTCCCACTGTCAAACATTCCTGTCTGCTCAAGCGCTGGGATCTACTTGTTCCAGACAGATTCAGTGTCTTTCTGATCTAGAAACGTGCTTTGAGAAAATGCAAAGTCAATTGTCTCCTTGAAATGGATGTGAAGTCAGCATCATACGCAAAGAGGAAGGAGACCTCCCGGATACCTTGAAACAGCTTGTCAGCACTCAAGCAAGGGGTGAAGGTGTTGAAACTGACAATGATTTGCAGCAATTTGTGTGTAAGCCGGGAGAAGAGATTCAATTTACAAGCAGGTGAGCAGTGCAGCGCACAGTAGTTTTCTGGTTGACAGGCAGTGCTACGTTTTCAATCAGCCGAAAGTAGCTTTTCAATTAGACCATGTTACCAGGCACGCACGAAGCGCCAGCAGAGCGACGCTCCAAGAGCCTGGATAGCTCAGTCGGTAGAGCATCAGACTTTTAATCTGAGGGTCCAGGGTTCAAGTCCCTGTTCGGGTGCTCCCACGATTTTTAGATCACCAATGTTAAGAGGGGCTACCTGCAATTCTGTCGGCACTTAAGTGTTTGTTGCAGGTTAAGCCATTCTTCTCCACTGAAAAGTGACAATTCAAAGCAAGGGGAAAAGACATGGTCTAAGCTTAAAAAATTTTCTGGTTCACCAAATACATTTTAAATTTAAGGCAAGAGTAGCTGAATGGAAAACATAGGTTACTTAGAGAACATTTGTAGAAAATATTTCCAGTTTGGCTAATTTGACCGCAAGTTTGAAATTCACCTTGAATTCTTACTTTAGTGTTGAAGTCCATTTTCAACGTCGCCAACTTCCTTGTGGCAAATAGAAGGGTTTCGGGTCTACCGTTTGAGTCATGCGCGCTTAGATTTTCTCTCAGCACCCACATTCCAAACGCCTCACTTGCCACGCCTACCTTTATTTTTCCCATTGTCAAACATTCCTGTCTGCTCAAGCGCTGGGATCTACTTGTTCCAGACGGATTCAGTGTCTTTCTTATCTAGAAACGTGCTTTGAGAAAATGCAAAGTCAATTGTCTCCTTGAAATGGATGTGAAGTCAGCATCATACGCAAAGAGGAAGGAGACCTCCCGGATACCTTGAAACAGCTTGTCAGCACTCAAGCAAGGGGTGAAGGTGTTGAAACTGACAATGATTTGCAGCAATTTGTGTGTAAGCCGGGAGAAGAGATTCAATTTACAAGCAGGTGAGCAGTGCAGCGCACAGTAGTTTTCTGGTTGACAGGCAGTGCTACGTTTTCAATCAGCCGGAAGTAGCTTTTCAATTGGACCATGTTACCAGGCACGCATGGAGCGCCAGCAGAGCGATGCTCCAAGAGCCCGGATAGCTCAGTCGGTAGAGCATCAGACTTTTAATCTGAGGGCCCAGGGTTCAAGTCCCTGTTCGGGCGCTCCCATGATTTTTAGATCACCAATGTTAAGAGGTGCTACCTGCAATTCTGTCGGCACTTAAGCGTTTGTTGCAGGTTAAGCCTTTCTTCTCCACTGAAAAGTGACAATTCAAAGCAAGGGGAAAAGACATGGTCTAAGCATAAAAAATGTTCTGGTTCACCAAATACATTTTAAATTTAAGGCAAGAGTAGCTGAATGGAAAACATATGTTACTTAGAGAACATTTGTAGAAAATATTTCCAGTTTGGCTAATTTGACCGCAAGTTTGAAATTCACCTTGAATTTTTACTTTAGTGTTGAAGTCCATTTTCAACGTCGCCAACTTCCTTGTGGCAAATAGAAGGGTTTCGGGTCTACCGTTTGAGTCATGCGCGCTTAGATTTTCTCTCAGCACCCACATTCCAAACGCCTCACTTGCCACGCCTACCTTTATTTTTCCCACTGTCAAACATTCCTGTCTGCTCAAGCACTGGGATCTACTTGTTCCAGACAGATTCAGTGTCTTTCTGATCTAGAAACGTGCTTTGAGAAAATGCAAAGTCAATTATCTCCTTGAAATGGATGTGAAGTCAGCATCATACGCAAAGAGGAAGGAGACCTCCCGGATACCTTGAAACAGCTTGTCAGCACTCAAGCAAGGGGTGAAGGTGTTGAAACTGACAATGATTTGCAGCAATTTGTGTGTAAGCCGGGAGAAGAGATTCAATTTACAAGCAGGTGAGCAGTGCAGCTCACAGTAGTTTTCTGGTTGACAGGCAGTGCTACGTTTTCAATCAGCCGAAAGTAGCTTTTCAATTGGACCATGTTACCAGGCACGCACGGAGCGCCAGCAGAGCGACGCTCCAAGAGCCCGGATAGCTCAGTCGGTAGAGCATCAGACTTTTAATCTGAGGGTCCAGGGTTCAAGTCCCTGTTCGGGCGCTCCCATGATTTTTAGATCACCAATGTTAACAGGGGCTACCTGCAATTCTGTCGGCACTTAAGCGTTTGTTGCAGGTTAAGCCATTCTTCTCCACTGAAAAGTGACAATTCAAAGCAAGGGGAAAAGACATGGTCTAAGCTTAAAAAATGTTCTGGTTCACCAAATACATTTTAAATGTAAGGCAAGAGTAGCTGAATGGAAAACATATGTTACTTAGAGAACATTTGTAGAAAATATTTCCAGTTTGGCTAATTTGACCGCAAGTTTGAAATTCACCTTGAATTTTTACTTTAGTGTTGAAGTCCATTTTCAACGTCGCCAACTTCCTTGTGGCAAATAGAAGGGTTTCGGGTCTACCGTTTGAGTCATGCGCGCTTAGATTTTCTCTCAGCACCCACATTCCAAACGCCTCACTTGCCACGCCTACCTTTATTTTTTCCACTGTCAAACATTCCTGTCTGCTCAAGCACTGGGATCTACTTGTTCCAGACAGATTCAGTGTCTTTCTGATCTAGAAACGTGCTTTGAGAAAATGCAAAGTCAATTATCTCCTTGAAATGGATGTGAAGTCAGCATCATACGCAAAGAGGAAGGAGACCTCCCGGATACCTTGAAACAGCTTGTCAGCACTCAAGCAAGGGGTGAAGGTGTTGAAAGTGACAATGATTTGCAGCAATTTGTGTGTAAGCCGGGAGAAGAGATTCAATTTACAAGCAGGTGAGCAGTGCAGCGCACAGTAGTTTTCTGGTTGACAGGCAGTGCTACGTTTTCAATCAGCCGAAAGTAGCTTTTCAATTGGACCATGTTACCAGGCACGCACGGAGCGCCAGCAGAGCGACGCTCCAAGAGCCCGGATAGCTCAGTCGGTAGAGCATCAGACTTTTAATCTGAGGGTCCAGGGTTCAAGTCCCTGTTCGGGCGCTCCCATGATTTTTAGATCACCAATGTTAAGAGGGGCTACCTGCAATTCTGTCGGCACTTAAGTGTTTGTTGCAGGTTAAGCCATTCTTCTCCACTGAAAAGTGACAATTCAAAGCAAGGGGAAAAGACATGGTCTAAGCTTAAAACATTTTCTGGTTCACCAAATACATTTTAAATTTAAGGCAAGAGTAGCTGAATGGAAAACATAGGTTACTTAGAGAACATTTGTAGAAAATATTTCCAGTTTGGCTAATTTGACCGCAAGTTTGAAATTCACCTTGAATTTTTACTTTAGTGTTGAAGTCCATTTTCAACGTCGCCAACTTCCTTGTGGCAAATAGAAGGGTTTCGGGTCTACCGTTTGAGTCATGCGCGCTTAGATTTTCTCTCAGCACCCACATTCCAAACGCCTCACTTGCCACGCCTACCTTTATTTTTTCCACTGTCAAACATTCCTGTCTGCTCAAGCGCTGGGATCTACTTGTTCCAGACAGATTCAGTGTCTTTCTGATCTAGAAACGTGCTTTGAGAAAATGCAAAGTCAATTGTCTCCTTGAAATGGATGTGAAGTCAGCATCATACGCAAAGAGGAAGGAGACCTCCCGGATACCTTGAAACAGCTTGTCAGCACTCAAGCAAGGGGTGAAGGTGTTGAAACTGACAATGATTTGCAGCAATTTGTGTGTAAGCCGGGAGAAGAGATTCAATTTACAAGCAGGTGAGCAGTGCAGCTCACAGTAGTTTTCTGGTTGACAGGCAGTGCTACGTTTTCAATCAGCCGAAAGTAGCTTTTCAATTGGACCATGTTACCAGGCACGCACGGAGCGCCAGCAGAGCGACGCTCCAAGAGCCCGGATAGCTCAGTCGGTAGAGCATCAGACTTTTAATCTGAGGGTCCAGGGTTCAAGTCCCTGTTTGGGCGCTCCCATGATTTTTAGATCACCAATGTTAACAGGGGCTACCTGCAATTCTGTCGGCACTTAAGCGTTTGTTGCAGGTTAAGCCATTCTTCTCCACTGAAAAGTGACAATTCAAAGCAAGGGGAAAAGACATGGTCTAAGCTTAAAAAATGTTCTGGTTCACCAAATACATTTTAAATTTAAGGCAAGAGTAGCTGAATGGAAAACATATGTTACTTAGAGAACATTTGTAGAAAATATTTCCAGTTTGGCTAATTTGACCGCAAGTTTGAAATTCACCTTGAATTTTTACTTTAGTGTTGAAGTCCATTTTCAACGTCGCCAACTTCCTTGTGGCAAATAGAAGGGTTTCGGGTCTACCGTTTGAGTCATGCGCGCTTAGATTTTCTCTCAGCACCCACATTCCAAACGCCTCACTTGTCACGCCTACCTTTATTTTTTCCACTGTCAAACATTCCTGTCTGCTCAAGCACTGGGATCTACTTGTTCCAGACAGATTCAGTGTCTTTCTGATCTAGAAACGTGCTTTGAGAAAATGCAAAGTCAATTGTCTCCTTGAAATGGATGTGAAGTCAGCATCATACGCAAAGAGGAAGGAGACCTCCCGGATACCTTGAAACAGCTTGTCAGCACTCAAGCAAGGGGTGAAGGTGTTGAAACTGACAATGATTTGCAGCAATTTGTGTGTAAGCCGGGAGAAGAGATTCAATTTACAAGCAGGTGAGCAGTGCAGCGCACAGTAGTTTTCTGGTTGACAGGCAGTGCTACGTTTTCAATCAGCCGAAAGTAGCTTTTCAATTGGACCATGTTACCAGGCACGCACGGAGCGCCAGCAGAGCGACGCTCCAAGAGCCCGGATAGCTCAGTCGGTAGAGCATCAGACTTTTAATCTGAGGGTCCAGGGTTCAAGTCCCTGTTCGGGCGCTCCCATGATTTTTAGATCACCAATGTTAAGAGGGGCTACCTGCAATTCTGTCGGCACTTAAGCGTTTGGTGCAGGTTAAGCCATTCTTCTCCACTGAAAAGTGACAATTCAAAGCAAGGGGAAAAGACATGGTCTAAGCTTAAAAAATGTTCTGGTTCACCAAATACATTTTAAATTTAAGGCAAGAGTAGCTGAATGGAAAACATAGGTTACTTAGAGAACATTTGTAGAAAATATTTCCAGTTTGGCTAATTTGACCGCAAGTTTGAAATTCACCTTGAATTCTTACTTTAGTGTTGAAGTCCATTTTCAACGTCGCCAACTTCCTTGTGGCAAATAGAAGGGTTTCGGGTCTACCGTTTGAGTCATGCGCGCTTAGATTTTCTCTCAGCACCCACATTCCAAACGCCTCACTTGCCACGCCTACCTTTATTTTTCCCACTGTCAAACATTCCTGTCTGCTCAAGCGCTGGGATCTACTTGTTCCAGACAGATTCAGTGTCTTTCTGATCTAGAAACGTGCTTTGAGAAAATGCAAAGTCAATTGTCTCCTTGAAATGGATGTGAAGTCAGCATCATACGCAAAGAGGAAGGAGACCTCCCGGATACCTTGAAACAGCTTGTCAGCACTCAAGCAAGGGGTGAAGGTGTTGAAACTGACAATGATTTGCAGCAATTTGTGTGTAAGCCGGGAGAAGAGATTCAATTTACAAGCAGGTGAGCAGTGCAGCGCACAGTAGTTTTCTGGTTGACAGGCAGTGCTACGTTTTCAATCAGCCGAAAGTAGCTTTTCAATTGGACCATGTTACCAGGCACGCACGGAGCGCCAGCAGAGCGACGCTCCAAGAGCCCGGATAGCTCAGTCGGTAGAGCATCAGACTTTTAATCTGAGGGTCCAGGGTTCAAGTCCCTGTTTGGGCGCTCCCATGATTTTTAGATCACCAATGTTAAGAGGGGCTACCTGCAATTCTGTCGGCACTTAAGCGTTTGGTGCAGGTTAAGCCATTCTTCTCCACTGAAAAGTGACAATTCAAAGCAAGGGGAAAAGACATGGTCTAAGCTTAAAAAATGTTCTGGTTCACCAAATACATTTTAAATTTAAGGCAAGAGTAGCTGAATGGAAAACATAGGTTACTTAGAGAACATTTGTAGAAAATATTTCCAGTTTGGCTAATTTGACCGCAAGTTTGAAATTCACCTTGAATTCTTACTTTAGTGTTGAAGTCCATTTTCAACGTCGCCAACTTCCTTGTGGCAAATAGAAGGGTTTCGGGTCTACCGTTTGAGTCATGCGCGCTTAGATTTTCTCTCAGCACCCACATTCCAAACGCCTCACTTGCCACGCCTACCTTTATTTTTCCCACTGTCAAACATTCCTGTCTGCTCAAGCGCTGGGATCTACTTGTTCCAGACAGATTCAGTGTCTTTCTGATCTAGAAACGTGCTTTGAGAAAATGCAAAGTCAATTGTCTCCTTGAAATGGATGTGAAGTCAGCATCATACGCAAAGAGGAAGGAGACCTCCCGGATACCTTGAAACAGCTTGTCAGCACTCAAGCAAGGGGTGAAGGTGTTGAAACTGACAATGATTTGCAGCAATTTGTGTGTAAGCCGGGAGAAGAGATTCAATTTACAAGCAGGTGAGCAGTGCAGCGCACAGTAGTTTTCTGGTTGACAGGCAGTGCTACGTTTTCAATCAGCCGAAAGTAGCTTTTCAATTGGACCATGTTACCAGGCACGCACGGAGCGCCAGCAGAGCGACGCTCCAAGAGCCCGGATAGCTCAGTCGGTAGAGCATCAGACTTTTAATCTGAGGGTCCAGGGTTCAAGTCCCTGTTCGGGCGCTCCCATGATTTTTAGATCACCAATGTTAAGAGGGGCTACCTGCAATTCTGTCGGCACTTAAGCGTTTGGTGCAGGTTAAGCCATTCTTCTCCACTGAAAAGTGACAATTCAAAGCAAGGGGAAAAGACATGGTCTAAGCTTAAAAAATGTTCTGGTTCACCAAATACATTTTAAATTTAAGGCAAGAGTAGCTGAATGGAAAACATAGGTTACTTAGAGAACATTTGTAGAAAATATTTCCAGTTTGGCTAATTTGACCGCAAGTTTGAAATTCACCTTGAATTCTTACTTTAGTGTTGAAGTCCATTTTCAACGTCGCCAACTTCCTTGTGGCAAATAGAAGGGTTTCGGGTCTACCGTTTGAGTCATGCGCGCTTAGATTTTCTCTCAGCACCCACATTCCAAACGCCTCACTTGCCACGCCTACCTTTATTTTTCCCACTGTCAAACATTCCTGTCTGCTCAAGCGCTGGGATCTACTTGTTCCAGACAGATTCAGTGTCTTTCTGATCTAGAAACGTGCTTTGAGAAAATGCAAAGTCAATTGTCTCCTTGAAATGGATGTGAAGTCAGCATCATACGCAAAGAGGAAGGAGACCTCCCGGATACCTTGAAACAGCTTGTCAGCACTCAAGCAAGGGGTGAAGGTGTTGAAACTGACAATGATTTGCAGCAATTTGTGTGTAAGCCGGGAGAAGAGATTCAATTTACAAGCAGGTGAGCAGTGCAGCGCACAGTAGTTTTCTGGTTGACAGGCAGTGCTACGTTTTCAATCAGCCGAAAGTAGCTTTTCAATTGGACCATGTTACCAGGCACGCACGGAGCACCAGCAGAGCGACGCTCCAAGAGCCCGGGTAGCTCAGTCGGTAGAGCATCAGACTTTTAATCTGAGGGTCCAGGGTTCAAGTCCCTGTTCAGGTGCTCCCATGATTTTTAGATCACCAAGGTTAAGAGGGGCTACCTGCAATTCTGTCGGCACTTAAGTGTTTGGTGCAGGTTAAGCCATTCTTCTCCACTGAAAAGTGACAATTCAAAGCAAGGGGAAAAGACATGGTCTAAGCTTAAAAAATGTTCTGGTTCACCAAATACGTTTTAAATTTAAGGCAAGAGTAGCTGAATGGAAAACATAGGTTATTTAGAGAACATTTGTAGAAAATATTTCCAGTTTGGCTAATTTGACCGCAAGTTTGAAATTCACCTTGAATTCTTACTTTAGTGTTGAAGTCCATTTTCAACGTTGCCAACTTCCTTGTGGCAAATAGAAGGGTTTCGGGTCTACCGTTTGAGTCATGCGCGCTTAGATTTTCTCTCAGCACCCACATTCCAAACGCCTCACTTGCCACGCCTACCTTTATTTTTCCCACTGTCAAACATTCCTGTCTGCTCAAGCGCTGTGATCTACTTGTTCCAGACAGATTCAGTGTCTTTCTGATCTAGAAACGTGCTTTGAGAAAATGCAAAGTCAATTGTCTCCTTGAAATGGATGTGAAGTCAGCATCATACGCAAAGAGGAAGGAGACCTCCCAGATACCTTGAAACAGCTTGTCAGCACTCAAGCAAGGGGTGAAGGTGTTGAAACTGACAATGATTTGCAGCAATTTGTGTGTAAGCCGGGAGAAGAGATTCAATTTACAAGCAGGTGAGCAGTGCAGCGCACAGTAGTTTTCTGGTTGACAGGCAGTGCTACGTTTTCAATCAGCCGAAAGTAGCTTTTCAATTGGACCATGTTACCAGGCACGCACGGAGCGCCAGCAGAGCGACGCTCCAAGAGCCCGGATAGCTCAGTCGGTAGAGCATCAGACTTTTAATCTGAGGGTCCAGGGTTCAAGTCCCTGTTCGGGCGCTCCCATGATTTTTAGATCTTTTAGATCACCAATGTTAAGAGGGGCTACCTGCAATTCTGTCGGCACTTAAGCAGGTTAAGCCATTCTTCTCCACTGAAAAGTGACAATTCAAAGCAAGGGGAAAAGACATGGTCTAAGCTTAAAAAATGTTCTGGTTCACCAAATACATTTTAAATTTAAGGCAAGAGTAGCTGAATGGAAAACATAGGTTACTTAGAGAACATTTGTAGAAAATATTTCCAGTTTGGCTAATTTGACCGCAAGTTTGAAATTCACCTTGAATTCTTACTTTAGTGTTGAAGTCCATTTTCAACGTCGCCAACTTCCTTGTGGCAAATAGAAGGGTTTCGGGTCTACCGTTTGAGTCATGCGCGCTTAGATTTTCTCTCAGCACCCACATTCCAAACGCCTCACTTGCCACGCCTACCTTTATTTTTCCCACTGTCAAACATTCCTGTCTGCTCAAGCGCTGGGATCTACTTGTTCCAGACAGATTCAGTGTCTTTCTGATCTAGAAACGTGCTTTGAGAAAATGCAAAGTCAATTGTCTCCTTGAAATGGATGTGAAGTCAGCATCATACGCAAAGAGGAAGGAGACCTCCCGGATACCTTGAAACAGCTTGTCAGCACTCAAGCAAGGGGTGAAGGTGTTGAAACTGACAATGATTTGCAGCAATTTGTGTGTAAGCCGGGAGAAGAGATTCAATTTACAAGCAGGTGAGCAGTGCAGCGCACAGTAGTTTTCTGGTTGACAGGCAGTGCTACGTTTTCAATCAGCCGAAAGTAGCTTTTCAATTGGACCATGTTACCAGGCACGCACGGAGCACCAGCAGAGCGACGCTCCAAGAGCCCGGATAGCTCAGTCGGTAGAGCATCAGACTTTTAATCTGAGGGTCCAGGGTTCAAGTCCCTGTTCAGGCGCTCCCATGATTTTTAGATCACCAAGGTTAAGAGGGGCTACCTGCAATTCTGTCGGCACTTAAGTGTTTGGTGCAGGTTAAGCCATTCTTCTCCACTGAAAAGTGACAATTCAAAGCAAGGGGAAAAGACATGGTCTAAGCTTAAAAAATGTTCTGGTTCACCAAATACGTTTTAAATTTAAGGCAAGAGTAGCTGAATGGAAAACATAGGTTATTTAGAGAACATTTGTAGAAAATATTTCCACTTTGGCTAATTTGACCGCAAGTTTGAAATTCACCTTGAATTCTTACTTTAGTGTTGAAGTCCATTTTCAACGTCGCCAACTTCCTTGTGGCAAATAGAAGGGTTTCGGGTCTACCGTTTGAGTCATGCGCGCTTAGATTTTCTCTCAGCACCCACATTCCAAACGCCTCACTTGCCACGCCTACCTTTATTTTTCCCACTGTCAAACATTCCTGTCTGCTCAAGCGCTGGGATCTACTTGTTCCAGACAGATTCAGTGTCTTTCTGATCTAGAAACGTGCTTTGAGAAAATGCAAAGTCAATTGTCTCCTTGAAATGGATGTGAAGTCAGCATCATACGCAAAGAGGAAGGAGACCTCCCAGATACCTTGAAACAGCTTGTCAGCACTCAAGCAAGGGGTGAAGGTGTTGAAACTGACAATGATTTGCAGCAATTTGTGTGTAAGCCGGGAGAAGAGATTCAATTTACAAGCAGGTGAGCAGTGCAGCGCACAGTAGTTTTCTGGTTGACAGGCAGTGCTACGTTTTCAATCAGCCGAAAGTAGCTTTTCAATTGGACCATGTTACCAGGCACGCACGGAGCGCCAGCAGAGCGACGCTCCAAGAGCCCGGATAGCTCAGTCGGTAGAGCATCAGACTTTAAATCTGAGGGTCCAGGGTTCAAGTCCCTGTTCGGGCGCTCCCATGATTTTTAGATCTTTTAGATCACCAATGTTAAGAGGGGCTACCTGCAATTCTGTCGGCACTTAAGCAGGTTAAGCCATTCTTCTCCACTGAAAAGTGACAATTCAAAGCAAGGGGAAAAGACATGGTCTAAGCTTAAAAAATGTTCTGGTTCACCAAATACATTTTAAATTTAAGGCAAGAGTAGCTGAATGGAAAACATAGGTTACTTAGAGAACATTTGTAGAAAATATTTCCAGTTTGGCTAATTTGACCGCAAGTTTGAAATTCACCTTGAATTCTTACTTTAGTGTTGAAGTCCATTTTCAACGTCGCCAACTTCCTTGTGGCAAATAGAAGGGTTTCGGGTCTACCGTTTGAGTCATACGCGCTTAGATTTTCTCTCAGCACCCACATTCCAAACGCCTCACTTGCCACGCCTACCTTTATTTTTCCCACTGTCAAACATTCCTGTCTGCTCAAGCGCTGGGATCTACTTGTTCCAGACAGATTCAGTGTCTTTCTGATCTAGAAACGTGCTTTGAGAAAATGCAAAGTCAATTGTCTCCTTGAAATGGATGTGAAGTCAGCATCATACGCAAAGAGGAAGGAGACCTCCCGGATACCTTGAAACAGCTTGTCAGCACTCAAGCAAGGGGTGAAGGTGTTGAAACTGACAATGATTTGCAGCAATTTGTGTGTAAGCCGGGAGAAGAGATTCAATTTACAAGCAGGTGAGCAGTGCAGCGCACAGTAGTTTTCTGGTTGACAGGCAGTGCTACGTTTTCAATCAGCCGAAAGTAGCTTTTCAATTGGACCATGTTACCAGGCACGCACGGAGCGCCAGCCGAGCGACGCTCCAAGAGCCCGGATAGCTCAGTCGGTAGAGCATCAGACTTTTAATCTGAGGGTCCAGGGTTCAAGTCCCTGTTCGGGCGCTCCCATGATTTTTAGATCACCAATGTTAAGAGGGGCTACCTGCAATTCTGTCGGCACTTAAGCGTTTGGTGCAGGTTAAGCCATTCTTCTCCACTGAAAAGTGACAATTCAAAGCAAGGGGAAAAGACATGGTCTAAGCTTAAAAAATGTTCTGGTTCACCAAATACGTTTTAAATTTAAGGCAAGAGTAGCTGAATGGAAAACATAGGTTACTTAGAGAACATTTGTAGAAAATATTTCCAGTTTGGCTAATTTGACCGCAAGTTTGAAATTCACCTTGAATTCTTACTTTAGTGTTGAAGTCCATTTTCAACGTCGCCAACTTCCTTGTGGCAAATAGAAGGGTTTCGGGTCTACCGTTTGAGTCATGCGCGCTTAGATTTTCTCTCAGCACCCACATTCCAAACGCCTCACTTGCCACGCCTACCTTTATTTTTCCCACTGTCAAACATTCCTGTCTGCTCAAGCGCTGGGATCTACTTGTTCCAGACAGATTCAGTGTCTTTCTGATCTAGAAACGTGCTTTGAGAAAATGCAAAGTCAATTGTCTCCTTGAAATGGATGTGAAGTCAGCATCATACGCAAAGAGGAAGGAGACCTCCCAGATACCTTGAAACAGCTTGTCAGCACTCAAGCAAGGGGTGAAGGTGTTGAAACTGACAATGATTTGCAGCAATTTGTGTGTAAGCCGGGAGAAGAGATTCAATTTACAAGCAGGTGAGCAGTGCAGCGCACAGTAGTTTTCTGGTTGACAGGCAGTGCTACGTTTTCAATCAGCCGAAAGTAGCTTTTCAATTGGACCATGTTACCAGGCACGCACGGAGCGCCAGCAGAGCAACGCTCCAAGAGCCCGGATAGCTCAGTCGGTAGAGCATCAGACTTTTAATCTGAGGGTCCAGGGTTCAAGTCCCTGTTCGGGCGCTCCCATGATTTTTAGATCACCAATGTTAAGAGGGGCTACCTGCAATTCTGTCGGCATTTAAGCGTTTGGTGCAGGTTAAGCCATTCTTCTCCACTGAAAAGTGACAATTCAAAGCAAGGGGAAAAGACATGGTCTAAGCTTAAAAAATGTTCTGGTTCACCAAATACATTTTAAATTTAAGGCAAGAGTAGCTGAATGGAAAACATATGTTACTTAGAGAACATTTGTAGAAAATATTTCCAGTTTGGCTAATTTGACCACAAGTTTGAAATTCACCTTGAATTCTTACTTTAGTGTTGAAGTCCATTTTCAACGTCGCCAACTTCCTTGTGGCAAATAGAAGGGTTTCGGGTCTACCGTTTGAGTCATGCGCGCTTAGATTTTCTCTCAGCACCCACATTCCAAACGCCTCACTTGCCACGCCTACCTTTATTTTTCCCACTGTCAAACATTCCTGTCTGCTCAAGCGCTGGGATCTACTTGTTCCAGACAGATTCAGTGTCTTTCTGATCTAGAAACGTGCTTTGAGAAAATGCAAAGTCAATTGTCTCCTTGAAATGGATGTGAAGTCAGCATCATACGCAAAGAGGAAGGAGACCTCCCGGATACCTTGAAACAGCTTGTCAGCACTCAAGCAAGGGGTGAAGGTGTTGAAACTTACAATGATTTGCAGCAATTTGTGTGTAAGCCGGGAGAAGAGATTCAATTTACAAGCAGGTGAGCAGTGCAGCGCACAGTAGTTTTCTGGTTGACAGGCAGTGCTACGTTTTCAATCAGCCGAAAGTAGCTTTTCAATTGGACCATGTTACCAGGCACGCACGGAGCACCAGCAGAGCGACGCTCCAAGAGCCCGGATAGCTCAGTCGGTAGAGCATCAGACTTTTAATCTGAGGGTCCAGGGTTCAAGTCCCTGTTCGGGCGCTGCCATGATTTTTAGATCACCAATGTTAAGAGGGGCTACCTGCAATTCTGTCGGCACTTAAGCGTTTGGTGCAGGTTAAGCCATTCTTCTCCACTGAAAAGTGACAATTCAAAGCAAGGGGAAAAGACATGGTCTAAGCTTAAAAAATGTTCTGGTTCACCAAATACATTTTAAATTTAAGGCAAGAGTAGCTGAATGGAAAACATAGGTTACTTAGAGAACATTTGTAGAAAATATTTCCAGTTTGGCTAATTTGACCGCAAGTTTGAAATTCACCTTGAATTCTTACTTTAGTGTTGAAGTCCATTTTCAACGTCGCCAACTTCCTTGTGGCAAATAGAAGGGTTTCGGGTCTACCGTTTGAGTCATGCGCGCTTAGATTTTCTCTCAGCACCCACATTCCAAACGCCTCACTTGCCACGCCTACCTTTATTTTTCCCACTGTCAAACATTCCTGTCTGCTCAAGCGCTGGGATCTACTTGTTCCAGACAGATTCAGTGTCTTTCTGATCTAGAAACGTGCTTTGAGAAAATGCAAAGTCAATTGTGTCCTTGAAATGGATGTGAAGTCAGCATCATACGCAAAGAGGAAGGAGACCTCCCGGATACCTTGAAACAGCTTGTCAGCACTCAAGCAAGGGGTGAAGGTGTTGAAACTGACAATGATTTGCAGCAATTTGTGTGTAAGCCGGGAGAAGAGATTCAATTTACAAGCAGGTGAGCAGTGCAGCGCACAGTAGTTTTCTGGTTGACAGGCAGTGCTACGTTTTCAATCAGCCGAAAGTAGCTTTTCAATTGGACCATGTTACCAGGCACGCACGGAGCGCCAGCAGAGTGACGCTCCAAGAGCCCGGATAGCTCAGTCGGTAGAGCATCAGACTTTTAATCTGAGGGTCCAGGGTTCAAGTCCCTGTTCGGGCGCTCCCATGATTTTTAGATCACCAATGTTAAGAGGGGCTACCTGCAATTCTGTCGGCACTTAAGCGTTTGGTGCAGGTTAAGCCATTCTTCTCCACTGAAAAGTGACAATTCAAAGCAAGGGGAAAAGACATGGTCTAAGCTTAAAAAATGTTCTGGTTCACCAAATACATTTTAAATTTAAGGCAAGAGTAGCTGAATGGAAAACATAGGTTACTAAGAGAACATTTGTAGAAAATATTTCCAGTTTGGCTAATTTGACCGCAAGTTTGAAATTCACCTTGAATTCTTACTTTAGTGTTGAAGTCCATTTTCAACGTCGCCAACTTCCTTGTGGCAAATAGAAGGGTTTCGGGTCTACTGTTTGAGTCATGCGCGCTAAGATTTTCTCTCAGCACCCACATTCCAAACGCCTCACTTGCCACGCCTACCTTTATTTTTCCCACTGTCAAACATTCCTGTCTGCTCAAGCGCTGGGATCTACTTGTTCCAGACAGATTCAGTGTCTTTCTGATCTAGAAACGTGCTTTGAGAAAATGCAAAGTCAATTGTCTCCTTGAAATGGATGTGAAGTCAGCATCATACGCAAAGAGGAAGGAGACCTCCCGGATACCTTGAAACAGCTTGTCAGCACTCAAGCAAGGGGTGAAGGTGTTGAAACTGACAATGATTTGCAGCAATTTGTGTGTAAGCCGGGAGAAGAGATTCAATTTACAAGCAGGTGAGCAGTGCAGCGCACATTAGTTTTCTGGTTGACAGGCAGTGCTACGTTTTCAATCAGCCGAAAGAAGCTTTTCAATTGGACCATGTTACCAGGCACGCACGGAGCGCCAGCAGAGCAACGCTCCAAGAGCCCGGATAGCTCAGTCGGTAGAGCATCAGACTTTTAATCTGAGGGTCCAGGGTTCAAGTCCCTGTTCGGGCGCTCCCATGATTTTTAGATCACCAATGTTAAGAGGGGCTACCTGCAATTCTGTCGGCACTTAAGCGTTTGTTGCAGGTTAAGCCATTCTTCTCCACTGAAAAGTGACAATTCAAAGCAAGGGGAAAAGACATGGTCTAAGCTTAAAAAAATTTCTGGTTCACCAAATACATTTTAAATTTAAGGCAAGAGTAGCTGAATGGAAAACATAGGTTACTTAGAGAACATTTGTAGAAAATATTTCCAGTTTGGCTAATTTGACCACAAGTTTGAAATTCACCTTGAATTTTTACTTTAGTGTTGAAGTCCATTTTCAACGTCGCCAACTTCCTTGTGGCAAATAGAAGGGTTTCGGGTCTACCGTTTGAGTCATGCGCTCTTAGATTTTCTCTCAGCACCCACATTCCAAACGCCTCACTTGCCACGCCTACCTTTATTTTTTCCACTGTCAAACATTCCTGTCTGCTCAAGCACTGGGATCTACTTGTTCCAGACAGATTCAGTGTCTTTCTGATCTAGAAACGTGCTTTGAGAAAATGCAAAGTCAATTATCTCCTTGAAATGGATGTGAAGTCAGCATCATACGCAAAGAGGAAGGAGACCTCCCGGATACCTTGAAACAGCTTGTCAGCACTCAAGCAAGGGGTGAAGGTGTTGAAACTGACAATGATTTGCAGCAATTTGTGTGTAAGCCAGGAGAAGAGATTCAATTTACAAGCAGGTGAGCAGTGCAGCGCACAGTAGTTTTCTGGTTGACAGGCAGTGCTAAGTTTTCAATCAGCCGAAAGTAGCTTTTCAATTGGACCATGTTACCAGGCACGCTCGGAGCGCCAGCAGAGAGACGCTCCAAGAGCCCGGATAGCTCAGTCGGTAGAGCATCAGACTTTTTTATCTGAGGGTCCAGGGTTCAAGTCCCTGTTCGGGCGCTCCCACGATTTTTAGATCACCAATGTTAAGAGGGGCTACCTGCAATTCTGTCGGCACTTAAGTGTTTGTTGCAGGTTAAGCCATTCTTCTCCACTGAAAAGTGACAAGGGGAGAAGACATGGTCTAAGCTTAAAACATTTTCTGGTTCACCAAATACATTTTAAATTTAAGGCAAGAGTAGCTGAATGGAAAACATAGGTTACTTAGAGAACATTTGTAGAAAATATTTCCAGTTTGGCTAATTTGACCGCAAGTTTGAAATTCAACTTGAATTCTTACTTTAGTGTTGAAGTCCATTTTCAACGTCGCCAACTTCCTTGTGGCAAATAGAAGGGTTTCGGGTCTACCGTTTGAGTCATGCGTGCTTAGATTTTCTCTCAGCACCCACATTCCAAACGCCTCACTTGCCACACCTACCTTTATTTTTCCCATTGTCAAACATTCCTGTCTGCTCAAGCACTGGGATCTACTTGTTCCAGACAGATTCAGTGTCTTTCTGATCTAGAAACGTGCTTTGAGAAAATGCAAAGTCAATTGTCTCCTTGAAATGGATGTGAAGTCAGCATCATACGCAAAGAGGAAGGAGACCTCCCGGATACCTTGAAACAGCTTGTCAGCACTCAAGCAAGGGGTGAAGGTGTTGAAACTGACAATGATTTGCAGCAATTTGTGTGTAAGCCAGGAGAAGAGATTCAATTTACAAGCAGGTGAGCAGTGCAGCGCACAGTAGTTTTCTGGTTGACAGGCAGTGCTACGTTTTCAATCAGCCGAAAGTAGCTTTTCAATTGGACCATGTTACCAGGCACGCATGGAGCGCCAGCAGAGCAATGCTCCAAGAGCCCGGATAGCTCAGTCGGTAGAGCATTAGACTTTTAATCTGAGGGTTCAGGGTTCAAGTCCCTGTTCGGGCGCTCCCATGATTTTTAGTTCACCAATGTTAACAGGGGCTACCTGCAATTCTGTCGGCACTTAAGCGTTTGTTGCAGGTTAAGCCATTCTTCTCCACTGAAAAGTGACAATTCAAAGCAAGGGGAAAAGACATGGTCTAAGCTTAAAAAAATTTCTGGTTCACCAAATACATTTTAAATTTAAGGCAAGAGTAGCTGAATGGAAAACATAGGTTACTTAGAGAACATTTGTAGAAAATATTTCCAGTTTGGCTAATTTGACCGCAAGTTTGAAATTCACCTTGAATTCTTACTTTAGTGTTGAAGTCCATTTTCAACGTCGCCAACTTCCTTGTGGCAAATAGAAGGGTTTCGGGTCTACCGTTTGAGTCATGCGCGCTTAGATTTTCTCTCAGCACCCACATTCCAAACGCCTCACTTGCCACGCCTAACTTTATTTTTCCCACTGTCAAACATTCCTGTCTGCTCAAGCGCTGGGATCTACTTGTTCCAGACAGATTCAGTGTCTTTCTGATCTAGAAACGTGCTTTGAGAAAATGCAAAGTCAATTGTCTCCTTGAAATGGATGTGAAGTCAGCATCATACGCAAAGAGGAAGGAGACCTCCCGGATACCTTGAAACAGCTTGTCAGCACTCAAGCAAGGGGTGAAGGTGTTGAAACTGACAATGATTTGCAGCAATTTGTGTGTAAGCCAGGAGAAGAGATTCAATTTACAAGCAGGTGAGCAGTGCAGCGCACAGTAGTTTTCTGGTTGACAGGCAGTGCTACGTTTTCAATCAGCCGAAAGTAGCTTTTCAATTGGACCATGTTACCAGGCACGCACGGAGCGCCAGCAGAGCGACGCTCCAAGAGCCTGGATAGCTCAGTCGGTAGAGCATCAGACTTTTAATCTGAGGGTCCAGGGTTCAAGTCCCTGTTCGGGTGCTCCCACGATTTTTAGATCACCAATGTTAAGAGGGGCTACCTGCAATTCTGTCGGCACTTAAGTGTTTTGAGAGAAAAAACGGGTCGCAAGAGTATTCTGAGAACGGACAGCAACTGAAATAGCCTGCCCTTCGGTAGGTCCCCGCTCAGAACTCAAGCTGGTTTTAGCTCATCTTGTGCCATTACAGAGAGAACATATCTGAAGCATATCAGACTGGTCCCACCCATACGGGTAGTCCAGATCGGAAATGCCAGCAAGTTCTCTCTGCACGAGAGATACAGCAACCCCAGACGATCGTTTCAGCCTTGTTAGGCATCATCAGTGAGGCATAGCTAATATCTCTCTAGGCACCGTGAGCAAGGGGTCCACGTCTGGATTACCCTTTAAACTTATGGAGAGAAAAAACGGGTCGCAAGAGTATTCTGAGAACGGACAGCAACTGAAATAGCCTGCCCTTCGGTAGGTCCCCGCTCAGAACTCAAGCTGGTTTTAGCTCATCTTGTGCCATTACAGAGAGAACATATCTGAAGCATATCAGACTGGTCCCACCCATACGGGTAGTCCAGATCCGAAATGCCAGCAAGTTCTCTCTGCACGAGAGATACAGCAACCCCAGACGATCGTTTCAGCCTTGTTAGGCATCATCAGTGAGGCATAGCTAATATCTCTCTAGGCACCGTGAGCAAGGGGTCCACGTCTGGATTACCCTTTAAACTTATGGAGAGAAAAAACGGGTCGCAAGAGTATTCTGAGAACGGACAGCAACTGAAATAGCCTGCCATTCGGTAGGTCCCCGCTCAGAACTCAAGCTGGTTTTAGCTCATCTTGTGCCATTACAGAGAGAACATATCTGAAGCATATCAGACTGGTCCCACCCATACGGGTAGTCCAGATCCGAAATGCCAGCAAGTTCTCTCTGCACGAGAGATACAGCAACCCCAGACGATCGTTTCAGCCTTGTTAGGCATCATCAGTGAGGCATAGCTAATATCTCTCTAGGCACCGTGAGCAAGGGGTCCACGTCTGGATTACCCTTTAAACTTATGGAGAGAAAAAACGGGTCGCAAGAGTATTCTGAGAACGGACAGCAACTGAAATAGCCTGCCCTTCGGTAGGTCCCCGCTCAGAAGTCAAGCTGGTTTTAGCTCATCTTGTGCCATTACAGAGAGAACATATCTGAAGCATATCAGACTGGTCCCACCCATACGGGTAGTCCAGATCCGAAATGCCAGCAAGTTCTCTCTGCACGAGAGATACAGCAACCCCAGACGATCGTTTCAGCCTTGTTAGGCATCATCAGTGAGGCATAGCTAATATCTCTCTAGGCACCGTGAGCACTGATGATGCCTTACAAGGCTGAAACGATCGTCTGGGGTTGCTGTGTCTCTCGTGCAGATCGAACTTGCTGGCATTTCGGATCTGGACTGCCCGTATGGGTGGGACCAGTCTGATATGTTTCAGAGAAGTTCTCTCTGTAATGGCACAAGATGAGCAAAAAACAGCTTGAGAACTGAGCGGTGACCGACCGAAGGGCAGGCTATTTCAGTTGCTGCCCGTTCTCAGTATTCTCTTGCGACCCATTTTTTACTCTCCACAAGTTTAAGGGATAATCCAGACGTGGACCCCTTGCTCACGGTGCCTAGGGAGATATCAGCTATGCCTCACTGATGATGCCTTACAAGGCTGAAACGATCGTCTGGGGTTGCTGTGTCTCTCGTGCAGAGGGAACTTGCTGGCATTTTGGATCTGGACTGCCCGTATGGGTGGGACCAGTCTGATATGTTTCAGAGAAGTTCTCTCTGTAATGGCACAAGATGAGCAAAAAACAGCTTGAGAACTGAGCGGTGACCGACCGAAGGGCAGGCTATTTCAGTTGCTGCCCGTTCTCAGTATTCTCTTGCGACCCATTTTTTACTCTCCACAAGTTTAAGGGATAATCCAGACGTGGACCCCTTGCTCACGGTGCCTAGGGAGATATGAGCTATGCCTCACTGATGATGCCTTACAAGGCTGAAACGATCGTCTGGGGTTGCTGTGTCTCTCGTGCAGAGGGAACTTGCTGGCATTTCGGATCTGGACTGCCCGTATGGGTGGGACCAGTCTGATATGTTTCAGAGAAGTTCTCTCTGTAATGGCACAAGATGAGCAAAAAACAGCTTGAGAACTGAGCGGTGACCGACCGAAGGGCAGGCTATTTCAGTTGCTGCCCGTTCTCAGTATTCTCTTGCGACCCATTTTTTACTCTCCACAAGTTTAAGGGATAATCCAGACGTGGACCCCTTGCTCACGGTGCCTAGGGAGATATCAGCTATGCCTCACTGATGATGCCTTACAAGGCTGAAACGATCGTCTGGGGTTGCTGTGTCTCTCGTGCAGAGGGAACTTGCTGGCATTTCGGATCTGGACTGCCCGTATGGGTGGGACCAGTCTGATATGTTTCAGAGAAGTTCTCTCTGTAATGGCACAAGATGAGCAAAAAACAGCTTGAGAACTGAGCGGTGACCGACCGAAGGGCAGGCTATTTCAGTTGCTGCCCGTTCTCAGTATTCTCTTGCGACCCATTTTTTACTCTCCACAAGTTTAAGGGATAATCCAGACGTGGACCCCTTGCTCACGGTGCCTAGGGAGATTTCAGCTATGCCTCACTGATGATGCCTTACAAGGCTGAAACGATCGTCTGGGGTTGCTGTGTCTCTCGTGCAGAGGGAACTTGCTGGCATTTCAGATCTGGACTGCCCGTATGGGTGGGACCAGTCTGATATGTTTCAGAGAAGTTCTCTCTGTAATGGCACAAGATGAGCAAAAAACAGCTTGAGAACTGAGCGGTGACCGACCGAAGGGCAGGCTATTTCAGTTGCTGCCCGTTCTCAGTATTCTCTTGCGACCCATTTTTTACTCTCCACAAGTTTAAGGGATAATCCAGACGTGGACCCCTTGCTCACGGTGCCTAGGGAGATATCAGCTATGCCTCACTGATGATGCCTTACAAGGCTGAAACGATCGTCTGGGGTTGCTGTGTCTCTCGTGCAGAGGGAACTTGCTGGCATTTCGGATCTGGACTGCCCGTATGGGTGGGACCAGTCTGATATGTTTCAGAGAAGTTCTCTCTGTAATGGCACAAGATGAGCAAAAAACAGCTTGAGAACTGAGCGGTGACCGACCGAAGGGCAGGCTATTTCAGTTGCTGCCCGTTCTCAGTATTCTCTTGCGACCCATTTTTTACTCTCCACAAGTTTAAGGGATAATCCAGACGTGGACCCCTTGCTCACGGTGCCTAGGGAGATATCAGCTATGCCTCACTGATGATGCCTTACAAGGCTGAAACGATCGTCTGGGGTTGCTGTGTCTCTCGTGCAGAGGGAACTTGCTGGCATTTCGGATCTGGACTGCCCGTATGGGTGGGACCAGTCTGATATGTTTCAGAGAAGTTCTCTCTGTAATGGCACAAGATGAGCAAAAAACAGCTTGAGAACTGAGCGGTGACCGACCGAAGGGCAGGCTATTTCAGTTGCTGCCCGTTCTCAGTATTCTCTTGCGACCCATTTTTTACTCTCCACAAGTTTAAGGGATAATCCAGACGTGGACCCCTTGCTCACGGTGCCTAGGGAGATATCAGCTATGCCTCACTGATGATGCCTTACAAGGCTGAAACGATCGTCTGGGGTTGCTGTGTCTCTCGTGCAGAGGGAACTTGCTGGCATTTCGGATCTGGACTGCCCGTATGGGTGGGACCAGTCTGATATGTTTCAGAGAAGTTCTCTCTGTAATGGCACAAGATGAGCAAAAAACAGCTTGAGAACTGAGCGGTGACCGACCGAAGGGCAGGCTATTTCAGTTGCTGCCCGTTCTCAGTATTCTCTTGCGACCCATTTTTTACTCTGCACTTAAGTGTTTGTTGCAGGTTAAGCCATTCTTCTCCACTGAAAAGTGACAATTCAAAGCAAGGGGAGAAGACATGGTCTAAGCTTAAAAAATTTTCTGGTTCACCAAATACATTTTAAATTTAAGGCAAGAGTAGCTGAATGTAAAACATAGGTTACTTAGAGAACATTTGTAGAAAATATTTCCAGTTTGGCTAATTTGACCGCAAGTTTGAAATTCAACTTGAATTCTTACTTTAGTGTTGAAGTCCATTTTCAACGTCGCCAACTTCCTTGTGGCAAATAGAAGGGTTTCGGGTCTACCGTTTGAGTCATGCGCGCTTAGATTTTCTCTCAGCACCCACATTCCAAACGCCTCACTTGCCACACCTACCTTTATTTTTCCCATTGTCAAACATTCCTGTCTGCTCAAGCACTGGGATCTACTTGTTCCAGACAGATTCAGTGTCTTTCTGATCTAGAAACGTGCTTTGAGAAAATGCAAAGTCAATTGTCTCCTTGAAATAGATGTGAAGTCAGCATCATACGCAAAGAGGAAGGAGACCTCCCGGATACCTTGAAACAGCTTGTCAGCACTCAAGCAAGGGGTGAAGGTGTTGAAACTGACAATGATTTGCAGCAATTTGTGTGTAAGCCAGGAGAAGAGATTCAATTTACAAGCAGGTGAGCAGTGCAGCGCACAGTAGTTTTCTGGTTGACAGGCAGTGCTACGTTTTCAATCAGCCGAAAGTAGCTTTTCAATTGGACCATGTTACCAGGCACGCATGGAGCGCCAGCAGAGCGACGCTCCAAGAGCCCGGATAGCTCAGTCGGTAGAGCATCAGACTTTTAATCTGAGGGTCCAGGGTTCAAGTCCCTGTTCAGGTGCTCCCATGATTTTTAGATCACCAATGTTAAGAGGGGCTACCTGCAATTCTGTCGGCACTTAAGCGTTTGTTGCAGGTTAAGCCATTCTTCTCCACTGAAAAGTGACAATTCAAAGCAAGGGGAGAAGACATGATCTAAGCTTAAAAAAATTTCTGGTTCACCAAATACATTTTAAATTTAAGGCAAGAGTAGCTGAATGGAAAACATTTGTAGAAAATATTTCCAGTTTGGCTAATTTGACCGCAAGTTTGAAATTCAACTTGAATTCTTACTTTAGTGTTGAAGTCCATTTTCAACGTCGCCAACTTCCTTGTGGCAAATAGAAGGGTTTCGGGTCTACCGTTTGAGTCATGCGCGCTTAGATTTTCTCTCAGCACCCACATTCCAAACGCCTCACTTGCCACGCCTACCTTTATTTTTCCCACTGTCAAACATTCCTGTCTGCTCAAGCGCTGGGATCTACTTGTTCCAGACAGATTCAGTGTCTTTCTGATCTAGAAACGTGCTTTGAGAAAATGCAAAGTCAATTGTCTCCTTGAAATGGATGTGAAGTCAGCATCATACGCAAAGAGGAAGGAGACCTCCCGGATACCTTGAAACAGCTTGTCAGCACTCAAGGTGAAGGTGTTGAAACTGACAATGATTTGCAGCAATTTGTGTGTAAGCCAGGAGAAGAGATTCAATTTACAAGCAGGTGAGCAGTGCAGCGCACAGTAGTTTTCTGGTTGACAGGCAGTGCTACGTTTTCAATCAGCCGAAAGTAGCTTTTCAATTAGACCATGTTACCAGGCACGCACGAAGCGCCAGCAGAGCGACGCTCCAAGAGCCTGGATAGCTCAGTCGGTAGAGCATCAGACTTTTAATCTGAGGGTCCAGGGTTCAAGTCCCTGTTCGGGTGCTCCCACGATTTTTAGATCACCAATGTTAAGAGGGGCTACCTGCAATTCTGTCGGCACTTAAGTGTTTGTTGCAGGTTAAGCCATTCTTCTCCACTGAAAAGTGACAATTCAAAGCAAGGGGAGAAGACATGGTCTAAGCTTAAAAAATTTTCTGGTTCACCAAATACATTTTAAATTTAAGGCAAGAGTAGCTGAATGGAAAACATAGGTTACTTAGAGAACATTTGTAGAAAATATTTCCAGTTTGGCTAATTTGACCGCAAGTTTGAAATTCAACTTGAATTCTTACTTTAGTGTTGAAGTCCATTTTCAACGTCGCCAACTTCCTTGTGGCAAATAGAAGGGTTTCGGGTCTACCGTTTGAGTCATGCGCGCTTAGATTTTCTCTCAGCACCCACATTCCAAACGCCTCACTTGCCACACCTACCTTTATTTTTCCCATTGTCAAACATTCCTGTCTGCTCAAGCACTGGGATCTACTTGTTCCAGACGGATTCAGTGTCTTTCTTATCTAGAAACGTGCTTTGAGAAAATGCAAAGTCAATTGTCTCCTTGAAATGGATGTGAAGTCAGCATCATACGTAAAGAGGAAGGAGACCTCCCGGATACCTTGAAACAGCTTGTCAGCACTCAAGCAAGGGGTGAAGGTGTTGAAACTGACAATGATTTGCAGCAATTTGTGTGTAAGCCAGGAGAAGAGATTCAATTTACAAGCAGGTGAGCAGTGCAGCGCACAGTAGTTTTCTGGTTGACAGGCAGTGCTACGTTTTCAATCAGCCGGAAGTAGCTTTTCAATTGGACCATGTTACCAGGCACGCATGGAGCGCCAGCAGAGCGATGCTCCAAGAGCCCGGATAGCTCAGTCGGTAGAGCATCAGACTTTTAATCTGAGGGCCCAGGGTTCAAGTCCCTGTTCGGGCGCTCCCATGATTTTTAGATCACCAATGTTAAGAGGTGCTACCTGCAATTCTGTCGGCACTTAAGCGTTTGTTGCAGGTTAAGCCTTTCTTCTCCACTGAAAAGTGACAATTCAAAGCAAGGGGAAAAGACATGGTCTAAGCATAAAAAATGTTCTGGTTCACCAAATACATTTTAAATTTAAGGCAAGAGTAGCTGAATGGAAAACATATGTTACTTAGAGAACATTTGTAGAAAATATTTCCAGTTTGGCTAATTTGACCGCAAGTTTGAAATTCACCTTGAATTTTTACTTTAGTGTTGAAGTCCATTTTCAACGTCGCCAATTTCCTTGTGGCAAATAGAAGGGTTTCGGGTCTACCGTTTGAGTCATGCGCTCTTAGATTTTCTCTCAGCACCCACATTCCAAACGCCTCACTTGCCACGCCTACCTTTATTTTTCCCACTGTCAAACATTCCTGTCTGCTCAAGCACTGGGATCTACTTGTTCCAGACAGATTCAGTGTCTTTCTGATCTAGAAACGTGCTTTGAGAAAATGCAAAGTCAATTATCTCCTTGAAATGGATGTGAAGTCAGCATCATACGCAAAGAGGAAGGAGACCTCCCGGATACCTTGAAACAGCTTGTCAGCACTCAAGCAAGGGGTGAAGGTGTTGAAACTGACAATGATTTGCAGCAATTTGTGTGTAAGCCAGGAGAAGAGATTCAATTTACAAGCAGGTGAGCAGTGCAGCTCACAGTAGTTTTCTGGTTGACAGGCAGTGCTACGTTTTCAATCAGCCGAAAGTAGCTTTTCAATTGGACCATGTTACCAGGCACGCACGGAGCGCCAGCAGAGCGACGCTCCAAGAGCCCGGATAGCTCAGTCGGTAGAGCATCAGACTTTTAATCTGAGGGTCCAGGGTTCAAATCCCTGTTTGGGCGCTCCCATGATTTTTAGATCACCAATGTTAACAGGGGCTACCTGCAATTCTGTCGGCACTTAAGCGTTTGTTGCAGGTTAAGCCATTCTTCTCCACTGAAAAGTGACAATTCAAAGCAAGGGGAAAAGACATGGTCTAAGCTTAAAAAATGTTCTGGTTCACCAAATACATTTTAAATGTAAGGCAAGAGTAGCTGAATGGAAAACATATGTTACTTAGAGAACATTTGTAGAAAATATTTCCAGTTTGGCTAATTTGACCGCAAGTTTGAAATTCACCTTGAATTTTTACTTTAGTGTTGAAGTCCATTTTCAACGTCGCCAACTTCCTTGTGGCAAATAGAAGGGTTTCGGGTCTACCGTTTGAGTCATGCGCTCTTAGATTTTCTCTCAGCACCCACATTCCAAACGCCTCACTTGCCACGCCTACCTTTATTTTTTCCACTGTCAAACATTCCTGTCTGCTCAAGCACTGGGATCTACTTGTTCCAGACAGATTCAGTGTCTTTCTGATCTAGAAACGTGCTTTGAGAAAATGCAAAGTCAATTATCTCCTTGAAATGGATGTGAAGTCAGCATCATACGCAAAGAGGAAGGAGACCTCCCGGATACCTTGAAACAGCTTGTCAGCACTCAAGCAAGGGGTGAAGGTGTTGAAAGTGACAATGATTTGCAGCAATTTGTGTGTAAGCCAGGAGAAGAGATTCAATTTACAAGCAGGTGAGCAGTGCAGCGCACAGTAGTTTTCTGGTTGACAGGCAGTGCTACGTTTTCAATCAGCCGAAAGTAGCTTTTCAATTGGACCATGTTACCAGGCACGCACGGAGCGCCAGCAGAGCGACGCTCCAAGAGCCCGGATAGCTCAGTCGGTAGAGCATCAGACTTTTAATCTGAGGGTCCAGGGTTCAAGTCCCTGTTCGGGCGCTCCCACGATTTTTAGATCACCAATGTTAAGAGGGGCTACCTGCAATTCTGTCGGCACTTAAGTGTTTGTTGCAGGTTAAGCCATTCTTCTCCACTGAAAAGTGACAATTCAAAGCAAGGGGAGAAGACATGGTCTAAGCTTAAAACATTTTCTGGTTCACCAAATAAATTTTAAATTTAAGGCAAGAGTAGCTGAATGGAAAACATATGTTACTTAGAGAACATTTGTAGAAAATATTTCCAGTTTGGCTAATTTGACCGCAAGTTTGAAATTCACCTTGAATTTTTACTTTAGTGTTGAAGTCCATTTTCAACGTCGCCAACTTCCTTGTGGCAAATAGAAGGGTTTCGGGTCTACCGTTTGAGTCATGCGCTCTTAGATTTTCTCTCAGCACCCACATTCCAAACGCCTCACTTGCCACGCCTACCTTTATTTTTTCCACTGTCAAACATTCCTGTCTGCTCAAGCACTGGGATCTACTTGTTCCAGACAGATTCAGTGTCTTTCTGATCTAGAAACGTGCTTTGAGAAAATGCAAAGTCAATTGTCTCCTTGAAATGGATGTGAAGTCAGCATCATACGCAAAGAGGAAGGAGACCTCCCGGATACCTTGAAACAGCTTGTCAGCACTCAAGCAAGGGGTGAAGGTGTTGAAACTGACAATGATTTGCAGCAATTTGTGTGTAAGCCAGGAGAAGAGATTCAATTTACAAGCAGGTGAGCAGTGCAGCTCACAGTAGTTTTCTGGTTGACAGGCAGTGCTACGTTTTCAATCAGCCGAAAGTAGCTTTTCAATTGGACCATGTTACCAGGCACGCACGGAGCGCCAGCAGAGCGACGCTCCAAGAGCCCGGATAGCTCAGTCGGTAGAGCATCAGACTTTTAATCTGAGGGTCCAGGGTTCAAGTCCCTGTTTGGGCGCTCCCATGATTTTTAGATCACCAATGTTAACAGGGGCTACCTGCAATTCTGTCGGCACTTAAGCGTTTGTTGCAGGTTAAGCCATTCTTCTCCACTGAAAAGTGACAATTCAAAGCAAGGGGAAAAGACATGGTCTAAGCTTAAAAAATGTTCTGGTTCACCAAATACATTTTAAATTTAAGGCAAGAGTAGCTGAATGGAAAACATATGTTACTTAGAGAACATTTGTAGAAAATATTTCCAGTTTGGCTAATTTGACCGCAAGTTTGAAATTCACCTTGAATTTTTACTTTAGTGTTGAAGTCCATTTTCAACGTCGCCAACTTCCTTGTGGCAAATAGAAGGGTTTCGGGTCTACCGTTTGAGTCATGCGCTCTTAGATTTTCTCTCAGCACCCACATTCCAAACGCCTCACTTGTCACGCCTACCTTTATTTTTTCCACTGTCAAACATTCCTGTCTGCTCAAGCACTGGGATCTACTTGTTCCAGACAGATTCAGTGTCTTTCTGATCTAGAAACGTGCTTTGAGAAAATGCAAAGTCAATTATCTCCTTGAAATGGATGTGAAGTCAGCATCATACGCAAAGAGGAAGGAGACCTCCCGGATACCTTGAAACAGCTTGTCAGCACTCAAGCAAGGGGTGAAGGTGTTGAAACTGACAATGATTTGCAGCAATTTGTGTGTAAGCCAGGAGAAGAGATTCAATTTACAAGCAGGTGAGCAGTGCAGCGCACAGTAGTTTTCTGGTTGACAGGCAGTGCTACGTTTTCAATCAGCCGAAAGTAGCTTTTCAATTGGACCATGTTACCAGGCACGCACGGAGCGCCAGCAGAGCGACGCTCCAAGAGCCCGGATAGCTCAGTCGGTAGAGCATCAGACTTTTAATCTGAGGGTCCAGGGTTCAAGTCCCTGTTCGGGCGCTCCCACGATTTTTAGATCACCAATGTTAAGAGGGGCTACCTGCAATTCTGTCGGCACTTAAGTGTTTGTTGCAGGTTAAGCCATTCTTCTCCACTGAAAAGTGACAATTCAAAGCAAGGGGAGAAGACATGGTCTAAGCTTAAAACATTTTCTGGTTCACCAAATACATTTTAAATTTAAGGCAAGAGTAGCTGAATGGAAAACATATGTTACTTAGAGAACATTTGTAGAAAATATTTCCAGTTTGGCTAATTTGACCGCAAGTTTGAAATTCACCTTGAATTTTTACTTTAGTGTTGAAGTCCATTTTCAACGTCGCCAACTTCCTTGTGGCAAATAGAAGGGTTTCGGGTCTACCGTTTGAGTCATGCGCTCTTAGATTTTCTCTCAGCACCCACATTCCAAACGCCTCACTTGCCACGCCTACCTTTATTTTTTCCACTGTCAAACATTCCTGTCTGCTCAAGCACTGGGATCTACTTGTTCCAGACAGATTCAGTGTCTTTCTGATCTAGAAACGTGCTTTGAGAAAATGCAAAGTCAATTATCTCCTTGAAATGGATGTGAAGTCAGCATCATACGCAAAGAGGAAGGAGACCTCCCGGATACCTTGAAACAGCTTGTCAGCACTCAAGCAAGGGGTGAAGGTGTTGAAACTGACAATGATTTGCAGCAATTTGTGTGTAAGCCAGGAGAAGAGATTCAATTTACAAGCAGGTGAGCAGTGCAGCGCACAGTAGTTTTCTGGTTGACAGGCAGTGCTACGTTTTCAATCAGCCGAAAGTAGCTTTTCAATTGGACCATGTTACCAGGCACGCACGGAGCGCCAGCAGAGCGACGCTCCAAGAGCCCGGATAGCTCAGTCGGTAGAGCATCAGACTTTTAATCTGAGGGTCCAGGGTTCAAGTCCCTGTTCGGGCGCTCCCACGATTTTTAGATCACCAATGTTAAGAGGGGCTACCTGCAATTCTGTCGGCACTTAAGTGTTTGTTGCAGGTTAAGCCATTCTTCTCCACTGAAAAGTGACAATTCAAAGCAAGGGGAGAAGACATGGTCTAAGCTTAAAACATTTTCTGGTTCACCAAATACATTTTAAATTTAAGGCAAGAGTAGCTGAATGGAAAACATATGTTACTTAGAGAACATTTGTAGAAAATATTTCCAGTTTGGCTAATTTGACCGCAAGTTTGAAATTCACCTTGAATTTTTACTTTAGTGTTGAAGTCCATTTTCAACGTCGCCAACTTCCTTGTGGCAAATAGAAGGGTTTCGGGTCTACCGTTTGAGTCATGCGCTCTTAGATTTTCTCTCAGCACCCACATTCCAAACGCCTCACTTGCCACGCCTACCTTTATTTTTTCCACTGTCAAACATTCCTGTCTGCTCAAGCACTGGGATCTACTTGTTCCAGACAGATTCAGTGTCTTTCTGATCTAGAAACGTGCTTTGAGAAAATGCAAAGTCAATTATCTCCTTGAAATGGATGTGAAGTCAGCATCATACGCAAAGAGGAAGGAGACCTCCCGGATACCTTGAAACAGCTTGTCAGCACTCAAGCAAGGGGTGAAGGTGTTGAAACTGACAATGATTTGCAGCAATTTGTGTGTAAGCCAGGAGAAGAGATTCAATTTACAAGCAGGTGAGCAGTGCAGCGCACAGTAGTTTTCTGGTTGACAGGCAGTGCTACGTTTTCAATCAGCCGAAAGTAGCTTTTCAATTGGACCATGTTACCAGGCACGCACGGAGCGCCAGCAGAGCGACGCTCCAAGAGCCCGGATAGCTCAGTCGGTAGAGCATCAGACTTTTAATCTGAGGGTCCAGGGTTCAAGTCCCTGTTCGGGCGCTCCCACGATTTTTAGATCACCAATGTTAAGAGGGGCTACCTGCAATTCTGTCGGCACTTAAGTGTTTGTTGCAGGTTAAGCCATTCTTCTCCACTGAAAAGTGACAATTCAAAGCAAGGGGAGAAGACATGGTCTAAGCTTAAAACATTTTCTGGTTCACCAAATACATTTTAAATTTAAGGCAAGAGTAGCTGAATGGAAAACATATGTTACTTAGAGAACATTTGTAGAAAATATTTCCAGTTTGGCTAATTTGACCGCAAGTTTGAAATTCACCTTGAATTTTTACTTTAGTGTTGAAGTCCATTTTCAACGTCGCCAACTTCCTTGTGGCAAATAGAAGGGTTTCGGGTCTACCGTTTGAGTCATGCGCTCTTAGATTTTCTCTCAGCACCCACATTCCAAACGCCTCACTTGCCACGCCTACCTTTATTTTTTCCACTGTCAAACATTCCTGTCTGCTCAAGCACTGGGATCTACTTGTTCCAGACAGATTCAGTGTCTTTCTGATCTAGAAACGTGCTTTGAGAAAATGCAAAGTCAATTATCTCCTTGAAATGGATGTGAAGTCAGCATCATACGCAAAGAGGAAGGAGACCTCCCGGATACCTTGAAACAGCTTGTCAGCACTCAAGCAAGGGGTGAAGGTGTTGAAACTGACAATGATTTGCAGCAATTTGTGTGTAAGCCAGGAGAAGAGATTCAATTTACAAGCAGGTGAGCAGTGCAGCGCACAGTAGTTTTCTGGTTGACAGGCAGTGCTACGTTTTCAATCAGCCGAAAGTAGCTTTTCAATTGGACCATGTTACCAGGCACGCACGGAGCGCCAGCAGAGCGACGCTCCAAGAGCCCGGATAGCTCAGTCGGTAGAGCATCAGACTTTTAATCTGAGGGTCCAGGGTTCAAGTCCCTGTTTGGGCGCTCCCATGATTTTTAGATCACCAATGTTAACAGGGGCTACCTGCAATTCTGTCGGCACTTAAGCGTTTGTTGCAGGTTAAGCCATTCTTCTCCACTGAAAAGTGACAATTCAAAGCAAGGGGAAAAGACATGGTCTAAGCTTAAAAAATGTTCTGGTTCACCAAATACATTTTAAATTTAAGGCAAGAGTAGCTGAATGGAAAACATATGTTACTTAGAGAACATTTGTAGAAAATATTTCCAGTTTGGCTAATTTGACCGCAAGTTTGAAATTCACCTTGAATTTTTACTTTAGTGTTGAAGTCCATTTTCAACGTCGCCAACTTCCTTGTGGCAAATAGAAGGGTTTCGGGTCTACCGTTTGAGTCATGCGCTCTTAGATTTTCTCTCAGCACCCACATTCCAAACGCCTCACTTGTCACGCCTACCTTTATTTTTTCCACTGTCAAACATTCCTGTCTGCTCAAGCACTGGGATCTACTTGTTCCAGACAGATTCAGTGTCTTTCTGATCTAGAAACGTGCTTTGAGAAAATGCAAAGTCAATTATCTCCTTGAAATGGATGTGAAGTCAGCATCATACGCAAAGAGGAAGGAGACCTCCCGGATACCTTGAAACAGCTTGTCAGCACTCAAGCAAGGGGTGAAGGTGTTGAAACTGACAATGATTTGCAGCAATTTGTGTGTAAGCCAGGAGAAGAGATTCAATTTACAAGCAGGTGAGCAGTGCAGCGCACAGTAGTTTTCTGGTTGACAGGCAGTGCTACGTTTTCAATCAGCCGAAAGTAGCTTTTCAATTGGACCATGTTACCAGGCACGCACGGAGCGCCAGCAGAGCGACGCTCCAAGAGCCCGGATAGCTCAGTCGGTAGAGCATCAGACTTTTAATCTGAGGGTCCAGGGTTCAAGTCCCTGTTCGGGCGCTCCCACGATTTTTAGATCACCAATGTTAAGAGGGGCTACCTGCAATTCTGTCGGCACTTAAGTGTTTGTTGCAGGTTAAGCCATTCTTCTCCACTGAAAAGTGACAATTCAAAGCAAGGGGAGAAGACATGGTCTAAGCTTAAAACATTTTCTGGTTCACCAAATACATTTTAAATTTAAGGCAAGAGTAGCTGAATGGAAAACATATGTTACTTAGAGAACATTTGTAGAAAATATTTCCAGTTTGGCTAATTTGACCGCAAGTTTGAAATTCACCTTGAATTTTTACTTTAGTGTTGAAGTCCATTTTCAACGTCGCCAACTTCCTTGTGGCAAATAGAAGGGTTTCGGGTCTACCGTTTGAGTCATGCGCTCTTAGATTTTCTCTCAGCACCCACATTCCAAACGCCTCACTTGCCACGCCTACCTTTATTTTTTCCACTGTCAAACATTCCTGTCTGCTCAAGCACTGGGATCTACTTGTTCCAGACAGATTCAGTGTCTTTCTGATCTAGAAACGTGCTTTGAGAAAATGCAAAGTCAATTATCTCCTTGAAATGGATGTGAAGTCAGCATCATACGCAAAGAGGAAGGAGACCTCCCGGATACCTTGAAACAGCTTGTCAGCACTCAAGCAAGGGGTGAAGGTGTTGAAACTGACAATGATTTGCAGCAATTTGTGTGTAAGCCAGGAGAAGAGATTCAATTTACAAGCAGGTGAGCAGTGCAGCGCACAGTAGTTTTCTGGTTGACAGGCAGTGCTACGTTTTCAATCAGCCGAAAGTAGCTTTTCAATTGGACCATGTTACCAGGCACGCACGGAGCGCCAGCAGAGCGACGCTCCAAGAGCCTGGATAGCTCAGTCGGTAGAGCTTCAGACTTTTAATCTGAGGGTCCAGGGTTCAAGTCCCTGTTCGGGTGCTCCCACGATTTTTAGATCACCAATGTTAAGAGGGGCTACCTGCAATTCTGTCGGCACTTAAGTGTTTGTTGCAGGTTAAGCCATTCTTCTCCACTGAAAAGTGACAATTCAAAGCAAGGGGAGAAGACATGGTCTAAGCTTAAAAAAATTTCTGGTTCACCAAATACATTTTAAATTTAAGGCAAGAGTAGCTGAATGGAAAACATATGTTACTTAGAGAACATTTGTAGAAAATATTTCCAGTTTGGCTAATTTGACCGCAAGTTTGAAATTCACCTTGAATTTTTACTTTAGTGTTGAAGTCCATTTTCAACGTCGCCAACTTCCTTGTGGCAAATAGAAGGGTTTCGGGTCTACCGTTTGAGTCATGCGCTCTTAGATTTTCTCTCAGCACCCACATTCCAAACGCCTCACTTGTCACGCCTACCTTTATTTTTTCCACTGTCAAACATTCCTGTCTGCTCAAGCACTGGGATCTACTTGTTCCAGACAGATTCAGTGTCTTTCTGATCTAGAAACGTGCTTTGAGAAAATGCAAAGTCAATTATCTCCTTGAAATGGATGTGAAGTCAGCATCATACGCAAAGAGGAAGGAGACCTCCCGGATACCTTGAAACAGCTTGTCAGCACTCAAGCAAGGGGTGAAGGTGTTGAAACTGACAATGATTTGCAGCAATTTGTGTGTAAGCCAGGAGAAGAGATTCAATTTACAAGCAGGTGAGCAGTGCAGCGCACAGTAGTTTTCTGGTTGACAGGCAGTGCTACGTTTTCAATCAGCCGAAAGTAGCTTTTCAATTGGACCATGTTACCAGGCACGCACGGAGCGCCAGCAGAGCGACGCTCCAAGAGCCCGGATAGCTCAGTCGGTAGAGCATCAGACTTTTAATCTGAGGGTCCAGGGTTCAAGTCCCTGTTCGGGCGCTCCCACGATTTTTAGATCACCAATGTTAAGAGGGGCTACCTGCAATTCTGTCGGCACTTAAGTGTTTGTTGCAGGTTAAGCCATTCTTCTCCACTGAAAAGTGACAATTCAAAGCAAGGGGAGAAGACATGGTCTAAGCTTAAAACATTTTCTGGTTCACCAAATACATTTTAAATTTAAGGCAAGAGTAGCTGAATGGAAAACATATGTTACTTAGAGAACATTTGTAGAAAATATTTCCAGTTTGGCTAATTTGACCGCAAGTTTGAAATTCACCTTGAATTTTTACTTTAGTGTTGAAGTCCATTTTCAACGTCGCCAACTTCCTTGTGGCAAATAGAAGGGTTTCGGGTCTACCGTTTGAGTCATGCGCTCTTAGATTTTCTCTCAGCACCCACATTCCAAACGCCTCACTTGCCACGCCTACCTTTATTTTTTCCACTGTCAAACATTCCTGTCTGCTCAAGCACTGGGATCTACTTGTTCCAGACAGATTCAGTGTCTTTCTGATCTAGAAACGTGCTTTGAGAAAATGCAAAGTCAATTATCTCCTTGAAATGGATGTGAAGTCAGCATCATACGCAAAGAGGAAGGAGACCTCCCGGATACCTTGAAACAGCTTGTCAGCACTCAAGCAAGGGGTGAAGGTGTTGAAACTGACAATGATTTGCAGCAATTTGTGTGTAAGCCAGGAGAAGAGATTCAATTTACAAGCAGGTGAGCAGTGCAGCGCACAGTAGTTTTCTGGTTGACAGGCAGTGCTACGTTTTCAATCAGCCGAAAGTAGCTTTTCAATTGGACCATGTTACCAGGCACGCACGGAGCGCCAGCAGAGCGACGCTCCAAGAGCCTGGATAGCTCAGTCGGTAGAGCTTCAGACTTTTAATCTGAGGGTCCAGGGTTCAAGTCCCTGTTCGGGTGCTCCCACGATTTTTAGATCACCAATGTTAAGAGGGGCTACCTGCAATTCTGTCGGCACTTAAGTGTTTGTTGCAGGTTAAGCCATTCTTCTCCACTGAAAAGTGACAATTCAAAGCAAGGGGAGAAGACATGGTCTAAGCTTAAAAAAATTTCTGGTTCACCAAATACATTTTAAATTTAAGGCAAGAGTAGCTGAATGGAAAACATAGGTTACTTAGAGAACATTTGTAGAAAATATTTCCAGTTTGGCTAATTTGACCGCAAGTTTGAAATTCAACTTGAATTCTTACTTTAGTGTTGAAGTCCATTTTCAACGTCGCCAACTTCCTTGTGGCAAATAGAAGGGTTTCGGGTCTACCGTTTGAGTCATGCGCGCTTAGATTTTCTCTCAGCACCCACATTCCAAACGCCTCACTTGCCACACCTACCTTTATTTTTCCCATTGTCAAACATTCCTGTCTGCTCAAGCACTGGGATCTACTTGTTCCAGACGGATTCAGTGTCTTTCTGATCTAGAAACGTGCTTTGAGAAAATGCAAAGTCAATTGTCTCCTTGAAATGGATGTGAAGTCAGCATCATACGTAAAGAGGAAGGAGACCTCCCGGATACCTTGAAACAGCTTGTCAGCACTCAAGCAAGGGGTGAAGGTGTTGAAACTGACAATGATTTGCAGCAATTTGTGTGTAAGCCAGGAGAAGAGATTCAATTTACAAGCAGGTGAGCAGTGCAGCGCACAGTAGTTTTCTGGTTGACAGGCAGTGCTACGTTTTCAATCAGCCGAAAGTAGCTTTTCAATTGGACCATGTTACCAGGCACGCATGGAGCGCCAGCAGAGCGACGCTCCAAGAGCCCGGATAGCTCAGTCGGTAGAGCATCAGACTTTTAATTTGAGGGTCCAGGGTTCAAGTCCCTGTTCGGGCGCTCCCACAATTTTTAGATCACCAATGTTAAGAGGGGCTACCTGCAATTCTGTCGGCACTTAAGTGTTTGTTGCAGGTTAAGCCATTCTTCTCCACTGAAAAGTGACAATTCAAAGCAAGGGGAGAAGACATGGTCTAAGCTTAAAAAATTTTCTGGTTCACCAAATACATTTTAAATTTAAGGCAAGAGTAGCTGAATGGAAAACATAGGTTACTTAGAGAACATTTGTAGAAAATATTTCCAGTTTGGCTAATTTGACCGCAAGTTTGAAATTCAACTTGAATTCTTACTTTAGTGTTGAAGTCCATTTTCAACGTCGCCAACTTCCTTGTGGCAAATAGAAGGGTTTCGGGTCTACCGTTTGAGTCATGCGCGCTTAGATTTTCTCTCAGCACCCACATTCCAAACGCCTCACTTGCCACACCTACCTTTATTTTTCCCATTGTCAAACATTCCTGTCTGCTCAAGCACTGGGATCTACTTGTTCCAGACAGATTCAGTGTCTTTCTGATCTAGAAACGTGCTTTGAGAAAATGCAAAGTCAATTGTCTCCTTGAAATGGATGTGAAGTCAGCATCATACGCAAAGAGGAAGGAGACCTCCCGGATACCTTGAAACAGCTTGTCAGCACTCAAGCAAGGGGTGAAGGTGTTGAAACTGACAATGATTTGCAGCAATTTGTGTGTAAGCCAGGAGAAGAGATTCAATTTACAAGCAGGTGAGCAGTGCAGCGCACAGTAGTTTTCTGGTTGACAGGCAGTGCTACGTTTTCAATCAGCCGAAAGTAGCTTTTCAATTGGACCATGTTACCAGGCACGCATGGAGCGCCAGCAGAGCGACGCTCCAAGAACCCGGATAGCTCAGTCGGTAGAGCATCAGACTTTTAATCTGAGGGTCCAGGGTTCAAGTCCCTGTTCAGGCGCTCCCATGATTTTTAGATCACCAATGTTAAGAGGGGCTACCTGCAATTCTGTCGGCACTTAAGCGTTTGTTGCAGGTTAAGCCATTCTTCTCCACTGAAAAGTGACAATTCAAAGCAAGGGGAGAAGACATGGTCTAAGCTTAAAAAATGTTCTGGTTCACCAAATACATTTTAAATTTAAGGCAAGAGTAGCTGAATGGAAAACATAGGTTACTTAGAGAACATTTGTAGAAAATATTTCCAGTTTGGCTAATTTGACCGCAAGTTTGAAATTCACCTTGAATTCTTACTTTAGTGTTGAAGTCCATTTTCAACGTCGCCAACTTCCTTGTGGCAAATAGAAGGGTTTCGGGTCTACCGTTTGAGTCATGCGCTCTTAGATTTTCTCTCAGCACCCACATTCCAAACGCCTCACTTGCCACGCCTACCTTTATTTTTTCCACTGTCAAACATTCCTGTCTGCTCAAGCACTGGGATCTACTTGTTCCAGACAGATTCAGTGTCTTTCTGATCTAGAAACGTGCTTTGAGAAAATGCAAAGTCAATTATCTCCTTGAAATGGATGTGAAGTCAGCATCATACGCAAAGAGGAAGGAGACCTCCCGGATACCTTGAAACAGCTTGTCAGCACTCAAGCAAGGGGTGAAGGTGTTGAAACTGACAATGATTTGCAGCAATTTGTGTGTAAGCCAGGAGAAGAGATTCAATTTACAAGCAGGTGAGCAGTGCAGCGCACAGTAGTTTTCTGGTTGACAGGCAGTGCTACGTTTTCAATCAGCCGAAAGTAGCTTTTCAATTGGACCATGTTACCAGGCACGCACGGAGCGCCAGCAGAGCGACGCTCCAAGAGCCCGGATAGCTCAGTCGGTAGAGCATCAGACTTTTAATCTGAGGGTCCAGGGTTCAAGTCCCTGTTTGGGCGCTCCCATGATTTTTAGATCACCAATGTTAAGAGGGGCTACCTGCAATTCTGTCGGCACATAAGCGTTTGTTGCAGGTTAAGCCATTCTTCTCCACTGAAAAGTGACAATTCAAAGCAAGGGGAGAAGACATGGTCTAAGCTTAAAAAAATTTCTGGTTCACCAAATACATTTTAAATTTAAGGCAAGAGTAGCTGAATGGAAAACATAGGTTACTTAGAGAACATTTGTAGAAAATATTTCCAGTTTGGCTAATTTGACCGCAAGTTTGAAATTCAACTTGAATTCTTACTTTAGTGTTGAAGTCCATTTTCAACGTCGCCAACTTCCTTGTGGCAAATAGAAGGGTTTCGGGTCTACCGTTTGAGTCATGCGCGCTTAGATTTTCTCTCAGCACCCACATTCCAAACGCCTCACTTGCCACACCTACCTTTATTTTTCCCATTGTCAAACATTCCTGTCTGCTCAAGCACTGGGATCTACTTGTTCCAGACAGATTCAGTGTCTTTCTGATCTAGAAACGTGCTTTGAGAAAATGCAAAGTCAATTGTCTCCTTGAAATGGATGTGAAGTCAGCATCATACGCAAAGAGGAAGGAGACCTCCCGGATACCTTGAAACAGCTTGTCAGCACTCAAGCAAGGGGTGAAGGTGTTGAAACTGACAATGATTTGCAGCAATTTGTGTGTAAGCCAGGAGAAGAGATTCAATTTACAAGCAGGTGAGCAGTGCAGCGCACAGTAGTTTTCTGGTTGACAGGCAGTGCTACGTTTTCAATCAGCCGAAAGTAGCTTTTCAATTGGACCATGTTACCAGGCACGCACGGAGCGCCAGCAGAGCGACGCTCCAAGAGCCCGGATAGCTCAGTCGGTAGAGCATCAGACTTTTAATCTGAGGGTCCAGGGTTCAAGTCCCTGTTTGGGCGCTCCCATGATTTCTAGATCACCAATGTTAAGAGGGGCTACCTGCAATTCTGTCGGCACTTAAGTGTTTGTTGCAGGTTAAGCCATTCTTCTCCACTGAAAAGTGACAATTCAAAGCAAGGGGAGAAGACATGGTCTAGGCTTAAAACATTTTCTGGTTCACCAAATACATTTTAAATTTAAGGCAAGAGTAGCTGAATGGAAAACATAGGTTACTTAGAGAACATTTGTAGAAAATATTTCCAGTTTGGCTAATTTGACCGCAAGTTTGAAATTCAACTTGAATTCTTACTTTAGTGTTGAAGTCCATTTTCAACGTCGCTAACTTCCTTGTGGCAAATAGAAGGGTTGCGGGTCTACCGTTTGAGTCATGCGCGCTTAGATTTTCTCTCAGCACCCACATTCCAAACGCCTCACTTGCCACACCTACCTTTATTTTTCCCATTGTCAAACATTCCTGTCTGCTCAAGCACTGGGATCTACTTGTTCCAGACAGATTCAGTGTCTTTCTGATCTAGAAACGTGCTTTGAGAAAATGCAAAGTCAATTGTCTCCTTGAAATGGATGTGAAGTCAGCATCATACGCAAAGAGGAAGGAGACCTCCCGGAGACCTCCCGGATACCTTGAAACAGCTTGTCAGCACTCAAGCAAGGGGTGAAGGTGTTGAAACTGACAATGATTTGCAGCAATTTGTGTGTAAGCCAGGAGAAGAGATTCAATTTACAAGCAGGTGAGCAGTGCAGCGCACAGTAGTTTTCTGGTTGACAGGCAGTGCTACGTTTTCAATCAGCCGAAAGTAGCTTTTCAATTGGACCATGTTACCAGGCACGCACGGAGCGCCAGCAAAGCGACGCTCCAAGAGCCCGGATAGCTCAGTCGGTAGAGCATCAGACTTTTAATCTGAGGGTCCAGGGTTCAAGTCCCTGTTTGGGCGCTCCCATGATTTTTAGATCACCAATGTTAAGAGAGGCTACCTGCAATTCTGTCGGCCCTTAAGCGTTTGTTGCAGGTTAAGCCATTCTTCTCCACTGAAAAGTGACAATTCAAAGCAAGGGGAGAAGACATGGTCTAAGCTTAAAAAATTTTCTGGTTCACCAAATACATTTTAAATTTAAGGCAAGAGTAGCTGAATGGAAAACATAGGTTACTTAGAGAACATTTGTAGAAAATATTTCCAGTTTGGCTAATTTGACCGCAAGTTTGAAATTCAACTTGAATTCTTACTTTAGTGTTGAAGTCCATTTTCAACGTCGCCAACTTCCTTGTGGCAAATAGAAGGGTTTCGGGTCTACCGTTTGAGTCATGCGCACTTAGATTTTCTCTCAGCACCCACATTCCAAACGCCTCACTTGCCACACCTACCTTTATTTTTCCCATTGTCAAACATTCCTGTCTGCTCAAGCACTGGGATCTACTTGTTCCAGACAGATTCAGTGTCTTTCTCATCTAGAAACGTGCTTTGAGAAAATGCAAAGTCAATTGTCTCCTTGAAATGGATGTGAAGTCAGCATCATACGCAAAGAGGAAGGAGACCTCCCGGATACCTTGGAACAGCTTGTCAGCACTCAAGCAAGGGGTGAAGGTGTTGAAACTGACAATGATTTGCAGCAATTTGTGTGTAAGCCAGGAGAAGAGATTCAATTTACAAGCAGGTGAGCAGTGCAGCGCACAGTAGTTTTCTGGTTGACAGGCAGTGCTACGTTTTCAATCAGCCGAAAGTAGCTTTTCAATTGGACCATGTTACCAGGCACGCACGGAGCGCCAGCAGAGCGACGCTCCAAGAGCCCGGATAGCTCAGTCGGTAGAGCATCAGACTTTTAATCTGAGGGTCCAGGGTTCAAGTCCCTGTTTGGGCGCTCCCATGATTTTTAGATCACCAATGTTAAGAGAGGCTACCTGCAATTCTGTCGGCTCTTAAGCGTTTGTTGCAGGTTAAGCCATTCTTCTCCACTGAAAAGTGACAATTCAAAGCAAGGGGAGAAGACATGGTCTAAGCTTAAAAAATTTTCTGGTTCACCAAATACATTTTAAATTTAAGGCAAGAGTAGCGGAATGGAAAACATAGGTTACTTAGAGAACATTTGTAGAAAATATTTCCAGTTTGGCTAATTTGACCGCAAGTTTGAAATTCAACTTGAATTCTTACTTTAGTGTTGAAGTCCATTTTCAACGTCGCCAACTTCCTTGTGGCAAATAGAAGGGTTTCGGGTCTACCGTTTGAGTCATGCGCGCTTAGATTTTCTCTCAGCACCCACATTCCAAACGCCTCACTTGCCACACCTACCTTTATTTTTCCCATTGTCAAACATTCCTGTCTGCTCAAGCGCTGGGATCTACTTGTTCCAGACAGATTCAGTGTCTTTCTGATCTAGAAACGTGCTTTGAGAAAATGCAAAGTCAATTGTCTCCTTGAAATGGATGTGAAGTCAGCATCATACGCAAAGAGGAAGGAGACCTCCCGGATACCTTGAAACAGCTTGTCAGCACTCAAGCAAGGGGTGAAGGTGTTGAAACTGACAATGATTTGCAGCAATTTGTGTGTAAGCCAGGAGAAGAGATTCAATTTACAAGCAGGTGAGCAGTGCAGCGCACAGTAGTTTTCTGGTTGACAGGCAGTGCTACGTTTTCAATCAGCTGAAAGTAGCTTTTCAATTGGACCATGTTACCAGGCACGCACGGAGCGCCAGCAGAGCGACGCTCCAAGAGCCCGGATAGCTCAGTCGGTAGAGCATCAGACTTTTAATCTGAGGGTCCAGGGTTCAAGTCCCTGTTCGGGCGCTCCCATGATTTTTAGATCACCAATGTTAACAGGGGTTACCTGCAATTCTGTCGGCACTTAAGCGTTTGTTGCAGGTTAAGCCATTCTTCTCCACTGAAAAGTGACAATTCAAAGCAAGGGGAAAAGACATGGTCTAAGCTTAAAAAAAAATCTGGTTCACCAAATACATTTTAAATTTAAGGCAAGAGTAGCTGAATGGAAAACATATGTTACTTAGAGAACATTTGTAGAAAATATTTCCAGTTTGGCTAATTTGACCGCAAGTTTGAAATTCACCTTGAATTCTTACTTTAGTGTTGAAGTCCATTTTCAACGTCGCCAACTTCCTTGTGGCAAATAGAAGGGTTTCGGGTCTACCGTTTGAGTCATGCGCGCTTAGATTTTCTCTCAGCACCCACATTCCAAACGCCTCACTTGCCACGCCTACCTTTATTTTTCCCACTGTCAAACATTCCTGTCTGCTCAAGCACTGGGATCTACTTGTTCCAGACAGATTCAGTGTCTTTCTGATCTAGAAACGTGCTTTGAGAAAATGCAAAGTCAATTGTCTCCTTGAAATGGATGTGAAGTCAGCATCATACGCAAAGAGGAAGGAGACCTCCCGGAGACCTCCCGGATACCTTGAAACAGCTTGTCAGCACTCAAGCAAGGGGTGAAGGTGTTGAAACTGACAATGATTTGCAGCAATTTGTGTGTAAGCCAGGAGAAGAGATTCAATTTACAAGCAGGTGAGCAGTGCAGCGCACAGTAGTTTTCTGGTTGACAGGCAGTGCTACGTTTTCAATCAGCCGGAAGTAGCTTTTCAATTGGACCATGTTACCAGGCACGCATGGAGCGCCAGCAGAGCAACACTCCAAGAGCCCGGATAGCTCAGTCGGTAGTGCATCAGACTTTTAAACTGAGGGCCCAGGGTTCAAGTCCCTGTTCGGGCGCTCCCATGATTTTTAGATCACCAATGTTAAGAGGGGCTACCTGCAATTCTGTCGGCACTTAAGCGTTTGTTGCAGGTTAAGCCTTTCTTCTCCACTGAAAAGTGACAATTCAAAGCAAGGGGAAAAGACATGGTCTAAGCTTAAAAAATGTTCTGGTTCACCAAATACATTTTAAATTTAAGGCAAGAGTAGCTGAATGGAAAACATAGGTTACTTAGAGAACATTTGTAGAAAATATTTCTAGTTTGGCTAATTTGACCGCAAGTTTGAAATTCACCTTGAATTTTTACTTTAGTGTTGAAGTCCATTTTCAACGTCGCCAACTTCCTTGTGGCAAATAGAAGGGTTTCGGGTCTACCGTTTGCGTCATGCGCTCTTAGATTTTCTCTCAGCACCCACATTCCAAACGCCTCACTTGCCACGCCTACCTTTATTTTTTCCACTGTCAAACATTCCTGTCTGCTCAAGCACTGGGATCTACTTGTTCCAGACAGATTTAGTGTCTTTCTGATCTAGAAACGTGCTTTGAGAAAATGCAAAGTCAATTATCTCCTTGAAATGGATGTGAAGTCAGCATCATACGCAAAGAGGAAGGAGACCTCCCGGATACCTTGAAACAGCTTGTCAGCACTCAAGCAAGGGGTGAAGGTGTTGAAACTGACAATGATTTGCAGCAATTTGTGTGTAAGCCAGGAGAAGAGATTCAATTTACAAGCAGGTGAGCAGTGCAGCGCACAGTAGTTTTCTGGTTGACAGGCAGTGCTACGTTTTCAATCAGCTGAAAGTAGCTTTTCAATTGGACCATGTTACCAGGCACGCACGGAGCGCCAGCAGAGCGACGCTCCAAGAGCCCGGATAGCTCAGTCGGTAGAGCATCAGACTTTTAATCTGAGGGTCCAGGGTTCAAGTCCCTGTTCGGGCGCTCCCATGATTTTTAGATCACCAATGTTAACAGGGGTTACCTGCAATTCTGTCGGCACTTAAGCGTTTGTTGCAGGTTAAGCCATTCTTCTCCACTGAAAAGTGACAATTCAAAGCAAGGGGAAAAGACATGGTCTAAGCTTAAAAAAAAATCTGGTTCACCAAATACATTTTAAATTTAAGGCAAGAGTAGCTGAATGGAAAACATATGTTACTTAGAGAACATTTGTAGAAAATATTTCCAGTTTGGCTAATTTGACCGCAAGTTTGAAATTCACCTTGAATTCTTACTTTAGTGTTGAAGTCCATTTTCAACGTCGCCAACTTCCTTGTGGCAAATAGAAGGGTTTCGGGTCTACCGTTTGAGTCATGCGCGCTTAGATTTTCTCTCAGCACCCACATTCCAAACGCCTCACTTGCCACGCCTACCTTTATTTTTCCCACTGTCAAACATTCCTGTCTGCTCAAGCACTGGGATCTACTTGTTCCAGACAGATTCAGTGTCTTTCTGATCTAGAAACGTGCTTTGAGAAAATGCAAAGTCAATTGTCTCCTTGAAATGGATGTGAAGTCAGCATCATACGCAAAGAGGAAGGAGACCTCCCGGAGACCTCCCGGATACCTTGAAACAGCTTGTCAGCACTCAAGCAAGGGGTGAAGGTGTTGAAACTGACAATGATTTGCAGCAATTTGTGTGTAAGCCAGGAGAAGAGATTCAATTTACAAGCAGGTGAGCAGTGCAGCGCACAGTAGTTTTCTGGTTGACAGGCAGTGCTACGTTTTCAATCAGCCGGAAGTAGCTTTTCAATTGGACCATGTTACCAGGCACGCATGGAGCGCCAGCAGAGCAACACTCCAAGAGCCCGGATAGCTCAGTCGGTAGTGCATCAGACTTTTAAACTGAGGGCCCAGGGTTCAAGTCCCTGTTCGGGCGCTCCCATGATTTTTAGATCACCAATGTTAAGAGGGGCTACCTGCAATTCTGTCGGCACTTAAGCGTTTGTTGCAGGTTAAGCCTTTCTTCTCCACTGAAAAGTGACAATTCAAAGCAAGGGGAAAAGACATGGTCTAAGCTTAAAAAATGTTCTGGTTCACCAAATACATTTTAAATTTAAGGCAAGAGTAGCTGAATGGAAAACATAGGTTACTTAGAGAACATTTGTAGAAAATATTTCTAGTTTGGCTAATTTGACCGCAAGTTTGAAATTCACCTTGAATTTTTACTTTAGTGTTGAAGTCCATTTTCAACGTCGCCAACTTCCTTGTGGCAAATAGAAGGGTTTCGGGTCTACCGTTTGCGTCATGCGCTCTTAGATTTTCTCTCAGCACCCACATTCCAAACGCCTCACTTGCCACGCCTACCTTTATTTTTTCCACTGTCAAACATTCCTGTCTGCTCAAGCACTGGGATCTACTTGTTCCAGACAGATTTAGTGTCTTTCTGATCTAGAAACGTGCTTTGAGAAAATGCAAAGTCAATTATCTCCTTGAAATGGATGTGAAGTCAGCATCATACGCAAAGAGGAAGGAGACCTCCCGGATACCTTGAAACAGCTTGTCAGCACTCAAGCAAGGGGTGAAGGTGTTGAAACTGACAATGATTTGCAGCAATTTGTGTGTAAGCCAGGAGAAGAGATTCAATTTACAAGCAGGTGAGCAGTGCAGCGCACAGTAGTTTTCTGGTTGACAGGCAGTGCTACGTTTTCAATCAGCCGAAAGTAGCTTTTCAATTGGACCATGTTACCAGGCACGCACGGAGCGCCAGCAGAGCGACGCTCCAAGAGCCCGGATAGCTCAGTCGGTAGAGCATCAGACTTTTAATCTGAGGGTCCAGGGTTCAAGTCCCTGTTTGGGCGCTCCCATGATTTTTAGATCACCAATGTTAAGAGAGGCTACCTGCAATTCTGTCGGCTCTTAAGCGTTTGTTGCAGGTTAAGCCATTCTTCTCCACTGAAAAGTGACAATTCAAAGCAAGGGGAGAAGACATGGTCTAAGCTTAAAAAATTTTCTGGTTCACCAAATACATTTTAAATTTAAGGCAAGAGTAGCTGAATGGAAAACATAGGTTACTTAGAGAACATTTGTAGAAAATATTTCCAGTTTGGCTAATTTGACCGCAAGTTTGAAATTCAACTTGAATTCTTACTTTAGTGTTGAAGTCCATTTTCAACGTCGCCAACTTCCTTGTGGCAAATAGAAGGGTTTCGGGTCTACCGTTTGAGTCATGCGCGCTTAGATTTTCTCTCAGCACCCACATTCCAAACGCCTCACTTGCCACACCTACCTTTATTTTTCCCATTGTCAAACATTCCTGTCTGCTCAAGCACTGGGATCTACTTGTTCCAGACAGATTCAGTGTCTTTCTGATCTAGAAACGTGCTTTGAGAAAATGCAAAGTCAATTGTCTCCTTGAAATGGATGTAAAGTCAGCATCATACGCAAAGAGGAAGGAGACCTCCCGGATACCTTGAAACAGCTTGTCAGCACTCAAGCAAGGGGTGAAGGTGTTGAAACTGACAATGATTTGCAGCAATTTGTGTGTAAGCCAGGAGAAGAGATTCAATTTACAAGCAGGTGAGCAGTGCAGCGCACAGTAGTTTTCTGGTTGACAGGCAGTGCTACGTTTTCAATCAGCCGAAAGTAGCTTTTCAATTGGACCATGTTACCAGGCACGCATGGAGCGCCAGCAGAGCGACGCTCCAAGAGCCTGGATAGCTCAGTCGGTAGAGCATCAGACTTTTAATCTGAGGGTTAAGGGTTCAAGTCCCTGTTTGGGCGCTCCCATGATTTTTAGATCACCAATGTTAACAGCGGCTACCTGCAATTCTGTCGGCACTTAAGCGTTTGTTGCAGGTTAAGCCATTCTTCTCCACTGAAAAGTGACAATTCAAAGCAAGGGGAAAAGACATGGTCTAAGCTTAAAAAAATTTCTGATTCACCAAATACATTTTAAATTTAAGGCAAGAGTAGCTGAATGGAAAACATAGGTTACTTAGAGAACATTTGTAGAAAATATTTCCAGTTTGGCTAATTTGACCGCAAGTTTGAAATTCACCTTGAATTCTTACTTTAGTGTTGAAGTCCATTTTCAACGTCGCCAACTTCCTTGTGGCAAATAGAAGGGTTTCGGGTCTACCGTTTGAGTCATGCGCGCTTAGATTTTCTCTCAGCACCCACATTCCAAACGCCTCACTTGCCACACCTACCTTTATTTTTCCCATTGTCAAACATTCCTGTCTGCTCAAGCACTGGGATCTACTTGTTCCAGACAGATTCAGTGTCTTTCTCATCTAGAAACGTGCTTTGAGAAAATGCAAAGTCAATTGTCTCCTTGAAATGGATGTGAAGTCAGCATCATACGCAAAGAGGAAGGAGACCTCCCGGATACCTTGGAACAGCTTGTCAGCACTCAAGCAAGGGGTGAAGGTGTTGAAACTGACAATGATTTGCAGCAATTTGTGTGTAAGCCAGGAGAAGAGATTCAATTTACAAGCAGGTGAGCAGTGCAGCGCACAGTAGTTTTCTGGTTGACAGGCAGTGCTACGTTTTCAATCAGCCGAAAGTAGCTTTTCAATTGGACCATGTTACCAGGCACGCACGGAGCGCCAGCAGAGCGACGCTCCAAGAGCCCGGATAGCTCAGTCGGTAGAGCATCAGACTTTTAATCTGAGGGTCCAGGGTTCAAGTCCCTGTTTGGGCGCTCCCATGATTTTTAGATCACCAATGTTAAGAGAGGCTACCTGCAATTCTGTCGGCTCTTAAGCGTTTGTTGCAGGTTAAGCCATTCTTCTCCACTGAAAAGTGACAATTCAAAGCAAGGGGAGAAGACATGGTCTAAGCTTAAAAATTTTTCTGGTTCACCAAATACATTTTAAATTTAAGGCAAGAGTAGCTGAATGGAAAACATAGGTTACTTAGAGAACATTTGTAGAAAATATTTCCAGTTTGGCTAATTTGACCGCAAGTTTGAAATTCAACTTGAATTCTTACTTTAGTGTTGAAGTCCATTTTCAACGTCGCCAACTTCCTTGTGGCAAATAGAAGGGTTTCGGGTCTACCGTTTGAGTCATGCGCGCTTAGATTTTCTCTCAGCACCCACATTCCAAACGCCTCACTTGCCACACCTACCTTTATTTTTCCCATTGTCAAACATTCCTGTCTGCTCAAGCGCTGGGATCTACTTGTTCCAGACAGATTCAGTGTCTTTCTGATCTAGAAACGTGCTTTGAGAAAATGCAAAGTCAATTGTCTCCTTGAAATGGATGTGAAGTCAGCATCATACGCAAAGAGGAAGGAGACCTCCCGGATACCTTGAAACAGCTTGTCAGCACTCAAGCAAGGGGTGAAGGTGTTGAAACTGACAATGATTTGCAGCAATTTGTGTGTAAGCCAGGAGAAGAGATTCAATTTACAAGCAGGTGAGCAGTGCAGCGCACAGTAGTTTTCTGGTTGACAGGCAGTGCTACGTTTTCAATCAGCTGAAAGTAGCTTTTCAATTGGACCATGTTACCAGGCACGCACGGAGCGCCAGCAGAGCGACGCTCCAAGAGCCCGGATAGCTCAGTCGGTAGAGCATCAGACTTTTAATCTGAGGGTCCAGGGTTCAAGTCCCTGTTCGGGCGCTCCCATGATTTTTAGATCACCAATGTTAACAGGGGTTACCTGCAATTCTGTCGGCACTTAAGCGTTTGTTGCAGGTTAAGCCATTCTTCTCCACTGAAAAGTGACAATTCAAAGCAAGGGGAAAAGACATGGTCTAAGCTTAAAAAAAAATCTGGTTCACCAAATACATTTTAAATTTAAGGCAAGAGTAGCTGAATGGAAAACATAGGTTACTTAGAGAACATTTGTAGAAAATATTTCTAGTTTGGCTAATTTGACCGCAAGTTTGAAATTCACCTTGAATTTTTACTTTAGTGTTGAAGTCCATTTTCAACGTCGCCAACTTCCTTGTAGCAAATAGAAGGGTTTCGGGTCTACCGTTTGCGTCATGCGCTCTTAGATTTTCTCTCAGCACCCACATTCCAAACGCCTCACTTGCCACGCCTACCTTTATTTTTTCCACTGTCAAACATTCCTGTCTGCTCAAGCACTGGGATCTACTTGTTCCAGACAGATTTAGTGTCTTTCTGATCTAGAAACGTGCTTTGAGAAAATGCAAAGTCAATTATCTCCTTGAAATGGATGTGAAGTCAGCATCATACGCAAAGAGGAAGGAGACCTCCCGGATACCTTGAAACAGCTTGTCAGCACTCAAGCAAGGGGTGAAGGTGTTGAAACTGACAATGATTTGCAGCAATTTGTGTGTAAGCCAGGAGAAGAGATTCAATTTACAAGCAGGTGAGCAGTGCAGCGCACAGTAGTTTTCTGGTTGACAGGCAGTGCTACGTTTTCAATCAGCCGAAAGTAGCTTTTCAATTGGACCATGTTACCAGGCACGCACGGAGCGCCAGCAGAGCGACGCTCCAAGAGCCCGGATAGCTCAGTCGGTAGAGCATCAGACTTTTAATCTGAGGGTCCAGGGTTCAAGTCCCTGTTTGGGCGCTCCCATGATTTTTAGATCACCAATGTTAAGAGAGGCTACCTGCAATTCTGTCGGCTCTTAAGCGTTTGTTGCAGGTTAAGCCATTCTTCTCCACTGAAAAGTGACAATTCAAAGCAAGGGGAGAAGACATGGTCTAAGCTTAAAAAATTTTCTGGTTCACCAAATACATTTTAAATTTAAGGCAAGAGTAGCTGAATGGAAAACATAGGTTACTTAGAGAACATTTGTAGAAAATATTTCCAGTTTGGCTAATTTGACCGCAAGTTTGAAATTCAACTTGAATTCTTACTTTAGTGTTGAAGTCCATTTTCAACGTCGCCAACTTCCTTGTGGCAAATAGAAGGGTTTCGGGTCTACCGTTTGAGTCATGCGCGCTTAGATTTTCTCTCAGCACCCACATTCCAAACGCCTCACTTGCCACACCTACCTTTATTTTTCCCATTGTCAAACATTCCTGTCTGCTCAAGCACTGGGATCTACTTGTTCCAGACAGATTCAGTGTCTTTCTGATCTAGAAACGTGCTTTGAGAAAATGCAAAGTCAATTGTCTCCTTGAAATGGATGTAAAGTCAGCATCATACGCAAAGAGGAAGGAGACCTCCCGGATACCTTGAAACAGCTTGTCAGCACTCAAGCAAGGGGTGAAGGTGTTGAAACTGACAATGATTTGCAGCAATTTGTGTGTAAGCCAGGAGAAGAGATTCAATTTACAAGCAGGTGAGCAGTGCAGCGCACAGTAGTTTTCTGGTTGACAGGCAGTGCTACGTTTTCAATCAGCCGAAAGTAGCTTTTCAATTGGACCATGTTACCAGGCACGCATGGAGCGCCAGCAGAGCGACGCTCCAAGAGCCCGGATAGCTCAGTCGGTAGAGCATCAGACTTTTAATCTGAGGGTTCAGGGTTCAAGTCCCTGTTCGGGCGCTCCCATGATTTTTAGATCACCATTGTTAACAGCGGCTACCTGCAATTCTGTCGGCACTTAAGCGTTTGTTGCAGGTTAAGCCATTCTTCTCCACTGAAAAGTGACAATTCAAAGCAAGGGGAAAAGACATGGTCTAAGCTTAAAAAAAATTCTGATTCACCAAATACATTTTAAATTTAAGGCAAGAGTAGCTGAATGGAAAACATAGGTTACTTAGAGAACATTTGTAGAAAATATTTCCAGTTTGGCTAATTTGACCGCAAGTTTGAAATTCACCTTGAATTCTTACTTTAGTGTTGAAGTCCATTTTCAACGTCGCCAACTTCCTTGTGGCAAATAGAAGGGTTTCGGGTCTACCGTTTGAGTCATGCGCGCTTAGATTTTCTCTCAGCACCCACATTCCAAACGCCTCACTTGCCACACCTACCTTTATTTTTCCCATTGTCAAACATTCCTGTCTGCTCAAGCACTGGGATCTACTTGTTCCAGACAGATTCAGTGTCTTTCTCATCTAGAAACGTGCTTTGAGAAAATGCAAAGTCAATTGTCTCCTTGAAATGGATGTGAAGTCAGCATCATACGCAAAGAGGAAGGAGACCTCCCGGATACCTTGGAACAGCTTGTCAGCACTCAAGCAAGGGGTGAAGGTGTTGAAACTGACAATGATTTGCAGCAATTTGTGTGTAAGCCAGGAGAAGAGATTCAATTTACAAGCAGGTGAGCAGTGCAGCGCACAGTAGTTTTCTGGTTGACAGGCAGTGCTACGTTTTCAATCAGCCGAAAGTAGCTTTTCAATTGGACCATGTTACCAGGCACGCACGGAGCGCCAGCAGAGCGACGCTCCAAGAGCCCGGATAGCTCAGTCGGTAGAGCATCAGACTTTTAATCTGAGGGTCCAGGGTTCAAGTCCCTGTTTGGGCGCTCCCATGATTTTTAGATCACCAATGTTAAGAGAGGCTACCTGCAATTCTGTCGGCTCTTAAGCGTTTGTTGCAGGTTAAGCCATTCTTCTCCACTGAAAAGTGACAATTCAAAGCAAGGGGAGAAGACATGGTCTAAGCTTAAAAATTTTTCTGGTTCACCAAATACATTTTAAATTTAAGGCAAGAGTAGCTGAATGGAAAACATAGGTTACTTAGAGAACATTTGTAGAAAATATTTCCAGTTTGGCTAATTTGACCGCAAGTTTGAAATTCAACTTGAATTCTTACTTTAGTGTTGAAGTCCATTTTCAACGTCGCCAACTTCCTTGTGGCAAATAGAAGGGTTTCGGGTCTACCGTTTGAGTCATGCGCGCTTAGATTTTCTCTCAGCACCCACATTCCAAACGCCTCACTTGCCACACCTACCTTTATTTTTCCCATTGTCAAACATTCCTGTCTGCTCAAGCGCTGGGATCTACTTGTTCCAGACAGATTCAGTGTCTTTCTGATCTAGAAACGTGCTTTGAGAAAATGCAAAGTCAATTGTCTCCTTGAAATGGATGTGAAGTCAGCATCATACGCAAAGAGGAAGGAGACCTCCCGGATACCTTGAAACAGCTTGTCAGCACTCAAGCAAGGGGTGAAGGTGTTGAAACTGACAATGATTTGCAGCAATTTGTGTGTAAGCCAGGAGAAGAGATTCAATTTACAAGCAGGTGAGCAGTGCAGCGCACAGTAGTTTTCTGGTTGACAGGCAGTGCTACGTTTTCAATCAGCTGAAAGTAGCTTTTCAATTGGACCATGTTACCAGGCACGCACGGAGCGCCAGCAGAGCGACGCTCCAAGAGCCCGGATAGCTCAGTCGGTAGAGCATCAGACTTTTAATCTGAGGGTCCAGGGTTCAAGTCCCTGTTCGGGCGCTCCCATGATTTTTAGATCACCAATGTTAACAGGGGTTACCTGCAATTCTGTCGGCACTTAAGCGTTTGTTGCAGGTTAAGCCATTCTTCTCCACTGAAAAGTGACAATTCAAAGCAAGGGGAAAAGACATGGTCTAAGCTTAAAAAAAAATCTGGTTCACCAAATACATTTTAAATTTAAGGCAAGAGTAGCTGAATGGAAAACATATGTTACTTAGAGAACATTTGTAGAAAATATTTCCAGTTTGGCTAATTTGACCGCAAGTTTGAAATTCACCTTGAATTCTTACTTTAGTGTTGAAGTCCATTTTCAACGTCGCCAACTTCCTTGTGGCAAATAGAAGGGTTTCGGGTCTACCGTTTGAGTCATGCGCGCTTAGATTTTCTCTCAGCACCCACATTCCAAACGCCTCACTTGCCACGCCTACCTTTATTTTTCCCACTGTCAAACATTCCTGTCTGCTCAAGCACTGGGATCTACTTGTTCCAGACATATTCAGTGTCTTTCTGATCTAGAAACGTGCTTTGAGAAAATGCAAAGTCAATTGTCTCCTTGAAATGGATGTGAAGTCAGCATCATACGCAAAGAGGAAGGAGACCTCCCGGAGACCTCCCGGATACCTTGAAACAGCTTGTCAGCACTCAAGCAAGGGGTGAAGGTGTTGAAACTGACAATGATTTGCAGCAATTTGTGTGTAAGCCAGGAGAAGAGATTCAATTTACAAGCAGGTGAGCAGTGCAGCGCACAGTAGTTTTCTGGTTGACAGGCAGTGCTACGTTTTCAATCAGCCGGAAGTAGCTTTTCAATTGGACCATGTTACCAGGCACGCATGGAGCGCCAGCAGAGCAACACTCCAAGAGCCCGGATAGCTCAGTCGGTAGTGCATCAGACTTTTAAACTGAGGGCCCAGGGTTCAAGTCCCTGTTCGGGCGCTCCCATGATTTTTAGATCACCAATGTTAAGAGGGGCTACCTGCAATTCTGTCGGCACTTAAGCGTTTGTTGCAGGTTAAGCCTTTCTTCTCCACTGAAAAGTGACAATTCAAAGCAAGGGGAAAAGACATGGTCTAAGCTTAAAAAATGTTCTGGTTCACCAAATACATTTTAAATTTAAGGCAAGAGTAGCTGAATGGAAAACATAGGTTACTTAGAGAACATTTGTAGAAAATATTTCTAGTTTGGCTAATTTGACCGCAAGTTTGAAATTCACCTTGAATTTTTACTTTAGTGTTGAAGTCCATTTTCAACGTCGCCAACTTCCTTGTGGCAAATAGAAGGGTTTCGGGTCTACCGTTTGCGTCATGCGCTCTTAGATTTTCTCTCAGCACCCACATTCCAAACGCCTCACTTGCCACGCCTACCTTTATTTTTTCCACTGTCAAACATTCCTGTCTGCTCAAGCACTGGGATCTACTTGTTCCAGACAGATTTAGTGTCTTTCTGATCTAGAAACGTGCTTTGAGAAAATGCAAAGTCAATTATCTCCTTGAAATGGATGTGAAGTCAGCATCATACGCAAAGAGGAAGGAGACCTCCCGGATACCTTGAAACAGCTTGTCAGCACTCAAGCAAGGGGTGAAGGTGTTGAAACTGACAATGATTTGCAGCAATTTGTGTGTAAGCCAGGAGAAGAGATTCAATTTACAAGCAGGTGAGCAGTGCAGCGCACAGTAGTTTTCTGGTTGACAGGCAGTGCTACGTTTTCAATCAGCCGAAAGTAGCTTTTCAATTGGACCATGTTACCAGGCACGCACGGAGCGCCAGCAGAGCGACGCTCCAAGAGCCCGGATAGCTCAGTCGGTAGAGCATCAGACTTTTAATCTGAGGGTCCAGGGTTCAAGTCCCTGTTCGGGCGCTCCCACGATTTTTAGATCACCAATGTTAAGAGGTGCTACCGGCAATTCTGTCGGCACTTAAGTGTTTGTTGCAGGTTAAGCCATTCTTCTCCACTGAAAAGTGACAATTCAAAGCAAGGGGAGAAGACATGGTCTAAGCTTAAAACATTTTCTGGTTCACCAAATACATTTTAAATTTAAGGCAAGAGTAGCTGAATGGAAAACATAGGTTACTTAGAGAACATTTGTAGAAAATATTTCCAGTTTGGCTAATTTGACCGCAAGTTTGAAATTCAACTTGAATTCTTACTTTAGTGTTGAAGTCCATTTTCAACGTCGCCAACTTCCTTGTGGCAAATAGAAGGGTTTCGGGTCTACCGTTTGAGTCATGCGCGCTTAGATTTTCTCTCAGCACCCACATTCCAAACGCCTCACTTGCCACACCTACCTTTATTTTTCCCATTGTCAAACATTCCTGTCTGCTCAAGCACTGGGATCTACTTGTTCCAGACAGATTCAGTGTCTTTCTGATCTAGAAACGTGCTTTGAGAAAATGCAAAGTCAATTGTCTCCTTGAAATGGATGTAAAGTCAGCATCATACGCAAAGAGGAAGGAGACCTCCCGGATACCTTGAAACAGCTTGTCAGCACTCAAGCAAGGGGTGAAGGTGTTGAAACTGACAATGATTTGCAGCAATTTGTGTGTAAGCCAGGAGAAGAGATTCAATTTACAAGCAGGTGAGCAGTGCAGCGCACAGTAGTTTTCTGGTTGACAGGCAGTGCTACGTTTTCAATCAGCCGAAAGTAGCTTTTCAATTGGACCATGTTACCAGGCACGCACGGAGCGCCAGCAGAGCGACGCTCCAAGAGCCCGGATAGCTCAGTCGGTAGAGCATCAGACTTTTAATCTGAGGGTTCAGGGTTCAAGTCCCTGTTCGGGCGCTCCCATGATTTTTAGATCACCAATGTTAACAGCGGCTACCTGCAATTCTGTCGGCACTTAAGCGTTTGTTGCAGGTTAAGCCATTCTTCTCCACTGAAAAGTGACAATTCAAAGCAAGGGGAAAAGACATGGTCTAAGCTTAAAAAAATTTCTGGTTCACCAAATACATTTTAAATTTAAGGCAAGAGTAGCTGAATGGAAAACATAGGTTACTTAGAGAACATTTGTAGAAAATATTTCCAGTTTGGCTAATTTGACCGCAAGTTTGAAATTCACCTTGAATTCTTACTTTAGTGTTGAAGTCCATTTTCAACGTCGCCAACTTCCTTGTGGCAAATAGAAGGGTTTCGGGTCTACCGTTTGAGTCATGCGCGCTTAGATTTTCTCTCAGCACCCACATTCCAAACGCCTCACTTGCCACGCCTACCTTTATTTTTCCCACTGTCAAACATTCCTGTCTGCTCAAGCGCTGGGATCTACTTGTTCCAGACAGATTAAGTGTCTTTCTGATCTAGAAACGTGCTTTGAGAAAATGCAAAGTCAATTGTCTCCTTGAAATGGATGTGAAGTCAGCATCATACGCAAAGAGGAAGGAGACCTCCCGGATACCTTGAAACAGCTTGTCAGCACTCAAGCAAGGGGTGAAGGTGTTGAAACTGACAATGATTTGCAGCAATTGGTGTGTAAGCCAGGAGAAGAGATTCAATTTACAAGCAGGTGAGCAGTGCAGCGCACAGTAGTTTTCTGGTTGACAGGCAGTGCTACGTTTTCAATCAGCCGAAAGTAGCTTTTCAATTGGACCATGTTACCAGGCACGCACGGAGCGCCAGCAGAGCGACGCTCCAAGAGCCTGGATAGCTCAGTCGGTAGAGCATCAGACTTTTAATCTGAGGGTCCAGGGTTCAAGTCCCTGTTCGGGTGCTCCCACGATTTTTTGATCACCAATGTTAAGAGGGGCTACCTGCAATTCTGTCGGCACTTAAGTGTTTGTTGCAGGTTAAGCCATTCTTCTCCACTGAAAAGTAACAATTCAAAGCAAGGGGAGAAGACATGGTCTAAGCTTAAAAAAATTTCTGGTTCACCAAATACATTTTAAATTTAAGGCAAGAGTAGCTGAATGTAAAACATAGGTTACTTAGAGAACATTTGTAGAAAATATTTCCAGTTTGGCTAATTTGACCGCAAGTTTGAAATTCAACTTGAATTCTTACTTTAGTGTTGAAGTCCATTTTCAACGTCGCCAACTTCCTTGTGGCAAATAGAAGGGTTTCGGGTCTACCGTTTGAGTCATGCGCGCTTAGATTTTCTCTCAGCACCCACATTCCAAACGCCTCACTTGCCACACCTACCTTTATTTTTCCCATTGTCAAACATTCCTGTCTGCTCAAGCACTGGGATCTACTTGTTCCAGACAGATTCAGTGTCTTTCTGATCTAGAAACGTGCTTTGAGAAAATGCAAAGTCAATTGTCTCCTTGAAATGGATGTGAAGTCAGCATCATACGCAAAGAGGAAGGAGACCTCCCGGATACCTTGAAACAGCTTTTCAGCACTCAAGCAAGGGGTGAAGGTGTTGAAACTGACAATGATTTGCAGCAATTTGTGTGTAAGCCAGGAGAAGAGATTCAATTTACAAGCAGGTGAGCAGTGCAGCGCACAGTAGTTTTCTGGTTGACAGGCAGTGCTACGTTTTCAATCAGCCGAAAGTAGCTTTTCAATTGGACCATGTTACCAGGCACGCACGGAGCGCCAGCAGAGCGACGCTCCAAGGGCCCGGATAGCTCAGTCGGTAGAGCATCAGACTTTTAATCTGAGGGTCCAGGGTTCAAGTCCCTGTTCGGGCGCTCCCATGATTTTTAGATCACCAATGTTAAGAGGGGCTACCTGCAATTCTGTCGGCACTTAAGCGTTTGTTGCAGGTTAAGCCATTCTTCTCCACTGAAAAGTGACAATTCAAAGCAAGGGGAGAAGACATGGTCTAAGCTTAAAAAAATTTCTGGTTCACCAAATACATTTTAAATTTAAGGCAAGAGTAGCTGAATGGAAAACATAGGTTACTTAGAGAACATTTGTAGAAAATATTTCCAGTTTGGCTAATTTGACCGCAAGTTTGAAATTCAACTTGAATTCTTACTTTAGTGTTGAAGTCCATTTTCAACGTCGCCAACTTCCTTGTGGCAAATAGAAGGGTTTAGGGTCTACCGTTTGAGTCATGCGCGCTTAGATTTTCTCTCAGCACCCACATTCCAAACGCCTCACTTGCCACACCTACCTTTATTTTTCCCATTGTCAAACATTCCTGTCTGCTCAAGCACTGGGATCTACTTGTTCCAGACAGATTCAGTGTCTTTCTGATCTAGAAACGTGCTTTGAGAAAATGCAAAGTCAATTGTCTCCTTGAAATGGATGTGAAGTCAGCATCATACGCAAAGAGGAAGGAGACCTCCCGGATACCTTGAAACAGCTTGTCAGCACTCAAGCAAGGGGTGAAGGTGTTGAAACTGACAATGATTTGCAGCAATTTGTGTGTAAGCCAGGAGAAGAGATTCAATTTACAAGCAGGTGAGCAGTGCAGGGCACAGTAGTTTTCTGGTTGACAGGCAGTGCTACGTTTTCAATCAGCCGAAAGTAGCTTTTCAATTGGACCATGTTACCAGGCACGCACGGAGCGCCAGCAGAGCAACGCTCCAAGAGCCCGGATAGCTCAGTCGGTAGAGCATCAGACTTTTAATCTGAGGGTAAGGGTTCAAGTCCCTGTTCGGGCGCTCCCATGATTTTTAGATCACCAATGTTAAGAGGGGCTACCTGCAATTCTGTCGGCACTTAAGCGTTTGTTGCAGGTTAAGCCATTCTTCTCCACTGAAAAGTGACAATTCAAAGCAAGGGGAGAAGACATGGTCTAAGCTTAAAAAATTTTCTGGTTCACCAAATACATTTTAAATTTAAGGCAAGAGTAGCTGAATGGAAAACATAGGTTACTTAGAGAACATTTGTAGAAAATATTTCCAGTTTGGCTAATTTGACCGCAAGTTTGAAATTCAACTTGAATTCTTACTTTAGTGTTGAAGTCCATTTTCAACGTTGCCAACTTCCTTGTGGCAAATAGAAGGGTTTAGGGTCTACCGTTTGAGTCATGCGCGCTTAGATTTTCTCTCAGCACCCACATTCCAAACGCCTCACTTGCCACACCTACCTTTATTTTTCCCATTGTCAAACATTCCTGTCTGCTCAAGCACTGGGATCTACTTGTTCCAGACAGATTCAGTGTCTTTCTGATCTAGAAACGTGCTTTGAGAAAATGCAAAGTCAATTGTCTCCTTGAAATGGATGTGAAGTCAGCATCATACGCAAAGAGGAAGGAGACCTCCCGGATACCTTGAAACAGCTTGTCAGCACTCAAGCAAGGGGTGAAGGTGTTGAAACTGACAATGATTTGCAGCAATTTGTGTGTAAGCCAGGAGAAGAGATTCAATTTACAAGCAGGTGAGCAGTGCAGGGCACAGTAGTTTTCTGGTTGACAGGCAGTGCTACGTTTTCAATCAGCCGAAAGTAGCTTTTCAATTGGACCATGTTACCAGGCACGCACGGAGCGCCAGCAGAGCAACGCTCCAAGAGCCCGGATAGCTCAGTCGGTAGAGCATCAGACTTTTAATCTGAGGGTAAGGGTTCAAGTCCCTGTTCGGGCGCTCCCATGATTTTTAGATCACCAATGTTAAGAGGGGCTACCTGCAATTCTGTCGGCACTTAAGCGTTTGTTGCAGGTTAAGCCATTCTTCTCCACTGAAAAGTGACAATTCAAAGCAAGGGGAGAAGACATGGTCTAAGCTTAAAAAATTTTCTGGTTCACCAAATACATTTTAAATTTAAGGCAAGAGTAGCTGAATGGAAAACATAGGTTACTTAGAGAACATTTGTAGAAAATATTTCCAGTTTGGCTAATTTGACCGCAAGTTTGAAATTCAACTTGAATTCTTACTTTAGTGTTGAAGTCCATTTTCAACGTTGCCAACTTCCTTGTGGCAAATAGAAGGGTTTAGGGTCTACCGTTTGAGTCATGCGCGCTTAGATTTTCTCTCAGCACCCACATTCCAAACGCCTCACTTGCCACACCTACCTTTATTTTTCCCATTGTCAAACATTCCTGTCTGCTCAAGCACTGGGATCTACTTGTTCCAGACAGATTCAGTGTCTTTCTGATCTAGAAACGTGCTTTGAGAAAATGCAAAGTCAATTGTCTCCTTGAAATGGATGTGAAGTCAGCATCATACGCAAAGAGGAAGGAGACCTCCCGGATACCTTGAAACAGCTTGTCAGCACTCAAGCAAGGGGTGAAGGTGTTGAAACTGACAATGATTTGCAGCAATTTGTGTGTAAGCCAGGAGAAGAGATTCAATTTACAAGCAGGTGAGCAGTGCAGGGCACAGTAGTTTTCTGGTTGACAGGCAGTGCTACGTTTTCAATCAGCCGAAAGTAGCTTTTCAATTGGACCATGTTACCAGGCACGCACGGAGCGCCAGCAGAGCAACGCTCCAAGAGCCCGGATAGCTCAGTCGGTAGAGCATCAGACTTTTAATCTGAGGGTAAGGGTTCAAGTCCCTGTTCGGGCGCTCCCATGATTTTTAGATCACCAATGTTAAGAGGGGCTACCTGCAATTCTGTCGGCACTTAAGCGTTTGTTGCAGGTTAAGCCATTCTTCTCCACTGAAAAGTGACAATTCAAAGCAAGGGGAGAAGACATGGTCTAAGCTTAAAAAATTTTCTGGTTCACCAAATACATTTTAAATTTAAGGCAAGAGTAGCTGAATGGAAAACATAGGTTACTTAGAGAACATTTGTAGAAAATATTTCCAGTTTGGCTAATGTGACCGCAAGTTTGAAATTCAACTTGAATTCTTACTTTAGTGTTGAAGTCCATTTTCAACGTCGCCAACTTCCTTGTGGCAAATAGAAGGGTTTCGGGTCTACCGTTTGAGTCATGCGCGCTTAGATTTTCTCTCAGCACCCACATTCCAAACGCCTCACTTGCCACACCTACCTTTATTTTTCCCATTGTCAAACATTCCTGTCTGCTCAAGCACTGGGATCTACTTGTTCCAGACAGATTCAGTGTCTTTCTGATCTAGAAACGTGCTTTGAGAAAATGCAAAGTCAATTGTCTCCTTGAAATGGATGTGAAGTCAGCATCATACGCAAAGAGGAAGGAGACCTCCCGGATACCTTGAAACAGCTTGTCAGCACTCAAGCAAGGGGTGAAGGTGTTGAAACTGACAATGATTTGCAGCAATTTGTGTGTAAGCCAGGAGAAGAGATTCAATTTACAAGCAGGTGAGCAGTGCAGGGCACAGTAGTTTTCTGGTTGACAGGCAGTGCTACGTTTTCAATCAGCCGAAAGTAGCTTTTCAATTGGACCATGTTACCAGGCACGCACGGAGCGCCAGCAGAGCGACGCTCCAAGAGCCTGGATAGCTCAGTCGGTAGAGCATCAGACTTTTAATCTGAGGGTCCAGGGTTCAAGTCCCTGTTCGGGCGCTCCCATGATTTTTAGATCACCAATGTTAAGAGGGGCTACCTGCAATTCTGTCGGCACTTAAGCGTTTGTTGCAGGTTAAGCCATTCTTCTCCACTGAAAAGTGACAATTCAAAGCAAGGGGAGAAGACATGGTCTAAGCTTAAAAAAATTTCTGGTTCACCAAATACATTTTAAATTTAAGGCAAGAGTAGCTGAATGGAAAACATAGGTTACTTAGAGAACATTTGTAGAAAATATTTCCAGTTTGGCTAATTTGACCGCAAGTTTGAAATTCAACTTGAATTCTTACTTTAGTGTTGAAGTCCATTTTCAACGTCGCCAACTTCCTTGTGGCAAATAGAAGGGTTTCGGGTCTACCGTTTGAGTCATGCGCGCTTAGATTTTCTCTCAGCACCCACATTCCAAACGCCTCACTTGCCACACCTACCTTTATTTTTCCCATTGTCAAACATTCCTGTCTGCTCAAGCACTGGGATCTACTTGTTCCAGACAGATTCAGTGTCTTTCTGATCTAGAAACGTGCTTTGAGAAAATGCAAAGTCAATTGTCTCCTTGAAATGGATGTGAAGTCAGCATCATACGCAAAGAGGAAGGAGACCTCCCGGATACCTTGAAACAGCTTGTCAGCACTCAAGCAAAGGGTGAAGGTGTTGAAACTGACAATGATTTGCAGCAATTTGTGTGTAAGCCAGGAGAAGAGATTCAATTTACAAGCAGGTGAGCAGTGCAGGGCACAGTAGTTTTCTGGTTGACAGGCAGTGCTACGTTTTCAATCAGCCGAAAGTAGCTTTTCAATTGGACCATGTTACCAGGCACGCACGGAGCGCCAGCAGAGCGACGCTCCAAGAGCCTGGATAGCTCAGTCGGTAGAGCATCAGACTTTTAATCTGAGGGTCCAGGGTTCAAGTCCCTGTTCGGGCGCTCCCATGATTTTTAGATCACCAATGTTAAGAGGGGCTACCTGCAATTCTGTCGGCACTTAAGCGTTTGTTGCAGGTTAAGCCATTCTTCTCCACTGAAAAGTGACAATTCAAAGCAAGGGGAGAAGACATGGTCTAAGCTTAAAAAAATTTCTGGTTCACCAAATACATTTTAAATTTAAGGCAAGAGTAGCTGAATGGAAAACATAGGTTACTTAGAGAACATTTGTAGAAAATATTTCCAGTTTGGCTAATTTGACCGCAAGTTTGAAATTCAACTTGAATTCTTACTTTAGTGTTGAAGTCCATTTTCAACGTCGCCAACTTCCTTGTGGCAAATAGAAGGGTTTCGGGTCTACCGTTTGAGTCATGCGCGCTTAGATTTTCTCTCAGCACCCACATTCCAAACGCCTCACTTGCCACACCTACCTTTATTTTTCCCATTGTCAAACATTCCTGTCTGCTCAAGCACTGGGATCTACTTGTTCCAGACAGATTCAGTGTCTTTCTGATCTAGAAACATGCTTTGAGAAAATGCAAAGTCAATTGTCTCCTTGAAATGGATGTGAAGTCAGCATCATACGCAAAGAGAAAGGAGACCTCCCGGATACCTTGAAACAGCTTGTCAGCACTCAAGCAAGGGGTGAAGGTGTTGAAACTGACAATGATTTGCAGCAATTTGTGTGTAAGCCAGGAGAAGAGATTCAATTTACAAGCAGGTGAGCAGTGCAGCGCACAGTAGTTTTCTGGTTGACAGGCAGTGCTACGTTTTCAATCAGCCGAAAGTAGCTTTTCAATTGGACCATGTTACCAGGCATGCACGGAGCGCCAGCAGAGCGACGCTCCAAGAGTCCGGATAGCTCAGTCGGTAGAGCATCAGACTTTTAATCTGAGGGTCCAGGGTTCAAGTCCCTGTTCGGGTGCTCCCATGGTTTTTAGATCACCAATGTTAAGAGAGGCTACCTTCAATTCTGTCGGCACGTAAGCGTTTGTTGCAGGTTAAGCCATTCTTCTCCACTGAAAAGTGACAATTCAAAGCAAGGGGAAAAGACATGGTCTAAGCTTAAAAAATGTTCTTGTTCACCAAATACATTTTAAATTTAAGGCAAGAGTAGCTGAATGGAAAACATACGTTACTTAGAGAACATTTGTAGAAAATATTTCCAGTTTGGCTAATTTGACCGCAAGTTTGAAATTCAACTTGAATTCTTACTTTAGTGTTGAAGTCCATTTTCAACGTCGCCAACTTCCTTGTGGCAAATAGAAGGGTTTCGGGTCTACTGTTTGAGTCATGCGCGCTTAGATTTTCTCTCAGCACCCACATTCCAAACGCCTCACTTGCCACACTTACCTTTATTTTTCCCACTGTCAAACATTCCTGTCTGCTCAAGCACTGGGATCTACTTGTTCCAGACAGATTCAGTGTCTTTCTGATCTAGAAACGTGCTTTGAGAAAATGCAAAGTCAATTGTCTCCTTGAAATGGATGTGAAGTCAGCATCATACGCAAAGAGGAAGGAGACCTCCCGGATACCTTGAAACAGCTTGTCAGCACTCAAGCAAGGGGTGAAGGTGTTGAAACTGACAATGATTTGCAACAATTTGTGTGTAAGCCAGGAGAAGAGATTCAATTTACAAGCAGGTGAGCAGTGCAGCGCACAGTAGTTTTCTGGTTGACAGGCAGTGCTACGTTTTCAATCAGCCGAAAGTAGCTTTTCAATTGGACCATGTTACCAGGCACGCATGGAGCGCCAGCAGAGCGACGCTCCAAGAGCCTGGATAGCTCAGTCGGTAGAGCATCAGACTTTTAATCTGAGGGTCCAGGGTTCAAGTCCCTGTTCGGGCGCTCCCATGATTTTTAGATCACCAATGTTAACAGTGGCTACCTGCAATTCTGTCGGCACTTAAGCGTTTGTTGCAGGTTAAGCCATTCTTCTCCACTGAAAAGTGACAATTCAAAGCAAGGGGAAAAGACATGGTCTAAGCTTAAAAAATGTTCTGGTTCACCAAATACATTTTAAATTTAAGGCAAGAGTAGCTGAATGGAAAACATATGTTACTTAGAGAACATTTGTAGAAAATATTTCCAGTTTGGCTAATTTGACCGCAAGTTTGAAATTCACCTTGAATTCTTACTTTAGTGTTGAAGTCCATTTTCAACGTTGCCAACTTCCTTGTGGCAAATAGAAGGGTTTCGGGTCTACCGTTTGAGTCATGTGCTCTTAGATTTTCTCTCAGCACCCACATTCCAAACGCCTCAATTGCCACGCCTACCTTTATTTTTCCCACTGTCAAACATTCCTGTCTGCTCAAGCACTGGGATCTACTTGTTCCAGACAGATTCAGTGTTTTTCTGATCTAGAAACGTGCTTTGAGAAAATGCAAAGTCAATTATCTCCTTGAAATGTATGTGAAGTCAGCATCATACGCAAAGAGGAAGGAGACCTCCCGGATACCTTGAAACAGCTTGTCAGCACTCAAGCAAGGGGTGAAGGTGTTGAAACTGACAATGATTTGCAGCAATTTGTGTGTAAGCCAGGAGAAGAGATTCAATTTACAAGCAGGTGAGCAGTGCAGCTCACAGTAGTTTTCTGGTTGACAGGCAGTGCTACGTTTTCAATCAGCCGAAAGTAGCTTTTCAATTGGACCATGTTACCAGGCACGCACGGAGCGCCAGCAGAGCGACGCTCCAAGAGCCCGGATAGCTCAGTCGGTAGAGCATCAGACTTTTAATCTGAGGGTCCAGGGTTCAAGTCCCTGTTCGGGCGCTCCCATGATTTTTAGATCACCAATGTTAACAGGGGCTACCTGCAATTCTGTCGGCACTTAAGCGTTTGTTGCAGGTTAAGCCATTCTTCTCCACTGAAAAGTGACAATTCAAAGCAAGGGGAAAAGACATGGTCTAAGCTTAAAAAATTTTCTGGTTCACCAAATACATTTTAAATTTAAGGCAAGAGTAGCTGAATGGAAAACATATGTTACTTAGAGAACATTTGTAGAAAATATTTCCAGTTTGGCTAATTTGACCGCAAGTTTGAAATTCACCTTGAATTTTTACTTTAGTGTTGAAGTCCATTTTCAACGTCGCCAACTTCCTTGTGGCAAATAGAAGGGTTTCGGGTCTACCGTTTGAGTCATGCGCGCTTAGATTTTCTCTCAGCACCCACATGCCAAACGCCTCACTTGCCACGCCTACCTTTATTTTTCCCACTGTCAAACATTCCTGTCTGCTCAAGCGCTGGGATCTACTTGTTCCAGACAGATTCAGTGTCTTTCTGATCTAGAAACGTGCTTTGAGAAAATGCAAAGTCAATTGTCTCCTTGAAATGGATGTGAAGTCAGCATCATACGCAAAGAGGAAGGAGACCTCCCGGATACCTTGAAACAGCTTGTCAGCACTCAAGCAAGGGGTGAAGGTGTTGAAACTGACAATGATTTGCAGCAATTTGTGTGTAAGCCGGGAGAAGAGATTCAATTTACAAGCAGGTGAGCAGTGCAGCGCACAGTAGTTTTCTGGTTGACAGGCAGTGCTACGTTTTCAATCAGCCGAAAGTAGCTTTTCAATTGGACCATGTTACCAGGCACGCATGGAGCGCCAGCAGAGCGACGCTCCAAGAGCCTGGATAGCTCAGTCGGTAGAGCATCAGACTTTTAATCTGAGGGTCCAGGGTTCAAGTCCCTGTTCGGGTGCTCCCACGATTTTTAGATCACCAATGTTAAGAGGGGCTACCTGCAATTCTATCGGCACTTAAGTGTTTGTTGCAGGTTAAGCCATTCTTCTCCACTGAAAAGTGACAATTCAAAGCAAGGGGAGAAGACATGGTCTAAGCTTAAAAAATGTTCTGGTTCACCAAATACATTTTAAGTTTAAGGCAAGAGTAGCTGAATGGAAAACATAGGTTACTTAGAGAACATTTGTAGAAAATATTTCCAGTTTGGCTAATTTGACCGCAAGTTTGAAATTCAACTTGAATTCTTACTTTAGTGTTGAAGTCTATTTTCAACGTCGCCAACTTCCTTGTGGCAAATAGAAGGGTTTCGTATCTACCGTTTGAGTCATGCGCGCTTAGATTTTCTCTCAGCACCCACATTCCAAACGCCTCACTTGCCACACCTACCTTTATTTTTCCCATTGTCAAACATTCCTGTCTGCTCAAGCACTGGGATCTACTTGTTCCAGACAGATTCAGTGTCTTTCTGATCTAGAAACGTGCTTTGAGAAAATGCAAAGTCAATTGTCTCCTTGAAATGGATGTGAAGTCAGCATCATACGCAAAGAGGGAGGAGACCTCCCGGATACCTTGAAACAGCTTGTCAGCACTCAAGCAAGGGGTGAAGGTGTTGAAACTGACAATGATTTGCAGCAATTTGTGTGTAAGCCAGGAGAAGAGATTCAATTTACAAGCAGGTGAGCAATACAGCGCACAGTAGTTTTCTGGTTGACAGGCAGTGCTACGTTTTCAATCAGCCGAAAGTAGCTTTTCAATTGGACCATGTTACCAGGCACGCATGGAGCGCCAGCAGAGCGACGCTCCAAGAGCCCGGATAGCTCAGTCGGTAGAGCATCAGACTTTTAATCTGAGGGTCCAGGGTTCAAGTCCCTGTTCGGGCGCTCCCATGATTTTTAGATCACCAATGTTAACAGGGGCTACCTGCAATTCTGTCGGCACTTAAGCGTTTGTTGCAGGTTAAGCCATTCTTCTCCACTGAAAAGTGACAATTCAAAGCAAGGGGAAAAGACATGGTCTAAGCTTAAAAAAATTTCTGGTTCACCAAATACATTTTAAATTTAAGGCAAGAGTAGCTGAATGGAAAACATATGTTACTTAGAGAACATTTGTAGAAAATATTTCCAGTTTGGCTAATTTGACCGCAAGTTTGAAATTCACCTTGAATTTTTACTTTAGTGTTGAAGTCCATTTTCAACGTCGCCAACTTCCTTGTGGCAAATAGAAGGGTTTCGGGTCTACCGTTTGAGTCATGCGCGCTTAGATTTTCTCTCAGCACCCACATGCCAAACGCCTCACTTGCCACGCCTACCTTTATTTTTCCCACTGTCAAACATTCCTGTCTGCTCAAGCGCTGGGATCTACTTGTTCCAGACAGATTCAGTGTCTTTCTGATCTAGAAACGTGCTTTGAGAAAATGCAAAGTCAATTGTCTCCTTGAAATGGATGTGAAGTCAGCATCATACGCAAAGAGGAAGGAGACCTCCCGGATACCTTGAAACAGCTTGTCAGCACTCAAGCAAGGGGTGAAGGTGTTGAAACTGACAATGATTTGCAGCAATTTGTGTGTAAGCCGGGAGAAGAGATTCAATTTACAAGCAGGTGAGCAGTGCAGCGCACAGTAGTTTTCTGGTTGACAGGCAGTGCTACGTTTTCAATCAGCCGAAAGTAGCTTTTCAATTGGACCATGTTACCAGGCACGCATGGAGCGCCAGCAGAGCGACGCTCCAAGAGCCTGGATAGCTCAGTCGGTAGAGCATCAGACTTTTAATCTGAGGGTCCAGGGTTCAAGTCCCTGTTCGGGTGCTCCCACGATTTTTAGATCACCAATGTTAAGAGGGGCTACCTGCAATTCTATCGGCACTTAAGTGTTTGTTGCAGGTTAAGCCATTCTTCTCCACTGAAAAGTGACAATTCAAAGCAAGGGGAGAAGACATGGTCTAAGCTTAAAAAATGTTCTGGTTCACCAAATACATTTTAAGTTTAAGGCAAGAGTAGCTGAATGGAAAACATAGGTTACTTAGAGAACATTTGTAGAAAATATTTCCAGTTTGGCTAATTTGACCGCAAGTTTGAAATTCAACTTGAATTCTTACTTTAGTGTTGAAGTCTATTTTCAACGTCGCCAACTTCCTTGTGGCAAATAGAAGGGTTTCGTATCTACCGTTTGAGTCATGCGCGCTTAGATTTTCTCTCAGCACCCACATTCCAAACGCCTCACTTGCCACACCTACCTTTATTTTTCCCATTGTCAAACATTCCTGTCTGCTCAAGCACTGGGATCTACTTGTTCCAGACAGATTCAGTGTCTTTCTGATCTAGAAACGTGCTTTGAGAAAATGCAAAGTCAATTGTCTCCTTGAAATGGATGTGAAGTCAGCATCATACGCAAAGAGGGAGGAGACCTCCCGGATACCTTGAAACAGCTTGTCAGCACTCAAGCAAGGGGTGAAGGTGTTGAAACTGACAATGATTTGCAGCAATTTGTGTGTAAGCCAGGAGAAGAGATTCAATTTACAAGCAGGTGAGCAATACAGCGCACAGTAGTTTTCTGGTTGACAGGCAGTGCTACGTTTTCAATCAGCCGAAAGTAGCTTTTCAATTGGACCATGTTACCAGGCACGCATGGAGCGCCAGCAGAGCGACGCTCCAAGAGCCCGGATAGCTCAGTCGGTAGAGCATCAGACTTTTAATCTGAGGGTCCAGGGTTCAAGTCCCTGTTCGGGCGCTCCCATGATTTTTAGATCACCAATGTTAAGAGGGGCTACCTGCAATTCTGTCGGCACTTAAGCGTTTGTTGCAGGTTAAGCCATTCTTCTCCACTGAAAAGTGACAATTCAAAGCAAGGGGAAAAGACATGGTCTAAGCTTAAAAAATGTTCTGGTTCACCAAATACATTTTAAATTTAAGGCAAGAGTAGCTGAATGGAAAACATATGTTACTTAGAGAACATTTGTAGAAAATATTTCCAGTTTGGCTAATTTGACCGCAAGTTTGAAATTCACCTTGAATTCTTACTTTAGTGTTGAAGTCCATTTTCAACGTCGCCAACTTCCTTGTGGCAAATAGAAGGGTTTCGGGTCTACCGTTTGAGTCATGCGCTCTTAGATTTTCTCTCAGCACCCACATTCCAAACGCCTCACTTGCCACGCCTACCTTTATTTTTCCCACTGTCAAACATTCCTGTCTGCTCAAGCACTGGGATCTACTTGTTCCAGACAGATTCAGTGTCTTTCTGATCTAGAAACGTGCTTTGAGAAAATGCAAAGTCAATTATCTCCTTGAAATGGATGTGAAGTCAGCATCATACGCAAAGAGGAAGGAGACCTCCCGGATACCTTGAAACAGCTTGTCAGCACTCAAGCAAGGGGTGAAGGTGTTGAAACTGACAATGATTTGCAGCAATTTGTGTGTAAGCCGGGAGAAGAGATTCAATTTACAAGCAGGTGAGCAGTGCAGCGCACAGTAGTTTTCTGGTTGACAGGCAGTGCTACGTTTTCAATCAGCCGAAAGTAGCTTTTCAATTGGACCATGTTACCAGGCACGCACGGAGCGCCAGCAGAGCGACGCTCTAAGAGCTCGGTAGCTCAGTCGTTAGAGCATCAGACTTTTAATCTGAGGGTCCAGGGTTCAAGTCCCTGTTCGGGTGCTCCCAAGATTTTTATATCACCAATGTTAAGAGGGGCTACCTGCAATTCTGTCAGCACTCAAGCGTTTGTTGCAGGTTAAGCCATTCTTCTCCACTGAAAAGTGACAATTCAAAGCAAGGGGAAAAGACATGGTCTAAGCTTAAAAAATGTTCTGGTTCACCAAATACATTTTAAATTTAAGGCAAGAGTAGCTGAATGGAAAACATATGTTACTTAGAGAACATTTGTAGAAAATATTTCCAGTTTGGCTAATTTGACCACAAGTTTGAAATTCACCTTGAATTCTTACTTTAGTGTTGAAGTCCATTTTCAACGTCGTCAACTTCCTTGTGGCAAATAGAAGGGTTCCGGGTCTACCGTTTGAGTCATGCGCGCTTAGATTTTCTCTCAGCACCCACATTCCAAACGCCTCACTTGCCACACCTACCTTTATTTTTCCCATTGTCAAACATTCCTGTCTGCTCAAGCACTGGGATCTACTTGTTCCAGACAGATTCAGTGTCTTTCTGATCTAGAAACGTGCTTTGAGAAAATGCAAAGTCAATTGTCTCCTTGAAATGGATGTGAAGTCAGCATCATACGCAAAGAGGAAGGAGACCTCCCGGATACCTTGAAACAGCTTGTAAGCACTCAAGCAAGGGGTGAAGGTGTTGAAACTGACAATGATTTGCAGCAATTTGTGTGTAAGCCAGGAGAAGAGATTCAATTTACAAGCAGGTGAGCAGTGCAGCGCACAGTAGTTTTCTGGTTGACAGGCAGTGCTACGTTTTCAATCAGCCGAAAGTAGCTTTTCAATTGGACCATGTTACCAGGCACGCACGGAGCGCCAGCAGAGGGACACTCCAAGAGCCCGGATAGCTCAGTCGGTAGAGCATCAGACTTTTAATCTGAGGGTTCAGGGTTCAAGTCCCTGTTCGGGCGCTCCCATGGTTTTTAGATCACCAATGTTAAGAGAGGCTACCTTCAATTCTGTCGGCACTTAAGCGTTTGTTGCAGGTTAAGCCATTCTTCTCCACTGAAAAGTGACAATTCAAAGCAAGGGGAAAAGACATGGTCTAAGCTTAAAAAATTTTCTTGTTCACCAAATACATTTTAAATTTAAGGCAAGAGTAGCTGAATGGAAAACATACGTTACTTAGAGAACATTTGTAGAAAATATTTCCAGTTTGGCTAATTTGACCGCAAGTTTGAAATTCAACTTGAATTCTTACTTTAGTGTTGAAGTCCATTTTCAACGTCGCCAACTTCCTTGTGGCAAATAGAAGGGTTTCGGGTCTACTGTTTGAGTCATGCGCGCTTAGATTTTCTCTCAGCACCCACATTCCAAACGCCTCACTTGCCACACTTACCTTTATTTTTCCCACTGTCAAACATTCCTGTCTGCTCAAGCACTGGGATCTACTTGTTCCAGACAGATTCAGTGTCTTTCTGATCTAGAAACGTGCTTTGAGAAAATGCAAAGTCAATTGTCTCCTTGAAATGGATGTGAAGTCAGCATCATACGCAAAGAGGAAGGAGACCTCCCGGATACCTTGAAACAGCTTGTCAGCACTCAAGCAAGGGGTGAAGGTGTTGAAACTGACAATGATTTGCAGCAATTTGTGTGTAAGCCAGGAGAAGAGATTCAATTTACAAGCAGGTGAGCAGTGCAGCGCACAGTAGTTTTCTGGTTGACAGGCAGTGCTACGTTTTCAATCAGCCGAAAGTAGCTTTTCAATTGGACCATGTTACCAGGCACGCACGGAGCGCCAGCAGAGCGACGCTCCAAGAGCCTGGATAGCTCAGTCGGTAGAGCATCAGACTTTTAATCTGAGGGTCCAGGGTTCAAGTCCCTGTTCGGGCGCTCCCATGATTTTTAGATCACCAATGTTAACAGCGGCTACCTGCAATTCTGTCGGCACTTAAGCGTTTGTTGCAGGTTAAGCCATTCTTCTCCACTGAAAAGTGACAATTCAAAGCAAGGGGAAAAGACATGGTCTAAGCTTAAAAAATGTTCTGGTTTACCAAATACATTTTAAATTTAAGGCAAGAGTAGCTGAATGGAAAACATATGTTACTTAGAGAACATTTGTAGAAAATATTTCCAGTTTGGCTAATTTGACCGCAAGTTTGAAATTCACCTTGAATTCTTACTTTAGTGTTGAAGTCCATTTTCAACGTTGCCAACTTCCTTGTGGCAAATAGAAGGGTTTCGGGTCTACCGTTTGAGTCATGCGCGCTTAGATTTTCTCTCAGCACCCACATTCCAAACGCCTCACTTGCCACACCTACCTTTATTTTTCCCACTGCCAAACATTCCTGTCTGCTCAAGCACTGGGATCTACTTGTTCCAGACAGATTCAGTGTCTTTCTGATCTAGAAACGTGCTTTGAGAAAATGCAAAGTCAATTGTCTCCTTGAAATGGATGTGAAGTCAGCATCATACGCAAAGAGGAAGGAGACCTCCCGGATACCTTGAAACAGCTTGTCAGCACTCAAGCAAGGGGTGAAGGTGTTGAAACTGACAATGATTTGCAGCAATTTGTGTGTAAGCCAGGAGAAGAGATTCAATTTACAAGCAGGTGAGCAGTGCAGCGCACAGTAGTTTTCTGGTTGACAGGCAGTGCTACGTTTTCAATCAGCCGAAAGTAGCTTTTCAATTGGACCATGTTACCAGGCACGCATGGAGCGCCAGCAGAGCAACGCTCCAAGAGCCCGGATAGCTCAGTCGGTAGAGCATCAGACTTTTAATCTGAGGGTCCAGGGTTCAAGTCCCTGTTCGGGTGCTCCCATGATTTTTATATCACCAATGTTAAGAGGGGCTACCTGCAATTCTGTCAGCACTCAAGCGTTTGTTGCAGGTTAAGCCATTCTTCTCCACTGAAAAGTGACAATTCAAAGCAAGGGGAAAAGACATGGTCTAAGCTTAAAAAATGTTCTGGTTCACCAAATACATTTTAAATTTAAGGCAAGAGTAGCTGAATGGAAAACATATGTTATTTAGAGAACATTTGTAGAAAATATTTCCAGTTTGGCTAATTTGACCACAAGTTTGAAATTCACCTTGAATTCTTACTTTAGTGTTGAAGTCCATTTTCAACGTCGTCAACTTCCTTGTGGCAAATAGAAGGGTTCCGGGTCTACCGTTTGAGTCATGCGCGCTAAGATTTTCTCTCAGCACCCACATTCCAAACGCCTCACTTGCCACACCTACCTTTATTTTTCCCATTGTCAAACATTCCTGTCTGCTCAAGCACTGGGATCTACTTGTTCCAGACAGATTCAGTGTCTTTCTGATCTAGAAACGTGCTTTGAGAAAATGCAAAGTCAATTGTCTCCTTGAAATGGATGTGAAGTCAGCATCATACGCAAAGAGGAAGGAGACCTCCCGGATACCTTGAAACAGCTTGTCAGCACTCAAGCAAGGGGTGAAGGTGTTGAAACTGACAATGATTTGCAGCAATTTGTGTGTAAGCCAGGAGAAGAGATTCAATTTACAAGCAGGTGAGCAGTGCAGCGCACAGTAGTTTTCTGGTTGACAGGCAGTGCTACGTTTTCAATCAGCCGAAAGTAGCTTTTCAATTGTACCATGTTACCAGGCACGCATGGAGCGCCAGCAGAGCGACGCTCCAAGAGCCTGGATAGCTCAGTCGGTAGAGCATCAGACTTTTAATCTGAGGGTCCAGGGTTCAAGTCCCTGTTCGGGTGCTCCCACGATTTTTAGATCACCAATGTTAAGAGGGGCTACCTGCAATTCTGTCGGCACTTAAGTGTTTGTTGCAGGTTAAGCCATTCTTCTCCACTGAAAAGTGACAATTCAAAGCAAGGGGAAAAGACATGGTCTAAGCTTAAAAAATGTTCTGGTTCACCAAATACATTTTAAATTTAAGGCAAGAGTAGCTGAATGGAAAACATATGTTACTTAGAGAACATTTGTAGAAAATATTTCCAGTTTGGCTAATTTGACCGCAAGTTTGAAATTCACCTTGAATTTTTACTTTAGTGTTGAAGTCCATTTTCAACGTCGCCAACTTCCTTGTGGCAAATAGAAGGGTTTCGGGTCTACCGTTTGAGTCATGCGCGCTTAGATTTTCTCTCAGCACCCACATGCCAAACGCCTCACTTGCCACGCCTACCTTTATTTTTCCCACTGTCAAACATTCCTGTCTGCTCAAGCGCTGGGATCTACTTGTTCCAGACAGATTCAGTGTCTTTCTGATCTAGAAACGTGCTTTGAGAAAATGCAAAGTCAATTGTCTCCTTGAAATGGATGTGAAGTCAGCATCATACGCAAAGAGGAAGGAGACCTCCCGGATACCTTGAAACAGCTTGTCAGCACTCAAGCAAGGGGTGAAGGTGTTGAAACTGACAATGATTTGCAGCAATTTGTGTGTAAGCCGGGAGAAGAGATTCAATTTACAAGCAGGTGAGCAGTGCAGCGCACAGTAGTTTTCTGGTTGACAGGCAGTGCTACGTTTTCAATCAGCCGAAAGTAGCTTTTCAATTGGACCATGTTACCAGGCACGCATGGAGCGCCAGCAGAGCGACGCTCCAAGAGCCTGGATAGCTCAGTCGGTAGAGCATCAGACTTTTAATCTGAGGATCCAGGGTTCAAGTCCCTGTTCGGGTGCTCCCACGATTTTTAGATCACCAATGTTAAGAGGGGCTACCTGCAATTCTGTCGGCACTTAAGTGTTTGTTGCAGGTTAAGCCATTCTTCTCCACTGAAAAGTGACAATTCAAAGCAAGGGGAGAAGACATGGTCTAAGCTTAAAAAATGTTCTGGTTCACCAAATACATTTTAAGTTTAAGGCAAGAGTAGCTGAATGGAAAACATAGGTTACTTAGAGAACATTTGTAGAAAATATTTCCAGTTTGGCTAATTTGACCGCAAGTTTGAAATTCAACTTGAATTCTTACTTTAGTGTTGAAGTCCATTTTCAACGTCGCCAACTTCCTTGTGGCAAATAGAAGGGTTTCGGATCTACCGTTTGAGTCATGCGCGCTTAGATTTTCTCTCAGCACCCACATTCCAAACGCCTCACTTGCCACACCTACCTTTATTTTTCCCATTGTCAAACATTCCTGTCTGCTCAAGCACTGGGATCTACTTGTTCCAGACAGATTCAGTGTCTTTCTGATCTAGAAACGTGCTTTGAGAAAATGCAAAGTCAATTGTCTCCTTGAAATGGATGTGAAGTCAGCATCATACGCAAAGAGGGAGGAGACCTCCCGGATACCTTGAAACAGCTTGTCAGCACTCAAGCAAGGGGTGAAGGTGTTGAAACTGACAATGATTTGCAGCAATTTGTGTGTAAGCCAGGAGAAGAGATTCAATTTACAAGCAGGTGAGCAATACAGCGCACAGTAGTTTTCTGGTTGACAGGCAGTGCTACGTTTTCAATCAGCCGAAAGTAGCTTTTCAATTGGACCATGTTACCAGGCACGCATGGAGCGCCAGCAGAACGACGCTCCAAGAGCCCGGATAGCTCAGTCGGTAGAGCATCAGACTTTTAATCTGAGGGTCCAGGGTTCAAGTCCCTGTTCGGACGCTCCCATGATTTTTAGATCACCAATGTTAAGAGGGGCTACCTGCAATTCTGTCGGCACTTAAGCGTTTGTTGCAGGTTAAGCCATTCTTCTCCACTGAAAAGTGACAATTCAAAGCAAGGGGAAAAGACATGGTCTAAGCTTAAAAAATTTTCTGGTTCACCAAATACATTTTACATTTAAGGCAAGAGTAGCTGAATGGAAATCATATGTTACTTAGAGAACATTTGTAGAAAATATTTCCAGTTTGGCTAATTTGACCGCAAGTTTGAAATTCACCTTGAATTCTTACTTTAGTGTTGAAGTCCATTTTCAACGTCGCCAACTTCCTTGTGGCAAATAGAAGGGTTTCGGGTCTACCGTTTGAGTCATGCGCTCTTAGATTTTCTCTCAGCACCCACATTCCAAACGCCTCACTTGCCACGCCTACCTTTATTTTTCCCACTGTCAAACATTCCTGTCTGCTCAAGCACTGGGATCTACTTGTTCCAGACAGATTCAGTGTCTTTCTGATCTAGAAACGTGCTTGTGGCAAATAGAAGGGTTTCGGATCTACCGTTTGAGTCATGCGCGCTTAGATTTTCTCTCAGCACCCACATTCCAAACGCCTCACTTGCCACACCTACCTTTATTTTTCCCATTGTCAAACATTCCTGTCTGCTCAAGCACTGGGATCTACTTGTTCCAGACAGATTCAGTGTCTTTCTGATCTAGAAACGTGCTTTGAGAAAATGCAAAGTCAATTGTCTCCTTGAAATGGATGTGAAGTCAGCATCATACGCAAAGAGGAAGGAGACCTCCCGGATACCTTGAAACAGCTTGTCAGCACTCAAGCAAGGGGTGAAGGTGTTGAAACTGACAATGATTTGCAGCAATTTGTGTGTAAGCCAGGAGAAGAGATTCAATTTACAAGCAGGTGAGCAATACAGCGCACAGTAGTTTTCTGGTTGACAGGCAGTGCTACGTTTTCAATCAGCCGAAAGTAGCTTTTCAATTGGACCATGTTACCAGGCACGCATGGAGCGCCAGCAGAGCGACGCTCCAAGAGCCCGGATAGCTCAGTCGGTAGAGCATCAGACTTTTAATCTGAGGGTCCAGGGTTCAAGTCCCTGTTCGGGCGCTCCCATGATTTTTAGATCACCAATGTTAAGAGGGGCTACCTGCAATTCTGTCGGCACTTAAGCGTTTGTTGCAGGTTAAGCCATTCTTCTCCACTGAAAAGTGACAATTCAAAGCAAGGGGAAAAGACATGGTCTAAGCTTAAAAAATGTTCTGGTTCACCAAATACATTTTAAATTTAAGGCAAGAGTAGCTGAATGGAAAACATATGTTACTTAGAGAACATTTGTAGAAAATATTTCCAGTTTGGCTAATTTGACCGCAAGTTTGAAATTCACCTTGAATTCTTACTTTAGTGTTGAAGTCCATTTTCAACGTCGCCAACTTCCTTGTGGCAAATAGAAGGGTTTCGGGTCTACCGTTTGAGTCATGCGCTCTTAGATTTTCTCTCAGCACCCACATTCCAAACGCCTCAATTGCCACGCCTACCTTTATTTTTCCCACTGTCAAACATTCCTGTCTGCTCAAGCACTGGGATCTACTTGTTCCAGACAGATTCAGTGTCTTTCTGATCTAGAAACGTGCTTTGAGAAAATGCAAAGTCAATTATCTCCTTGAAATGGATGTGAAGTCAGCATCATACGCAAAGAGGAAGGAGACCTCCCGGATACCTTGAAACAGCTTGTCAGCACTCAAGCAAGGGGTGAAGGTGTTGAAACTGACAATGATTTGCAGCAATTTGTGTGTAAGCCGGGAGAAGAGATTCAATTTACAAGCAGGTGAGCAGTGCAGCGCACAGTAGTTTTCTGGTTGACAGGCAGTGCTACGTTTTCAATCAGCCGAAAGTAGCTTTTCAATTGGACCATGTTACCAGGCACGCACGGAGCGCCAGCAGAGCGACGCTCCAAGAGCCCGGATAGCTCAGTCGGTAGAGCATCAGACTTTTAATCTGAGGGTCCAGGGTTCAAGTCCCTGTTCGGGCGCTCCCATGATTTTTAGATCACCAATGTTAACAGTGGCTACCTGCAATTCTGTCGGCACTTAAGCGTTTGTTGCAGGTTAAGCCATTCTTCTCCACTGAAAAGTGACAATTCAAAGCAAGGGGAAAAGACATGGTCTAAGCTTAAAAAATGTTCTGGTTCACCAAATACATTTTAAATTTAAGGCAAGAGTAGCTGAATGGAAAACATATGTTACTTAGAGAACATTTGTAGAAAATATTTCCAGTTTGGCTAATTTGACCGCAAGTTTGAAATTCACCTTGAATTCTTACTTTAGTGTTGAAGTCCATTTTCAACGTTGCCAACTTCCTTGTGGCAAATAGAAGGGTTTCGGGTCTACCGTTTGAGTCATGCGCGCTTAGATTTTCTCTCAGCACCCACATTCCAAACGCCTCACTTGCCACACCTACCTTTATTTTTCCCACTGCCAAACATTCCTGTCTGCTCAAGCACTGGGATCTACTTGTTCCAGACAGATTCAGTGTCTTTCTGATCTAGAAACGTGCTTTGAGAAAATGCAAAGTCAATTGTCTCCTTGAAATGGATGTGAAGTCAGCATCATACGCAAAGAGGAAGGAGACCTCCCGGATACCTTGAAACAGCTTGTCAGCACTCAAGCAAGGGGTGAAGGTGTTGAAACTGACAATGATTTGCAGCAATTTGTGTGTAAGCCAGGAGAAGAGATTCAATTTACAATCAGGTGAGCAGTGCAGCGCACAGTAGTTTTCTGGTTGACAGGCAGTGCTACGTTTTCAATCAGCCGAAAGTAGCTTTTCAATTGGACCATGTTACCAGGCACGCACGGAGCGCCAGCAGAGGGACACTCCAAGAGCCCGGATAGCTCAGTCGGTAGAGCATCAGACTTTTAATCTGAGGGTCCAGGGTTCAAGTCCCTGTTCGGGTGCTCCCATGGTTTTTAGATCACCAATGTTAAGAGAGGCTACCTTCAATTCTGTCGGCACTTAAGCGTTTGTTGCAGGTTAAGCCATTCTTCTCCACTGAAAAGTGACAATTCAAAGCAAGGGGAAAAGACATGGTCTAAGCTTAAAAAATGTTCTTGTTCACCAAATACATTTTAAATTTAAGGCAAGAGTAGCTGAATGGAAAACATACGTTACTTAGAGAACATTTGTAGAAAATATTTCCAGTTTGGCTAATTTGACCGCAAGTTTGAAATTCACCTTGAATTCTTACTTTAGTGTTGAAGTCCATTTTCAACGTTGCCAACTTCCTTGTGGCAAATAGAAGGGTTTCGGGTCTACCGTTTGAGTCATGCGCTCTTAGATTTTCTCTCAGCACCCACATTCCAAACGCCTCAATTGCCACGCCTACCTTTATTTTTCCCACTGTCAAACATTCCTGTCTGCTCAAGCACTGGGATCTACTTGTTCCAGACAGATTCAGTGTCTTTCTGATCTAGAAACGTGCTTTGAGAAAATGCAAAGTCAATTATCTCCTTGAAATGGATGTGAAGTCAGCATCATACGCAAAGAGGAAGGAGACCTCCCGGATACCTTGAAACAGCTTGTCAGCATTCAAGCAAGGGGTGAAGGTGTTGAAACTGACAATGATTTGCAGCAATTTGTGTGTAAGCCGGGAGAAGAGATTCAATTTACAAGCAGGTGAGCAGTGCAGCGCACAGTAGTTTTCTGGTTGACAGGCAGTGCTACGTTTTCAATCAGCCGAAAGTAGCTTTTCAATTGGACCATGTTACCAGGCACGCATGGAGCGCCAGCAGAGCGACGCTCCAAGAGCCCGGATAGCTCAGTCGGTAGAGCATCAGACTTTTAATCTGAGGGTCCAGGGTTCAAGTCCCTGTTCGGGCGCTCCCACGATTTTTAGATCACCAATGTTAAGAGGGGCTACCTGCAATTCTGTCGGCACTTAAGTGTTTGGTGCAGGTTAAGCCATTCTTCTCCACTGAAAAGTGACAATTCAAAGCAAGGGGAAAAGACATGGTCTAAGCTTAAAAAATGTTCTGGTTCACCAAATACATTTTAAATTTAAGGCAACAGTAGCTGAATGGAAAACATAGGTTACTTAGAGAACATTTGTAGAAAATATTTCCAGTTTGGCTAATTTGACCGCAAGTATGAAATTCACCTTGAATTCTTACTTTAGTGTTGAAGTCCATTTTCAACGTCGCCAACTTCCTTGTGGCAAATAGAAGGGTTTCGGGTCTACCGTTTGAGTCATGCGCGCTTAGATTTTCTCTCAGCACCCACATTCCAAACGCCTCACTTGCCACACCTACCTTTATTTTTCCCACTGTCAAACATTCCTGTCTGCTCAAGCACTGGGATCTACTTGTTCCAGACAGATTCAGTGTCTTTCTGATCTAGAAACGTGCTTTGAGAAAATGCAAAGTCAATTGTCTCCTTGAAATGGATGTGAAGTCAGCATCATACGCAAAGAGGAAGGAGACCTCCCGGATACCTTGAAACAGCTTGTCAGCACTCAAGCAAGGGGTGAAGGTGTTGAAACTGACAATGATTTGCAGCAATTTGTGTGTAAGCCAGGAGAAGAGATTCAATTTACAATCAGGTGAGCAGTGCAGCGCACAGTAGTTTTCTGGTTGACAGGCAGTGCTACGTTTTCAATCAGCCGAAAGTAGCTTTTCAATTGGACCATGTTACCAGGCACGCACGGAGCGCCAGCAGAGGGACACTCCAAGAGCCCGGATAGCTCAGTCGGTAGAGCATCAGACTTTTAATCTGAGGGTCCAGGGTTCAAGTCCCTGTTCGGGCGCTCCCATGATTTTTAGATCACCAATGTTAACAGTGGCTACCTGCAATTCTGTCGGCACTTAAGCGTTTGTTGCAGGTTAAGCCATTCTTCTCCACTGAAAAGTGACAATTCAAAGCAAGGGGAAAAGACATGGTCTAAGCTTAAAAAATGTTCTGGTTCACCAAATACATTTTAAATTTAAGGCAAGAGTAGCTGAATGGAAAACATATGTTACTTAGAGAACATTTGTAGAAAATATTTCCAGTTTGGCTAATTTGACCGCAAGTTTGAAATTCACCTTGAATTCTTACTTTAGTGTTGAAGTCCATTTTCAACGTTGCCAACTTCCTTGTGGCAAATAGAAGGGTTTCGGGTCTACCGTTTGAGTCATGCGCGCTTAGATTTTCTCTCAGCACCCACATTCCAAACGCCTCACTTGCCACACTTACCTTTATTTTTCCCACTGTCAAACATTCCTGTCTGCTCAAGCACTGGGATCTACTTGTTCCAGACAGATTCAGTGTCTTTCTGATCTAGAAACGTGCTTTGAGAAAATGCAAAGTCAATTATCTCCTTGAAATGGATGTGAAGTCAGCATCATACGCAAAGAGGAAGGAGACCTCCCGGATACCTTGAAACAGCTTGTCAGCACTCAAGCAAGGGGTGAAGGTGTTGAAACTGACAATGATTTGCAGCAATTTGTGTGTAAGCCAGGAGAAGAGATTCAATTTACAAGCAGGTGAGCAGTGCAGCGCACAGTAGTTTTCTGGTTGACAGGCAGTGCTACGTTTTCAATCAGCCGAAAGTAGCTTTTCAATTGGACCATGTTACCAGGCACGCATGGAGCGCCAGCAGAGCGACGCTCCAAGAGCCCGGATAGCTCAGTCGGTAGAGCATCAGACTTTTAATCTGAGGGTCCAGGGTTCAAGTCCCTGTTCGGGCGCTCCCACGATTTTTAGATCACCAATGTTAAGAGGGGCTACCTGCAATTCTGTCGGCACTTAAGCGTTTGTTGCAGGTTAAGCCATTCTTCTCCACTGAAAAGTGACAATTCAAAGCAAGGGGAAAAGACATGGTCTAAGCTTAAAAAATGTTCTGGTTCACCAAATACATTTTAAATTTAAGGCAACAGTAGCTGAATGGAAAACATAGGTTACTTAGAGAACATTTGTAGAAAATATTTCCAGTTTGGCTAATTTGACCGCAAGTATGAAATTCAACTTGAATTCTTACTTTAGTGTTGAAGTCCATTTTCAACGTCGCCAACTTCCTTGTGGCAAATAGAAGGGTTTCGGGTCTACCGTTTGAGTCATGCGCGCTTAGATTTTCTCTCAGCACCCACATTCCAAACGCCTCACTTGCCACACCTACCTTTATTTTTCCCACTGTCAAACATTCCTGTCTGCTCAAGCACTGGGATCTACTTGTTCCAGACAGATTCAGTGTCTTTCTGATCTAGAAACGTGCTTTGAGAAAATGCAAAGTCAATTGTCTCCTTGAAATGGATGTGAAGTCAGCATCATACGCAAAGAGGAAGGAGACCTCCCGGATACCTTGAAACAGCTTGTCAGCACTCAAGCAAGGGGTGAAGGTGTTGAAACTGACAATGATTTGCAGCAATTTGTGTGTAAGCCAGGAGAAGAGATTCAATTTACAATCAGGTGAGCAGTGCAGCGCACAGTAGTTTTCTGGTTGACAGGCAGTGCTACGTTTTCAATCAGCCGAAAGTAGCTTTTCAATTGGACCATGTTACCAGGCACGCACGGAGCGCCAGCAGAGGGACACTCCAAGAGCCCGGATAGCTCAGTCGGTAGAGCATCAGACTTTTAATCTGAGGGTCCAGGGTTCAAGTCCCTGTTCGGGCGCTCCCATGATTTTTAGATCACCAATGTTAACAGTGGCTACCTGCAATTCTGTCGGCACTTAAGCGTTTGTTGCAGGTTAAGCCATTCTTCTCCACTGAAAAGTGACAATTCAAAGCAAGGGGAAAAGACATGGTCTAAGCTTAAAAAATGTTCTGGTTCACCAAATACATTTTAAATTTAAGGCAAGAGTAGCTGAATGGAAAACATATGTTACTTAGAGAACATTTGTAGAAAATATTTCCAGTTTGGCTAATTTGACCGCAAGTTTGAAATTCACCTTGAATTCTTACTTTAGTGTTGAAGTCCATTTTCAACGTTGCCAACTTCCTTGTGGCAAATAGAAGGGTTTCGGGTCTACCGTTTGAGTCATGCGCGCTTAGATTTTCTCTCAGCACCCACATTCCAAACGCCTCACTTGCCACACTTACCTTTATTTTTCCCACTGTCAAACATTCCTGTCTGCTCAAGCACTGGGATCTACTTGTTCCAGACAGATTCAGTGTCTTTCTGATCTAGAAACGTGCTTTGAGAAAATGCAAAGTCAATTATCTCCTTGAAATGGATGTGAAGTCAGCATCATACGCAAAGAGGAAGGAGACCTCCCGGATACCTTGAAACAGCTTGTCAGCACTCAAGCAAGGGGTGAAGGTGTTGAAACTGACAATGATTTGCAGCAATTTGTGTGTAAGCCAGGAGAAGAGATTCAATTTACAAGCAGGTGAGCAGTGCAGCGCACAGTAGTTTTCTGGTTGACAGGCAGTGCTACGTTTTCAATCAGCCGAAAGTAGCTTTTCAATTGGACCATGTTACCAGGCACGCATGGAGCGCCAGCAGAGCGACGCTCCAAGAGCCCGGATAGCTCAGTCGGTAGAGCATCAGACTTTTAATCTGAGGGTCCAGGGTTCAAGTCCCTGTTCGGGCGCTCCCACGATTTTTAGATCACCAATGTTAAGAGGGGCTACCTGCAATTCTGTCGGCACTTAAGCGTTTGTTGCAGGTTAAGCCATTCTTCTCCACTGAAAAGTGACAATTCAAAGCAAGGGGAAAAGACATGGTCTAAGCTTAAAAAATGTTCTGGTTCACCAAATACATTTTAAATTTAAGGCAACAGTAGCTGAATGGAAAACATAGGTTACTTAGAGAACATTTGTAGAAAATATTTCCAGTTTGGCTAATTTGACCGCAAGTATGAAATTCAACTTGAATTCTTACTTTAGTGTTGAAGTCCATTTTCAACGTCGCCAACTTCCTTGTGGCAAATAGAAGGGTTTCGGGTCTACCGTTTGAGTCATGCGCGCTTAGATTTTCTCTCAGCACCCACATTCCAAACGCCTCACTTGCCACACCTACCTTTATTTTTCCCACTGTCAAACATTCCTGTCTGCTCAAGCACTGGGATCTACTTGTTCCAGACAGATTCAGTGTCTTTCTGATCTAGAAACGTGCTTTGAGAAAATGCAAAGTCAATTGTCTCCTTGAAATGGATGTGAAGTCAGCATCATACGCAAAGAGGAAGGAGACCTCCCGGATACCTTGAAACAGCTTGTCAGCACTCAAGCAAGGGGTGAAGGTGTTGAAACTGACAATGATTTGCAGCAATTTGTGTGTAAGCCAGGAGAAGAGATTCAATTTACAATCAGGTGAGCAGTGCAGCGCACAGTAGTTTTCTGGTTGACAGGCAGTGCTACGTTTTCAATCAGCCGAAAGTAGCTTTTCAATTGGACCATGTTACCAGGCACGCACGGAGCGCCAGCAGAGGGACACTCCAAGAGCCCGGATAGCTCAGTCGGTAGAGCATCAGACTTTTAATCTGAGGGTCCAGGGTTCAAGTCCCTGTTCGGGTGCTCCCATGGTTTTTAGATCACCAATGTTAAGAGAGGCTACCTTCAATTCTGTCAGCACTTAAGCGTTTGTTGCAGGTTAAGCCATTCTTCTCCACTGAAAAGTGACAATTCAAAGCAAGGGGAAAAGACATGGTCTGAGCTTAAAAAATGTTCTTGTTCACCAAATACATTTTAAATTTAAGGCAAGAGTAGCTGAATGGAAAACATACGTTACTTAGAGAACATTTGTAGAAAATATTTCCAGTTTGGCTAATTTGACCGCAAGTTTGAAATTCAACTTGAATTCTTACTTTAGTGTTGAAGTCCATTTTCAACGTCGCCAACTTCCTTGTGGCAAATAGAAGGGTTTCGGGTCTACTGTTTGAGTCATGCGCGCTTAGATTTTCTCTCAGCACCCACATTCCAAACGCCTCACTTGCCACACTTACCTTTATTTTTCCAACTGTCAAACATTCCTGTCTGCTCAAGCACTGGGATCTACTTGTTCCAGACAGATTCAGTGTCTTTCTGATCTAGAAACGTGCTTTGAGAAAATGCAAAGTCAATTATCTCCTTGAAATGGATGTGAAGTCAGCATCATACGCAAAGAGGAAGGAGACCTCCCGGATACCTTGAAACAGCTTGTCAGCATTCAAGCAAGGGGTGAAGGTGTTGAAACTGACAATGATTTGCAGCAATTTGTGTGTAAGCCGGGAGAAGAGATTCAATTTACAAGCAGGTGAGCAGTGCAGCGCACAGTAGTTTTCTGGTTGACAGGCAGTGCTACGTTTTCAATCAGCCGAAAGTAGCTTTTCAATTGGACCATGTTACCAGGCACGCATGGAGCGCCAGCAGAGCGACGCTCCAAGAGCCCGGATAGCTCAGTCGGTAGAGCATCAGACTTTTAATCTGAGGGTCCAGGGTTCAAGTCCCTGTTCGGGCGCTCCCACGATTTTTAGATCACCAATGTTAAGAGGGGCTACCTGCAATTCTGTCGGCACTTAAGTGTTTGGTGCAGGTTAAGCCATTCTTCTCCACTGAAAAGTGACAATTCAAAGCAAGGGGAAAAGACATGGTCTAAGCTTAAAAAATGTTCTGGTTCACCAAATACATTTTAAATTTAAGGCAACAGTAGCTGAATGGAAAACATAGGTTACTTAGAGAACATTTGTAGAAAATATTTCCAGTTTGGCTAATTTGACCGCAAGTATGAAATTCACCTTGAATTCTTACTTTAGTGTTGAAGTCCATTTTCAACGTCGCCAACTTCCTTGTGGCAAATAGAAGGGTTTCGGGTCTACCGTTTGAGTCATGCGCGCTTAGATTTTCTCTCAGCACCCACATTCCAAACGCCTCACTTGCCACACCTACCTTTATTTTTCCCACTGTCAAACATTCCTGTCTGCTCAAGCACTGGGATCTACTTGTTCCAGACAGATTCAGTGTCTTTCTGATCTAGAAACGTGCTTTGAGAAAATGCAAAGTCAATTGTCTCCTTGAAATGGATGTGAAGTCAGCATCATACGCAAAGAGGAAGGAGACCTCCCGGATACCTTGAAACAGCTTGTCAGCACTCAAGCAAGGGGTGAAGGTGTTGAAACTGACAATGATTTGCAGCAATTTGTGTGTAAGCCAGGAGAAGAGATTCAATTTACAATCAGGTGAGCAGTGCAGCGCACAGTAGTTTTCTGGTTGACAGGCAGTGCTACGTTTTCAATCAGCCGAAAGTAGCTTTTCAATTGGACCATGTTACCAGGCACGCACGGAGCGCCAGCAGAGGGACACTCCAAGAGCCCGGATAGCTCAGTCGGTAGAGCATCAGACTTTTAATCTGAGGGTCCAGGGTTCAAGTCCCTGTTCGGGCGCTCCCATGATTTTTAGATCACCAATGTTAACAGTGGCTACCTGCAATTCTGTCGGCACTTAAGCGTTTGTTGCAGGTTAAGCCATTCTTCTCCACTGAAAAGTGACAATTCAAAGCAAGGGGAAAAGACATGGTCTAAGCTTAAAAAATGTTCTGGTTCACCAAATACATTTTAAATTTAAGGCAAGAGTAGCTGAATGGAAAACATATGTTACTTAGAGAACATTTGTAGAAAATATTTCCAGTTTGGCTAATTTGACCGCAAGTTTGAAATTCACCTTGAATTCTTACTTTAGTGTTGAAGTCCATTTTCAACGTTGCCAACTTCCTTGTGGCAAATAGAAGGGTTTCGGGTCTACCGTTTGAGTCATGCGCGCTTAGATTTTCTCTCAGCACCCACATTCCAAACGCCTCACTTGCCACACTTACCTTTATTTTTCCCACTGTCAAACATTCCTGTCTGCTCAAGCACTGGGATCTACTTGTTCCAGACAGATTCAGTGTCTTTCTGATCTAGAAACGTGCTTTGAGAAAATGCAAAGTCAATTATCTCCTTGAAATGGATGTGAAGTCAGCATCATACGCAAAGAGGAAGGAGACCTCCCGGATACCTTGAAACAGCTTGTCAGCACTCAAGCAAGGGGTGAAGGTGTTGAAACTGACAATGATTTGCAGCAATTTGTGTGTAAGCCAGGAGAAGAGATTCAATTTACAAGCAGGTGAGCAGTGCAGCGCACAGTAGTTTTCTGGTTGACAGGCAGTGCTACGTTTTCAATCAGCCGAAAGTAGCTTTTCAATTGGACCATGTTACCAGGCACGCATGGAGCGCCAGCAGAGCGACGCTCCAAGAGCCCGGATAGCTCAGTCGGTAGAGCATCAGACTTTTAATCTGAGGGTCCAGGGTTCAAGTCCCTGTTCGGGCGCTCCCACGATTTTTAGATCACCAATGTTAAGAGGGGCTACCTGCAATTCTGTCGGCACTTAAGCGTTTGTTGCAGGTTAAGCCATTCTTCTCCACTGAAAAGTGACAATTCAAAGCAAGGGGAAAAGACATGGTCTAAGCTTAAAAAATGTTCTGGTTCACCAAATACATTTTAAATTTAAGGCAACAGTAGCTGAATGGAAAACATAGGTTACTTAGAGAACATTTGTAGAAAATATTTCCAGTTTGGCTAATTTGACCGCAAGTATGAAATTCAACTTGAATTCTTACTTTAGTGTTGAAGTCCATTTTCAACGTCGCCAACTTCCTTGTGGCAAATAGAAGGGTTTCGGGTCTACCGTTTGAGTCATGCGCGCTTAGATTTTCTCTCAGCACCCACATTCCAAACGCCTCACTTGCCACACCTACCTTTATTTTTCCCACTGTCAAACATTCCTGTCTGCTCAAGCACTGGGATCTACTTGTTCCAGACAGATTCAGTGTCTTTCTGATCTAGAAACGTGCTTTGAGAAAATGCAAAGTCAATTGTCTCCTTGAAATGGATGTGAAGTCAGCATCATACGCAAAGAGGAAGGAGACCTCCCGGATACCTTGAAACAGCTTGTCAGCACTCAAGCAAGGGGTGAAGGTGTTGAAACTGACAATGATTTGCAGCAATTTGTGTGTAAGCCAGGAGAAGAGATTCAATTTACAATCAGGTGAGCAGTGCAGCGCACAGTAGTTTTCTGGTTGACAGGCAGTGCTACGTTTTCAATCAGCCGAAAGTAGCTTTTCAATTGGACCATGTTACCAGGCACGCACGGAGCGCCAGCAGAGGGACACTCCAAGAGCCCGGATAGCTCAGTCGGTAGAGCATCAGACTTTTAATCTGAGGGTCCAGGGTTCAAGTCCCTGTTCGGGTGCTCCCATGGTTTTTAGATCACCAATGTTAAGAGAGGCTACCTTCAATTCTGTCAGCACTTAAGCGTTTGTTGCAGGTTAAGCCATTCTTCTCCACTGAAAAGTGACAATTCAAAGCAAGGGGAAAAGACATGGTCTGAGCTTAAAAAATGTTCTTGTTCACCAAATACATTTTAAATTTAAGGCAACAGTAGCTGAATGGAAAACATAGGTTACTTAGAGAACATTTGTAGAAAATATTTCCAGTTTGGCTAATTTGACCGCAAGTATGAAATTCAACTTGAATTCTTACTTTAGTGTTGAAGTCCATTTTCAACGTCGCCAACTTCCTTGTGGCAAATAGAAGGGTTTCGGGTCTACCGTTTGAGTCATGCGCGCTTAGATTTTCTCTCAGCACCCACATTCCAAACGCCTCACTTGCCACACCTACCTTTATTTTTCCCACTGTCAAACATTCCTGTCTGCTCAAGCACTGGGATCTACTTGTTCCAGACAGATTCAGTGTCTTTCTGATCTAGAAACGTGCTTTGAGAAAATGCAAAGTCAATTGTCTCCTTGAAATGGATGTGAAGTCAGCATCATACGCAAAGAGGAAGGAGACCTCCCGGATACCTTGAAACAGCTTGTCAGCACTCAAGCAAGGGGTGAAGGTGTTGAAACTGACAATGATTTGCAGCAATTTGTGTGTAAGCCAGGAGAAGAGATTCAATTTACAATCAGGTGAGCAGTGCAGCGCACAGTAGTTTTCTGGTTGACAGGCAGTGCTACGTTTTCAATCAGCCGAAAGTAGCTTTTCAATTGGACCATGTTACCAGGCACGCACGGAGCGCCAGCAGAGGGACACTCCAAGAGCCCGGATAGCTCAGTCGGTAGAGCATCAGACTTTTAATCTGAGGGTCCAGGGTTCAAGTCCCTGTTCGGGTGCTCCCATGGTTTTTAGATCACCAATGTTAAGAGAGGCTACCTTCAATTCTGTCAGCACTTAAGCGTTTGTTGCAGGTTAAGCCATTCTTCTCCACTGAAAAGTGACAATTCAAAGCAAGGGGAAAAGACATGGTCTGAGCTTAAAAAATGTTCTTGTTCACCAAATACATTTTAAATTTAAGGCAAGAGTAGCTGAATGGAAAACATACGTTACTTAGAGAACATTTGTAGAAAATATTTCCAGTTTGGCTAATTTGACCGCAAGTTTGAAATTCAACTTGAATTCTTACTTTAGTGTTGAAGTCCATTTTCAACGTCGCCAACTTCCTTGTGGCAAATAGAAGGGTTTCGGGTCTCTTGTTTGAGTCATGCGCGCTTAGATTTTCTCTCAGCACCCACATTCCAAACGCCTCACTTGCCACACTTACCTTTATTTTTCCAACTGTCAAACATTCCTGTCTGCTCAAGCACTGGGATCTACTTGTTCCAGACAGATTCAGTGTCTTTCTGATCTAGAAACGTGCTTTGAGAAAATGCAAAGTCAATTGTCTCCTTGAAATGGATGTGAAGTCAGCATCATACGCAAAGAGGAAGGAGACCTCCCGGATACCTTGAAACAGCTTGTCAGCACTCAAGCAAGGGGTGAAGGTGTTGAAACTGACAATGATTTGCAGCAATTTGTGTGTAAGCCAGGAGAAGAGATTCAATTTACAAGCAGGTGAGCAGTGCAGCGCACAGTAGTTTTCTGGTTGACAGGCAGTGCTACGTTTTCAATCAGCCGAAAGTAGCTTTTCAATTGGACCATGTTACCAGGCACGCACGGAGCGCCAGCAGAGCGACGCTCCAAGAGCCCGGATAGCTCAGTCGGTAGAGCATCAGACTTTTAATCTGAGGGTCCAGGGTTCAAGTCCCTGTTCGGGCGCTCCCATGATTTTTAGATCACCAATGTTAACAGTGGCTACCTGCAATTCTGTCGGCACTTAAGCGTTTGTTGCAGGTTAAGCCATTCTTCTCCACTGAAAAGTGACAATTCAAAGCAAGGGGAAAAGACATGGTCTAAGCTTAAAAAATGTTCTGGTTCACCAAATACATTTTAAATTTAAGGCAAGAGTAGCTGAATGGAAAACATATGTTACTTAGAGAACATTTGTAGAAAATATTTCCAGTTTGGCTAATTTGACCGCAAGTTTGAAATTCACCTTGAATTCTTACTTTAGTGTTGAAGTCCATTTTCAACGTTGCCAACTTCCTTGTGGCAAATAGAAGGGTTTCGGGTCTACCGTTTGAGTCATGCGCGCTTAGATTTTCTCTCAGCACCCACATTCCAAACGCCTCACTTGCCACACCTACCTTTATTTTTCCCACTGCCAAACATTCCTGTCTGCTCAAGCACTGGGATCTACTTGTTCCAGACAGATTCAGTGTCTTTCTGATCTAGAAACGTGCTTTGAGAAAATGCAAAGTCAATTGTCTCCTTGAAATGGATGTGAAGTCAGCATCATACGCAAAGAGGAAGGAGACCTCCCGGATACCTTGAAACAGCTTGTCAGCACTCAAGCAAGGGGTGAAGGTGTTGAAACTGACAATGATTTGCAGCAATTTGTGTGTAAGCCGGGAGAAGAGATTCAATTTACAAGCAGGTGAGCAGTGCAGCGCACAGTAGTTTTCTGGTTGACAGGCAGTGCTACGTTTTCAATCAGCCGAAAGTAGCTTTTCAATTGGACCATGTTACCAGGCACGCATGGAGCACCAGCAGAGCGACGCTCCAAGAGCCCGGATAGCTCAGTCGGTAGAGCATCAGACTTTTAATCTGAGGGTCCAGGGTTCAAGTCCCTGTTCGGGCGCTCCCATGGTTTTTATATCACCAATGTTAAGAGAGGCTACCTGCAATTCTGTCGGCACTTAAGCGTTTGTTGCAGGTTAAGCCATTCTTCTCCACTGAAAAGTGACAATTCAAAGCAAGGGGAAAAGACATGGTCTAAGCTTAAAAAAATTTCTTGTTCACCAAATACATTTTAAATTTAAGGCAAGAGTAGCTGAATGGAAAACATACGTTACTTAGAGAACATTTGTAGAAAATATTTCCAATTTGGCTAATTTGACCGCAAGTTTGAAATTCAACTTGAATTCTTACTTTAGTGTTGAAGTCCATTTTCAATGTCGCCAACTTCCTTGTGGCAAATAGAAGGGTTTCGGGTCTACCGTTTGAGTCATGCGCGCTTAGATTTTCTCTCAGCACCCACATTCCAAACGCCTCACTTGCCACACCTACCTTTATTTTTCCCACTGTCAAACATTCCTGTCTGCTCAAGCACTGGGATCTACTTGTTCCAGACAGATTCAGTGTCTTTCTGATCTAGAAACGTGCTTTGAGAAAATGCAAAGTCAATTGTCTCCTTGAAATGGATGTGAAGTCAGCATCATACGCAAAGAGGAAGGAGACCTCCCGGATACCTTGAAACAGCTTGTCAGCACTCAAGCAAGGGGTGAAGGTGTAGAAACTGACAATGATTTGCAGCAATTTGTGGGTAAGCCAGGAGAAGAGATTCAATTTACAAGCATGTGAGCAGTGCAGCGCACAGTAGTTTTCTGGTTGACAGGCAGTGCTACGTTTTCAATCAGCCGAAAGTAGCTTTTCAATTGGACCATGTTACCAGGCACGCACGGAGCACCAGCAGAGCGACGCTCCAAGAGCCCGGATAGCTCAGTCGGTAGAGCATCAGACTTTTAATCTGAGGGTCCAGGGTTCAAGTCCCTGTTCGGGCGCTCCCATGATTTTTAGATCACCAATGTTAACAGGGGTTACCTGCAATTCTGTCGGCACTTAAGCGTTTGGTGCAGGTTAAGCCATTCTTCTCCACTGAAAAGTGACAATTCAAAGCAAGGGGAAAAGACATGGTCTAAGCTTAAAAAATGTTCTGGTTCACCAAATACATTTTAAATTTAAGGCAAGAGTAGCTGAATGGAAAACATATGTTACTTAGAGAACATTTGTAGAAAATATTTCCAGTTTGGCTAATTTGACCGCAAGTTTGAAATTCAACTTGAATTCTTACTTTAGTGTTGAAGTCCATTTTCAACGTCGCCAACTTCCTTGTGGCAAATAGAAGGGTTTCGGGTCTACCGTTTGAGTCATGCGCGCTTAGATTTTCTCTCAGCACCCACATTCCAAACGCCTCACTTGCCACACATACCTTTATTTTTCCCACTGTCAAACATTCCTGTCTGCTCAAGCGCTGGGATCTACTTGTTCCAGACAGATTCAGTGTCTTTCTGATCTAGAAACGTGCTTTGAGAAAATGCAAAGTCAATTGTCTCCTTGAAATGGATGTGAAGTCAGCATCATACGCAAAGAGGAAGGAGACCTCCCGGATACCTTGAAACAGCTTGTCAGCACTCAAGCAAGGGGTGAAGGTGTTGAAACTGACAATGATTTGCAGCAATTTGTGTGTAAGCCAGGAGAAGAGATTCAATTTACAAGCAGGTGAGCAGTGCAGCGCACAGTAGTTTTCTGGTTGACAGGCAGTGCTACGTTTTCAATCAGCCGAAAGTAGCTTTTCAATTGGACCATGTTACCAGGCACGCACGGAGCGCCAACAGAGCGCCAACAGAGCGACGCTCCAAGAGCCCGGATAGCTCAGTCGGTAGAGCATCAGACTTTTAATCTGAGGGTCCAGGGTTCAAGTCCCTGTTCGGGCGCTCCCATGGTTTTTAGATCACCAATGTTAAGAGAGGCTACCTTCAATTCTGTCGGCACTTAAGCGTTTGTTGCAGGTTAAGCCATTCTTCTCCACTGAAAAGTGACAATTCAAAGCAAGGGGAAACGACATGGTCTAAGCTTAAAAATTTTTCTTGTTCACCAAATACATTTTAAATTTAAGGCAAGAGTAGCTGAATGGAAAACATACGTTACTTAGAGAACATTTGTAGAAAATATTTCCAGTTTGGCTAATTTGACAGCAAGTTTGAAATTCAACTTGAATATTTAATTTAGTGTTGAAGTCCATTTTCAACGTCGCCAACTTCCTTGTTGCAAATAGAAGGGTTTCGGGTCTACTGTTTGAGTCATGCGCGCTTAGATTTTCTCTCAGCACCCACATTCCAAACGCCTCACTTGCCACACTTACCTTTATTTTTCCCACTGTCAAACATTCCTGTCTGCTCAAGCACTGGGATCTACTTGTTCCAGACAGATTCAGTGTCTTTCTGATCTAGAAACGTGCTTTGAGAAAATGCAAAGTCAATTGTCTCCTTGAAATGGATGTGAAGTCAGCATCATACGCAAAGAGGAAGGAGACCTCCCGGATACCTTGAAACAGCTTGTCAGCACTCAAGCAAGGGGTGAAGGTGTTGAAACTGACAATGATTTGCAGCAATTTGTGTGTAAGCCAGGAGAAGAGATTCAATTTACAAGCAGGTGAGCAGTGCAGCGCACAGTAGTTTTCTGGTTGACAGGCAGTGCTACGTTTTCAATCAGCCGAAAGTAGCTTTTCAATAGGACCATGTTACCAGGCACGCACGGAGCGCCAGCAGAGCGACGCTCCAAGAGCCTGGATAGCTCAGTCGGTAGAGCATCAGACTTTTAATCTGAGGGTCCAGGGTTCAAGTCTCTGTTCGGGCGCTCCCATGATTTTTAGATCACCAATGTTAACAGGGGCTACCTGCAATTCTGTCGGCACTTAAGCGTTTGTTGCAGGTTAAGCAATTCTTCTCCACTGAAAAGTGACAATTCAAAGCAAGGGGAAAAGACATGGTCTAAGCTTAAAAAATGTTCTGGTTCACCAAATACATTTTAAATTTAAGGCAAGAGTAGCTGAATGGAAAACATATGTTACTTAGAGAACATTTGTAGAAAATATTTCCAGTTTGGCTAATTTGACCGCAAGTTTGAAATTCACCTTGAATTCTTACTTTAGTGTTGAAGTCCATTTTCAACGTCGCCAACTTCCTTGTGGCAAATAGAAGGGTTTCGGGTCTACCGTTTGAGTCATGCGCGCTTAGATTTTCTCTCAGCACCCACATTCCAAACGCCTCACTTGCCACACCTACCTTTATTTTTCCCACTGCCAAACATTCCTGTCTGCTCAAGCACTGGGATCTACTTGTTCCAGACAGATTCAGTGTCTTTCTGATCTAGAAACGTTCTTTGAGAAAATGCAAAGTCAATTGTCTCCTTGAAATGGATGTGAAGTCAGCATCATACGCAAAGAGGAAGGAGACCTCCCGGATACCTTGAAACAGCTTGTCAGCACTCAAGCAAGGGGTGAAGGTGTAGAAACTGACAATGATTTGCAGCAATTTGTGTGTAAGCCAGGAGAAGAGATTCAATTTACAAGCATGTGAGCAGTGCAGCGCACAGTAGTTTTCTGGTTGACAGGCAGTGCTATGTTTTCAATCAGCCGAAAGTAGCTTTTCAATTGGACCATGTTACCAGGCACGCATGGAGCGCCAGCAGAGCGACTCTCCAAGAGCCCGGATAGCTCAGTCGGTAGAGCATCAGACTTTTAATCTGAGGGTCCAGGGATCAAGTCCCTGTTCGGGCGCTCCCATGGTTTTGAGATCACCAATGTTAAGAGGGGCTACCTGCAATTCTGTCGGCACTTAAGCGTTTGGTGCAGGTTAAGCCATTCTTCTCCACTGAAAAGTGACAATTCAAAGCAAGGGGAAAAGACATGGTCTAAGCTTAAAAAATGTTCTGGTTCACCAAATACATTTTAAATTTAAGGCAACAGTAGCTGAATGGAAAAAATAGGTTACTTAGAGAACATTTGTAGAAAATATTTCCAGTTTGGCTAATTTGACCGCAAGTATGAAATTCAACTTGAATTCTTACTTTAGTGTTGAAGTCCATTTTCAACGTCGCCAACTTCCTTGTGGCAAATAGAAGGGTTTCGGGTCTACCGTTTGAGTCATGCGCGCTTAGATTTTCTCTCAGCACCCACATTCCAAACGCCTCACTTGCCACACCTACCTTTATTTTTCCCACTGTCAAACATTCCTGTCTGCTCAAGCACTGGGATCTACTTGTTCCAGACAGATTCAGTGTCTTTCTGATCTAGAAACGTGCTTTGAGAAAATGCAAAGTCAATTGTCTCCTTGAAATGGATGTGAAGTCAGCATCATACGCAAAGAGGAAGGAGACCTCCCGGATACCTTGAAACAGCTTGTCAGCACTCAAGCAAGGGGTGAAGGTGTTGAAACTGACAATGATTTGCAGCAATTTGTGTGTAAGCCAGGAGAAGAGATTCAATTTACAAGCAGGTGAGCAGTGCAGCGCACAGTAGTTTTCTGGTTGACAGGCAGTGCTACGTTTTCAATCAGCCGAAAGTAGCTTTTCAATTGGACCATGTTACCAGGCACGCACGGAGCACCAGCAGAGCGACGCTCCAAGAGCCCGGATAGCTCAGTCGGTAGAGCATCAGACTTTTAATCTGAGGGTCCAGGGTTCAAGTCCCTGTTCGGGCGCTCCCATGGTTTTTATATCACCAATGTTAAGAGAGGCTACCTGCAATTCTGTCGGCACTTAAGCGTTTGTTGCAGGTTAAGCCATTCTTCTCCACTGAAAAGTGACAATTCAAAGCAAGGGGAAAAGACATGGTCTAAGCTTAAAAAATTTTCTTGTTCACCAAATTCATTTTAAATTTAAGGCAAGAGTAGCTGAATGGAAAACATACGTTACTTAGAGAACATTTGTAGAAAATATTTCCAGTTTGGCTAATTTGACCGCAAGTTTGAAATTCAACTTGAATTCTTACTTTAGTGTTGAAGTCCATTTTCAACGTCGCCAACTTCCTTGTGGCAAATAGAAGGGTTTCGGGTCTACCGTTTGAGTCATGCGCGCTTAGATTTTCTCTCAGCACCCACATTCCAAACGCCTCACTTGCCACACCTACCTTTATTTTTCCCACTGTCAAACATTCCTGTCTGCTCAAGCACTGGGATCTACTTGTTCCAGACAGATTCAGTGTCTTTCTGATCTAGAAACGTGCTTTGAGAAAATGCAAAGTCAATTGTCTCCTTGAAATGGATGTGAAGTCAGCATTATACGCAAAGAGGAAGGAGACCTCCCGGATACCTTGAAACAGCTTGTCAGCACTCAAGCAAGGGGTGAAGGTGTAGAAACTGACAATGATTTGCAGTAATTTGTGGGTAAGCCAGGAGAAGAGATTCAATTTACAAGCATGTGAGCAGTGCAGCGCACAGTAGTTTTCTGGTTGACAGGCAGTGCTACGTTTTCAATCAGCCGAAAGTAGCTTTTCAATTGGACCATGTTACCAGGCACGCATGGAGCGCCAGCAGAGCGACGCTCCAAGAGCCCGGATAGCTCAGTCGGTAGAGCATCAGACTTTTAATCTGAGGGTCCAGGGTTCAAGTCCCTGTTCGGGCGCTCCCATGATTTTTAGATCACCAATGTTAAGAGGGGCTACCTGCAATTCTGTCGGCACTTAAGCGTTTGGTGCAGGTTAAGCCATTCTTCTCCACTGAAAAGTGACAATTCAAAGCAAGGGGAAAAGACATGGTCTAAGCTTAAAAAATGTTCTGGTTCACCAAATACATTTTAAATTTAAGGCAAGAGTAGCTGAATGGAAAACATATGTTACTTAAAGAACATTTGTAGAAAATATTTCCAGTTTGGCTAATTTGACCGCAAGTTTGAAATTCACCTTGAATTCTTACTTTAGTGTTGAAGTCCATTTTCAACGTCGCCAACTTCCTTGTGGCAAATAGAAGGGTTTCGGGTCTACCGTTTGAGTCATGCGCGCTTAGATTTTCTCTCAGCACCCACATTCCAAACGCCTCACTTGCCACACCTACCTTTATTTTTCCCACTGCCAAACATTCCTGTCTGCTCAAGCACTGGGATCTACTTGTTCCAGACAGATTCAGTGTCTTTCTGATCTAGAAACGTTCTTTGAGAAAATGCAAAGTCAATTGTCTCCTTGAAATGGATGTGAAGTCAGCATCATACGCAAAGAGGAAGGAGACCTCCCGGATACCTTGAAACAGCTTGTCAGCACTCAAGCAAGGGGTGAAGGTGTAGAAACTGACAATGATTTGCAGCAATTTGTGGGTAAGCCAGGAGAAGAGATTCAATTTACAAGCATGTGAGCAGTGCAGCGCACAGTAGTTTTCTGGTTGACAGGCAGTGCTACGTTTTCAATCAGCCGAAAGTAGCTTTTCAATTGGACCATGTTACCAGGCACGCACGGAGCGCCAGCAGAGCGACGCTCCAAGAGCCCGGATAGCTCAGTCGGTAGAGCATCAGACTTTTAATCTGAGGGTCCAGGGTTCAAGTCCCTGTTCGGGCGCTCCCATGATTTTTAGATCACCAATGTTAACAGGGGTTACCTGCAATTCTGTCGGCACTTAAGCGTTTGGTGCAGGTTAAGCCATTCTTCTCCACTGAAAAGTGACAATTCAAAGCAAGGGGACAAGACATGGTCTAAGCTTAAAAAATGTTCTGGTTCACCAAATACATTTTAAATTTAAGGCAAGAGTAGCTGAATGGAAAACATATGTTACTTAGAGAACATTTGTAGAAAATATTTCCAGTTTGGCTAATTTGACCGCAAGTTTGAAATTCAACTTGAATTCTTACTTTAGTGTTGAAGTCCATTTTCAACGTCGCCAACTTCCTTGTGGCAAATAGAAGGGTTTCGGGTCTACCGTTTGAGTCATGCGCGCTTAGATTTTCTCTCAGCACCCACATTCCAAACGCCTCACTTGCCACACATACCTTTATTTTTCCCACTGTCAAACATTCCTGTCTGCTCAAGCGCTGGGATCTACTTGTTCCAGACAGATTCAGTGTCTTTCTGATCTAGAAACGTGCTTTGAGAAAATGCAAAGTCAATTGTCTCCTTGAAATGGATGTGAAGTCAGCATCATACGCAAAGAGGAAGGAGACCTCCCGGATACCTTGAAACAGCTTGTCAGCACTCAAGCAAGGGGTGAAGGTGTTGAAACTGACAATGATTTGCAGCAATTTGTGTGTAAGCCAGGAGAAGAGATTCAATTTACAAGCAGGTGAGCAGTGCAGCGCACAGTAGTTTTCTGGTTGACAGGCAGTGCTACGTTTTCAATCAGCCGAAAGTAGCTTTTCAATTGGACCATGTTACCAGGCACGCACGGAGCGCCAGCAGAGCGACGCTCCAAGAGCCTGGATAGCTCAGTCGGTAGAGCATCAGACTTTTAATCTGAGGGTCCAGGGTTCAAGTCCCTGTTCGGGCGCTCCCATGATTTTTAGATCACCAATGTTAACAGTGGCTACCTGCAATTCTGTCGGCACTTAAGCGTTTGTTGCAGGTTAAGCCATTCTTTTCCACTGAAAAGTGACAATTCAAAGCAAGGGGAAAAGACATGGTCTAAGCTTAAAAAATGTTCTGGTTCACCAAATACATTTTAAATTTAAGGCAAGAGTAGCTGAATGGAAAACATATGTTACTTAGAGAACATTTGTAGAAAATATTTCCAGTTTGGCTAATTTGACCGCAAGTTTGAAATTCACCTTGAATTCTTACTTTAGTGTTGAAGTCCATTTTCAACGTTGCCAACTTCCTTGTGGCAAATAGAAGGGTTTCGGGTCTACCGTTTGAGTCATGCGCGCTTAGATTTTCTCTCAGCACCCACATTCCAAACGCCTCACTTGCCACACCTACCTTTATTTTTCCCACTGCCAAACATTCCTGTATGCTCAAGCACTGGGATCTACTTGTTCCAGACAGATTCAGTGTCTTTCTGATCTAGAAACGTGCTTTGAGAAAATGCAAAGTCAATTGTCTCCTTGAAATGGATGTGAAGTCAGCATCATACGCAAAGAGGAAGGAGACCTCCCGGATACCTTGAAACAGCTTGTCAGCACTCAAGCAAGGGGTGAAGGTGTTGAAACTGACAATGATTTGCAGCAATTTGTGTGTAAGCCAGGAGAAGAGATTCAATTTACAAGCAGGTGAGCAGTGCAGCGCACAGTAGTTTTCTGGTTGACAGGCAGTGCTACGTTTTCAATCAGCCGAAAGTAGCTTTTCAATTGGACCATGTTACCAGGCACGCACGGAGCGCCAGCAGAGCGACGCTCCAAGAGCCCGGATAGCTCAGTCGGTAGAGCATCAGACTTTTAATCTGAGGGTCCAGGGTTCAAGTCCCTGTTCGGGCGCTCCCATGGTTTTTAGATCACCAATGTTAAGAGAGGCTACCTTCAATTCTGTCGGCACTTAAGCGTTTGTTGCAGGTTAAGCCATTCTTCTCCACTGAAAAGTGACAATTCAAAGCAAGGGGAAAAGACATGGTCTAAGCTTAAAAAATTTTCTTGTTCACCAAATACATTTTAAATTTAAGGCAAGAGTAGCTGAATGGAAAACATACGTTACTTAGAGAACATTTGTAGAAAATATTTCCAGTTTGGCTAATTTGACCGCAAGTTTGAAATTCAACTTGAATTCTTACTTTAGTGTTGAAGTCCATTTTCAACGTCGCCAACTTCCTTGTGGCAAATAGAAGGGTTTCGGGTCTACTGTTTGAGTCATGCGCGCTTAGATTTTCTCTCAGCACCCACATTCCAAACGCCTCACTTGCCACACTTACCTTTATTTTTCCCACTGCCAAACATTCCTGTCTGCTCAAGCACTGGGATCTACTTGTTCCAGACAGATTCAGTGTCTTTCTGATCTAGAAACGTGCTTTGAGAAAATGCAAAGTCAATTGTCTCCTTGAAATGGATGTGAAGTCAGCATCATACGCAAAGAGGAAGGAGACCTCCCGGATACCTTGAAACAGCTTGTCAGCACTCAAGCAAGGGGTGAAGGTGTAGAAACTGACAATGATTTGCAGCAATTTGTGTGTAAGCCAGGAGAAGAGATTCAATTTACAAGCATGTGAGCAGTGCAGCGCACAGTAGTTTTCTGGTTGACAGGCAGTGCTACGTTTTCAATCAGCCGAAAGTAGCTTTTCAATTGGACCATGTTACCAGGCACGCATGGAGCGCCAGCAGAGCGACGCTCCAAGAGCTCGGTAGCTCAGTCGGTAGAGCATCAGACTTTTAATCTGAGGGTCCAGGGTTCAAGTCCCTGTTCGGGTGCTCCCATGATTTTTATATCACCAATGTTAAGAGGGGCTACCTGCAATTCTGTCGGCACTTAAGCGTTTGTTGCAGGTTAAGCCATTCTTCTCCACTGAAAAGTGACAATTCAAAGCAAGGGGAAAAGACATGGTCTAAGCTTAAAAAATGTTCTGGTTCACCAAATACATTTTAAATTTAAGGCAAGAGTAGCTGAATGGAAAACATATGTTACTTAGAGAACATTTGTAGAAAATATTTCCAGTTTGGCTAATTTGACCGCAAGTTTGAAATTCACCTTGAATTCTTACTTTAGTGTTGAAGTCCATTTTCAACGTCGCCAACTTCCTTGTGGCAAATAGAAGGGTTTCGGATCTACCATTTGAGTCATGCGCGCTTAGATTTTCTCTCAGCACCCACATTCCAAACGCCTCACTTGCCACGCCTACCTTTATTTTTCCCACTGTCAAACATTCCTGTCTGCTCAAGCACTGGGATCTACTTGTTCCAGACAGATTCAGTGTCTTTCTGATCTAGAAACGTGCTTTGAGAAAATGCAAAGTCAATTGTCTCCTTGAAATGGATGTGAAGTCAGCATCATACGCAAAGAGGAAGGAGACCTCCCGGATACCTTGAAACAGCTTGTCAGCACTCAAGCAAGGGGTGAAGGTGTTGAAACTGACAATGATTTGCAGCAATTTGTGTGTAAGCCGGGAGAAGAGATTCAATTTACAAGCAGGTGAGCAGTGCAGCGCACAGTAGTTTTCTGGTTGACAGGCAGTGCTACGTTTTCAATCAGCCGAAAGTAGCTTTTCAATTGGACCATGTTACCAGGCACGCATGGAGCGCCAGCAGAGCGACGCTCCAAGAGCCTGGATAGTTCAGTCGGTAGAGCATCAGACTTTTAATCTGAGGGTCCAGGGTTCAAGTCCCTGTTCGGGTGCTCCCACGATTTTTAGATCACCAATGTTAAGAGGGGCTACCTGCAATTCTGTCGGCACTTAAGTGTTTGTTGCAGGTTAAGCCATTCTTCTCCACTGAAAAGTGACAATTCAAAGCAAGGGGAGAAGACATGGTCTAAGCTTAAAAAATGTTCTGGATCACCAAATACATTTTAAGTTTAAGGCAAGAGTAGCTGAATGGAAAACATAGGTTACTTAGAGAACATTTGTAGAAAATATTTCCAGTTTGGCTAATTTGACCGCAAGTTTGAAATTCAACTTGAATTCTTACTTTAGTGTTGAAGTCCATTTTCAACGTCGCCAACTTCCTTGTGGCAAATAGAAGGGTTTCGGATCTACCGTTTGAGTCATGCGCGCTTAGATTTTCTCTCAGCACCCACATTCCAAACGCCTCACTTGCCACACCTACCTTTATTTTTCCCATTGTCAAACATTCCTGTCTGCTCAAGCACTGGGATCTACTTGTTCCAGACAGATTCAGTGTCTTTCTGATCTAGAAACGTGCTTTGAGAAAATGCAAAGTCAATTGTCTCCTTGAAATGGATGTGAAGTCAGCATCATACGCAAAGAGGGAGGAGACCTCCCGGATACCTTGAAACAGCTTGTCAGCACTCAAGCAAGGGGTGAAGGTGTTGAAACTGACAATGATTTGCAGCAATTTGTGTGTAAGCCAGGAGAAGAGATTCAATTTACAAGCAGGTGAGCAATACAGCGCACAGTAGTTTTCTGGTTGACAGGCAGTGCTACGTTTTCAATCAGCCGAAAGTAGCTTTTCAATTGGACCATGTTACCAGGCACGCATGGAGCGCCAGCAGAGCGACGCTCCAAGAGCCCGGATAGCTCAGTCGGTAGAGCATCAGACTTTTAATCTGAGGGTCCAGGGTTCAAGTCCCTGTTCGGGCGCTCCCATGATTTTTAGATCACCAATGTTAAGAGGGGCTACCTGCAATTCTGTCGGCACTTAAGCGTTTGTTGCAGGTTAAGCCATTCTTCTCCACTGAAAAGTGACAATTCAAAGCAAGGGGAAAAGACATGGTCTAAGCTTAAAAAATGTTCTGGTTCACCAAATACATTTTAAATTTAAGGCAAGAGTAGCTGAATGGAAAACATATGTTACTTAGAGAACATTTGTAGAAAATATTTCCAGTTTGGCTAATTTGACCGCAAGTTTGAAATTCACCTTGAATTCTTACTTTAGTGTTGAAGTCCATTTTCAACGTCGCCAACTTCCTTGTGGCAAATAGAAGGGTTTCGGGTCTACCGTTTGAGTCATGCGCTCTTAGATTTTCTCTCAGCACCCACATTCCAAACGCCTCACTTGCCACGCCTACCTTTATTTTTCCCACTGTCAAACATTCCTGTCTGCTCAAGCACTGGGATCTACTTGTTCCAGACAGATTCAGTGTCTTTCTGATCTAGAAACGTGCTTGTGGCAAATAGAAGGGTTTCGGATCTACCGTTTGAGTCATGCGCGCTTAGATTTTCTCTCAGCACCCACATTCCAAACGCCTCACTTGCCACACCTACCTTTATTTTTCCCATTGTCAAACATTCCTGTCTGCTCAAGCACTGGGATCTACTTGTTCCAGACAGATTCAGTGTCTTTCTGATCTAGAAACGTGCTTTGAGAAAATGCAAAGTCAATTGTCTCCTTGAAATGTATGTGAAGTCAGCATCATACGCAAAGAGGAAGGAGACCTCCCGGATACCTTGAAACAGCTTGTCAGCACTCAAGCAAGGGGTGAAGGTGTTGAAACTGACAATGATTTGCAGCAATTTGTGTGTAAGCCAGGAGAAGAGATTCAATTTACAAGCAGGTGAGCAATACAGCGCACAGTAGTTTTCTGGTTGACAGGCAGTGCTACGTTTTCAATCAGCCGAAAGTAGCTTTTCAATTGGACCATGTTACCAGGCACGCATGGAGCGCCAGCAGAGCGACGCTCCAAGAGCCCGGATAGCTCAGTCGGTAGAGCTTCAGACTTTTAATCTGAGGGTCCAGGGTTCAAGTCCCTGTTCGGGCGCTCCCATGATTTTTAGATCACCAATGTTAAGAGGGGCTACCTGCAATTCTGTCGGCACTTAAGCGTTTGTTGCAGGTTAAGCCATTCTTCTCCACTGAAAAGTGACAATTCAAAGCAAGGGGAAAAGACATGGTCTAAGCTTAAAAAATGTTCTGGTTCACCAAATACATTTTAAATTTAAGGCAAGAGTAGCTGAATGGAAAACATATGTTACCTAGAGAACATTTGTAGAAAATATTTCCAGTTTGGCTAATTTGACCGCAAGTTTGAAATTCACCTTGAATTCTTACTTTAGTGTTGAAGTCCATTTTCAACGTCGCCAACTTCCTTGTGGCAAATAGAAGGGTTTCGGGTCTACCGTTTGAGTCATGCGCTCTTAGATTTTCTCTCAGCACCCACATTCCAAACGCCTCACTTGCCACGCCTACCTTTATTTTTCCCACTGTCAAACATTCCTGTCTGCTCAAGCACTGGGATCTACTTGTTCCAGACAGATTCAGTGTCTTTCTGATCTAGAAACGTGCTTTTAGAAAATGCAAAGTCAATTATCTCCTTGAAATGGATGTGAAGTCAGCATCATACGCAAAGAGGAAGGAGACCTCCCGGATACCTTGAAACAGCTTGTCAGCACTTAAGCAAGGGGTGAAGGTGTTGAAACTGACAATGATTTGCAGCAATTTGTGTGTAAGCCGGGAGAAGAGATTCAATTTACAAGCAGGTGAGCAGTGCAGCGCACAGTAGTTTTCTGGTTGACAGGCAGTGCTACGTTTTCAATCAGCCGAAAGTAGCTTTTCAATTGGACCATGTTACCAGGCACGCACGGAGCGCCAGCAGAGCGACGCTCCAAGAGCCCGGATAGCTCAGTCGGTAGAGCATCAGACTTTTAATCTGAGGGTCCAGGGTTCAAGTCCCTGTTCGGGTGCTCCCAAGATTTTTATATCACCAATGTTAAGAGGGGCTACCTGCAATTCTGTCAGCACTCAAGCGTTTGTTGCAGGTTAAGCCATTCTTCTCCACTGAAAAGTGACAATTCAAAGCAAGGGGAAAAGACATGGTCTAAGCTTAAAAAATGTTCTGGTTCACCAAATACATTTTAAATTTAAGGCAAGAGTAGCTGAATGGAAAACATATGTTACTTAGAGAACATTTGTAGAAAATATTTCCAGTTTGGCTAATTTGACCACAAGTTTGAAATTCACCTTGAATTCTTACTTTAGTGTTGAAGTCCATTTTCAACGTCGTCAACTTCCTTGTGGCAAATAGAAGGGTTCCGGGTCTACCGTTTGAGTCATGCGCGCTTAGATTTTCTCTCAGCACCCACATTCCAAACGCCTCACTTGCCACACCTACCTTTATTTTTCCCATTGTCAAACATTCCTGTCTGCTCAAGCACTGGGATCTACTTGTTCCAGACAGATTCAGTGTCTTTCTGATCTAGAAACGTGCTTTGAGAAAATGCAAAGTCAATTGTCTCCTTGAAATGGATGTGAAGTCAGCATCATACGCAAAGAGGAAGGAGACCTCCCGGATACCTTGAAACAGCTTGTAAGCACTCAAGCAAGGGGTGAAGGTGTTGAAACTGACAATGATTTGCAGCAATTTGTGTGTAAGCCAGGAGAAGAGATTCAATTTACAAGCAGGTGAGCAGTGCAGCGCACAGTAGTTTTCTGGTTGACAGGCAGTGCTACGTTTTCAATCAGCCGAAAGTAGCTTTTCAATTGGACCATGTTACCAGGCACGCATGGAGCGCCAGCAGAGCGACGCTCCAAGAGCCCGGATAGCTCAGTCGGTAGAGCATCAGACTTTTAATCTGAGGGTCCAGGGTTCAAGTCCCTGTTCGGGCGCTCCCATGATTTTTAGATCACCAATGTTAAGAGGGGCTACCTGCAATTCTGTCGGCACTTAAGCGTTTGGTGCAGGTTAAGCCATTCTTCTCCACTGAAAAGTGACAATTCAAAGCAAGGGGAAAAGACATGGTCTAAGCTTAAAAAATGTTCTGGTTCACCAAATACATTTTAAATTTAAGGCAACAGTAGCTGAATGGAAAACATAGGTTACTTAGAGAACATTTGTAGAAAATATTTCCAGTTTGGCTAATTTGACCGCAAGTATGAAATTCAACTTGAATTCTTACTTTAGTGTTGAAGTCCATTTTCAACGTCGCCAACTTCCTTGTGGCAAATAGAAGGGTTTCGGGTCTACTGTTTGAGTCATGCGCGCTTAGATTTTCTCTCAGCACCCACATTCCAAACGCCTCACTTGCCACACTTACCTTTATTTTTCCCACTGCCAAACATTCCTGTCTGCTCAAGCACTGGGATCTACTTGTTCCAGACAGATTCAGTGTCTTTCTGATCTAGAAACGTGCTTTGAGAAAATGCAAAGTCAATTGTCTCCTTGAAATGGATGTGAAGTCAGCATCATACGCAAAGAGGAAGGAGACCTCCCGGATACCTTGAAACAGCTTGTCAGCACTCAAGCAAGGGGTGAAGGTGTAGAAACTGACAATGATTTGCAGCAATTTGTGTGTAAGCCAGGAGAAGAGATTCAATTTACAAGCATGTGAGCAGTGCAGCGCACAGTAGTTTTCTGGTTGACAGGCAGTGCTACGTTTTCAATCAGCCGAAAGTAGCTTTTCAATTGGACCATGTTACCAGGCACGCATGGAGCGCCAGCAGAGCGACGCTCCAAGAGCTCGGTAGCTCAGTCGGTAGAGCATCAGACTTTTAATCTGAGGGTCCAGGGTTCAAGTCCCTGTTCGAGTGCTCCCACGATTTTTAGATCACCAATGTTAAGAGGGGCTACCTGCAATTCTGTCGGCACTTAAGTGTTTGTTGCAGGTTAAGCCATTCTTCTCCACTGAAAAGTGACAATTCAAAGCAAGGGGAGAAGACATGGTCTAAGCTTAAAAAATGTTCTGGTTCACCAAATACATTTTAAATTTAAGGCAAGAGTAGCTGAATGGAAAACATACGTTACTTAGAGAACATTTGTAGAAAATATTTCCAGTTTGGCTAATTTGACCGCAAGTTTGAAATTCAACTTGAATTCTTACTTTAGTGTTGAAGTCCATTTTCAACGTCGCCAACTTCCTTGTGGCAAATAGAAGGGTTTCGGGTCTACTGTTTGAGTCATGCGCGCTTAGATTTTCTCTCAGCACCCACATTCCAAACGCCTCACTTGCCACACTTACCTTTATTTTTCCCACTGTCAAACATTCCTGTCTGCTCAAGCACTGGGATCTACTTGTTCCAGACAGATTCAGTGTCTTTCTGATCTAGAAACGTGCTTTGAGAAAATGCAAAGTCAATTGTCTCCTTGAAATGGATGTGAAGTCAGCATCATACGCAAAGAGGAAGGAGACCTCCCGGATACCTTGAAACAGCTTGTCAGCACTCAAGCAAGGGGTGAAGGTGTTGAAACTGACAATGATTTGCAGCAATTTGTGTGTAAGCCAGGAGAAGAGATTCAATTTACAAGCAGGTGAGCAGTGCAGCGCACAGTAGTTTTCTGGTTGACAGGCAGTGCTACGTTTTCAATCAGCCGAAAGTAGCTTTTCAATTGGACCATGTTACCAGGCACGCACGGAGCTCCAGCAGAACGACGCTCCAAGAGCCCGGATAGCTCAGTCGGTAGAGCATCAGACTTTTAATCTGAGGGTCCAGGGTTCAAGTCCCTGTTCGGGCGCTCCCATGATTTTTAGATCACCAATGTTAACAGGGGCTACCTGCAATTCTGTCGGCACTTAAGCGTTTGTTGCAGGTTAAGCCATTCTTCTCCTCTGAAAAGTGACAATTCAAAGCAAGGGGAAAAGACATGGTCTAAGCTTAAAAAATGTTCTGGTTCACCAAATACATTTTAAATTTAAGGCAAGAGTAGCTGAATGGAAAACATATGTTACTTAGAGCACCCACATTCCAAACGCCTCACTTGCCACACCTACCTTTATTTTTCCCACTGTCAAACATTCCTGTCTGCTGAAGCACTGGGATCTACTTGTTCCAGGATACCTTGAAACAGCTTGTCAGCACTCAAGCAAGGGGTGAAGGTGTTGAAACTGACAATGATTTGCAGCAATTTGTGTGTAAGCCAGGAGAAGAGATTCAATTTACAAGCAGGTGAGCAGTGCAGCGCACAGTAGTTTTCTGGTTGACAGGCAGTGCTACGTTTTCAATCAGCCGAAAGTAGCTTTTCAATTGGACCATGTTACCAGGCACGCACGGAGCGCCAGCAGAGCGACGCTCCAAGAGCTCGGTAGCTCAGTCGGTAGAGCATCAGACTTTTAATCTCAGGGTCCAGGGTTCAAGTCCCTGTTCGGGTGCTCCCATGATTTTTATATCACCAATGTTAAGAGGGGCTACCTGCAATTCTGTCGGCACTTAAGCGTTTGTTGCAGGTTAAGCCATTCTTCTCCACTGAAAAGTGACAATTCAAAGCAAGGGGAAAAGACATGGTCTAAGCTTAAAAAATGTTCTGGTTCACCAAATACATTTTAAATTTAAGGCAAGAGTAGCTGAATGGAAAACATTTGTAGAAAATATTTCCAGTTTGGCTAATTTGACCACAAGTTTGAAATTCACCTTGAATTCTTACTTTAGTGTTGAAGTCCATTTTCAACGTCGCCAACTTCCTTGTGGCAAATAGAAGGGTTCCGGGTCTACCGTTTGAGTCATGCGCGCTTAGATTTTCTCTCAGCACCCACATTCCAAACGCCTCACTTGCCACACCTACCTTTATTTTTCCCATTGTCAAACATTCCTGTCTGCTCAAGCACTGGGATCTACTTGTTCCAGACAGATTCAGTGTCTTTCTGATCTAGAAACGTGCTTTGAGAAAATGCAAAGTCAATTGTCTCCTTGAAATGGATGTGAAGTCAGCATCATACGCAAAGAGGAAGGAGACCTCCCGGATACCTTGAAACAGCTTGTCAGCACTCAAGCAAGGGGTGAAGGTGTTGAAACTGACAATGATTTGCAGCAATTTGTGTGTAAGCCAGGAGAAGAGATTCAATTTACAAGCATGTGAGCAGTGCAGCGCACAGTAGTTTTCTGGTTGACAGGCAGTGCTACGTTTTCAATCAGCCGAAAGTAGCTTTTCAATTGGACCATGTTACCAGGCACGCACGGAGCGCCAGCAGAGTGACGCTCCAAGAGCCCGGATAGCTCAGTCGGTAGAGCATCAGACTTTTAATCTGAGGGTCCAGGGTTCAAGTCCCTGTTCAGGCGCTCCCATGGTTTTTAGATCACCAATGTTAAGAGAGGCTACCTTCAATTCTGTCGGCACTTAAGCGTTTGTTGCAGGTTAAGCCATTCTTCTCCACTGAAAAGTGACAATTCAAAGCAAGGGGAAAAGACATGGTCTAAGCTTAAAAAATGTTCTTGTTCACCAAATACATTTTAAATTTAAGGCAACAGTAGCTGAATGGAAAACATATGTTACTTAGAGAACATTTGTAGAAAATATTTCCAGTTTGGCTAATTTGACCGCAAGTTTGAAATTCACCTTGAATTCTTACTTTAGTGTTGAAGTCCATTTTCAACGTCGCCAACTTCCTTGTGGCAAATAGAAGGGTTTCGGGTCTACCGTTTGAGTCATGCGCGCTTAGATTTTCTCTCAGCACCCACATTCCAAATGCCTCACTTGCCACACCTACCTTTATTTTTCCCACTGCCAAACATTCCTGTCTGCTCAAGCACTGGGATCTACTTGTTCCAGACAGATTCAGTGTCTTTCTGATCTAGAAACGTGCTTTGAGAAAATGCAAAGTCAATTGTCTCCTTGAAATGGATGTGAAGTCAGCATCATACGCAAAGAGGAAGGAGACCTCCCGGATACCTTGAAACAGCTTGTCAGCACTCAAGCAAGGGGTGAAGGTGTAGAAACTGACAATGATTTGCAGCAATTTGTGTGTAAGCCAGGAGAAGAGATTCAATTTACAAGCATGTGAGCAGTGCAGCGCACAGTAGTTTTCTGGTTGACAGGCAGTGCTACGTTTTCAATCAGCCGAAAGTAGCTTTTCAATTGGACCATGTTACCAGGCACGCATGGAGCGCCAGCAGAGCGACGCTCCAAGAGCCCGGATAGCTCAGTCGGTAGAGCATCAGACTTTTAATCTGAGGGTCCAGGGTTCAAGTCCCTGTTCGGGCGCTCCCATGATTTTTAGATCACCAATGTTAAGAGGGGCTACCTGCAATTCTGTCGGCACTTAAGCGTTTGTTGCAGGTTAAGCCATTCTTCTCCACTGAAAAGTGACAATTCAAAGCAAGGGGAAAAGACATGGTCTAAGCTTAAAAAATGTTCTTGTTCACCAAATACATTTTAAATTTAAGGCAAGAGTAGCTGAAAGGAAAACATTTGTAGAAAATATTTCCAGTTTGGCTAATTTGACCACAAGTTTGAAATTCACCTTGAATTCTTACTTTAGTATTGAAGTCCATTTTCAACGTCGCCAACTTCCTTGTGGCAAATAGAAGGGTTCCGGGTCTACCGTTTGAGTCATGCGCGCTTAGATTTTCTCTCAGCACCCACATTCCAAACGCCTCACTTGCCACACCTACCTTTATTTTTCCCATTGTCAAACATTCCTGTCTGCTCAAGCACTGGGATCTACTTGTTCCAGACAGATTCAGTGTCTTTCTGATCTAGAAACGTGCTTTGAGAAAATGCAAAGTCAATTGTCTCCTTGAAATGGATGTGAAGTCAGCATCATACGCAAAGAGGAAGGAGACCTCCCGGATACCTTGAAACAGCTTGTCAGCACTCAAGCAAGGGGTGAAGGTGTAGAAACTGACAATGATTTGCAGCAATTTGTGTGTAAGCCAGGAGAAGAGATTCAATTTACAAGCATGTGAGCAGTGCAGCGCACAGTAGTTTTCTGGTTGACAGGCAGTGCTACGTTTTCAATCAGCCGAAAGTAGCTTTTCAATTGGACCATGTTACCAGGCACGCATGGAGCGCCAGCAGAGCGACGCTCCAAGAGCCCGGATAGCTCAGTCGGTAGAGCATCAGACTTTTAATCTGAGGGTCCAGGGTTCAAGTCCCTGTTCGGGCGCTCCCATGGTTTTTAGATCACCAATGTTAAGAGAGGCTACCTTCAATTCTGTCGGCACTTAAGCGTTTGTTGCAGGTTAAGCCATTCTTCTCCACTGAAAAGTGACAATTCAAAGCAAGGGGAAAATACATGGTCTAAGCTTAAAAAATGTTCTTGTTCACCAAATACATTTTAAATTTAAGGCAAGAGTAGCTGAATGGAAAACATACGTTACTTAGAGAACATTTGTAGAAAATATTTCCAGTTTGGCTAATTTGACCGCAAGTATGAAATTCAACTTGAATTCTTACTTTAGTGTTGAAGTCCATTTTCAACGTCGCCAACTTCCTTGTGGCAAATAGAAGGGTTTCGGGTCTACCGTTTGAGTCATGCGCGCTTAGATTTTCTCTCAGCACCCACATTCCAAACGCCTCACTTGCCACACCTACCTTTATTTTTCCCACTGTCAAACATTCCTGTCTGCTGAAGCACTGGGATCTACTTGTTCCAGACAGATTCAGTGTCTTTCTGATCTAGAAACGTGCTTTGAGAAAATGCAAAGTCAATTGTCTCCTTGAAATGGATGTGAAGTCAGCATCATACGCAAAGAGGATGGAGACCTCCCGGATACCTTGAAACAGCTTGTCAGCACTCAAGCAAGGGGTGAAGGTGTTGAAACTGACAATGATTTGCAGCAATTTGTGTGTAAGCCAGGAGAAGAGATTCAATTTACAAGCAGGTGAGCAGTGCAGCGCACAGTAGTTTTCTGGTTGACAGGCAGTGCTACGTTTTCAATCAGCCGAAAGTAGCTTTTCAATTGGACCATGTTACCAGGCACGCACGGAGCGCCAGCAGAGCGACGCTCCAAGAGCTCGGTAGCTCAGTCGGTAGAGCATCAGACTTTTAATCTCAGGGTCCAGGGTTCAAGTCCCTGTTCGGGTGCTCCCATGATTTTTATATCACCAATGTTAAGAGGGGCTACCTGCAATTCTGTCGGCACTTAAGCGTTTGTTGCAGGTTAAGCCATTCTTCTCCACTGAAAAGTGACAATTCAAAGCAAGGGGAAAAGACATGGTCTAAGCTTAAAAAATGTTCTGGTTCACCAAATACATTTTAAATTTAAGGCAAGAGTAGCTGAATGGAAAACATTTGTAGAAAATATTTCCAGTTTGGCTAATTTGACCACAAGTTTGAAATTCACCTTGAATTCTTACTTTAGTGTTGAAGTCCATTTTCAACGTCGCCAACTTCCTTGTGGCAAATAGAAGGGTTCCGGGTCTACCGTTTGAGTCATGCGCGCTTAGATTTTCTCTCAGCACCCACATTCCAAACGCCTCACTTGCCACACCTACCTTTATTTTTCCCATTGTCAAACATTCCTGTCTGCTCAAGCACTGGGATCTACTTGTTCCAGACAGATTCAGTGTCTTTCTGATCTAGAAACGTGCTTTGAGAAAATGCAAAGTCAATTGTCTCCTTGAAATGGATGTGAAGTCAGCATCATACGCAAAGAGGAAGGAGACCTCCCGGATACCTTGAAACAGCTTGTCAGCACTCAAGCAAGGGGTGAAGGTGTTGAAACTGACAATGATTTGCAGCAATTTGTGTGTAAGCCAGGAGAAGAGATTCAATTTACAAGCAGGTGAGCAGTGCAGCGCACAGTAGTTTTCTCGTTGACAGGCAGTGCTACGTTTTCAATCAGCCGAAAGTAGCTTTTCAATTGGACCATGTTACCAGGCACGCACGGAGCGCCAGCAGAGTGACGCTCCAAGAGCCCGGATAGCTCAGTCGGTAGAGCATCAGACTTTTAATCTGAGGGTCCAGGGTTCAAGTCCCTGTTCAGGCGCTCCCATGGTTTTTAGATCACCAATGTTAAGAGAGGCTACCTTCAATTCTGTCGGCACTTAAGCGTTTGTTGCAGGTTAAGCCATTCTTCTCCACTGAAAAGTGACAATTCAAAGCAAGGGGAAAAGACATGGTCTAAGCTTAAAAAATGTTCTTGTTCACCAAATACATTTTAAATTTAAGGCAACAGTAGCTGAATGGAAAACATATGTTACTTAGAGAACATTTGTAGAAAATATTTCCAGTTTGGCTAATTTGACCGCAAGTTTGAAATTCACCTTGAATTCTTACTTTAGTGTTGAAGTCCATTTTCAACGTCGCCAACTTCCTTGTGGCAAATAGAAGGGTTTCGGGTCTACCGTTTGAGTCATGCGCGCTTAGATTTTCTCTCAGCACCCACATTCCAAATGCCTCACTTGCCACACCTACCTTTATTTTTCCCACTGCCAAACATTCCTGTCTGCTCAAGCACTGGGATCTACTTGTTCCAGACAGATTCAGTGTCTTTCTGATCTAGAAACGTGCTTTGAGAAAATGCAAAGTCAATTGTCTCCTTGAAATGGATGTGAAGTCAGCATCATACGCAAAGAGGAAGGAGACCTCCCGGATACCTTGAAACAGCTTGTCAGCACTCAAGCAAGGGGTGAAGGTGTAGAAACTGACAATGATTTGCAGCAATTTGTGTGTAAGCCAGGAGAAGAGATTCAATTTACAAGCATGTGAGCAGTGCAGCGCACAGTAGTTTTCTGGTTGACAGGCAGTGCTACGTTTTCAATCAGCCGAAAGTAGCTTTTCAATTGGACCATGTTACCAGGCACGCATGGAGCGCCAGCAGAGCGACGCTCCAAGAGCCCGGATAGCTCAGTCGGTAGAGCATCAGACTTTTAATCTGAGGGTCCAGGGTTCAAGTCCCTGTTCGGGCGCTCCCATGATTTTTAGATCACCAATGTTAAGAGGGGCTACCTGCAATTCTGTCGGCACTTAAGCGTTTGTTGCAGGTTAAGCCATTCTTCTCCACTGAAAAGTGACAATTCAAAGCAAGGGGAAAAGACATGGTCTAAGCTTAAAAAATGTTCTTGTTCACCAAATACATTTTAAATTTAAGGCAAGAGTAGCTGAAAGGAAAACATTTGTAGAAAATATTTCCAGTTTGGCTAATTTGACCACAAGTTTGAAATTCACCTTGAATTCTTACTTTAGTGTTGAAGTCCATTTTCAACGTCGCCAACTTCCTTGTGGCAAATAGAAGGGTTCCGGGTCTACCGTTTGAGTCATGCGCGCTTAGATTTTCTCTCAGCACCCACATTCCAAACGCCTCACTTGCCACACCTACCTTTATTTTTCCCATTGTCAAACATTCCTGTCTGCTCAAGCACTGGGATCTACTTGTTCCAGACAGATTCAGTGTCTTTCTGATCTAGAAACGTGCTTTGAGAAAATGCAAAGTCAATTGTCTCCTTGAAATGGATGTGAAGTCAGCATCATACGCAAAGAGGAAGGAGACCTCCCGGATACCTTGAAACAGCTTGTCAGCACTCAAGCAAGGGGTGAAGGTGTAGAAACTGACAATGATTTGCAGCAATTTGTGTGTAAGCCAGGAGAAGAGATTCAATTTACAAGCATGTGAGCAGTGCAGCGCACAGTAGTTTTCTGGTTGACAGGCAGTGCTACGTTTTCAATCAGCCGAAAGTAGCTTTTCAATTGGACCATGTTACCAGGCACGCATGGAGCGCCAGCAGAGCGACGCTCCAAGAGCCCGGATAGCTCAGTCGGTAGAGCATCAGACTTTTAATCTGAGGGTCCAGGGTTCAAGTCCCTGTTCGGGCGCTCCCATGATTTTTAGATCACCAATGTTAAGAGGGGCTACCTGCAATTCTGTCGGCACTTAAGCGTTTGGTGCAGGTTAAGCCATTCTTCTCCACTGAAAAGTGACAATTCAAAGCAAGGGGAAAAGACATGGTCTAAGCTTAAAAAATGTTCTGGTTCACCAAATACATTTTAAATTTAAGGCAACAGTAGCTGAATGGAAAACATAGGTTACTTAGAGAACATTTGTAGAAAATATTTCCAGTTTGGCTAATTTGACCGCAAGTATGAAATTCAACTTGAATTCTTACTTTAGTGTTGAAGTCCATTTTCAACGTCGCCAACTTCCTTGTGGCAAATAGAAGGGTTTCGCGTCTACCGTTTGAGTCATGCGCGCTTAGATTTTCTCTCAGCACCCACATTCCAACCGCCTCACTTGCCACACCTACCTTTATTTTTCCCACTGTCAAACATTCCTGTCTGCTCAAGCACTGTGATCTACTTGTTCCAGACAGATTCAGTGTCTTTCTGATCTAGAAACGTGCTTTGAGAAAATGCAAAGTCAATTGTCTCCTTGAAATGGATGTGAAGTCAGCATCATACGCAAAGAGGAAGGAGACCTCCCGGATACCTTGAAACAGCTTGTCAGCACTCAAGCAAGGGGTGAAGGTGTTGAAACTGACAATGATTTGCAGCAATTTGTGTGTAAGCCAGGAGAAGAGATTCAATTTACAAGCAGGTGAGCAGTGCAGCGCACAGTAGTTTTCTGGTTGACAGGCAGTGCTACGTTTTCAATCAGCCGAAAGTAGCTTTTCAATTGGACCATGTTACCAGGCACGCACGGAGCGCCAGCAGAGAGACGCTCCAAGAGCCCGGTTAGCTCAGTCGGTAGAGCATCAGACTTTTAATCTGAGGGTCCAGGGTTCAAGTCCCTGTTCGGGCGCTCCCGTGATTATTAGATCACCAATGTTAAGAGAGGCTACCTGCAATTCTGTTGGCACTTAAGCGTTTGTTGCAGGTTAAGCCATTCTTCTCCACTGAAAAGTGACAATTCAAAGCAAGGGGAAAAGACATGGTCTAAGCTTAAAAAATGTTCTGGTTCACCAAATACATTTTAAATTTAAGGCAAGAGTAGCTGAATGGAAAACATATGTTACTTAGAGAACATTTGTAGAAAATATTTCCAGTTTGGCTAATTTGACCGCAAGTTTGAAATTCAACTTGAATTCTTACTTTAGTGTTGAAGTCCATTTTCAACGTCGCCAACTTCCTTGTGGCAAATAGAAGGGTTTCGCGTCTACCGTTTGAGTCATGCGCGCTTAGATTTTCTCTCAGCACCCACATTCCAACCGCCTCACTTGCCACACCTACCTTTATTTTTCCCACTGTCAAACATTCCTGTCTGCTCAAGCACTGTGATCTACTTGTTCCAGACAGATTCAGTGTCTTTCTGATCTAGAAACGTGCTTTGAGAAAATGCAAAGTCAATTGTCTCCTTGAAATGGATGTGAAGTCAGCATCATACGCAAAGAGGAAGGAGACCTCCCGGATACCTTGAAACAGCTTGTCAGCACTCAAGCAAGGGGTGAAGGTGTTGAAACTGACAATGATTTGCAGCAATTTGTGTGTAAGCCAGGAGAAGAGATTCAATTTACAAGCAGGTGAGCAGTGCAGCGCACATTACTTTTCTGGTTGACAGGCAGTGCTACGTTTTCAATCAGCCGAAAGTAGCTTTTCAATAGGACCATGTTACCAGGCACGCACGGAGCGCCAGCAGAGCGACGCTCCAAGAGCCTGGATAGCTCAGTCGGTAGAGCATCAGACTTTTAATCTGAGGGTCCAGGGTTCAAGTCCCTGTTTGGGCGCTCCCATGATTTTTAGATCACCAATGTTAACAGGGGCTACCTGCAATTCTGTCGGCACTTAAGCGTTTGTTGCAGGTTAAGCCATTCTTCTCCACTGAAAAGTGACAATTCAAAGCAAGGGGAAAATACATGGTCTAAGCTTAAAAAATGTTCTGGTTCACCAAATACATTTTAAATTTAAGGCAAGAGTAGCTGAATGGAAAACATATGTTACTTAGAGAACATTTGTAGAAAATATTTCCAGTTTGGCTAATTTGACCGCAAGTTTGAAATTCACCTTGAATTCTTACTTTAGTGTTGAAGTCCATTTTCAACGTCGCCAACTTCCTTGTGGCAAATAGAAGGGTTCCGGGTCTACCGTTTGAGTCATGCGCGCTTAGATTTTCTCTCAGCACCCACATTCCAAACGCCTCACTTGCCACACCTACCTTTATTTTTCCCACTGTCAAACATTCCTGTCTGCTCAAGCACTGGGATCTACTTGTTCCAGACAGATTCAGTGTCTTTCTGATCTAGAAACGTGCTTTGAGAAAATGCAAAGTCAATTGTCTCCTTGAAATGGATGTGAAGTCAGCATCATACGCAAAGAGGAAGGAGACCTCCCGGATACCTTGAAACAGCTTGTCAGCACTCAAGCAAGGGGTGAAGTTGTTGAAACTGACAATGATTTGCAGCAATTTGTGTGTAAGCCAGGAGAAGAGATTCAATTTACAAGCAGGTGAGCAGTGCAGCGCACAGTAGTTTTCTGGTTGACAGGCAGTGCTACGTTTTCAATCAGCCGAAAGTAGCTTTTCAATTGGACCATGTTACCAGGCACGCACGGAGCGCCAGCAGAGCGACGCTCCAAGAGCCCGGATAGCTCAGTCGGTAGAGCATCAGACTTTTAATCTGAGGGTCCAGGGTTCAAGTCCCTGTTCGGGCGCTCCCATGATTTTTAGATCACCAATGTTAACAGGGGCTACCTGCAATTCTGTCGGCACTTAAGCGTTTGTTGCAGGTTAAGCCATTCTTCTCCACTGAAAAGTGACAATTCAAAGCAAGGGGAAAAGACATGGTCTAAGCTTAAAAAAATTTCTGGTTCACCAAATACATTTTAAATTTAAGGCAAGAGTAGCTGAATGGAAAACATATGTTACTTAGAGAACATTTGTAGAAAATATTTCCAGTTTGGCTAATTTGACCGCAAGTTTGAAATTCACCTTGAATTCTTACTTTAGTGTTGAAGTCCATTTTCAACGTCGCCAACTTCCTTGTGGCAAATAGAAGGGTTCCGGGTCTACCGTTTGAGTCATGCGCGCTTAGATTTTCTCTCAGCACCCACATTCCAAACGCCTCACTTGCCACACCTACCTTTATTTTTCCCATTGTCAAACATTCCTGTCTGCTCAAGCACTGGGATCTACTTGTTCCAGACAGATTCAGTGTCTTTCTGATCTAGAAACGTGCTTTGAGAAAATGCAAAGTCAATTGTCTCCTTGAAATGGATGTGAAGTCAGCATCATACGCAAAGAGGAAGGAGACCTCCCGGATACCTTGAAACAGCTTGTCAGCACTCAAGCAAGGGGTGAAGGTGTTGAAACTGACAATGATTTGCAGCAATTTGTGTGTAAGCCAGGAGAAGAGATTCAATTTACAAGCAGGTGAGCAGTGCAGCGCACAGTAGTTTTCTGGTTGACAGGCAGTGCTACGTTTTCAATCAGCCGAAAGTAGCTTTTCAATTGGACCATGTTACCAGGCACGCACGGAGCGCCAGCAGAGCGACGCTCCAAGAGCCCGGATAGCTCAGTCGGTAGAGCATCAGACTTTTAATCTGAGGGTCCAGGGTTCAAGTCCCTGTTCAGGCGCTCCCATGGTTTTTAGATCACCAATGTTAAGAGAGGCTACCTTCAATTCTGTCGGCACTTAAGCGTTTGTTGCAGGTTAAGCCATTCTTCTCCACTGAAAAGTGACAATTCAAAGCAAGGGGAAAAGACATGGTCTAAGCTTAAAAAATGTTCTTGTTCACCAAATACATTTTAAATTTAAGGCAAGAGTAGCTGAATGGAAAACATTTGTAGAAAATATTTCCAGTTTGGCTAATTTGACCACAAGTTTGAAATTCACCTTGAATTCTTACTTTAGTGTTGAAGTCCATTTTCAAGTCGCCAACTTCCTTGTGGCAAATAGAAGGGTTCCGGGTCTACCGTTTGAGTCATGCGCGCTTAGATTTTCTCTCAGCACCCACATTCCAAACGCCTCACTTGCCACACCTACCTTTATTTTTCCCATTGTCAAACATTCCTGTCTGCTCAAGCACTGGGATCTACTTGTTCCAGACAGATTCAGTGTCTTTCTGATCTAGAAACGTGCTTTGAGAAAATGCAAAGTCAATTGTCTCCTTGAAATGGATGTGAAGTCAGCATCATACGCAAAGAGGAAGGAGACCTCCCGGATACCTTGAAACAGCTTGTCAGCACTTAAGCAAGGGGTGAAGGTGTTGAAACTGACAATGATTTGCAGCAATTTGTGTGTAAGCCAGGAGAAGAGATTCAATTTACAAGCAGGTGAGCAGTGCAGCGCACATTACTTTTCTGGTTGACAGGCAGTGCTACGTTTTCAATCAGCCGAAAGTAGCTTTTCAATAGGACCATGTTACCAGGCACGCACGGAGCGCCAGCAGAGCGACGCTCCAAGAGCCTGGATAGCTCAGTCGGTAGAGCATCAGACTTTTAATCTGAGGGTCCAGGGTTCAAGTCCCTGTTTGGGCGCTCCCATGATTTTTAGATCACCAATGTTAACAGGGGCTACCTGCAATTCTGTCGGCACTTAAGCGTTTGTTGCAGGTTAAGCCATTCTTCTCCACTGAAAAGTGACAATTCAAAGCAAGGGGAAAAGGCATGGTCTAAGCTTAAAAAATGTTCTGGTTCACCAAATACATTTTAAATTTAAGGCAAGAGTAGCTGAATGGAAAACATATGTTACTTAGAGAACATTTGTAGAAAATATTTCCAGTTTGGCTAATTTGACCGCAAGTTTGAAATTCACCTTGAATTCTTACTTTAGTGTTGAAGTCCATTTTCAACGTCGCCAACTTCCTTGTGGCAAATAGAAGGGTTCCGGGTCTACCGTTTGAGTCATGCGCGCTTAGATTTTCTCTCAGCACCCACATTCCAAACGCCTCACTTGCCACACCTACCTTTATTTTTCCCATTGTCAAACATTCCTGTCTGCTCAAGCACTGGGATCTACTTGTTCCAGACAGATTCAGTGTCTTTCTGATCTAGAAACGTGCTTTGAGAAAATGCAAAGTCAATTGTCTCCTTGAAATGGATGTGAAGTCAGCATCATACGCAAAGAGGAAGGAGACCTCCCGGATACCTTGAAACAGCTTGTCAGCACTCAAGCAAGGGGTGAAGGTGTTGAAACTGACAATGATTTGCAGCAATTTGTGTGTAAGCCAGGAGAAGAGATTCAATTTACAAGCAGGTGAGCAGTGCAGCGCACAGTAGTTTTCTGGTTGACAGGCAGTGCTAAGTTTTCAATCAGCCGAAAGTAGCTTTTCAATTGGACCATGTTACCAGGCACGCACGGAGCGCCAGCAGAGCGACGCTCCAAGAGCCCGGATAGCTCAGTCGGTAGAGCATCAGACTTTTAATCTGAGGGTCCAGGGTTCAAGTCCCTGTTCGGGCGCTCCCATGATTCTTAGATCACCAATGTTAACAGGGGCTACCTGCAATTCTGTCGGCACTTAAGCGTTTGTTGCAGGTTAAGCCATTCTTCTCCACTGAAAAGTGACAATTCAAAGCAAGGGGAAAAGACATGGTCTAAGCTTAAAAAATTTTCTTGTTCACCAAATACATTTTAAATTTAAGGCAAGAGTAGCTGAAAGGAAAACATTTGTAGAAAATATTTCCAGTTTGGCTAATTTGACCACAAGTTTGAAATTCACCTTGAATTCTTACTTTAGTGTTGAAGTCCATTTTCAACGTCGCCAACTTCCTTGTGGCAAATAGAAGGGTTCCGGGTCTACCGTTTGAGTCATGCGCGCTTAGATTTTCTCTCAGCACCCACATTCCAAACGCCTCACTTGCCACACCTACCTTTATTTTTCCCATTGTCAAACATTCCTGTCTGCTCAAGCACTGGGATCTACTTGTTCCAGACAGATTCAGTGTCTTTCTGATCTAGAAACGTGCTTTGAGAAAATGCAAAGTCAATTGTCTCCTTGAAATGGATGTGAAGTCAGCATCATACGCAAAGAGGAAGGAGACCTCCCGGATACCTTGAAACAGCTTGTCAGCACTCAAGCAAGGGGTGAAGGTGTTGAAACTGACAATGATTTGCAGCAATTTGTGTGTAAGCCAGGAGAAGAGATTCAATTTACAAGCAGGTGAGCAGTGCAGCGCACAGTAGTTTTCTGGTTGACAGGCAGTGCTACGTTTTCAATCAGCCGAAAGTAGCTTTTCAATTGGACCATGTTACCAGGCACGCACGGAGCGCCAGCAGAGCGACGCTCCAAGAGCCCGGATAGCTCAGTCGGTAGAGCATCAGACTTTTAATCTGAGGGTCCAGGGTTCAAGTCCCTGTTCGGGCGCTCCCATGATTTTTAGATCACCAATGTTAAGAGGGGCTACCTGCAATTCTGTCGGCACTTAAGCGTTTGGTGCAGGTTAAGCCATTCTTCTCCACTGAAAAGTGACAATTCAAAGCAAGGGGAAAAGACATGGTCTAAGCTTAAAAAATGTTCTGGTTCACCAAATACATTTTAAATTTAAGGCAACAGTAGCTGAATGGAAAACATAGGTTATTTAGAGAACATTTGTAGAAAATATTTCCAGTTTGGCTAATTTGACCGCAAGTATGAAATTCAACTTGAATTCTTACTTTAGTGTTGAAGTCCATTTTCAACGTCGCCAACTTCCTTGTGGCAAATAGAAGGGCTTCGAGTCTACCGTTTGAGTCATGCGCGCTTAGATTTTCTCTCAGCACCCACATTCCAAACGCCTCACTTGCCACACCTACCTTTATTTTTCCCACTGTCAAACATTCCTGTCTGCTCAAGCACTGGGATCTACTTGTTCCAGACAGATTCAGTGTCTTTCTGATCTAGAAACGTGCTTTGAGAAAATGCAAAGTCAATTGTCTCCTTGAAATGGATGTGAAGTCAGCATCATCCGCAAAGAGGAAGGAGACCTCCCGGATACCTTGAAACAGCTTGTCAGCACTCAAGCAAGGGGTGAAGGTGTTGAAACTGACAATGATTTGCAGCAATTTGTGTGTAAGCCAGGAGAAGAGATTAAATTTACAAGCAGGTGAGCAGTGCAGCGCACAGTAGTTTTCTGGTTGACAGGCAGTGCTACGTTTTCAATCAGCCGAAAGTAGCTTTTCAATTGGACCATGTTACCAGGCACGCACGGAGCGCCAGCAGAGAGACGCTCCAAGAGCCCGGTTAGCTCAGTCGGTAGAGCATCAGACTTTTAATCTGAGGGTCCAGGGTTCAAGTCCCTGTTCGGGCGCTCCCATGATTTTTAGATCACCAATGTTAAGAGAGGCTACCTGCAATTCTGTTGGCACTTAAGCGTTTGTTGCAGGTTAAGCCATTCTTCTCCACTGAAAAGTGACAATTCAAAGCAAGGGGAAAAGACATGGTCTAAGCTTAAAAAATGTTCTGGTTCACCAAATACATTTTAAATTTAAGGCAAGAGTAGCTGAATGGAAAACATATGTTACTTAGAGAACATTTGTAGAAAATATTTCCAGTTTGGCTAATTTGACCGCAAGTTTGAAATTCAACTTGAATTCTTACTTTAGTGTTGAAGTCCATTTTCAACGTCGCCAACTTCCTTGTGGCAAATCGAAGGGTTTCGCGTCTACCGTTTGAGTCATGCGCGCTTAGATTTTCTCTCAGCACCCACATTCCAACCGCCTCACTTGCCACACCTACCTTTATTTTTCCCACTGTCAAACATTCCTGTCTGCTCAAGCACTGTGATCTACTTGTTCCAGACAGATTCAGTGTCTTTCTGATCTAGAAACGTGCTTTGAGAAAATGCAAAGTCAATTGTCTCCTTGAAATGGATGTGAAGTCAGCATCATACGCAAAGAGGAAGGAGACCTCCCGGATACCTTGAAACAGCTTGTCAGCACTCAAGCAAGGGGTGAAGGTGTTGAAACTGACAATGATTTGCAGCAATTTGTGTGTAAGCCAGGAGAAGAGATTCAATTTACAAGCAGGTGAGCAGTGCAGCGCACATTACTTTTCTGGTTGACAGGCAGTGCTACGTTTTCAATCAGCCGAAAGTAGCTTTTCAATAGGACCATGTTACCAGGCACGCACGGAGCGCCAGCAGAGCGACGCTCCAAGAGCCTGGATAGCTCAGTCGGTAGAGCATCAGACTTTTAATCTGAGGGTCCAGGGTTCAAGTCCCTGTTTGGGCGCTCCCATGATTTTTAGATCACCAATGTTAACAGGGGCTACCTGCAATTCTGTCGGCACTTAAGCGTTTGTTGCAGGTTAAGCCATTCTTCTCCACTGAAAAGTGACAATTCAAAGCAAGGGGAAAAGACATGGTCTAAGCTTAAAAAATGTTCTGGTTCACCAAATACATTTTAAATTTAAGGCAAGAGTAGCTGAATGGAAAACATATGTTACTTAGAGAACATTTGTAGAAAATATTTCCAGTTTGGCTAATTTGACCGCAAGTTTGAAATTCACCTTGAATTCTTACTTTAGTGTTGAAGTCCATTTTCAACGTCGCCAACTTCCTTGTGGCAAATAGAAGGGTTCCGGGTCTACCGTTTGAGTCATGCGCGCTTAGATTTTCTCTCAGCACCCACATTCCAAACGCCTCACTTGCCACACCTACCTTTATTTTTCCCACTGTCAAACATTCCTGTCTGCTCAAGCACTGGGATCTACTTGTTCCAGACAGATTCAGTGTCTTTCTGATCTAGAAACGTGCTTTGAGAAAATGCAAAGTCAATTGTCTCCTTGAAATGGATGTGAAGTCAGCATCATACGCAAAGAGGAAGGAGACCTCCCGGATACCTTGAAACAGCTTGTCAGCACTCAAGCAAGGGGTGAAGGTGTTGAAACTGACAATGATTTGCAGCAATTTGTGTGTAAGCCAGGAGAAGAGATTCAATTTACAAGCAGGTGAGCAGTGCAGCGCACAGTAGTTTTCTGGTTGACAGGCAGTGCTACGTTTTCAATCAGCCGAAAGTAGCTTTTCAATTGGACCATGTTACCAGGCACGCACGGAGCGCCAGCAGAGCGACGCTCCAAGAGACCGGATAGCTCAGTCGGTAGAGCATCAGACTTTTAATCTGAGGGTCCAGGGTTCAAGTCCCTGTTCGGGCGCTCCCATGATTTTTAGATCACCAATGTTAACAGGGGCTACCTGCAATTCTGTCGGCACTTAAGCGTTTGTTGCAGGTTAAGCCATTCTTCTCCACTGAAAAGTGACAATTCAAAGCAAGGGGAAAAGACATGGTCTAAGCTTAAAAAAATTTCTGGTTCACCAAATACATTTTAAATTTAAGGCAAGAGTAGCTGAATGGAAAACATATGTTACTTAGAGAACATTTGTAGAAAATATTTCCAGTTTGGCTAATTTGACCGCAAGTTTGAAATTCACCTTGAATTCTTACTTTAGTGTTGAAGTCCATTTTCAACGTCGCCAACTTCCTTGTGGCAAATAGAAGGGTTCCGGGTCTACCGTTTGAGTCATGCGCGCTTAGATTTTCTCTCAGCACCCACATTCCAAACGCCTCACTTGCCACACCTACCTTTATTTTTCCCACTGTCAAACATTCCTGTCTGCTCAAGCACTGGGATCTACTTGTTCCAGACAGATTCAGTGTCTTTCTGATCTAGAAACGTGCTTTGAGAAAATGCAAAGTCAATTGTCTCCTTGAAATGGATGTGAAGTCAGCATCATACGCAAAGAGGAAGGAGACCTCCCGGATACCTTGAAACAGCTTGTCAGCACTCAAGCAAGGGGTGAAGGTGTTGAAACTGACAATGATTTGCAGCAATTTGTGTGTAAGCCAGGAGAAGAGATTCAATTTACAAGCAGGTGAGCAGTGCAGCGCACAGTAGTTTTCTGGTTGACAGGCAGTGCTACGTTTTCAATCAGCCGAAAGTAGCTTTTCAATTGGACCATGTTACCAGGCACGCACGGAGCGCCAGCAGAGTGACGCTCCAAGAGCCCGGATAGCTCAGTCGGTAGAGCATCAGACTTTTAATCTGAGGGTCCAGGGTTCAAGTCCCTGTTCAGGCGCTCCCATGGTTTTTAGATCACCAATGTTAAGAGAGGCTACCTTCAATTCTGTCGGCACTTAAGCGTTTGTTGCAGGTTAAGCCATTCTTCTCCACTGAAAAGTGACAATTCAAAGCAAGGGGAAAAGACATGGTCTAAGCTTAAAAAATGTTCTTGTTCACCAAATACATTTTAAATTTAAGGCAACAGTAGCTGAATGGAAAACATATGTTACTTAGAGAACATTTGTAGAAAATATTTCCAGTTTGGCTAATTTGACCGCAAGTTTGAAATTCAACTTGAATTCTTACTTTAGTGTTGAAGTCCATTTTCAACGTCGCCAACTTCCTTGTGGCAAATAGAAGGGTTTCGGGTCTACCGTTTGAGTCATGCGCGCTTAGATTTTCTCTCAGCACCCACATTCCAACCGCCTCACTTGCCACACCTACCTTTATTTTTCCCACTGTCAAACATTCCTGTCTGCTCAAGCACTGGGATCTACTTGTTCCAGACAGATTCAGTGTCTTTCTGATCTAGAAACGTGCTTTGAGAAAATGCAAAGTCAATTGTCTCCTTGAAATGGATGTGAAGTCAGCATCATACGCAAAGAGGAAGGAGACCTCCCGGATACATTGAAACAGCTTGTCAGCACTCAAGCAAGGGGTGAAGGTGTTGAAACTGACAATGATTTGCAGCAATTTGTGTGTAAGCCAGGAGAAGAGATTCAATTTACAAGCAGGTGAGCAGTGCAGCGCACATTACTTTTCTGGTTGACAGGCAGTGCTACGTTTTCAATCAGCCGAAAGTAGCTTTTCAATAGGACCATGTTACCAGGCACGCACGGAGCGCCAGCAGAGCGACGCTCCAAGAGCCTGGATAGCTCAGTCGGTAGAGCATCAGACTTTTAATCTGAGGGTCCAGGGTTCAAGTCCCTGTTCGGGCGCTCCCATGATTCTTAGATCACCAATGTTAACAGGGGCTACCTGCAATTCTGTCGGCACTTAAGCGTTTGTTGCAGGTTAAGCCATTCTTCTCCACTGAAAAGTGACAATTCAAAGCAAGGGGAAAAGACATGGTCTAAGCTTAAAAAATTTTCTGGTTCACCAAATACATTTTAAATTTAAGGCAAGAGTAGCTGAATGGAAAACATATGTTACTTAGAGAACATTTGTAGAAAATATTTCCAGTTTGGCTAATTTGACCGCAAGTTTGAAATTCACCTTGAATTCTTACTTTAGTGTTGAAGTCCATTTTCAACGTCGCCAACTTCCTTGTGGCAAATAGAAGGGTTCCGGGTCTACCGTTTGAGTCATGCGCGCTTAGATTTTCTCTCAGCACCCACATTCCAAACGCCTCACTTGCCACACCTACCTTTATTTTTCCCACTGTCAAACATTCCTGTCTGCTCAAGCACTGGGATCTACTTGTTCCAGACAGATTCAGTGTCTTTCTGATCTAGAAACGTGCTTTGAGAAAATGCAAAGTCAATTGTCTCCTTGAAATGGATGTGAAGTCAGCATCATACGCAAAGAGGAAGGAGACCTCCCGGATACCTTGAAACAGCTTGTCAGCACTCAAGCAAGGGGTGAAGGTGTTGAAACTGACAATGATTTGCAGCAATTTGTGTGTAAGCCAGGAGAAGAGATTCAATTTACAAGCAGGTGAGCAGTGCAGCGCACAGTAGTTTTCTGGTTGACAGGCAGTGCTACGTTTTCAATCAGCCGAAAGTAGCTTTTCAATTGGACCATGTTACCAGGCACGCACGGAGCGCCAGCAGAGCGACGCTCCAAGAGACCGGATAGCTCAGTCGGTAGAGCATCAGACTTTTAATCTGAGGGTCCAGGGTTCAAGTCCCTGTTCGGGCGCTCCCATGATTTTTAGATCACCAATGTTAACAGGGGCTACCTGCAATTCTGTCGGCACTTAAGCGTTTGTTGCAGGTTAAGCCATTCTTCTCCACTGAAAAGTGACAATTCAAAGCAAGGGGAAAAGACATGGTCTAAGCTTAAAAAAATTTCTGGTTCACCAAATACATTTTAAATTTAAGGCAAGAGTAGCTGAATGGAAAACATATGTTACTTAGAGAACATTTGTAGAAAATATTTCCAGTTTGGCTAATTTGACCGCAAGTTTGAAATTCACCTTGAATTCTTACTTTAGTGTTGAAGTCCATTTTCAACGTCGCCAACTTCCTTGTGGCAAATAGAAGGGTTCCGGGTCTACTGTTTGAGTCATGCGCGCTTTGATTTTCTCTCAGCACCCACATTCCAAACGCCTCACTTGCCACACTTACCTTTATTTTTCCCACTGCCAAACATTCCTGTCTGCTCAAGCACTGGGATCTACTTGTTCCAGACAGATTCAGTGTCTTTCTGATCTAGAAACGTGCTTTGAGAAAATGCAAAGTCAATTGTCTCCTTGAAATGGATGTGAAGTCAGCATCATACGCAAAGAGGAAGGAGACCTCCCGGATACCTTGAAACAGCTTGTCAGCACTCAAGCAAGGGGTGAAGGTGTTGAAACTGACAATGATTTGCAGCAATTTGTGTGTAAGCCAGGAGAAGAGATTCAATTTACAAGCAGGTGAGCAGTGCAGCGCACAGTAGTTTTCTGGTTGACAGGCAGTGCTACGTTTTCAATCAGCCGAAAGTAGCTTTTCAATTGGACCATGTTACCAGGCACGCACGGAGCGCCAGCAGAGCGACGCTCCAAGAGCCCGGATAGCTCAGTCGGTAGAGCATCAGACTTTTAATCTGAGGGTCCAGGGTTCAAGTCCCTGTTCGGGCGCTCCCATGGTTTTTAGATCACCAATGTTAAGAGAGGCTACCTTCAATTCTGTCGGCACTTAAGCGTTTGTTGCAGGTTAAGCCATTCTTCTCCACTGAAAAGTGACAATTCAAAGCAAGGGGAAAAGACATGGTCTAAGCTTAAAAAATGTTCTGGTTCACCAAATACATTTTAAATTTAAGGCAAGAGTAGCTGAATGGAAAACATATGTTACTTAGAGAACATTTGTAGAAAATATTTCCAGTTTGGCTAATTTGACCGCAAGTTTGAAATTCAACTTGAATTCTTACTTTAGTGTTGAAGTCCATTTTCAACGTCGCCAACTTCCTTGTGGCAAATAGAAGGGTTTCGGGTCTACCGTTTGAGTCATGCGCGCTTAGATTTTCTCTCAGCACCCACATTCCAAACGCCTCACTTGCCACACCTACCTTTATTTTTCCCACTGTCAAACATTCCTGTCTGCTCAAGCACTGGGATCTACTTGTTCCAGACAGATTCAGTGTCTTTCTGATCTAGAAACGTGCTTTGAGAAAATGCAAAGTCAATTGTCTCCTTGAAATGGATGTGAAGTCAGCATCATACACAAAGAGGAAGAAGACCTCCCGGATACCTTGAAACAGCTTGTCAGCACTCAAGCAAGGGGTGAAGGTGTTGAAACTGACAATGATTTGCAGCAATTTGTGTGTAAGCCAGGAGAAGAGATTCAATTTACAAGCAGGTGAGCAGTGCAGCGCACAGTAGTTTTCTGGTTGACAGGCAGTGCTACGTTTTCAATCAGCCGAAAGTAGCTTTTCAATTGGACCATGTTACCAGGCACGCACGGAGCGCCAGCAGAGCGACGCTCCAAGAGCTCGGTAGCTCAGTCGGTAGAGCATCAGACTTTTAATCTGATGGTCCAGGGTTCAAGTCCCTGTTCGGGCGCTCCCATGGTTTTTAGATCACCAATGTTAAGAGAGGCTACCTGCAATTCTGTCGGCACTTAAGCGTTTGTTGCAGGTTAAGCCATTCTTCTCCACTGAAAAGTGACAATTCAAAGCAAGGGGAAAAGACATGGTCTAAGCTTAAAAAATGTTCTGGTTCACCAAATACATTTTAAATTTAAGGCAAGAGTAGCTGAATGGAAAACATACGTTACTTAGAGAACATTTGTAGAAAATATTTCCAGTTTGGCTAATTTGACCGCAAGTTTGAAATTCAACTTGAATTCTTACTTTAGTGTTGAAGTCCATTTTCAACGTCGCCAACTTCCTTGTGGCAAATAGAAGGGTTTCGGGTCTACTGTTTGAGTCATGCGCGCTTAGATTTTCTCTCAGCACCCACATTCCAAACGCCTCACTTGCCACACTTACCTTTATTTTTCCCACTGCCAAACATTCCTGTCTGCTCAAGCACTGGGATCTACTTGTTCCAGACAGATTCAGTGTCTTTCTGATCTAGAAACGTGCTTTGAGAAAATGCAAAGTCAATTGTCTCCTTGAAATGGATGTGAAGTCAGCATCATACGCAAAGAGGAAGGAGACCTCCCGGATACCTTGAAACAGCTTGTCAGCACTCAAGCAAGGGGTGAAGGTGTTGAAACTGACAATGATTTGCAGCAATTTGTGTGTAAGCCAGGAGAAGAGATTCAATTTACAAGCAGGTGAGCAGTGCAGCGCACAGTAGTTTTCTGGTTGACAGGCAGTGCTACGTTTTCAATCAGCCGAAAGTAGCTTTTCAATTGGACCATGTTACCAGGCACGCACGGAGCGCCAGCAGAGCGCCAGCAGAGCGACGCTCCAAGAGCCCGGATAGCTCAGTCGGTAGAGCATCAGACTTTTAATCTGAGGGTCCAGGGTTCAAGTCCCTGTTCGGGCGCTCCCATGGTTTTTAGATCACCAATGTTAAGAGAGGCTACCTTCAATTCTGTCGGCACTTAAGCGTTTGTTGCAGGTTAAGCCATTCTTCTCCACTGAAAAGTGACAATTCAAAGCAAGGGGAAAAGACATGGTCTAAGCTTAAAAAATGTTCTGGTTCACCAAATACATTTTAAATTTAAGGCAAGAGTAGCTGAATGGAAAACATATGTTACTTAGAGAACATTTGTAGAAAATATTTCCAGTTTGGCTAATTTGACCGCAAGTTTGAAATTCAACTTGAATTCTTACTTTAGTGTTGAAGTCCATTTTCAACGTCGCCAACTTCCTTGTGGCAAATAGAAGGGTTTCGGGTCTACCGTTTGAGTCATGCTCGCTTAGATTTTCTCTCAGCACCCACATTCCAAACGCCTCACTTGCCACACCTACCTTTATTTTTCCCACTGTCAAACATTCCTGTCTGCTCAAGCACTGGGATCTACTTGTTCCAGACAGATTCAGTGTCTTTCTGATCTAGAAACGTGCTTTGAGAAAATGCAAAGTCAATTGTCTCCTTGAAATGGATGTGAAGTCAGCATCATACGCAAAGAGGAAGGAGACCTCCCGGATACCTTGAAACAGCTTGTCAGCACTCAAGCAAGGGGTGAAGGTGTTGAAACTGACAATGATTTGCAGCAATTTGTGTGTAAGCCAGGAGAAGAGATTCAATTTACAAGCAGGTGAGCAGTGCAGCGCACAGTAGTTTTCTGGTTGACAGGCAGTGCTACGTTTTCAATCAGCCGAAAGTAGCTTTTCAATTGGACCATGTTACCAGGCACGCACGGAGAGCCAGCAGAGCGACGTTCCAAGAGCTCGGTAGCTCAGTCGGTAGAGCATCAGACTTTTAATCTGAGGGTCCAGGGGTCAAGTCCCTGTTCGGGTGCTCCCATGATTTTTATATCACCAATGTTAAGAGGGGCTACCTGCAATTCTGTCGGCACTTAAGCGTTTGTTGCAGGTTAAGCCATTCTTCTCCACTGAAAAGTGACAATTCAAAGCAAGGGGAAAAGACATGGTCTAAGCTTAAAAAATGTTCTGGTTCACCAAATACATTTTAAATTTAAGGCAAGAGTAGCTGAATGGAAAACATTTGTAGAAAATATTTCCAGTTTGGCTAATTTGACCACAAGTTTGAAATTCACCTTGAATTCTTACTTTAGTGTTGAAGTCCATTTTCAACGTCGCCAACTTCCTTGTGGCAAATAGAAGGGTTCCGGGTCTACCGTTTGAGTCATGCGCGCTTAGATTTTCTCTCAGCACCCACATTCCAAACGCCTCACTTGCCACACCTACCTTTATTTTTCCCATTGTCAAACATTCCTGTCTGCTCAAGCACTGGGATCTACTTGTTCCAGACAGATTCAGTGTCTTTCTGATCTAGAAACGTGCTTTGAGAAAATGCAAAGTCAATTGTCTCCTTGAAATGGATGTGAAGTCAGCATCATACGCAAAGAGGAAGGAGACCTCCCGGATACCTTGAAACAGCTTGTCAGCACTCAAGCAAGGGGTGAAGGTGTTGAAACTGACAATGATTTGCAGCAATTTGTGTGTAAGCCAGGAGAAGAGATTCAATTTACAAGCAGGTGAGCAGTGCAGCGCACAGTAGTTTTCTGGTTGACAGGCAGTGCTACGTTTTCAATCAGCCGAAAGTAGCTTTTCAATTGGACCATGTTACCAGGCACGCACGGAGCGCCAGCAGAGCGACGCTCCAAGAGCCCGGATAGCTCAGTCGGTAGAGCATCAGACTTTTAATCTGAGGGTCCAGGGTTCAAGTCCCTGTTCGGGCGCTCCCATGGTTTTTAGATCACCAATGTTAAGAGAGGCTACCTGCAATTCTGTCGGCACTTAAGCGTTTGTTGCAGGTTAAGCCATTCTTCTCCACTGAAAAGTGACAATTCAAAGCAAGGGGAAAAGACATGGTCTAAGCTTAAAAAATGTTCTGGTTCACCAAATACATTTTAAATTTAAGGCAAGAGTAGCTGAATGGAAAACATACGTTACTTAGAGAACATTTGTAGAAAATATTTCCAGTTTGGCTAATTTGACCGCAAGTTTGAAATTCAACTTGAATTCTTACTTTAGTGTTGAAGTCCATTTTCAACGTCGCCAACTTCCTTGTGGCAAATAGAAGGGTTTCGGGTCTACCGTTTGAGTCATGCGCGCTTAGATTTTCTCTCAGCACCCACATTCCAAACGCCTCACTTGCCACACCTACCTTTATTTTTCCCACTGTCAAACATTCCTGTCTGCTCAAGCACTGGGATCTACTTGTTCCAGACAGATTCAGTGTCTTTCTGATCTAGAAACGTGCTTTGAGAAAATGCAAAGTCAATTGTCTCCTTGAAATGGATGTGAAGTCAGCATCATACGCAAAGAGGAAGAAGACCTCCCGGATACCTTGAAACAGCTTGTCAGCACTCAAGCAAGGGGTGAAGGTGTTGAAACTGACAATGATTTGCAGCAATTTGTGTGTAAGCCAGGAGAAGAGATTCAATTTACAAGCAGGTGAGCAGTGCAGCGCACAGTAGTTTTCTGGTTGACAGGCAGTGCTACGTTTTCAATCAGCCGAAAGTAGCTTTTCAATTGGACCATGTTACCAGGCACGCACGGAGCGCCAGCAGAGCGACGCTCCAAGAGCTCGGTAGCTCAGTCGGTAGAGCATCAGACTTTTAATCTGATGGTCCAGGGTTCAAGTCCCTGTTCGGGCGCTCCCATGGTTTTTAGATCACCAATGTTAAGAGAGGCTACCTGCAATTCTGTCGGCACTTAAGCGTTTGTTGCAGGTTAAGCCATTCTTCTCCACTGAAAAGTGACAATTCAAAGCAAGGGGAAAAGACATGGTCTAAGCTTAAAAAATGTTCTGGTTCACCAAATACATTTTAAATTTAAGGCAAGAGTAGCTGAATGGAAAACATACGTTACTTAGAGAACATTTGTAGAAAATATTTCCAGTTTGGCTAATTTGACCGCAAGTTTGAAATTCAACTTGAATTCTTACTTTAGTGTTGAAGTCCATTTTCAACGTCGCCAACTTCCTTGTGGCAAATAGAAGGGTTTCGGGTCTACTGTTTGAGTCATGCGCGCTTAGATTTTCTCTCAGCACCCACATTCCAAACGCCTCACTTGCCACACTTACCTTTATTTTTCCCACTGCCAAACATTCCTGTCTGCTCAAGCACTGGGATCTACTTGTTCCAGACAGATTCAGTGTCTTTTTGATCTAGAAACGTGCTTTGAGAAAATGCAAAGTCAATTGTCTCCTTGAAATGGATGTGAAGTCAGCATCATACGCAAAGAGGAAGGAGACCTCCCGGATACCTTGAAACAGCTTGTCAGCACTCAAGCAAGGGGTGAAGGTGTTGAAACTGACAATGATTTGCAGCAATTTGTGTGTAAGCCAGGAGAAGAGATTCAATTTACAAGCAGGTGAGCAGTGCAGCGCACAGTAGTTTTCTGGTTGACAGGCAGTGCTACGTTTTCAATCAGCCGAAAGTAGCTTTTCAATTGGACCATGTTACCAGGCACGCACGGAGCGCCAGCAGAGCGACGCTCCAAGAGCCCGGATAGCTCAGTCGGTAGAGCATCAGACTTTTAATCTGAGGGTCCAGGGTTCAAGTCCCTGTTCGGGCGCTCCCATGGTTTTTAGATCACCAATGTTAAGAGAGGCTACCTTCAATTCTGTCGGCACTTAAGCGTTTGTTGCAGGTTAAGCCATTCTTCTCCACTGAAAAGTGACAATTCAAAGCAAGGGGAAAAGACATGGTCTAAGCTTAAAAAATGTTCTGGTTCACCAAATACATTTTAAATTTAAGGCAAGAGTAGCTGAATGGAAAACATATGTTACTTAGAGAACATTTGTAGAAAATATTTCCAGTTTGGCTAATTTGACCGCAAGTTTGAAATTCAACTTGAATTCTTACTTTAGTGTTGAAGTCCATTTTCAACGTCGCCAACTTCCTTGTGGCAAATAGAAGGGTTTCGGGTCTACCGTTTGAGTCATGCTCGCTTAGATTTTCTCTCAGCACCCACATTCCAAACGCCTCACTTGCCACACCTACCTTTATTTTTCCCACTGTCAAACATTCCTGTCTGCTCAAGCACTGGGATCTACTTGTTCCAGACAGATTCAGTGTCTTTCTGATCTAGAAACGTGCTTTGAGAAAATGCAAAGTCAATTGTCTCCTTGAAATGGATGTGAAGTCAGCATCATACGCAAAGAGGAAGGAGACCTCCCGGATACCTTGAAACAGCTTGTCAGCACTCAAGCAAGGGGTGAAGGTGTTGAAACTGACAATGATTTGCAGCAATTTGTGTGTAAGCCAGGAGAAGAGATTCAATTTACAAGCAGGTGAGCAGTGCAGCGCACAGTAGTTTTCTGGTTGACAGGCAGTGCTACGTTTTCAATCAGCCGAAAGTAGCTTTTCAATTGGACCATGTTACCAGGCACGCACGGAGAGCCAGCAGAGCGACGCTCCAAGAGCTCGGTAGCTCAGTCGGTAGAGCATCAGACTTTTAATCTGAGGGTCCAGGGTTCAAGTCCCTGTTCGGGTGCTCCCATGATTTTTATATCACCAATGTTAAGAGGGGCTACCTGCAATTCTGTCGGCACTTAAGCGTTTGTTGCAGGTTAAGCCATTCTTCTCCACTGAAAAGTGACAATTCAAAGCAAGGGGAAAAGACATGGTCTAAGCTTAAAAAATGTTCTGGTTCACCAAATACATTTTAAATTTAAGGCAAGAGTAGCTGAATGGAAAACATTTGTAGAAAATATTTCCAGTTTGGCTAATTTGACCACAAGTTTGAAATTCACCTTGAATTCTTACTTTAGTGTTGAAGTCCATTTTCAACGTCGCCAACTTCCTTGTGGCAAATAGAAGGGTTCCGGGTCTACCGTTTGAGTCATGCGCGCTTAGATTTTCTCTCAGCACCCACATTCCAAACGCCTCACTTGCCACACCTACCTTTATTTTTCCCATTGTCAAACATTCCTGTCTGCTCAAGCACTGGGATCTACTTGTTCCAGACAGATTCAGTGTCTTTCTGATCTAGAAACGTGCTTTGAGAAAATGCAAAGTCAATTGTCTCCTTGAAATGGATGTGAAGTCAGCATCATACGCAAAGAGGAAGGAGACCTCCCGGATACCTTGAAACAGCTTGTCAGCACTCAAGCAAGGGGTGAAGGTGTTGAAACTGACAATGATTTGCAGCAATTTGTGTGTAAGCCAGGAGAAGAGATTCAATTTACAAGCAGGTGAGCAGTGCAGCGCACAGTAGTTTTCTGGTTGACAGGCAGTGCTACGTTTTCAATCAGCCGAAAGTAGCTTTTCAATTGGACCATGTTACCAGGCACGCACGGAGCGCCAGCAGAGCGACGCTCCAAGAGCCCGGATAGCTCAGTCGGTAGAGCATCAGACTTTTAATCTGAGGGTCCAGGGTTCAAGTCCCTGTTCGGGCGCTCCCATGGTTTTTAGATCACCAATGTTAAGAGAGGCTACCTTCAATTCTGTCGGCACTTAAGCGTTTGTTGCAGGTTAAGCCATTCTTCTCCACTGAAAAGTGACAATTCAAAGCAAGGGGAAAAGACATGGTCTAAGCTTAAAAAATGTTCTGGTTCACCAAATACATTTTAAATTTAAGGCAAGAGTAGCTGAATGGAAAACATATGTTACTTAGAGAACATTTGTAGAAAATATTTCCAGTTTGGCTAATTTGACCGCAAGTTTGAAATTCAACTTGAATTCTTACTTTAGTGTTGAAGTCCATTTTCAACGTCGCCAACTTCCTTGTGGCAAATAGAAGGGTTTCGGGTCTACCGTTTGAGTCATGCGCGCTTAGATTTTCTCTCAGCACCCACATTCCAAACGCCTCACTTGCCACACCTACCTTTATTTTTCCCACTGTCAAACATTCCTGTCTGCTCAAGCACTGGGATCTACTTGTTCCAGACAGATTCAGTGTCTTTCTGATCTAGAAACGTGCTTTGAGAAAATGCAAAGTCAATTGTCTCCTTGAAATGGATGTGAAGTCAGCATCATACGCAAAGAGGAAGGAGACCTCCCGGATACCTTGAAACAGCTTGTCAGCACTCAAGCAAGGGGTGAAGGTGTTGAAACTGACAATGATTTGCAGCAATTTGTGTGTAAGCCAGGAGAAGAGATTCAATTTACAAGCAGGTGAGCAGTGCAGCGCACAGTAGTTTTCTGGTTGACAGGCAGTGCTACGTTTTCAATCAGCCGAAAGTAGCTTTTCAATTGGACCATGTTACCAGGCACGCACGGAGCGCCAGCAGAGCGACGCTCCAAGAGCTCGGTAGCTCAGTCGGTAGAGCATCAGACTTTTAATCTGAGGGTCCAGGGTTCAAGTCCCTGTTCGGGTGCTCCCATGATTTTTATATCACCAATGTTAAGAGGGGCTACCTGCAATTCTGTCGGCACTTAAGCGTTTGTTGCAGGTTAAGCCATTCTTCTCCACTGAAAAGTGACAATTCAAAGCAAGGGGAAAAGACATGGTCTAAGCTTAAAAAATGTTCTGGTTCACCAAATACATTTTAAATTTAAGGCAAGAGCAGCTGAATGGAAAACATATGTTACTTAGAGAACATTTGTAGAAAATATTTCCAGTTTGGCTAATTTGACCGCAAGTTTGAAATTCAACTTGAATTCTTACTTTAGTGTTGAAGTCCATTTTCAACGTCGCCAACTTCCTTGTGGCAAATAGAAGGGTTTCGGGTCTACCGTTTGAGTCATGCGCGCTTAGATTTTCTCTCAGCACCCACATTCCAAACGCCTCACTTGCCACACCTACCTTTATTTTTCCCACTGTCAAACATTCCTGTCTGCTCAAGCACTGGGATCTACTTGTTCCAGACAGATTCAGTGTCTTTCTGATCTAGAAACGTGCTTTGAGAAAATGCAAAGTCAATTGTCTCCTTGAAATGGATGTGAAGTCAGCATCATACGCAAAGAGGAAGGAGACCTCCCGGATACCTTGAAACAGCTTGTCAGCACTCAAGCAAGGGGTGAAGGTGTTGAAACTGACAATGATTTGCAGCAATTTGTGTGTAAGCCAGGAGAAGAGATTCAATTTACAAGCAGGTGAGCAGTGCAGCGCACAGTAGTTTTCTGGTTGACAGGCAGTGCTACGTTTTCAATCAGCCGAAAGTAGCTTTTCAATTGGACCATGTTACCAGGCACGCACGGAGCGCCAGCAGAGCGACGCTCCAAGAGCTCGGTAGCTCAGTCGGTAGAGCATCAGACTTTTAATCTGAGGGTCCAGGGTTCAAGTCCCTGTTCGGGTGCTCTCATGATTTTTATATCACCAATGTTAAGAGGGGCTACCTGCAATTCTGTCGGCACTTAAGCGTTTGTTGCAGGTTAAGCCATTCTTCTCCACTGAAAAGTGACAATTCAAAGCAAGGGGAAAAGACATGGTCTAAGCTTAAAAAATGTTCTGGTTCACCAAATACATTTTAAATTTAAGGCAAGAGTAGCTGAATGGAAAACATTTGTAGAAAATATTTCCAGTTTGGCTAATTTGACCACAAGTTTGAAATTCACCTTGAATTCTTACTTTAGTGTTGAAGTCCATTTTCAACGTCGCCAACTTCCTTGTGGCAAATAGAAGGGTTCCGGGTCTACCGTTTGAGTCATGCGCGCTTAGATTTTCTCTCAGCACCCACATTCCAAACGCCTCACTTGCCACACCTACCTTTATTTTTCCCATTGTCAAACATTCCTGTCTGCTCAAGCACTGGGATCTACTTGTTCCAGACAGATTCAGTGTCTTTCTGATCTAGAAACGTGCTTTGAGAAAATGCAAAGTCAATTGTCTCCTTGAAATGGATGTGAAGTCAGCATCATACGCAAAGAGGAAGGAGACCTCCCGGATACCTTGAAACAGCTTGTCAGCACTCAAGCAAGGGGTGAAGGTGTTGAAACTGACAATGATTTGCAGCAATTTGTGTGTAAGCCAGGAGAAGAGATTCAATTTACAAGCAGGTGAGCAGTGCAGCGCACAGTAGTTTTCTGGTTGACAGGCAGTGCTACGTTTTCAATCAGCCGAAAGTAGCTTTTCAATTGGACCATGTTACCAGGCACGCACGGAGCGCCAGCAGAGCGACGCTCCAAGAGCCCGGATAGCTCAGTCGGTAGAGCATCAGACTTTTAATCTGAGGGTCCAGGGTTCAAGTCCCTGTTCGGGCGCTCCCATGATTTTTAGATCACCAATGTTAAGAGGGGCTACCTGCAATTCTGTCGGCACTTAAGCGTTTGGTGCAGGTTAAGCCATTCTTCTCCACTGAAAAGTGACAATTCAAAGCAAGGGGAAAAGACATGGTCTAAGCTTAAAAAATGTTCTGGTTCACCAAATACATTTTAAATTTAAGGCAACAGTAGCTGAATGGAAAACATAGGTTACTTAGAGAACATTTGTAGAAAATATTTCCAGTTTGGCTAATTTGACCGCAAGTATGAAATTCAACTTGAATTCTTACTTTAGTGTTGAAGTCCATCTTCAACGTCGCCAACTTCCTTGTGGCAAATAGAAGGGTTTCGGGTCTACCGTTTGAGTCATGCGCGCTTAGATTTTCTCTCAGCACCCACATTCCAAACGCCTCACTTGCCACACCTACCTTTATTTTTCCCACTGTCAAACATTCCTGTCTGCTCAAGCACTGGGATCTACTTGTTCCAGACAGATTCAGTGTCTTTCTGATCTAGAAACGTGCTTTGAGAAAATGCAAAGTCAATTGTCTCCTTGAAATGGATGTGAAGTCAGCATCATACGCAAAGAGGAAGGAGACCTCCCGGATACCTTGAAACAGCTTGTCAGCACTCAAGCAAGGGGTGAAGGTGTTGAAACTGACAATGATTTGCAGCAATTTGTGTGTAAGCCAGGAGAAGAGATTCAATTTACAAGCAGGTGAGCAGTGCAGCGCACAGTAGTTTTCTGGTTGACAGGCAGTGCTACGTTTTCAATCAGCCGAAAGTAGCTTTTCAATTGGACCATGTTACCAGGCACGCACGGAGCGCCAGCAGAGAGACGCTCCAAGAGCCCGGTTAGCTCAGTCGGTAGAGCATCAGACTTTTAATCTGAGGGTCCAGGGTTCAAGTCCCTGTTCGGGCGCTCCCATGATTTTTAGATCACCAATGTTAAGAGAGGCTACCTGCAATTCTGTTGGCACTTAAGCGTTTGTTGCAGGTTAAGCCATTCTTCTCCACTGAAAAGTGACAATTCAAAGCAAGGGGAAAAGACATGGTCTAAGCTTAAAAAATGTTCTGGTTCACCAAATACATTTTAAATTTAAGGCAAGAGTAGCTGAATGGAAAACATACGTTACTTAGAGAACATTTGTAGAAAATATTTCCAGTTTGGCTAATTTGACCGCAAGTTTGAAATTCAACTTGAATACTTACTTTAGTGTTGAAGTCCATTTTCAACGTCACCAACTTCCTTGTTGCAAATAGAAGGGTTTCGGGTCTACTGTTTGAGTCATGCGCGCTTAGATTTTCTCTCAGCACCCACATTCCAAACGCCTCACTTGCCACACTTACCTTTATTTTTCCCACTGTCAAACATTCCTGTCTGCTCAAGCACTGGGATCTACTTGTTCCAGACAGATTCAGTGTCTTTCTGATCTAGAAACGTGCTTTGAGAAAATGCAAAGTCAATTGTCTCCTTGAAATGGATGTGAAGTCAGCATCATACGCAAAGAGGAAGGAGACCTCCCGGATACCTTGAAACAGCTTGTCAGCACTCAAGCAAGGGGTGAAGGTGTTGAAACTGACAATGATTTGCAGCAATTTGTGTGTAAGCCAGGAGAAGAGATTCAATTTACAAGCAGGTGAGCAGTGCAGCGCACAGTAGTTTTCTGGTTGACAGGCAGTGCTACGTTTTCAATAAGCCGAAAGTAGCTTTTCAATAGGACCATGTTACCAGGCACGCATGGAGCGCCAGCAGAGCGACGCTCCAAGAGCCTGGATAGCTCAGTCGGTAGAGCATCAGACTTTTAATCTGAGGGTCCAGGGTTCAAGTCCCTGTTCGGGCGCTCCCATGATTTTTAGATCACCAATGTTAACAGGGGCTACCTGCAATTCTGTCGGCACTTAAGCATTTGTTGCAGGTTAAGCCATTCTTCTCCACTGAAAAGTGACAATTCAAAGCAAGGGGAAAAGACATGGACTAAGCTTAAAAAATGTTCTGGTTCACCAAATACATTTTAAATTTAAGGCAAGAGTAGCTGAATGGAAAACATATGTTACTTAAAGAACATTTGTAGAAAATATTTCCAGTTTGGCTAATTTGACCGCAAGTTTGAAATTCACCTTGAATTCTTACTTTAGTGTTGAAGTCCATTTTCAACGTCGCCAACTTCCTTGTGGCAAATAGAAGGGTTTCGGGTCTACCGTTTGAGTCATGCGCGCTTAGATTTTCTCTCAGCACCCACATTCCAAACGCCTCACTTGCCACACCTACCTTTATTTTTCCCACTGCCAAACATTCCTGTCTGCTCAAGCACTGGGATCTACTTGTTCCAGACAGATTCAGTGTCTTTCTGATCTAGAAACGTTCTTTGAGAAAATGCAAAGTCAATTGTCTCCTTGAAATGGATGTGAAGTCAGCATCATACGCAAAGAGGAAGGAGACCTCCCGGATACCTTGAAACAGCTTGTCAGCACTCAAGCAAGGGGTGAAGGTGTAGAAACTGACAATGATTTGCAGCAATTTGTGTGTAAGCCAGGAGAAGAGATTCAATTTACAAGCATGTGAGCAGTGCAGCGCACAGTAGTTTTCTGGTTGACAGGCAGTGCTATGTTTTCAATCAGCCGAAAGTAGCTTTTCAATTGGACCATGTTACCAGGCACGCATGGAGCGCCAGCAGAGCGACGCTCCAAGAGCCCGGATAGCTCAGTTGGTAGAGCATCAGACTTTTAATCTGAGGGTCCAGGGTTCAAGTCCCTGTTCGGGCGCTCCCATGGTTTTGAGATCACCAATGTTAAGAGGGGCTACCTGCAATTCTGTCGGCACTTAAGCGTTTGGTGCAGGTTAAGCCATTCTTCTCCACTGAAAAGTGACAATTCAAAGCAAGGGGAAAAGACATGGTCTAAGCTTAAAAAATGTTCTGGTTCACCAAATACATTTTAAATTTAAGGCAACAGTAGCTGAATGGAAAACATAGGTTACTTAGAGAACATTTGTAGAAAATATTTCCAGTTTGGCTAATTTGACCGCAAGTATGAAATTCAACTTGAATTCTTACTTTAGTGTTGAAGTCCATTTTCAACGTCGCCAACTTCCTTGTGGCAAATAGAAGGGTTTCGGGTCTACCGTTTGAGTCATGCGCGCTTAGATTTTCTCTCAGCACCCACATTCCAAACGCCTCACTTGCCACACCTACCTTTATTTTTCCCACTGTCAAACATTCCTGTCTGCTCAAGCACTGGGATCTACTTGTTCCAGACAGATTCAGTGTCTTTCTGATCTAGAAACGTGCTTTGAGAAAATGCAAAGTCAATTGTCTCCTTGAAATGGATGTGAAGTCAGCATCATCCGCAAAGTGGAAGGAGACCTCCCGGATACCTTGAAACAGCTTGTCAGCACTCAAGCAAGGGGTGAAGGTGTTGAAACTGACAATGATTTGCAGCAATTTGTGTGTAAGCCAGGAGAAGAGATTCAATTTACAAGCAGGTGAGCAGTGCAGCGCACAGTAGTTTTCTGGTTGACAGGCAGTGCTACGTTTTCAATCAGCCGAAAGTAGCTTTTCAATTGGACCATGTTACCAGGCACGCACGGAGCACCAGCAGAGCGACGCTCCAAGAGCCCGGATAGCTCAGTCGGTAGAGCATCAGACTTTTAATCTGAGGGTCCAGGGTTCAAGTCCCTGTTCGGGCGCTCCCATGGTTTTTATATCACCAATGTTAAGAGAGGCTACCTGCAATTCTGTCGGCACTTAAGCGTTTGTTGCAGGTTAAGCCATTCTTCTCCACTGAAAAGTGACAATTCAAAGCAAGGGGAAAAGACATGGTCTAAGCTTAAAAAAAATTCTTGTTCACCAAATACATTTTAAATTTAAGGCAAGAGTAGCTGAATGGAAAACATACGTTACTTAGAGAACATTTGTAGAAAATATTTCCAATTTGGCTAATTTGACCGCAAGTTTGAAATTCAACTTGAATTCTTACTTTAGTGTTGAAGTCCATTTTCAATGTCGCCAACTTCCTTGTGGCAAATAGAAGGGTTTCGGGTCTACCGTTTGAGTCATGCGCGCTTAGATTTTCTCTCAGCACCCACATTCCAAACGCCTCACTTGCCACACCTACCTTTATTTTTCCCACTGTCAAACATTCCTGTCTGCTCAAGCACTGGGATCTACTTGTTCCAGACAGATTCAGTGTCTTTCTGATCTAGAAACGTGCTTTGAGAAAATGCAAAGTCAATTGTCTCCTTGAAATGGATGTGAAGTCAGCATCATACGCAAAGAGGAAGGAGACCTCCCGGATACCTTGAAACAGCTTGTCAGCACTCAAGCAAGGGGTGAAGGTGTAGAAACTGACAATGATTTGCAGCAATTTGTGGGTAAGCCAGGAGAAGAGATTCAATTTACAAGCATGTGAGCAGTGCAGCGCACAGTAGTTTTCTGGTTGACAGGCAGTGCTACGTTTTCAATCAGCCGAAAGTAGCTTTTCAATTGGACCATGTTACCAGGCACGCACGGAGCACCAGCAGAGCGACGCTCCAAGAGCCCGGATAGCTCAGTCGGTAGAGCATCAGACTTTTAATCTGAGGGTCCAGGGTTCAAGTCCCTGTTCGGGCGCTCCCATGATTTTTAGATCACCAATGTTAACAGGGGTTACCTGCAATTCTGTCGGCACTTAAGCGTTTGGTGCAGGTTAAGCCATTCTTCTCCACTGAAAAGTGACAATTCAAAGCAAGGGGAAAAGACATGGTCTAAGCTTAAAAAATGTTCTGGTTCACCAAATACATTTTAAATTTAAGGCAAGAGTAGCTGAATGGAAAACATATGTTACTTAGAGAACATTTGTAGAAAATATTTCCAGTTTGGCTAATTTGACCGCAAGTTTGAAATTCAACTTGAATTCTTACTTTAGTGTTGAAGTCCATTTTCAACGTCGCCAACTTCCTTGTGGCAAATAGAAGGGTTTCGGGTCTACCGTTTGAGTCATGCGCGCTTAGATTTTCTCTCAGCACCCACATTCCAAACGCCTCACTTGCCACACATACCTTTATTTTTCCCACTGTCAAACATTCCTGTCTGCTCAAGCGCTGGGATCTACTTGTTCCAGACAGATTCAGTGACTTTCTGATCTAGAAAGGTGCTTTGAGAAAATGCAAAGTCAATTGTCTCCTTGAAATGGATGTGAAGTCAGCATCATACGCAAAGAGGAAGGAGACCTCCCGGATACCTTGAAACAGCTTGTCAGCACTCAAGCAAGGGGTGAAGGTGTTGAAACTGACAATGATTTGCAGCAATTTGTGTGTAAGCCAGGAGAAGAGATTCAATTTACAAGCAGGTGAGCAGTGCAGCGCACAGTAGTTTTCTGGTTGACAGGCAGTGCTACGTTTTCAATCAGCCGAAAGTAGCTTTTCAATTGGACCATGTTACCAGGCACGCACGGAGCGCCAACAGAGCGACGCTCCAAGAGCCCGGATAGCTCAGTCGGTAGAGCATCAGACTTTTAATCTGAGGGTCCAGGGTTCAAGTCCCTGTTCGGGCGCTCCCATGGTTTTTAGATCACCAATGTTAAGAGAGGCTACCTTCAATTCTGTCGGCACTTAAGCGTTTGTTGCAGGTTAAGCCATTCTTCTCCACTGAAAAGTGACAATTCAAAGCAAGGGGAAAAGACATGGTCTAAGCTTAAAAATTTTTCTTGTTCACCAAATACATTTTAAATTTAAGGCAAGAGTAGCTGAATGGAAAACATACGTTACTTAGAGAACATTTGTAGAAAATATTTCCAGTTTGGCTAATTTGACCGCAAGTTTGAAATTCAACTTGAATACTTAATTTAGTGTTGAAGTCCATTTTCAACGTCGCCAACTTCCTTGTTGCAAATAGAAGGGTTTCGGGTCTACTGTTTGAGTCATGCGCGCTTAGATTTTCTCTCAGCACCCACATTCCAAACGCCTCACTTGCCACACTTACCTTTATTTTTCCCACTGTCAAACATTCCTGTCTGCTCAAGCACTGGGATCTACTTGTTCCAGACAGATTCAGTGTCTTTCTGATCTAGAAACGTGCTTTGAGAAAATGCAAAGTCAATTGTCTCCTTGAAATGGATGTGAAGTCAGCATCATACGCAAAGAGGAAGGAGACCTCCCGGATACCTTGAAACAGCTTGTCAGCACTCAAGCAAGGGGTGAAGGTGTTGAAACTGACAATGATTTGCAGCAATTTGTGTGTAAGCCAGGAGAAGAGATTCAATTTACAAGCAGGTGAGCAGTGCAGCGCACAGTAGTTTTCTGGTTGACAGGCAGTGCTACGTTTTCAATCAGCCGAAAGTAGCTTTTCAATAGGACCATGTTACCAGGCACGCACGGAGCGCCAGCAGAGCGACGCTCCAAGAGCCTGGATAGCTCAGTCGGTAGAGCATCAGACTTTTAATCTGAGGGTCCAGGGTTCAAGTCCCTGTTCGGGCGCTCCCATGATTTTTAGATCACCAATGTTAACAGGGGCTACCTGCAATTCTGTCGGCACTTAAGCGTTTGTTGCAGGTTAAGCAATTCTTCTCCACTGAAAAGTGACAATTCAAAGCAAGGGGAAAAGACATGGTCTAAGCTTAAAAAATGTTCTGGTTCACCAAATACATTTTAAATTTAAGGCAAGAGTAGCTGAATGGAAAACATATGTTACTTAGAGAACATTTGTAGAAAATATTTCCAGTTTGGCTAATTTGACCGCAAGTTTGAAATTCACCTTGAATTCTTACTTTAGTGTTGAAGTCCATTTTCAACGTCGCCAACTTCCTTGTGGCAAATAGAAGGGTTTCGGGTCTACCGTTTGAGTCATGCGCGCTTAGATTTTCTCTCAGCACCCACATTCCAAACGCCTCACTTGCCACACCTACCTTTATTTTTCCCACTGCCAAACATTCCTGTCTGCTCAAGCACTGGGATCTACTTGTTCCAGACAGATTCAGTGTCTTTCTGATCTAGAAACGTTCTTTGAGAAAATGCAAAGTCAATTGTCTCCTTGAAATGGATGTGAAGTCAGCATCATACGCAAAGAGGAAGGAGACCTCCCGGATACCTTGAAACAGCTTGTCAGCACTCAAGCAAGGGGTGAAGGTGTAGAAACTGACAATGATTTGCAGCAATTTGTGTGTAAGCCAGGAGAAGAGATTCAATTTACAAGCATGTGAGCAGTGCAGCGCACAGTAGTTTTCTGGTTGACAGGCAGTGCTATGTTTTCAATCAGCCGAAAGTAGCTTTTCAATTGGACCATGTTACCAGGCACGCATGGAGCGCCAGCAGAGCGACGCTCCAAGAGCCCGGATAGCTCAGTCGGTAGAGCATCAGACTTTTAATCTGAGGGTCCAGGGTTCAAGTCCCTGTTCGGGCGCTCCCATGGTTTTGAGATCACCAATGTTAAGAGGGGCTACCTGCAATTCTGTCGGCACTTAAGCGTTTGGTGCAGGTTAAGCCATTCTTCTCCACTGAAAAGTGACAATTCAAAGCAAGGGGAAAAGACATGGTCTAAGCTTAAAAAATGTTCTGGTTCACCAAATACATTTTAAATTTAAGGCAACAGTAGCTGAATGGAAAACATAGGTTACTTAGAGAACATTTGTAGAAAATATTTCCAGTTTGGCTAATTTGACCGCAAGTATGAAATTCAACTTGAATTCTTACTTTAGTGTTGAAGTCCATTTTCAACGTCGCCAACTTCCTTGTGGCAAATAGAAGGGTTTCGGGTCTACCGTTTGAGTCATGCGCGCTTAGATTTTCTCTCAGCACCCACATTCCAAACGCCTCACTTGCCACACCTACCTTTATTTTTCCCACTGTCAAACATTCCTGTCTGCTCAAGCACTGGGATCTACTTGTTCCAGACAGATTCAGTGTCTTTCTGATCTAGAAACGTGCTTTGAGAAAATGCAAAGTCAATTGTCTCCTTGAAATGGATGTGAAGTCAGCATCATCCGCAAAGTGGAAGGAGACCTCCCGGATACCTTGAAACAGCTTGTCAGCACTCAAGCAAGGGGTGAAGGTGTTGAAACTGACAATGATTTGCAGCAATTTGTGTGTAAGCCAGGAGAAGAGATTCAATTTACAAGCAGGTGAGCAGTGCAGCGCACAGTAGTTTTCTGGTTGACAGGCAGTGCTACGTTTTCAATCAGCCGAAAGTAGCTTTTCAATTGGACCATGTTACCAGGCACGCACGGAGCACCAGCAGAGCGATGCTCCAAGAGCCCGGATAGCTCAGTCGGTAGAGCATCAGACTTTTAATCTGAGGGTCCAGGGTTCAAGTCCCTGTTCGGGCGCTCCCATGGTTTTTATATCACCAATGTTAAGAGAGGCTACCTGCAATTCTGTCGGCACTTAAGCGTTTGTTGCAGGTTAAGCCATTCTTCTCCACTGAAAAGTGACAATTCAAAGCAAGGGGAAAAGACATGGTCTAAGCTTAAAAAATTTTCTTGTTCACCAAATTCATTTTAAATTTAAGGCAAGAGTAGCTGAATGGAAAACATACGTTACTTAGAGAACATTTGTAGAAAATATTTCCAGTTTGGCTAATTTGACCGCAAGTTTGAAATTCAACTTGAATTCTTACTTTAGTGTTGAAGTCCATTTTCAACGTCGCCAACTTCCTTGTGGCAAATAGAAGGGTTTCGGGTCTACCGTTTGAGTCATGCGCGCTTAGATTTTCTCTCAGCACCCACATTCCAAACGCCTCACTTGCCACACCTACCTTTATTTTTCCCACTGTCAAACATTCCTGTCTGCTCAAGCACTGGGATCTACTTGTTCCAGACAGATTCAGTGTCTTTCTGATCTAGAAACGTGCTTTGAGAAAATGCAAAGTCAATTGTCTCCTTGAAATGGATGTGAAGTCAGCATTATACGCAAAGAGGAAGGAGACCTCCCGGATACCTTGAAACAGCTTGTCAGCACTCAAGCAAGGGGTGAAGGTGTAGAAACTGACAATGATTTGCAGTAATTTGTGGGTAAGCCAGGAGAAGAGATTCAATTTACAAGCATGTGAGCAGTGCAGCGCACAGTAGTTTTCTGGTTGACAGGCAGTGCTACGTTTTCAATCAGCCGAAAGTAGCTTTTCAATTGGACCATGTTACCAGGCACGCACGGAGCGCCAGCATAGCGACGCTCCAAGAGCCCGGATAGCTCAGTCGGTAGAGCATCAGACTTTTAATCTGAGGGTCCAGGGTTCAAGTCCCTGTTCGGGCGCTCCCATGATTTTTAGATCACCAATGTTAAGAGGGGCTACCTGCAATTCTGTCGGCACTTAAGCGTTTGGTGCAGGTTAAGCCATTCTTCTCCACTGAAAAGTGACAATTCAAAGCAAGGGGAAAAGACATGGTCTAAGCTTAAAAAATGTTCTGGTTCACCAAATACATTTTAAATTTAAGGCAAGAGTAGCTGAATGGAAAACATATGTTACTTAAAGAACATTTGTAGAAAATATTTCCAGTTTGGCTAATTTGACCGCAAGTTTGAAATTCACCTTGAATTCTTACTTTAGTGTTGAAGTCCATTTTCAACGTCGCCAACTTCCTTGTGGCAAATAGAAGGGTTTCGGGTCTACCGTTTGAGTCATGCGCGCTTAGATTTTCTCTCAGCACCCACATTCCAAACGCCTCACTTGCCACACCTACCTTTATTTTTCCCACTGCCAAACATTCCTGTCTGCTCAAGCACTGGGATCTACTTGTTCCAGACAGATTCAGTGTCTTTCTGATCTAGAAACGTTCTTTGAGAAAATGCAAAGTCAATTGTCTCCTTGAAATGGATGTGAAGTCAGCATCATACGCAAAGAGGAAGGAGACCTCCCGGATACCTTGAAACAGCTTGTCAGCACTCAAGCAAGGGGTGAAGGTGTAGAAACTGACAATGATTTGCAGCAATTTGTGTGTAAGCCAGGAGAAGAGATTCAATTTACAAGCATGTGAGCAGTGCAGCGCACAGTAGTTTTCTGGTTGACAGGCAGTGCTATGTTTTCAATCAGCCGAAAGTAGCTTTTCAATTGGACCATGTTACCAGGCACGCATGGAGCGCCAGCAGAGCGACGCTCCAAGAGCCCGGATAGCTCAGTTGGTAGAGCATCAGACTTTTAATCTGAGGGTCCAGGGTTCAAGTCCCTGTTCGGGCGCTCCCATGGTTTTGAGATCACCAATGTTAAGAGGGGCTACCTGCAATTCTGTCGGCACTTAAGCGTTTGGTGCAGGTTAAGCCATTCTTCTCCACTGAAAAGTGACAATTCAAAGCAAGGGGAAAAGACATGGTCTAAGCTTAAAAAATGTTCTGGTTCACCAAATACATTTTAAATTTAAGGCAACAGTAGCTGAATGGAAAACATAGGTTACTTAGAGAACATTTGTAGAAAATATTTCCAGTTTGGCTAATTTGACCGCAAGTATGAAATTCAACTTGAATTCTTACTTTAGTGTTGAAGTCCATTTTCAACGTCGCCAACTTCCTTGTGGCAAATAGAAGGGTTTCGGGTCTACCGTTTGAGTCATGCGCGCTTAGATTTTCTCTCAGCACCCACATTCCAAACGCCTCACTTGCCACACCTACCTTTATTTTTCCCACTGTCAAACATTCCTGTCTGCTCAAGCACTGGGATCTACTTGTTCCAGACAGATTCAGTGTCTTTCTGATCTAGAAACGTGCTTTGAGAAAATGCAAAGTCAATTGTCTCCTTGAAATGGATGTGAAGTCAGCATTATACGCAAAGAGGAAGGAGACCTCCCGGATACCTTGAAACAGCTTGTCAGCACTCAAGCAAGGGGTGAAGGTGTAGAAACTGACAATGATTTGCAGTAATTTGTGGGTAAGCCAGGAGAAGAGATTCAATTTACAAGCATGTGAGCAGTGCAGCGCACAGTAGTTTTCTGGTTGACAGGCAGTGCTACGTTTTCAATCAGCCGAAAGTAGCTTTTCAATTGGACCATGTTACCAGGCACGCACGGAGCGCCAGCATAGCAACGCTCCAAGAGCCCGGATAGCTCAGTCGGTAGAGCATCAGACTTTTAATCTGAGGGTCCAGGGTTCAAGTCCCTGTTCGGGCGCTCCCATGATTTTTAGATCACCAATGTTAAGAGGGGCTACCTGCAATTCTGTCGGCACTTAAGCGTTTGGTGCAGGTTAAGCCATTCTTCTCCACTGAAAAGTGACAATTCAAAGCAAGGGGAAAAGACATGGTCTAAGCTTAAAAAATGTTCTGGTTCACCAAATACATTTTAAATTTAAGGCAAGAGTAGCTGAATGGAAAACATATGTTACTTAAAGAACATTTGTAGAAAATATTTCCAGTTTGGCTAATTTGACCGCAAGTTTGAAATTCACCTTGAATTCTTACTTTAGTGTTGAAGTCCATTTTCAACGTCGCCAACTTCCTTGTGGCAAATAGAAGGGTTTCGGGTCTACCGTTTGAGTCATGCGCGCTTAGATTTTCTCTCAGCACCCACATTCCAAACGCCTCACTTGCCACACCTACCTTTATTTTTCCCACTGTCAAACATTCCTGTCTGCTCAAGCGCTGGGATCTACTTGTTCCAGACAGATTCAGTGTCTTTCTGATCTAGAAACGTGCTTTGAGAAAATGCAAAGTCAATTGTCTCCTTGAAATGGATGTGAAGTCAGCATCATACGCAAAGAGGAAGGAGACCTCCCGGATACCTTGAAACAGCTTGTCAGCACTCAAGCAAGGGGTGAAGGTGTTGAAACTGACAATGATTTGCAGCAATTTGTGTGTAAGCCAGGAGAAGAGATTCAATTTACAAGCAGGTGAGCAGTGCAGCGCACAGTAGTTTTCTGGTTGACAGGCAGTGCTACGTTTTCAATCAGCCGAAAGTAGCTTTTCAATTGGACCATGTTACCAGGCACGCACGGAGCGCCAACAGAGCGACGCTCCAAGAGCCCGGATAGCTCAGTCGGTAGAGCATCAGACTTTTAATCTGAGGGTCCAGGGTTCAAGTCCCTGTTCGGGCGCTCCCATGGTTTTTAGATCACCAATGTTAAGAGAGGCTACCTTCAATTCTGTCGGCACTTAAGCGTTTGTTGCAGGTTAAGCCATTCTTCTCCACTGAAAAGTGACAATTCAAAGCAAGGGGAAAAGACATGGTCTAAGCTTAAAAATTTTTCTTGTTCACCAAATACATTTTAAATTTAAGGCAAGAGTAGCTGAATGGAAAACATACGTTACTTAGAGAACATTTGTAGAAAATATTTCCAGTTTGGCTAATTTGACCGCAAGTTTGAAATTCAACTTGAATACTTAATTTAGTGTTGAAGTCCATTTTCAACGTCGCCAACTTCCTTGTTGCAAATAGAAGGGTTTCGGGTCTACCGTTTGAGTCATGCGCGCTTAGATTTTCTCTCAGCACCCACATTCCAAACGCCTCACTTGCCACACATACCTTTATTTTTCCCACTGTCAAACATTCCTGTCTGCTCAAGCGCTGGGATCTACTTGTTCCAGACAGATTCAGTGTCTTTCTGATCTAGAAACGTGCTTTGAGAAAATGCAAAGTCAATTGTCTCCTTGAAATGGATGTGAAGTCAGCATCATACGCAAAGAGGAAGGAGACCTCCCGGATACCTTGAAACAGCTTGTCAGCACTCAAGCAAGGGGTGAAGGTGTTGAAACTGACAATGATTTGCAGCAATTTGTGTGTAAGCCAGGAGAAGAGATTCAATTTACAAGCAGGTGAACAGTGCAGCGCACAGTAGTTTTCTGGTTGACAGGCAGTGCTACGTTTTCAATCAGCCGAAAGTAGCTTTTCAATTGGACCATGTTACCAGGCACGCACGGAGCGCCAACAGAGCGACGCTCCAAGAGCCCGGATAGCTCAGTCGGTAGAGCATCAGACTTTTAATCTGAGGGTCCAGGGTTCAAGTCCCTGTTCGGGCGCTCCCATGGTTTTTAGATCACCAATGTTAAGAGAGGCTACCTTCAATTCTGTCGGCACTTAAGCGTTTGTTGCAGGTTAAGCCATTCTTCTCCACTGAAAAGTGACAATTCAAAGCAAGGGGAAAAGACATGGTCTAAGCTTAAAAATTTTTCTTGTTCACCAAATACATTTTAAATTTAAGGCAAGAGTAGCTGAATGGAAAACATACGTTACTTAGAGAACATTTGTAGAAAATATTTCCAGTTTGGCTAATTTGACCGCAAGTTTGAAATTCAACTTGAATACTTAATTTAGTGTTGAAGTCCATTTTCAACGTCGCCAACTTCCTTGTTGCAAATAGAAGGGTTTCGGGTCTACTGTTTGAGTCATGCGCGCTTAGATTTTCTCTCAGCACCCACATTCCAAACGCCTCACTTGCCACACTTACCTTTATTTTTCCCACTGTCAAACATTCCTGTCTGCTCAAGCACTGGGATCTACTTGTTCCAGACAGATTCAGTGTCTTTCTGATCTAGAAACGTGCTTTGAGAAAATGCAAAGTCAATTGTCTCCTTGAAATGGATGTGAAGTCAGCATCATACGCAAAGAGGAAGGAGACCTCCCGGATACCTTGAAACAGCTTGTCAGCACTCAAGCAAGGGGTGAAGGTGTTGAAACTGACAATGATTTGCAGCAATTTGTGTGTAAGCCAGGAGAAGAGATTCAATTTACAAGCAGGTGAGCAGTGCAGCGCACAGTAGTTTTCTGGTTGACAGGCAGTGCTACGTTTTCAATCAGCCGAAAGTAGCTTTTCAATAGGACCATGTTACCAGGCACGCACGGAGCGCCAGCAGAGCGACGCTCCAAGAGCCTGGATAGCTCAGTCGGTAGAGCATCAGACTTTTAATCTGAGGGTCCAGGGTTCAAGTCCCTGTTCGGGCGCTCCCATGATTTTTAGATCACCAATGTTAACAGGGGCTACCTGCAATTCTGTCGGCACTTAAGCGTTTGTTGCAGGTTAAGCAATTCTTCTCCACTGAAAAGTGACAATTCAAAGCAAGGGGAAAAGACATGGTCTAAGCTTAAAAAATGTTCTGGTTCACCAAATACATTTTAAATTTAAGGCAAGAGTAGCTGAATGGAAAACATATGTTACTTAGAGAACATTTGTAGAAAATATTTCCAGTTTGGCTAATTTGACCGCAAGTTTGAAATTCACCTTGAATTCTTACTTTAGTGTTGAAGTCCATTTTCAACGTCGCCAACTTCCTTGTGGCAAATAGAAGGGTTTCGGGTCTACCGTTTGAGTCATGCGCGCTTAGATTTTCTCTCAGCACCCACATTCCAAACGCCTCACTTGCCACACCTACCTTTATTTTTCCCACTGCCAAACATTCCTGTCTGCTCAAGCACTGGGATCTACTTGTTCCAGACAGATTCAGTGTCTTTCTGATCTAGAAACGTTCTTTGAGAAAATGCAAAGTCAATTGTCTCCTTGAAATGGATGTGAAGTCAGCATCATACGCAAAGAGGAAGGAGACCTCCCGGATACCTTGAAACAGCTTGTCAGCACTCAAGCAAGGGGTGAAGGTGTAGAAACTGACAATGATTTGCAGCAATTTGTGTGTAAGCCAGGAGAAGAGATTCAATTTACAAGCATGTGAGCAGTGCAGCGCACAGTAGTTTTCTGGTTGACAGGCAGTGCTATGTTTTCAATCAGCCGAAAGTAGCTTTTCAATTGGACCATGTTACCAGGCACGCATGGAGCGCCAGCAGAGCGACGCTCCAAGAGCCCGGATAGCTCAGTCGGTAGAGCATCAGACTTTTAATCTGAGGGTCCAGGGTTCAAGTCCCTGTTCGGGCGCTCCCATGGTTTTGAGATCACCAATGTTAAGAGGGGCTACCTGCAATTCTGTCGGCACTTAAGCGTTTGGTGCAGGTTAAGCCATTCTTCTCCACTGAAAAGTGACAATTCAAAGCAAGGGGAAAAGACATGGTCTAAGCTTAAAAAATGTTCTGGTTCACCAAATACATTTTAAATTTAAGGCAACAGTAGCTGAATGGAAAACATAGGTTACTTAGAGAACATTTGTAGAAAATATTTCCAGTTTGGCTAATTTGACCGCAAGTATGAAATTCAACTTGAATTCTTACTTTAGTGTTGAAGTCCATTTTCAACGTCGCCAACTTCCTTGTGGCAAATAGAAGGGTTTCGGGTCTACCGTTTGAGTCATGCGCGCTTAGATTTTCTCTCAGCACCCACATTCCAAACGCCTCACTTGCCACACCTACCTTTATTTTTCCCACTGTCAAACATTCCTGTCTGCTCAAGCACTGGGATCTACTTGTTCCAGACAGATTCAGTGTCTTTCTGATCTAGAAACGTGCTTTGAGAAAATGCAAAGTCAATTGTCTCCTTGAAATGGATGTGAAGTCAGCATCATCCGCAAAGTGGAAGGAGACCTCCCGGATACCTTGAAACAGCTTGTCAGCACTCAAGCAAGGGGTGAAGGTGTTGAAACTGACAATGATTTGCAGCAATTTGTGTGTAAGCCAGGAGAAGAGATTCAATTTACAAGCAGGTGAGCAGTGCAGCGCACAGTAGTTTTCTGGTTGACAGGCAGTGCTACGTTTTCAATCAGCCGAAAGTAGCTTTTCAATTGGACCATGTTACCAGGCACGCACGGAGCACCAGCAGAGCGATGCTCCAAGAGCCCGGATAGCTCAGTCGGTAGAGCATCAGACTTTTAATCTGAGGGTCCAGGGTTCAAGTCCCTGTTCGGGCGCTCCCATGGTTTTTATATCACCAATGTTAAGAGAGGCTACCTGCAATTCTGTCGGCACTTAAGCGTTTGTTGCAGGTTAAGCCATTCTTCTCCACTGAAAAGTGACAATTCAAAGCAAGGGGAAAAGACATGGTCTAAGCTTAAAAAATTTTCTTGTTCACCAAATTCATTTTAAATTTAAGGCAAGAGTAGCTGAATGGAAAACATACGTTACTTAGAGAACATTTGTAGAAAATATTTCCAGTTTGGCTAATTTGACCGCAAGTTTGAAATTCAACTTGAATTCTTACTTTAGTGTTGAAGTCCATTTTCAACGTCGCCAACTTCCTTGTGGCAAATAGAAGGGTTTCGGGTCTACCGTTTGAGTCATGCGCGCTTAGATTTTCTCTCAGCACCCACATTCCAAACGCCTCACTTGCCACACCTACCTTTATTTTTCCCACTGTCAAACATTCCTGTCTGCTCAAGCACTGGGATCTACTTGTTCCAGACAGATTCAGTGTCTTTCTGATCTAGAAACGTGCTTTGAGAAAATGCAAAGTCAATTGTCTCCTTGAAATGGATGTGAAGTCAGCATTATACGCAAAGAGGAAGGAGACCTCCCGGATACCTTGAAACAGCTTGTCAGCACTCAAGCAAGGGGTGAAGGTGTAGAAACTGACAATGATTTGCAGTAATTTGTGGGTAAGCCAGGAGAAGAGATTCAATTTACAAGCATGTGAGCAGTGCAGCGCACAGTAGTTTTCTGGTTGACAGGCAGTGCTACGTTTTCAATCAGCCGAAAGTAGCTTTTCAATTGGACCATGTTACCAGGCACGCACGGAGCGCCAGCATAGCGACGCTCCAAGAGCCCGGATAGCTCAGTCGGTAGAGCATCAGACTTTTAATCTGAGGGTCCAGGGTTCAAGTCCCTGTTCGGGCGCTCCCATGATTTTTAGATCACCAATGTTAAGAGGGGCTACCTGCAATTCTGTCGGCACTTAAGCGTTTGGTGCAGGTTAAGCCATTCTTCTCCACTGAAAAGTGACAATTCAAAGCAAGGGGAAAAGACATGGTCTAAGCTTAAAAAATGTTCTGGTTCACCAAATACATTTTAAATTTAAGGCAAGAGTAGCTGAATGGAAAACATATGTTACTTAAAGAACATTTGTAGAAAATATTTCCAGTTTGGCTAATTTGACCGCAAGTTTGAAATTCACCTTGAATTCTTACTTTAGTGTTGAAGTCCATTTTCAACGTCGCCAACTTCCTTGTGGCAAATAGAAGGGTTTCGGGTCTACCGTTTGAGTCATGCGCGCTTAGATTTTCTCTCAGCACCCACATTCCAAACGCCTCACTTGCCACACCTACCTTTATTTTTCCCACTGCCAAACATTCCTGTCTGCTCAAGCACTGGGATCTACTTGTTCCAGACAGATTCAGTGTCTTTCTGATCTAGAAACGTTCTTTGAGAAAATGCAAAGTCAATTGTCTCCTTGAAATGGATGTGAAGTCAGCATCATACGCAAAGAGGAAGGAGACCTCCCGGATACCTTGAAACAGCTTGTCAGCACTCAAGCAAGGGGTGAAGGTGTAGAAACTGACAATGATTTGCAGCAATTTGTGTGTAAGCCAGGAGAAGAGATTCAATTTACAAGCATGTGAGCAGTGCAGCGCACAGTAGTTTTCTGGTTGACAGGCAGTGCTATGTTTTCAATCAGCCGAAAGTAGCTTTTCAATTGGACCATGTTACCAGGCACGCATGGAGCGCCAGCAGAGCGACGCTCCAAGAGCCCGGATAGCTCAGTTGGTAGAGCATCAGACTTTTAATCTGAGGGTCCAGGGTTCAAGTCCCTGTTCGGGCGCTCCCATGGTTTTGAGATCACCAATGTTAAGAGGGGCTACCTGCAATTCTGTCGGCACTTAAGCGTTTGGTGCAGGTTAAGCCATTCTTCTCCACTGAAAAGTGACAATTCAAAGCAAGGGGAAAAGACATGGTCTAAGCTTAAAAAATGTTCTGGTTCACCAAATACATTTTAAATTTAAGGCAACAGTAGCTGAATGGAAAACATAGGTTACTTAGAGAACATTTGTAGAAAATATTTCCAGTTTGGCTAATTTGACCGCAAGTATGAAATTCAACTTGAATTCTTACTTTAGTGTTGAAGTCCATTTTCAACGTCGCCAACTTCCTTGTGGCAAATAGAAGGGTTTCGGGTCTACCGTTTGAGTCATGCGCGCTTAGATTTTCTCTCAGCACCCACATTCCAAACGCCTCACTTGCCACACCTACCTTTATTTTTCCCACTGTCAAACATTCCTGTCTGCTCAAGCACTGGGATCTACTTGTTCCAGACAGATTCAGTGTCTTTCTGATCTAGAAACGTGCTTTGAGAAAATGCAAAGTCAATTGTCTCCTTGAAATGGATGTGAAGTCAGCATTATACGCAAAGAGGAAGGAGACCTCCCGGATACCTTGAAACAGCTTGTCAGCACTCAAGCAAGGGGTGAAGGTGTAGAAACTGACAATGATTTGCAGTAATTTGTGGGTAAGCCAGGAGAAGAGATTCAATTTACAAGCATGTGAGCAGTGCAGCGCACAGTAGTTTTCTGGTTGACAGGCAGTGCTACGTTTTCAATCAGCCGAAAGTAGCTTTTCAATTGGACCATGTTACCAGGCACGCACGGAGCGCCAGCATAGCAACGCTCCAAGAGCCCGGATAGCTCAGTCGGTAGAGCATCAGACTTTTAATCTGAGGGTCCAGGGTTCAAGTCCCTGTTCGGGCGCTCCCATGATTTTTAGATCACCAATGTTAAGAGGGGCTACCTGCAATTCTGTCGGCACTTAAGCGTTTGGTGCAGGTTAAGCCATTCTTCTCCACTGAAAAGTGACAATTCAAAGCAAGGGGAAAAGACATGGTCTAAGCTTAAAAAATGTTCTGGTTCACCAAATACATTTTAAATTTAAGGCAAGAGTAGCTGAATGGAAAACATATGTTACTTAAAGAACATTTGTAGAAAATATTTCCAGTTTGGCTAATTTGACCGCAAGTTTGAAATTCACCTTGAATTCTTACTTTAGTGTTGAAGTCCATTTTCAACGTCGCCAACTTCCTTGTGGCAAATAGAAGGGTTTCGGGTCTACCGTTTGAGTCATGCGCGCTTAGATTTTCTCTCAGCACCCACATTCCAAACGCCTCACTTGCCACACCTACCTTTATTTTTCCCACTGTCAAACATTCCTGTCTGCTCAAGCGCTGGGATCTACTTGTTCCAGACAGATTCAGTGTCTTTCTGATCTAGAAACGTGCTTTGAGAAAATGCAAAGTCAATTGTCTCCTTGAAATGGATGTGAAGTCAGCATCATACGCAAAGAGGAAGGAGACCTCCCGGATACCTTGAAACAGCTTGTCAGCACTCAAGCAAGGGGTGAAGGTGTTGAAACTGACAATGATTTGCAGCAATTTGTGTGTAAGCCAGGAGAAGAGATTCAATTTACAAGCAGGTGAGCAGTGCAGCGCACAGTAGTTTTCTGGTTGACAGGCAGTGCTACGTTTTCAATCAGCCGAAAGTAGCTTTTCAATTGGACCATGTTACCAGGCACGCACGGAGCGCCAACAGAGCGACGCTCCAAGAGCCCGGATAGCTCAGTCGGTAGAGCATCAGACTTTTAATCTGAGGGTCCAGGGTTCAAGTCCCTGTTCGGGCGCTCCCATGGTTTTTAGATCACCAATGTTAAGAGAGGCTACCTTCAATTCTGTCGGCACTTAAGCGTTTGTTGCAGGTTAAGCCATTCTTCTCCACTGAAAAGTGACAATTCAAAGCAAGGGGAAAAGACATGGTCTAAGCTTAAAAATTTTTCTTGTTCACCAAATACATTTTAAATTTAAGGCAAGAGTAGCTGAATGGAAAACATACGTTACTTAGAGAACATTTGTAGAAAATATTTCCAGTTTGGCTAATTTGACCGCAAGTTTGAAATTCAACTTGAATACTTAATTTAGTGTTGAAGTCCATTTTCAACGTCGCCAACTTCCTTGTTGCAAATAGAAGGGTTTCGGGTCTACTGTTTGAGTCATGCGCGCTTAGATTTTCTCTCAGCACCCACATTCCAAACGCCTCACTTGCCACACTTACCTTTATTTTTCCCACTGTCAAACATTCCTGTCTGCTCAAGCACTGGGATCTACTTGTTCCAGACAGATTCAGTGTCTTTCTGATCTAGAAACGTGCTTTGAGAAAATGCAAAGTCAATTGTCTCCTTGAAATGGATGTGAAGTCAGCATCATACGCAAAGAGGAAGGAGACCTCCCGGATACCTTGAAACAGCTTGTCAGCACTCAAGCAAGGGGTGAAGGTGTTGAAACTGACAATGATTTGCAGCAATTTGTGTGTAAGCCAGGAGAAGAGATTCAATTTACAAGCAGGTGAGCAGTGCAGCGCACAGTAGTTTTCTGGTTGACAGGCAGTGCTACGTTTTCAATCAGCCGAAAGTAGCTTTTCAATAGGACCATGTTACCAGGCACGCACGGAGCGCCAGCAGAGCGACGCTCCAAGAGCCTGGATAGCTCAGTCGGTAGAGCATCAGACTTTTAATCTGAGGGTCCAGGGTTCAAGTCCCTGTTCGGGCGCTCCCATGATTTTTAGATCACCAATGTTAACAGGGGTTACCTGCAATTCTGTCGGCACTTAAGCGTTTGGTGCAGGTTAAGCTATTCTTCTCCACTGAAAAGTGACAATTCAAAGCAAGGGGAAAAGACATGGTCTAAGCTTAAAAAATGTTCTGGTTCACCAAATACATTTTAAATTTAAGGCAAGAGTAGCTGAATGGAAAACATATGTTACTTAGAGAACATTTGTAGAAAATATTTCCAGTTTGGCTAATTTGACCGCAAGTTTGAAATTCAACTTGAATTCTTACTTTAGTTTTGAAGTCCATTTTCAACGTCGCCAACTTCCTTGTGGCAAATAGAAGGGTTTCGGGTCTACCGTTTGAGTCATGCGCGCTTAGATTTTCTCTCAGCACCCACATTCCAAACGCCTCACTTGCCACACATACCTTTATTTTTCCCACTGTCAAACATTCCTGTCTGCTCAAGCGCTGGGATCTACTTGTTCCAGACAGATTCAGTGTCTTTCTGATCTAGAAACGTGCTTTGAGAAAATGCAAAGTCAATTGTCTCCTTGAAATGGATGTGAAGTCAGCATCATACGCAAAGAGGAAGGAGACCTCCCGGATACCTTGAAACAGCTTGTCAGCACTCAAGCAAGGGGTGAAGGTGTTGAAACTGACAATGATTTGCAGCAATTTGTGTGTAAGCCAGGAGAAGAGATTCAATTTACAAGCAGGTGAGCAGTGCAGCGCACAGTAGTTTTCTGGTTGACAGGCAGTGCTACGTTTTCAATCAGCCGAAAGTAGCTTTTCAATTGGACCATGTTACCAGGCACGCACGGAGCGCCAACAGAGCGACGCTCCAAGAGCCCGGATAGCTCAGTCGGTAGAGCATCAGACTTTTAATCTGAGGGTCCAGGGTTCAAGTCCCTGTTCGGGCGCTCCCATGGTTTTTAGATCACCAATGTTAAGAGAGGCTACCTTCAATTCTGTCGGCACTTAAGCGTTTGTTGCAGGTTAAGCCATTCTTCTCCACTGAAAAGTGACAATTCAAAGCAAGGGGAAAAGACATGGTCTAAGCTTAAAAATTTTTCTTGTTCACCAAATACATTTTAAATTTAAGGCAAGAGTAGCTGAATGGAAAACATACGTTACTTAGAGAACATTTGTAGAAAATATTTCCAGTTTGGCTAATTTGACCGCAAGTTTGAAATTCAACTTGAATACTTAATTTAGTGTTGAAGTCCATTTTCAACGTCGCCAACTTCCTTGTTGCAAATAGAAGGGTTTCGGGTCTACTGTTTGAGTCATGCGCGCTTAGATTTTCTCTCAGCACCCACATTCCAAACGCCTCACTTGCCACACTTACCTTTATTTTTCCCACTGTCAAACATTCCTGTCTGCTCAAGCACTGGGATCTACTTGTTCCAGACAGATTCAGTGTCTTTCTGATCTAGAAACGTGCTTTGAGAAAATGCAAAGTCAATTGTCTCCTTGAAATGGATGTGAAGTCAGCATCATACGCAAAGAGGAAGGAGACCTCCCGGATACCTTGAAACAGCTTGTCAGCACTCAAGCAAGGGGTGAAGGTGTTGAAACTGACAATGATTTGCAGCAATTTGTGTGTAAGCCAGGAGAAGAGATTCAATTTACAAGCAGGTGAGCAGTGCAGCGCACAGTAGTTTTCTGGTTGACAGGCAGTGCTACGTTTTCAATCAGCCGAAAGTAGCTTTTCAATAGGACCATGTTACCAGGCACGCACGGAGCGCCAGCAGAGCGACGCTCCAAGAGCCTGGATAGCTCAGTCGGTAGAGCATCAGACTTTTAATCTGAGGGTCCAGGGTTCAAGTCCCTGTTCGGGCGCTCCCATGATTTTTAGATCACCAATGTTAACAGGGGCTACCTGCAATTCTGTCGGCACTTAAGCGTTTGTTGCAGGTTAAGCAATTCTTCTCCACTGAAAAGTGACAATTCAAAGCAAGGGGAAAAGACATGGTCTAAGCTTAAAAAATGTTCTGGTTCACCAAATACATTTTAAATTTAAGGCAAGAGTAGCTGAATGGAAAACATATGTTACTTAGAGAACATTTGTAGAAAATATTTCCAGTTTGGCTAATTTGACCGCAAGTTTGAAATTCACCTTGAATTCTTACTTTAGTGTTGAAGTCCATTTTCAACGTCGCCAACTTCCTTGTGGCAAATAGAAGGGTTTCGGGTCTACCGTTTGAGTCATGCGCGCTTAGATTTTCTCTCAGCACCCACATTCCAAACGCCTCACTTGCCACACCTACCTTTATTTTTCCCAATGCCAAACATTCCTGTCTGCTCAAGCACTGGGATCTACTTGTTCCAGACAGATTCAGTGTCTTTCTGATCTAGAAACGTTCTTTGAGAAAATGCAAAGTCAATTGTCTCCTTGAAATGGATGTGAAGTCAGCATCATACGCAAAGAGGAAGGAGACCTCCCGGATACCTTGAAACAGCTTGTCAGCACTCAAGCAAGGGGTGAAGGTGTAGAAACTGACAATGATTTGCAGCAATTTGTGTGTAAGCCAGGAGAAGAGATTCAATTTACAAGCATGTGAGCAGTGCAGCGCACAGTAGTTTTCTGGTTGACAGGCAGTGCTATGTTTTCAATCAGCCGAAAGTAGCTTTTCAATTGGACCATGTTACCAGGCACGCATGGAGCGCCAGCAGAGCGACGCTCCAAGAGCCCGGATAGCTCAGTCGGTAGAGCATCAGACTTTTAATCTGAGGGTCCAGGGTTCAAGTCCCTGTTCGGGCGCTCCCATGGTTTTGAGATCACCAATGTTAAGAGGGGCTACCTGCAATTCTGTCGGCACTTAAGCGTTTGGTGCAGGTTAAGCTATTCTTCTCCACTGAAAAGTGACAATTCAAAGCAAGGGGAAAAGACATGGTCTAAGCTTAAAAAATGTTCTGGTTCACCAAATACATTTTAAATTTAAGGCAACAGTAGCTGAATGGAAAACATAGGTTACTTAGAGAACATTTGTAGAAAATATTTCCAGTTTGGCTAATTTGACCGCAAGTATGAAATTCAACTTGAATTCTTACTTTAGTGTTGAAGTCCATTTTCAACGTCGCCAACTTCCTTGTGGCAAATAGAAGGGTTTCGGGTCTACCGTTTGAGTCATGCGCGCTTAGATTTTCTCTCAGCACCCACATTCCAAACGCCTCACTTGCCACACCTACCTTTATTTTTCCCACTGTCAAACATTCCTGTCTGCTCAAGCACTGGGATCTACTTGTTCCAGACAGATTCAGTGTCTTTCTGATCTAGAAACGTGCTTTGAGAAAATGCAAAGTCAATTGTCTCCTTGAAATGGATGTGAAGTCAGCATCATCCGCAAAGTGGAAGGAGACCTCCCGGATACCTTGAAACAGCTTGTCAGCACTCAAGCAAGGGGTGAAGGTGTTGAAACTGACAATGATTTGCAGCAATTTGTGTGTAAGCCAGGAGAAGAGATTCAATTTACAAGCAGGTGAGCAGTGCAGCGCACAGTAGTTTTCTGGTTGACAGGCAGTGCTACGTTTTCAATCAGCCGAAAGTAGCTTTTCAATTGGACCATGTTACCAGGCACGCACGGAGCACCAGCAGAGCGACGCTCCAAGAGCCCGGATAGCTCAGTCGGTAGAGCATCAGACTTTTAATCTGAGGGTCCAGGGTTCAAGTCCCTGTTCGGGCGCTCCCATGGTTTTTATATCACCAATGTTAAGAGAGGCTACCTGCAATTCTGTCGGCACTTAAGCGTTTGTTGCAGGTTAAGCCATTCTTCTCCACTGAAAAGTGACAATTCAAAGCAAGGGGAAAAGACATGGTCTAAGCTTAAAAAATTTTCTTGTTCACCAAATTCATTTTAAATTTAAGGCAAGAGTAGCTGAATGGAAAACATACGTTACTTAGAGAACATTTGTAGAAAATATTTCCAGTTTGGCTAATTTGACCGCAAGTTTGAAATTCAACTTGAATTCTTACTTTAGTGTTGAAGTCCATTTTCAACGTCGCCAACTTCCTTGTGGCAAATAGAAGGGTTTCGGGTCTACCGTTTGAGTCATGCGCGCTTAGATTTTCTCTCAGCACCCACATTCCAAACGCCTCACTTGCCACACCTACCTTTATTTTTCCCACTGTCAAACATTCCTGTCTGCTCAAGCACTGGGATCTACTTGTTCCAGACAGATTCAGTGTCTTTCTGATCTAGAAACGTGCTTTGAGAAAATGCAAAGTCAATTGTCTCCTTGAAATGGATGTGAAGTCAGCATTATACGCAAAGAGGAAGGAGACCTCCCGGATACCTTGAAACAGCTTGTCAGCACTCAAGCAAGGGGTGAAGGTGTAGAAACTGACAATGATTTGCAGCAATTTGTGGGTAAGCCAGGAGAAGAGATTCAATTTACAAGCATGTGAGCAGTGCAGCGCACAGTAGTTTTCTGGTTGACAGGCAGTGCTACGTTTTCAATCAGCCGAAAGTAGCTTTTCAATTGGACCATGTTACCAGGCACGCACGGAGCGCCAGCAGAGCGACGCTCCAAGAGCCTGGATAGCTCAGTCGGTAGAGCATCAGACTTTTAATCTGAGGGTCCAGGGTTCAAGTCCCTGTTCGGGCGCTCCCATGATTTTTAGATCACCAATGTTAAGAGGGGCTACCTGCAATTCTGTCGGCACTTAAGCGTTTGGTGCAGGTTAAGCCATTCTTCTCCACTGAAAAGTGACAATTCAAAGCAAGGGGAAAAGACATGGTCTAAGCTTAAAAAATGTTCTGGTTCACCAAATACATTTTAAATTTAAGGCAAGAGTAGCTGAATGGAAAACATATGTTACTTAGAGAACATTTGTAGAAAATATTTCCAGTTTGGCTAATTTGACCGCAAGTTTGAAATTCAACTTGAATTCTTACTTTAGTGTTGAAGTCCATTTTCAACGTCGCCAACTTCCTTGTGGCAAATAGAAGGGTTTCGGGTCTACCGTTTGAGTCATGCGCGCTTAGATTTTCTCTCAGCACCCACATTCCAAACGCCTCACTTGCCACACCTACCTTTATTTTTCCCACTGTCAAACATTCCTGTCTGCTCAAGCACTGGGATCTACTTGTTCCAGACAGATTCAGTGTCTTTCTGATCTAGAAACGTGCTTTGAGAAAATGCAAAGTCAATTGTCTCCTTGAAATGGATGTGAAGTCAGCATCATACGCAAAAAGGAAGGAGACCTCCCGGATACCTTGAAACAGCTTGTCAGCACTCAAGCAAGGGGTGAAGGTGTTGAAACTGACAATGATTTGCGGCAATTTGTGTGTAAGCCAGCAGAAGAGATTCAATTTACAAGCAGGTGAGCAGTGCAGCGCACAGTAGTTTTCTGGTTGACAGGCAGTGCTACGTTTTCAATCAGCCGAAAGTAGCTTTTCAATTGGACCATGTTACCAGGCACGCACGGAGCGCCAGCAGAGCGACGCTCCAAGAGCCCGGATAGCTCAGTTGGTAGAGCATCAGACTTTTAATCTGAGGGTCCTGTTCGGGCGCTCCCATGATTTTTAGATCACCAATGTTAAGAGAGGCTACCTGCAATTCTGTCGGCACTTAAGTGTTTGTTGCAGGTCAAGCCATTCTTCTCCACTGAAAAGTGACAATTCAAAGCAAGGGGAAAAGACATGGTCTAAGCTTAAAAAATGTTCTGGTTCACCAAATACGTTTTAAATTTAAGGCAAGAGTAGCTGAATGGAAAACATATGTTACTTAGAGAACATTTGTAGAAAATATTTCCAGTTTGGCTAATTTGACCGCAAGTTTGAAATTCAACTTGAATTCTTACTTTAGTGTTGAAGTCCATTTTCAACGTCGCCAACTTCCTTGTGGCAAATAGAAGGGTTTCGGGTCTACCGTTTGAGTCATGCGCGCTTAGATTTTCTCTCAGCACCCACATTCCAAACGCCTCACTTGCCACACCTACCTTTATTTTTCCCACTGTCAAACATTCCTGTCTGCTCAAGCACTGGGATCTACTTGTTCCAGACAGATTCAGTGTCTTTCTGATCTAGAAACGTGCTTTGAGAAAATGCAAAGTCAATTGTCTCCTTGAAATGGATGTGAAGTCAGCATCATACGCAAAGAGGAAGGAGACCTCCCGGATACCTTGAAACAGCTTGTCAGCACTCAAGCAAGGGGTGAAGGTGTTGAAACTGACAATGATTTGCAGCAATTTGTGTGTAAGCCAGGAGAAGAGATTCAATTTACAAGCAGGTGAGCAGTGCAGCGCATAGTAGTTTTCTGGTTGACAGGCAGTGCTACGTTTTCAATCAGCCGAAAGTAGCTCTTCAATTGGACCATGTTACCAGGCACGCACGGAGCGCCAGCAGAGAGACGCTCCAAGAGCCCGGTTAGCTCAGTTGGTAGAGCATCAGACTTTTAATCTGAGGGTCCAGGGTTCAAGTCCCTGTTCGGGCGCTCCCATGATTTTTAGATCACCAATGTTAAGAGGGGCTACCTGCAATTCTGTCGGCACTTAAGCGTTTGGTGCAGGTTAAGCCATTCTTCTCCACTGAAAAGTGACAATTCAAAGCAAGGGGAAAAGACATGGTCTAAGCTTAAAAAATGTTCTGGTTCACCAAATACATTTTAAATTTAAGGCAAGAGTAGCTGAATGGAAAACATATGTTACTTAGAGAACATTTGTAGAAAATATTTCCAGTTTGGCTAATTTGACCGCAAGTTTGAAATTCAACTTGAATTCTTACTTTAGTGTTGAAGTCCATTTTCAACGTCGCCAACTTCCTTGTGGCAAATAGAAGGGTTTCGGGTCTACCGTTTGAGTCATGCGCGCTTAGATTTTCTCTCAGCACCCACATTCCAAACGCCTCACTTGCCACACCTACCTTTATTTTTCCCACTGTCAAACATTCCTGTCTGCTCAAGCACTGGGATCTACTTGTTCCAGACAGATTCAGTGTCTTTCTGATCTAGAAACGTGCTTTGAGAAAATGCAAAGTCAATTGTCTCCTTGAAATGGATGTGAAGTCAGCATCATACGCAAAAAGGAAGGAGACCTCCCGGATACCTTGAAACAGCTTGTCAGCACTCAAGCAAGGGGTGAAGGTGTTGAAACTGACAATGATTTGCGGCAATTTGTGTGTAAGCCAGCAGAAGAGATTCAATTTACAAGCAGGTGAGCAGTGCAGCGCACAGTAGTTTTCTGGTTGACAGGCAGTGCTACGTTTTCAATCAGCCGAAAGTAGCTTTTCAATTGGACCATGTTACCAGGCACGCACGGAGCGCCAGCAGAGCGACGCTCCAAGAGCCCGGATAGCTCAGTTGGTAGAGCATCAGACTTTTAATCTGAGGGTCCAGGGTTCAAGTCCCTGTTCGGGCGCTCCCATGATTTTTAGATCACCAATGTTAAGAGAGGCTACCTGCAATTCTGTCGGCACTTAAGTGTTTGTTGCAGGTCAAGCCATTCTTCTCCACTGAAAAGTGACAATTCAAAGCAAGGGGAAAAGACATGGTCTAAGCTTAAAAAATGTTCTGGTTCACCAAATACGTTTTAAATTTAAGGCAAGAGTAGCTGAATGGAAAACATATGTTACTTAGAGAACATTTGTAGAAAATATTTCCAGTTTGGCTAATTTGACCGCAAGTTTGAAATTCAACTTGAATTCTTACTTTAGTGTTGAAGTCCATTTTCAACGTCGCCAACTTCCTTGTGGCAAATAGAAGGGTTTCGGGTCTACCGTTTGAGTCATGCGCGCTTAGATTTTCTCTCAGCACCCACATTCCAAACGCCTCACTTGCCACACCTACCTTTATTTTTCCCACTGTCAAACATTCCTGTCTGCTCAAGCACTGGGATCTACTTGTTCCAGACAGATTCAGTGTCTTTCTGATCTAGAAACGTGCTTTGAGAAAATGCAAAGTCAATTGTCTCCTTGAAATGGATGTGAAGTCAGCATCATACGCAAAGAGGAAGGAGACCTCCCGGATACCTTGAAACAGCTTGTCAGCACTCAAGCAAGGGGTGAAGGTGTTGAAACTGACAATGATTTGCAGCAATTTGTGTGTAAGCCAGGAGAAGAGATTCAATTTACAAGCAGGTGAGCAGTGCAGCGCATAGTAGTTTTCTGGTTGACAGGCAGTGCTACGTTTTCAATCAGCCGAAAGTAGCTCTTCAATTGGACCATGTTACCAGGCACGCACGGAGCGCCAGCAGAGAGACGCTCCAAGAGCCCGGTTAGCTCAGTTGGTAGAGCATCAGACTTTTAATCTGAGGGTCCAGGGTTCAAGTCCCTGTTCGGGCGCTCCCATGATTTTTAGATCACCAATGTTAAGAGAGGCTACCTGCAATTCTGTTGGCACTTAAGCGTTTGTTGCAGGTTAAGCCATTCTTCTCCACTGAAAAGTGACAATTCAAAGCAAGGGGAAAAGACATGGTCTAAGCTTAAAAAATGTTCTGGTTCACCAAATACATTTTAAATTTAAGGCAAGAGTAGCTGAATGGAAAACATATGTTACTTAGAGAACATTTGTAGAAAATATTTCCAGTTTGGCTAATTTGACCGCAAGTTTGAAATTCAACTTGAATTCTTACTTTAGTGTTGAAGTCCATTTTCAACGTCGCCAACTTCCTTGTGGCAAATAGAAGGGTTTCGGGTCTACCGTTTGAGTCATGCGCGCTTAGATTTTCTCTCAGCACCCACATTCCAAACGCCTCACTTGCCACACCTACCTTTATTTTTCCCACTGTCAAACATTCCTGTCTGCTCAAGCACTGGGATCTACTTGTTCCAGACAGATTCAGTGTCTTTCTGATCTAGAAACGTGCTTTGAGAAAATGCAAAGTCAATTGTCTCCTTGAAATGGATGTGAAGTCAGCATCATACGCAAAGAGGAAGGAGACCTCCCGGATACCTTGAAACAGCTTGTCAGCACTCAAGCAAGGGGTGAAGGTGTTGAAACTGACAATGATTTGCAGCAATTTGTGTGTAAGCCAGGAGAAGAGATTCAATTTACAAGCAGGTGAGCAGCGCAGCGCACAGTAGTTTTCTGGTTGACAGGCAGTGCTACGTTTTCAATCAGTCGAAAGTAGCTTTTCAATTGGACCATGTTACCAGGCACGCACGGAGCGCCAGCAGAGCGACGCTCCAAGAGCCCGGATAGCTCAGTCGGTAGAGCATCAGACTTTTAATCTGAGGGTCCAGCGTTCAAGTCCCTGTTCGGGCGCTCCCATGATTTTTAGATCACCAATGTTAAGAGAGGCTACCTGCAATTCTGTCGGCACTTAAGCGTTTGTTGCAGGTTAAGCCATTCTTCTCCACTGAAAAGTGACAATTCAAAGCAAGGGGAAAAGACATGGTCTAAGCTTAAAAAATGTTCTGGTTCACCAAATACGTTTTAAATTTAAGGCAAGAGTAGCTGAATGGAAAACATATGTTACTTAGAGAACATTTGTAGAAAATATTTCCAGTTTGGCTAATTTGACCGCAAGTTTGAAATTCAACTTGAATTCTTACTTTAGTGTTGAAGTCCATTTTCAACGTCTCCAACTTCCTTGTGGCAAATAGAAGGGTTTCGGGTCTACCGTTTGAGTCATGCGCGCTTAGATTTTCTCTCAGCACCCACATTCCAAACGCCTCACTTGCCACACCTACCTTTATTTTTCCCACTGTCAAACATTCCTGTCTGCTCAAGCACTGGGATCTACTTGTTCCAGACAGATTCAGTGTCTTTCTGATCTAGAAACGTGCTTTGAGAAAATGCAAAGTCAATTGTCTCCTTGAAATGGATGTGAAGTCAGCATCATACGCAAAGAGGAAGGAGACCTCCCGGATACCTTGAAACAGCTTGTCAGCACTCAAGCAAGGGGTGAAGGTGTTGAAACTGACAATGATTTGCAGCAATTTGTGTGTAAGCCAGGAGAAGAGATTCAATTTACAAGCAGGTGAGCAGCGCAGCGCACAGTAGTTTTCTGGTTGACAGGCAGTGCTACGTTTTCAATCAGTCGAAAGTAGCTTTTCAATTGGACCATGTTACCAGGCACGCACGGAGCGCCAGCAGAGCGACGCTCCAAGAGCCCGGATAGCTCAGTCGGTAGAGCATCAGACTTTTAATCTGAGGGTCCAGCGTTCAAGTCCCTGTTCGGGCGCTCCCATGATTTTTAGATCACCAATGTTAAGAGAGGCTACCTGCAATTCTGTCGGCACTTAAGCGTTTGTTGCAGGTTAAGCCATTCTTCTCCACTGAAAAGTGACAATTCAAAGCAAGGGGAAAAGACATGGTCTAAGCTTAAAAAATGTTCTGGTTCACCAAATACGTTTTAAATTTAAGGCAAGAGTAGCTGAATGGAAAACATATGTTACTTAGAGAACATTTGTAGAAAATATTTCCAGTTTGGCTAATTTGACCGCAAGTTTGAAATTCAACTTGAATTCTTACTTTAGTGTTGAAGTCCATTTTCAACGTTGCCAACTTCCTTGTGGCTAATAGAAGGGTTTCGGGTCTACCGTTTGAGTCATGCGCGCTTAGATTTTCTCTCAGCACCCACATTCCAAACGCCTCACTTGCCACACCTACCTTTATTTTTCCCACTGTCAAACATTCCTGTCTGCTCAAGCACTGGGATCTACTTGTTCCAGACAGATTCAGTGTCTTTCTGATCTAGAAACGTGCTTTGAGAAAATGCAAAGTCAATTGTCTCCTTGAAATGGATGTGAAGTCAGCATCATACGCAAAAAGGAAGGAGACCTCCCGGATACCTTGAAACAGCTTGTCAGCACTCAAGCAAGGGGTGAAGGTGTTGAAACTGACAATGATTTGCGGCAATTTGTGTGTAAGCCAGCAGAAGAGATTCAATTTACAAGCAGGTGAGCAGTGCAGCGCACAGTAGTTTTCTGGTTGACAGGCAGTGCTACGTTTTCAATCAGCCGAAAGTAGCTTTTCAATTGGACCATGTTACCAGGCACGCACGGAGCGCCAGCAGAGAGACGCTCCAAGAGCCCGGTTAGCTCAGTTGGTAGAGCATCAGACTTTTAATCTGAGGGTCCAGGGTTCAAGTCCCTGTTCGGGCGCTCCCATGATTTTTAGATCACCAATGTTAAGAGAGGCTACCTGCAATTCTGTTGGCACTTAAGCGTTTGTTGCAGGTTAAGCCATTCTTCTCCACTGAAAAGTGACAATTCAAAGCAAGGGGAAAAGACATGGTCTAAGCTTAAAAAATGTTCTGGTTCACCAAATACATTTTAAATTTAAGGCAAGAGTAGCTGAATGGAAAACATATGTTACTTAGAGAACATTTGTAGAAAATATTTCCAGTTTGGCTAATTTGACCGCAAGTTTGAAATTCAACTTGAATTCTTACTTTAGTGTTGAAGTCCATTTTCAACGTTGCCAACTTCCTTGTGGCTAATAGAAGGGTTTCGGGTCTACCGTTTGAGTCATGCGCGCTTAGATTTTCTCTCAGCACCCACATTCCAAACGCCTCACTTGCCACACCTACCTTTATTTTTCCCACTGTCAAACATTCCTGTTTGCTCAAGCACTGGGATCTACTTGTTCCAGACAGATTCAGTGTCTTTCTGATCTAGAAACGTGCTTTGAGAAAATGCAAAGTCAATTGTCTCCTTGAAATGGATGTGAAGTCAGCATCATACGCAAAAAGGAAGGAGACCTCCCGGATACCTTGAAACAGCTTGTCAGCACTCAAGCAAGGGGTGAAGGTGTTGAAACTGACAATGATTTGCGGCAATTTGTGTGTAAGCCAGCAGAAGAGATTCAATTTACAAGCAGGTGAGCAGTGCAGCGCATAGTAGTTTTCTGGTTGACAGGCAGTGCTACGTTTTCAATCAGCCGAAAGTAGCTCTTCAATTGGACCATGTTACCAGGCACGCACGGAGCGCCAGCAGAGAGACGCTCCAAGAGCCCGGTTAGCTCAGTTGGTAGAGCATCAGACTTTTAATCTGAGGGTCCAGGGTTCGAGTCCCTGTTCGGGCGCTCCCATGATTTTTAGATCACCAATGTTAAGAGAGGCTACCTGCAATTCTGTTGGCACTTAAGCGTTTGTTGCAGGTTAAGCCATTCTTCTCCACTGAAAAGTGACAATTCAAAGCAAGGGGAAAAGACATGGTCTAAGCTTAAAAAATGTTCTGGTTCACCAAATACGTTTTAAATTTAAGGCAAGAGTAGCTGAATGGAAAACATATGTTACTTAGAGAACATTTGTAGAAAATATTTCCAGTTTGGCTAATTTGACCGCAAGTTTGAAATTCAACTTGAATTCTTACTTTAGTGTTGAAGTCCATTTTCAACGTTGCCAACTTCCTTGTGGCTAATAGAAGGGTTTCGGGTCTACCGTTTGAGTCATGCGCGCTTAGATTTTCTCTCAGCACCCACATTCCAAACGCCTCACTTGCCACACCTACCTTTATTTTTCCCACTGTCAAACATTCCTGTCTGCTCAAGCACTGGGATCTACTTGTTCCAGACAGATTCAGTGTCTTTCTGATCTAGAAACGTGCTTTGAGAAAATGCAAAGTCAATTGTCTCCTTGAAATGGATGTGAAGTCAGCATCATACGCAAAGAGGAAGGAGACCTCCCGGATACCTTGAAACAGCTTGTCAGCACTCAAGCAAGGGGTGAAGGTGTTGAAACTGACAATGATTTGCAGCAATTTGTGTGTAAGCCAGGAGAAGAGATTCAATTTACAAGCAGGTGAGCAGTGCAGCGCACAGTAGTTTTCTGGTTGACAGGCAGTGCTACGTTTTCAATCAGTCGAAAGTAGCTTTTCAATTGGACCATGTTACCAGGCACGCACGGAGCGCCAGCAGAGCGATGCTCCAAGAGCCCGGATAGCTCAGTCGGTAGAGCATCAGACTTTTAATCTGAGGGTCCAGGGTTCAAGTCCCTGTTTGGGCGCTCCCATGATTTTTAGATCACCAATGTTAAGAGAGGCTACCTGCAATTCTGTCGGCACTTAAGTGTTTGTTGCAGGTCAAGCCATTCTTCTCCACTGAAAAGTGACAATTCAAAGCAAGGGGAAAAGACATGGTCTAAGCTTAAAAAAATGTTCTGGTTCACCAAATACATTTTAAATTTAAGGCAAGAGTAGCTGAATGGAAAACATAGGTTACTTAGAGAACATTTGTAGAAAATATTTCCAGTTTGGCTAATTTGACCATAAGTTTGAAATTCAACTTGAATTCTTACTTTAGTGTTGAAGTCCATTTTCAACGTCGCCAACTTCCTTGTGGCAAATAGAAGGGTTTCAGGTCTACCGTTTGAGTCATGCGCGCTTAGATTTTCTCTCAGCACCCACATTCCAAACGCCTCACTTGCCACACCTACCTTTATTTTTCCCACTGTCAAACATTCCTGTCTGCTCAAGCACTGGGATCTACTTGTTCCAGACAGATTCAGTGTCCTTCTGATCTAGAAACGTGCTTTGACAAAATGCAAAGTCAATTGTTTCCTTGAAATGGATGTGAAGTCAGCATCATACGCAAAGAGGAAGGAGACCTCCCGGATACCTTGAAACAGCTTGTCAGTACTCAAGCAAGGGGTGAAGGTGTTAAAACTGACAATGATTTGCAGCAATTTGTGTGTAAGCCAGGAGAAGAGATTCAATTTACAAGCAGGTGAGCAGTGCAGCGCACAGTAGTTTTCTGGTTGACAGGCAGTGCTACGTTTTCAATCAGCCGAAAGTAGCTTTTCAATTGGACCATGTTACCAGGCACGCACGGAGCGCCAGCAGAGCAATGCTCCAAGAGCCTGGATAGCTCAGTCGGTAGAGCATCAGACTTTTAATCTGAGGGTCCAGGGTTCAAGTCCCTGTTTGGGCGCTCCCATGATTTTTAGATCACCAATGTTAAGAGGGGCTACCTGCAATTCTGTCGGCACTTAAGCGTTTGTTGCAGGTTAAGCCATTCTTCTCCACTGAAAAGTGACAATTCAAAGCAAGGGGAAAAGACATGGTCTAAGCTTAAAAAATGTTCTGGTTCACCAAATACATTTTAAATTTAAGGCAAGAGTAGCTGAATGGAAAACATATGTTACTTAGAGAACATTTGTAGAAAATATTTCCAGTTTGGCTAATTTGACCGCAAGTTTGAAATTCACCTTGAATTCTTACTTTAGTGTTCAAGTCCATTTTCAACGTCGCCAACTTCCTTGTGGCAAATAGAAAGAAGGGTTTCGGGTCTACCGTTTGAGTCATGCGCGCTTAGATTTTCTCTCAGCACCCACATTCCAAACGCCTCACTTGCCACGCCTACCTTTATTTTTGCCACTGTCAAACATTCCTGTCTGCTCAAGCGCTGGGATCTACTTGTTCCAGACAGATTCAGTGTCTTTCTGATCTAGAAACGTGCTTTGAGAAAATGCAAAGTCAATTGTCTCCTTGAAATGGATGGGAAGTCAGCATCATACGCAAAGAGGAAGGAGACCTCCCGGATACCTTGAAACAGCTTGTCAGCACTCAAGCAAGGGGTGAAGGTGTTGAAACTGACAATGATTTGCAGCAATTTGTGTGTAAGCCAGGAGAAGAGATTCAATTTACAAGCAGGTGAGCACTGCAGCGCACAGTAGTTTTCTGGTTGACAGGCAGTGCTACGTTTTCAATCAGCCGAAAGTAGCTTTTCAATTGGACCATGTTACCAGGCACGCATGGAGCGCCAGCAGAGCAACGCTCCAAGAGCCCGGATAGCTCAGTCGGTAGAGCATCAGACTTTTAATCTGAGGGTCCAGGGTTCAAGTCCCTGTTCGGGCGCTCCCATGATTTTTAGATCACCAATGTTAACATGGGCTACCTGCAATTCTGTCGGCACTTAAGCGTTTGTTGCAGGTTAAGCCATTCTTCTCCACTGAAAAGTGACAATTCAAAGCAAGGGGAAAAGACATGGTCTAAGCTTAAAAAATGTTCTGGTTCACCAAATACATTTTAAATTTAAGGCAAGAGTAGCTGAATGGAAAACATATGTTACTTAGAGAACATTTGTAGAAAATATTTCCAGTTTGGCTAATTTGACCGCAAGTTTGAAATTCAACTTGAATTCTTACTTTAGTGTTGAAGTCCATTTTCAACGTCGCCAACTTCCTTGTGGCAAATAGAAGGGTTTCGGGTCTACCGTTTGAGTCATGCGCGCTTAGATTTTCTCTCAGCACCCACATTCCAAACGCCTCACTTGCCACGCCTACCTTTATTTTTCCCACTGTCAAACATTCCTGTCTGCTCAAGCACTGGGATCTACTTGTTCCAGACAGATTCAGTGTCTTTCTGATCTAGAAACGTGCTTTGAGAAAATGCAAAGTCAAGTGTCTCCTTGAAATGGATGTGAAGTCAGCATCATACGCAAAAAGGAAGGAGACCTCCCGGATACCTTGAAACAGCTTGTCAGCACTCAAGCAAGGGGTGAAGGTGTTGAAACTGACAATGATTTGCAGCAATTTGTGTGTAAGCCAGCAGAAGAGATTCAATTTACCAGCAGGTGAGCAGTGCAGCGCACAGTAGTTTTCTGGTTGACAGGCAGTGCTACGTTTTCAATCAGCCGAAAGTAGATTTTTCAATTGGACTATGTTACCAGGCACGCTGTTCGGGTGCTCCCATGATTTTTATATCACCAATGTTAAGAGGGGCTACCTGCAATTCTGTCGGCACTTAAGCGTTTGTTGCAGGTTAAGCCATTCTTCTCCACTGAAAAGTGACAATTCAAAGCAAGGGGAAAAGACATGGTCTAAGCTTAAAAAATGTTCTGGTTCATCAAATACATTTTAAATTTAAGGCAAGAGTAGCTGAATGGAAAACATATGTTACTTAGAGAACATTTGTAGAAAATATTTCCAGTTTGGCTAATTTGACCGCAAGTTTGAAATTCAACTTGAATTCTTACTTTAGTGTTGAAGTCCATTTTCAACGTCGCCAACTTCCTTGTGGCAAATAGAAGGGTTTCGGGTCTACCGTTTGAGTCATGCGCGCTTAGATTTTCTCTCAGCACCCACATTCCAAACGCCTCACTTGCCACACCTACCTTTATTTTTCCCACTGTCAAACATTCCTGTCTGCTCAAGCACTGGGATCTACTTGTTCCAGACAGATTCAGTGTCTTTCTGATCTAGAAACGTGCTTTGAGAAAATGCAAAGTCAAGTGTCTCCTTGAAATGGATGTGAAGTCAGCATCATACGCAAAAAGGAAGGAGACCTCCCGGATACCTTGAAACAGCTTGTCAGCACTCAAGCAAGGGGTGAAGGTGTTGAAACTGACAATGATTTGCAGCAATTTGTGTGTAAGCCAGCAGAAGAGATTCAATTTACCAGCAGGTGAGCAGTGCAGCGCACAGTAGTTTTCTGGTTGACAGGCAGTGCTACGTTTTCAATCAGCCGAAAGTAGATTTTTCAATTGGACTATGTTACCAGGCACGCTGTTCGGGTGCTCCCATGATTTTTATATCACCAATGTTAAGAGGGGCTACCTGCAATTCTGTCGGCACTTAAGCGTTTGTTGCAGGTTAAGCCATTCTTCTCCACTGAAAAGTGACAATTCAAAGCAAGGGGAAAAGACATGGTCTAAGCTTAAAAAATGTTCTGGTTCATCAAATACATTTTAAATTTAAGGCAAGAGTAGCTGAATGGAAAACATATGTTACTTAGAGAACATTTGTAGAAAATATTTCCAGTTTGGCTAATTTGACCGCAAGTTTGAAATTCAACTTGAATTCTTACTTTAGTGTTGAAGTCCATTTTCAACGTCGCCAACTTCCTTGTGGCAAATAGAAGTGTTTCGGGTTTACCGTTTGAGTCATGCGCGCTTAGATTTTCTCTCAGCACCCACATTCCAAACGCCTCACTTGCCACACCTACCTTTATTTTTCCCACTGTCAAACATTCCTGTCTGCTCAAGCACTGGGATCTACTTGTTCCAGACAGATTCAGTGTCTTTCTGATCTAGAAACGTGCTTTGAGAAAATGCAAAGTCAATTGTCTCCTTGAAATGGATGTGAAGTCAGCATCATACGCAAAGAGGAAGGAGACCTCCCGGATACCTTGAAACAGCTTGTCAGCACTCAAGCAAGGGGTGAAGGTGTTGAAACTGTCAATGATTTGCAGCAATTTGTGTGTAAGCCAGGAGAAGAGATTCAATTTACAAGCATGTGAGCAGTGCAGCGCACAGTAGTTTTCTGGTTGACAGGCAGTGCTACGTTTTCAATCAGCCGAAAGTAGCTTTTCAATTGGACCATGTTACCAGGCACGCACAGAGCGCACGCAGAGCGATGCTCCAAGAGCCCGGATAGCTCAGTCGGTAGAGCATCAGACTTTTAATCTGAGGGTCCAGGGTTCAAGTCCCTGTTCGGGCGCTCCCATGATTTTTAGATCACCAATGTTAACAGGGGCTACCTGCAATTCTGTCGGCACTTAAGCGTTTGTTGCAGGTTAAGCCATTCTTCTCCACTGAAAAGTGACAATTCAAAGCAAGGGGAAAAGACATGGTCTAAGCTTAAAAAAATTTCTGGTTCACCAAATACATTTTAAATTTAAGGCAAGAGTAGTTGAATGGAAAACATATGTTACTTAGAGAACATTTGTAGAAATTATTTCCAGTTTGGCTAATTTGACCGCAAGTTTGAAATTCACCTTGAATTCTTACTTTAGTGTTGAAGTCCATTTTCAACGTCGCCAACTTCCTTGTGGCAAATAGAAGGGTTTCGGGTCTACCGTTTGAGTCATGCGCGCTTAGATTTTCTCTCAGCACCCACATTCCAAACGCCTCACTTGCCACGCCTACCTTTATTTTTCCCACTGTCAAACATTCCTGTCTGCTCAAGCGCTGGGATCTACTTGTTCCAGACAGATTCAGTGTCTTTCTGATCTAGAAACGTGCTTTGAGAAAATGCAAAGTCAATTGTCTCCTTGAAATGGATGTGAAGTCAGCATCATACGCAAAGAGGAAGGAGACCTCCCGGATACCTTGAAACAGCTTGTCAGCACTCAAGCAAGGGGTGAAGGTGTTGAAACTGACAATGATTTGCAGCAATTTGTGTGTAAGCCGGGAGAAGAGATTCAATTTACAAGCAGGTGAGCAGTGCAGCGCACAGTAGTTTTCTGGTTGACAGGCAGTGCTACGTTTTCAATCAGCCGAAAGTAGCTTTTCAATTGGACCATGTTACCAGGCACGCACGGAGCGCCAGCAGAGCAACGCTCCAAGAGCCCGGATAGCTCAGTCGGTAGAGCATCAGACTTTTAATCTGAGGGTCCAGGGTTCAAGTCCCTGTTCGGGCGCTCCCATGATTTTTAGATCACCAATGTTAAGAGGGGCTACCTGCAATTCTGTCGGCACTTAAGCGTTTGGTGCAGGTTAAGCCATTCTTCTCCACTGAAAAGTGACAATTCAAAGCAAGGGGAAAAGACATGGTCTAAGCTTAAAAAATGTTCTGGTTCACCAAATACATTTTAAATTTAAGGCAAGAGTAGCTGAATGGAAATCATAGGTTACTTAGAGAACATTTGTAGAAAATATTTCCAGTTTGGCTAATTTGACCGCAAGTTTGAAATTCACCTTGAATTCTTACTTTAGTGTTGAAGTCCATTTTCAACGTCGCCAACTTCCTTGTGGCAAATAGAAGGGTTTCAGGTCTACCGTTTGAGTCATGCGCGCTTAGATTTTCTCTCAGCACCCACATTCCAAACGCCTCACTTGCCACGTCTACCTTTATTTTTCCCACTGTCAAACATTCCTGTCTGCTCAAGCGCTGGGATCTACTTGTTCCAGACAGATTCAGTGTCTTTCTGATCTAGAAACGTGCTTTGAGAAAATGCAAAGTCAATTGTCTCCTTGAAATGGATGTGAAGTCAGCATCATACGCAAAGAGGAAGGAGACCTCCCGGATACCTTGAAACAGCTTGTCAGCACTCAAGCAAGGGGTGAAGGTGTTGAAACTGACAATGATTTGCAGCAATTTGTGTGTAAGCCGGGAGAAGAGATTCAATTTACAAGCAGGTGAGCAGTGCAGCGCACAGTAGTTTTCTGGTTGACAGGCAGTGCTACGTTTTCAATCAGCCGAAAGTAGCTTTTCAATTGGACCATGTTACCAGGCACGCACGGAGCGCCAGCAGAGCGACGCTCCAAGAGCCCGGATAGCTCAGTCGGTAGAGCATCAGACTTTTAATCTGAGGGTCCAGGGTTCAAGTCCCTGTTCGGGCGCTCCCATGATTTTTAGATCACCAATGTTAAGAGGGGCTACCTGCAATTCTGTCGGCACTTAAGCGTTTGGTGCAGGTTAAGCCATTCTTCTCCACTGAAAAGTGACAATTCAAAGCAAGGGGAAAAGACATGGTCTAAGCTTAAAAAATGTTCTGGTTCACCAAATACATTTTAAATTTAAGGCAAGAGTAGCTGAATGGAAAACATAGGTTACTTAGAGAACATTTGTAGAAAATATTTCCAGTTTGGCTAATTTGACCGCAAGTTTGAAATTCACCTTGAATTCTTACTTTAGTGTTGAAGTCCATTTTCAACGTCGCCAACTTCCTTGTGGCAAATAGAAGGGTTTCAGGTCTACCGTTTGAGTCATGCGCGCTTAGATTTTCTCTCAGCACCCACATTCCAAACGCCTCACTTGCCACGCCTACCTTTATTTTTCCCACTGTCAAACATTCCTGTCTGCTCAAGCGCTGGGATCTACTTGTTCCAGACAGATTCAGTGTCTTTCTGATCTAGAAATGTGCTTTGAGAAAATGCAAAGTCAATTGTCTCCTTGAAATGGATGTGAAGTCAGCATCATACGCAAAGAGGAAGGAGACCTCCCGGATACCTTGAAACAGCTTGTCAGCACTCAAGCAAGGGGTGAAGGTGTTGAAACTGACAATGATTTGCAGCAATTTGTGTGTAAGCCGGGAGAAGAGATTCAATTTACAAGCAGGTGAGCAGTGCAGCGCACAGTAGTTTTCTGGTTGACAGGCAGTGCTACGTTTTCAATCAGCCGAAAGTAGCTTTTCAATTGGACCATGTTACCAGGCACGCACGGAGCGCCAGCAGAGCAACGCTCCAAGAGCCTGGATAGCTCAGTCGGTAGAGCATCAGACTTTTAATCTGAGGGTCCAGGGTTCAAGTCCCTGTTCGGGCGCTCCCATGATTTTTAGATCACCAATGTTATGTCGGCACAGACATATTGGTTTAGATCACCAATGTTATGTCGGCACTTAAGCGTTTGGTGCAGGTTAAGCCATTCTTCTCCACTGAAAAGTGACAATTCAAAGCAAGGGGAAAAGACATGGTCTAAGCTTAAAAAATGTTCTGGTTCACCAAATACATTTTAAATTTAAGGCAAGAGTAGCTGAATGGAAAACATAGGTTACTTAGAGAACATTTGTAGAAAATATTTCCAGTTTGGCTAATTTGACCGCAAGTTTGAAATTCACCTTGAATTCTTACTTTAGTGTTGAAGTCCATTTTCAACGTCGCCAACTTCCTTGTGGCAAATAGAAGGGTTTCGGGTCTACCGTTTGAGTCATGCGCGCTTAGATTTTCTCTCAGCACCCACATTCCAAACGCCTCACTTGCCACGCCTACCTTTATTTTTCCCACTGTCAAACATTCCTGTCTGCTCAAGCGCTGGGATCTACTTCTTCCAGACAGATTCAGTGTCTTTCTGATCTAGAAATGTGCTTTGAGAAAATGCAAAGTCAATTGTCTCCTTGAAATGGATGTGAAGTCAGCATCATACGCAAAGAGGAAGGAGACCTCCCGGATACCTTGAAACAGCTTGTCAGCACTCAAGCAAGGGGTGAAGGTGTTGAAACTGACAATGATTTGCAGCAATTTGTGTGTAAGCCGGGAGAAGAGATTCAATTTACAAGCAGGTGAGCAGTGCAGCGCACAGTAGTTTTCTGGTTGACAGGCAGTGCTACGTTTTCAATCAGCCGAAAGTAGCTTTTCAATTGGACCATGTTACCAGGCACGCACGGAGTGCCAGCAGAGCGACGCTCCAAGAGCCCGGATAGCTCAGTCGGTAGAGCATCAGACTTTTAATCTGAGGGTCCAGGGTTCAAGTCCCTGTTCGGGCGCTCCCATGATTTTTAGATCACCAATGTTAAGAGGGGCTACCTGCAATTCTGTCGGCACTTAAGCGTTTGGTGCAGGTTAAGCCATTCTTCTCCACTGAAAAGTGACAATTCAAAGCAAGGGGAAAAGACATGGTCTAAGCTTAAAAAATGTTCTGGTTCACCAAATACATTTTAAATTTAAGGCAAGAGTAGCTGAATGGAAAACATAGGTTACTTAGAGAACATTTGTAGAAAATATTTCCAGTTTGGCTAATTTGACCGCAAGTTTGAAATTCACCTTGAATTCTTACTTTAGTGTTGAAGTCCATTTTCAACGTCGCCAACTTCCTTGTGGCAAATAGAAGAGTTTCGGGTCTACCGTTTGAGTCATGCGCGCTTAGATTTTCTCTCAGCACCCACATTCCAAACGCCTCACTTGCCACGCCTACCTTTATTTTTCCCACTGTCAAACATTCCTGTCTGCTCAAGCGCTGGGATCTACTTGTTCCAGACAGATTCAGTGTCTTTCTGATCTAGAAATGTGCTTTGAGAAAATGCAAAGTCAATTGTCTCCTTGAAATGGATGTGAAGTCAGCATCATACGCAAAGAGGAAGGAGACCTCCCGGATACCTTGAAACAGCTTGTCAGCACTCAAGCAAGGGGTGAAGGTGTTGAAACTGACAATGATTTGCAGCAATTTGTGTGTAAGCCGGGAGAAGAGATTCAATTTACAAGCAGGTGAGCAGTGCAGCGCACAGTAGTTTTCTGGTTGACAGGCAGTGCTACGTTTTCAATCAGCCGAAAGTAGCTTTTCAATTGGACCATGTTACCAGGCACGCACGGAGCGCCAGCAGAGCGACGCTCCAAGAGCCCGGATAGCTCAGTCGGTAGAGCATCAGACTTTTAATCTGAGGGTCCAGGGTTCAAGTCCCTGTTCGGGCGCTCCCATGATTTTTAGATCACCAATGTTAAGAGGGGCTACCTGCAATTCTGTCGGCACTTAAGCGTTTGGTGCAGGTTAAGCCATTCTTCTCCACTGAAAAGTAACAATTCAAAGCAAGGGGAAAAGACATGGTCTAAGCTTAAAAAATGTTCTGGTTCACCAAATACATTTTAAATTTAAGGCAAGAGTAGCTGAATGGAAAACATAGGTTACTTAGAGAACATTTGTAGAAAATATTTCCAGTTTGGCTAATTTGACCGCAAGTTTGAAATTCACCTTGAATTCTTACTTTAGTGTTGAAGTCCATTTTCAACGTCGCCAACTTCCTTGTGGCAAATAGAAGGGTTTCGGGTCTACCGTTTGAGTCATGCGCGCTTAGATTTTCTCTCAGCACCCACATTCCAAACGCCTCACTTGCCACGCCTACCTTTATTTTTCCCACTGTCAAACATTCCTGTCTGCTCAAGCGCTGGGATCTACTTCTTCCAGACAGATTCAGTGTCTTTCTGATCTAGAAATGTGCTTTGAGAAAATGCAAAGTCAATTGTCTCCTTGAAATGGATGTGAAGTCAGCATCATACGCAAAGAGGAAGGAGACCTCCCGGATACCTTGAAACAGCTTGTCAGCACTCAAGCAAGGGGTGAAGGTGTTGAAACTGACAATGATTTGCAGCAATTTGTGTGTAAGCCGGGAGAAGAGATTCAATTTACAAGCAGGTGAGCAGTGCAGCGCACAGTAGTTTTCTGGTTGACAGGCAGTGCTACGTTTTCAATCAGCCGAAAGTAGCTTTTCAATTGGACCATGTTACCAGGCACGCACGGAGCGCCAGCAGAGCGACGCTCCAAGAGCCCGGATAGCTCAGTCGGTAGAGCATCAGACTTTTAATCTGAGGGTCCAGGGTTCAAGTCCCTGTTCGGGCGCTCCCATGATTTTTAGATCACCAATGTTAAGAGGGGCTACCTGCAATTCTGTCGCACTTAAGCGTTTGGTGCAGGTTAAGCCATTCTTCTCCACTGAAAAGTGACAATTCAAAGCAAGGGGAAAAGACATGGTCTAAGCTTAAAAAATGTTCTGATTCACCAAATACATTTTAAATTTAAGGCAAGAGTAGCTGAATGGAAAACATAGGTTACATAGAGAACATTTGTAGAAAATATTTCCAGTTTGGCTAATTTGACCGCAAGTTTGAAATTCACCTTGAATTCTTACTTTAGTGTTGAAGTCCATTTTCAACGTCGCCAACTTCCTTGTGGCAAATAGAAGGGTTTCAGGTCTACCGTTTGAGTCATGCGCGCTTAGATTTTCTCTCAGCACCCACATTCCAAACGCCTCACTTGCCACGCCTACCTTTATTTTTCCCACTGTCAAACATTCCTGTCTGCTCAAGCGCTGGGATCTACTTGTTCCAGACAGATTCAGTGTCTTTCTGATCTAGAAACGTGCTTTGAGAAAATGCAAAGTCAATTGTCTCCTTGAAATGGATGTGAAGTCAGCATCATACGCAAAGAGGAAGGAGACCTCCCGGATACCTTGAAACAGCTTGTCAGCACTCAAGCAAGGGGTGAAGGTGTTGAAGCTGACAATGATTTGCAGCAATTTGTGTGTAAGCCGGGAGAAGAGATTCAATTTACAAGCAGGTGAGCAGTGCAGCGCACAGTAGTTTTCTGGTTGACAGGCAGTGCTACGTTTTCAATCAGCCGAAAGTAGCTTTTCAATTGGACCATGTTACCAGGCACGCACGGAGTGCCAGCAGAGCGACGCTCCAAGAGCCCGGATAGCTCAGTCGGTAGAGCATCAGACTTTTAATCTGAGGGTCCAGGGTTCAAGTCCCTGTTCGGGCGCTCCCATGATTTTTAGATCACCAATGTTAAGAGGGGCTACCTGCAATTCTGTCGGCACTTAAGCGTTTGGTGCAGGTTAAGCCATTCTTCTCCACTGAAAAGTGACAATTCAAAGCAAGGGGAAAAGACATGGTCTAAGCTTAAAAAATGTTCTGGTTCACCAAATACATTTTAAATTTAAGGCAAGAGTAGCTGAATGGAAAACATAGGTTACTTAGAGAACATTTGTAGAAAATATTTCCAGTTTGGCTAATTTGACCGCAAGTTTGAAATTCACCTTGAATTCTTACTTTAGTGTTGAAGTCCATTTTCAACGTCGCCAACTTCCTTGTGGCAAATAGAAGAGTTTCGGGTCTACCGTTTGAGTCATGCGCGCTTAGATTTTCTCTCAGCACCCACATTCCAAACGCCTCACTTGCCACGCCTACCTTTATTTTTCCCACTGTCAAACATTCCTGTCTGCTCAAGCGCTGGGATCTACTTGTTCCAGACAGATTCAGTGTCTTTCTGATCTAGAAATGTGCTTTGAGAAAATGCAAAGTCAATTGTCTCCTTGAAATGGATGTGAAGTCAGCATCATACGCAAAGAGGAAGGAGACCTCCCGGATACCTTGAAACAGCTTGTCAGCACTCAAGCAAGGGGTGAAGGTGTTGAAACTGACAATGATTTGCAGCAATTTGTGTGTAAGCCGGGAGAAGAGATTCAATTTACAAGCAGGTGAGCAGTGCAGCGCACAGTAGTTTTCTGGTTGACAGGCAGTGCTACGTTTTCAATCAGCCGAAAGTAGCTTTTCAATTGGACCATGTTACCAGGCACGCACGGAGCGCCAGCAGAGCGACGCTCCAAGAGCCCGGATAGCTCAGTCGGTAGAGCATCAGACTTTTAATCTGAGGGTCCAGGGTTCAAGTCCCTGTTCGGGCGCTCCCATGATTTTTAGATCACCAATGTTAAGAGGGGCTACCTGCAATTCTGTCGGCACTTAAGCGTTTGGTGCAGGTTAAGCCATTCTTCTCCACTGAAAAGTGACAATTCAAAGCAAGGGGAAAAGACATGGTCTAAGCTTAAAAAATGTTCTGGTTCACCAAATACATTTTAAATTTAAGGCAAGAGTAGCTGAATGGAAAACATAGGTTACTTAGAGAACATTTGTAGAAAATATTTCCAGTTTGGCTAATTTGACCGCAAGTTTGAAATTCACCTTGAATTCTTACTTTAGTGTTGAAGTCCATTTTCAACGTCGCCAACTTCCTTGTGGCAAATAGAAGGGTTTCGGGTCTACCGTTTGAGTCATGCGCGCTTAGATTTTCTCTCAGCACCCACATTCCAAACGCCTCACTTGCCACACTTACCTTTATTTTTCCCACTGTCAAACATTCCTGTCTGCTCAAGCACTGGGATCTACTTGTTCCAGACAGATTCAGTGTCTTTCTGATCTAGAAACGTGCTTTGAGAAAATGCAAAGTCAATTGTCTCCTTGAAATGGATGTGAAGTCAGCATCATACGCAAAGAGGAAGGAGACCTCCCGGATACCTTGAAACAGCTTGTCAGCACTCAAGCAAGGGGTGAAGGTGTTGAAACTGACAATGATTTGCAGCAATTTGTGTGTAAGCCAGGAGAAGAGATTCAATTTACAAGCAGGTGAGCAGTGCAGCGCACAGTAGTTTTCTGGTTGACAGGCAGTGCTACGTTTTCAATCAGCCGAAAGTAGCTTTTCAATAGGACCATGTTACCAGGCACGCACGGAGCGCCAGCAGAGCGACGCTCCAAGAGCCTGGATAGCTCAGTCGGTAGAGCATCAGACTTTTAATCTGAGGGTCCAGGGTTCAAGTCCCTGTTCGGGCGCTCCCATGATTTTTAGATCACCAATGTTAACAGGGGCTACCTGCAATTCTGTCGGCACTTAAGCGTTTGTTGCAGGTTAAGCAATTCTTCTCCACTGAAAAGTGACAATTCAAAGCAAGGGGAAAAGACATGGTCTAAGCTTAAAAAATGTTCTGGTTCACCAAATACATTTTAAATTTAAGGCAAGAGTAGCTGAATGGAAAACATATGTTACTTAGAGAACATTTGTAGAAAATATTTCCAGTTTGGCTAATTTGACCGCAAGTTTGAAATTCACCTTGAATTCTTACTTTAGTGTTGAAGTCCATTTTCAACGTCGCCAACTTCCTTGTGGCAAATAGAAGGGTTTCGGGTCTACCGTTTGAGTCATGCGCGCTTAGATTTTCTCTCAGCACCCACATTCCAAACGCCTCACTTGCCACACCTACCTTTATTTTTCCCACTGCCAAACATTCCTGTCTGCTCAAGCACTGGGATCTACTTGTTCCAGACAGATTCAGTGTCTTTCTGATCTAGAAACGTTCTTTGAGAAAATGCAAAGTCAATTGTCTCCTTGAAATGGATGTGAAGTCAGCATCATACGCAAAGAGGAAGGAGACCTCCCGGATACCTTGAAACAGCTTGTCAGCACTCAAGCAAGGGGTGAAGGTGTAGAAACTGACAATGATTTGCAGCAATTTGTGTGTAAGCCAGGAGAAGAGATTCAATTTACAAGCATGTGAGCAGTGCAGCGCACAGTAGTTTTCTGGTTGACAGGCAGTGCTATGTTTTCAATCAGCCGAAAGTAGCTTTTCAATTGGACCATGTTACCAGGCACGCATGGAGCGCCAGCAGAGCGACGCTCCAAGAGCCCGGATAGCTCAGTCGGTAGAGCATCAGACTTTTAATCTGAGGGTCCAGGGTTCAAGTCCCTGTTCGGGCGCTCCCATGGTTTTGAGATCACCAATGTTAAGAGGGGCTACCTGCAATTCTGTCGGCACTTAAGCGTTTGGTGCAGGTTAAGCCATTCTTCTCCACTGAAAAGTGACAATTCAAAGCAAGGGGAAAAGACATGGTCTAAGCTTAAAAAATGTTCTGGTTCACCAAATACATTTTAAATTTAAGGCAACAGTAGCTGAATGGAAAACATAGGTTACTTAGAGAACATTTGTAGAAAATATTTCCAGTTTGGCTAATTTGACCGCAAGTATGAAATTCAACTTGAATTCTTACTTTAGTGTTGAAGTCCATTTTCAACGTCGCCAACTTCCTTGTGGCAAATAGAAGGGTTTCGGGTCTACCGTTTGAGTCATGCGCGCTTAGATTTTCTCTCAGCACCCACATTCCAAACGCCTCACTTGCCACACCTACCTTTATTTTTCCCACTGTCAAACATTCCTGTCTGCTCAAGCACTGGGATCTACTTGTTCCAGACAGATTCAGTGTCTTTCTGATCTAGAAACGTGCTTTGAGAAAATGCAAAGTCAATTGTCTCCTTGAAATGGATGTGAAGTCAGCATCATCCGCAAAGTGGAAGGAGACCTCCCGGATACCTTGAAACAGCTTGTCAGCACTCAAGCAAGGGGTGAAGGTGTTGAAACTGACAATGATTTGCAGCAATTTGTGTGTAAGCCAGGAGAAGAGATTCAATTTACAAGCAGGTGAGCAGTGCAGCGCACAGTAGTTTTCTGGTTGACAGGCAGTGCTACGTTTTCAATCAGCCGAAAGTAGCTTTTCAATTGGACCATGTTACCAGGCACGCACGGAGCACCAGCAGAGCGATGCTCCAAGAGCCCGGATAGCTCAGTCGGTAGAGCATCAGACTTTTAATCTGAGGGTCCAGGGTTCAAGTCCCTGTTCGGGCGCTCCCATGGTTTTTATATCACCAATGTTAAGAGAGGCTACCTGCAATTCTGTCGGCACTTAAGCGTTTGTTGCAGGTTAAGCCATTCTTCTCCACTGAAAAGTGACAATTCAAAGCAAGGGGAAAAGACATGGTCTAAGCTTAAAAAATTTTCTTGTTCACCAAATTCATTTTAAATTTAAGGCAAGAGTAGCTGAATGGAAAACATACGTTACTTAGAGAACATTTGTAGAAAATATTTCCAGTTTGGCTAATTTGACCGCAAGTTTGAAATTCAACTTGAATTCTTACTTTAGTGTTGAAGTCCATTTTCAACGTCGCCAACTTCCTTGTGGCAAATAGAAGGGTTTCGGGTCTACCGTTTGAGTCATGCGCGCTTAGATTTTCTCTCAGCACCCACATTCCAAACGCCTCACTTGCCACACCTACCTTTATTTTTCCCACTGTCAAACATTCCTGTCTGCTCAAGCACTGGGATCTACTTGTTCCAGACAGATTCAGTGTCTTTCTGATCTAGAAACGTGCTTTGAGAAAATGCAAAGTCAATTGTCTCCTTGAAATGGATGTGAAGTCAGCATTATACGCAAAGAGGAAGGAGACCTCCCGGATACCTTGAAACAGCTTGTCAGCACTCAAGCAAGGGGTGAAGGTGTAGAAACTGACAATGATTTGCAGTAATTTGTGGGTAAGCCAGGAGAAGAGATTCAATTTACAAGCATGTGAGCAGTGCAGCGCACAGTAGTTTTCTGGTTGACAGGCAGTGCTACGTTTTCAATCAGCCGAAAGTAGCTTTTCAATTGGACCATGTTACCAGGCACGCACGGAGCGCCAGCATAGCGACGCTCCAAGAGCCCGGATAGCTCAGTCGGTAGAGCATCAGACTTTTAATCTGAGGGTCCAGGGTTCAAGTCCCTGTTCGGGCGCTCCCATGATTTTTAGATCACCAATGTTAAGAGGGGCTACCTGCAATTCTGTCGGCACTTAAGCGTTTGGTGCAGGTTAAGCCATTCTTCTCCACTGAAAAGTGACAATTCAAAGCAAGGGGAAAAGACATGGTCTAAGCTTAAAAAATGTTCTGGTTCACCAAATACATTTTAAATTTAAGGCAAGAGTAGCTGAATGGAAAACATATGTTACTTAAAGAACATTTGTAGAAAATATTTCCAGTTTGGCTAATTTGACCGCAAGTTTGAAATTCACCTTGAATTCTTACTTTAGTGTTGAAGTCCATTTTCAACGTCGCCAACTTCCTTGTGGCAAATAGAAGGGTTTCGGGTCTACCGTTTGAGTCATGCGCGCTTAGATTTTCTCTCAGCACCCACATTCCAAACGCCTCACTTGCCACACCTACCTTTATTTTTCCCACTGCCAAACATTCCTGTCTGCTCAAGCACTGGGATCTACTTGTTCCAGACAGATTCAGTGTCTTTCTGATCTAGAAACGTTCTTTGAGAAAATGCAAAGTCAATTGTCTCCTTGAAATGGATGTGAAGTCAGCATCATACGCAAAGAGGAAGGAGACCTCCCGGATACCTTGAAACAGCTTGTCAGCACTCAAGCAAGGGGTGAAGGTGTAGAAACTGACAATGATTTGCAGCAATTTGTGTGTAAGCCAGGAGAAGAGATTCAATTTACAAGCATGTGAGCAGTGCAGCGCACAGTAGTTTTCTGGTTGACAGGCAGTGCTATGTTTTCAATCAGCCGAAAGTAGCTTTTCAATTGGACCATGTTACCAGGCACGCATGGAGCGCCAGCAGAGCGACGCTCCAAGAGCCCGGATAGCTCAGTTGGTAGAGCATCAGACTTTTAATCTGAGGGTCCAGGGTTCAAGTCCCTGTTCGGGCGCTCCCATGGTTTTGAGATCACCAATGTTAAGAGGGGCTACCTGCAATTCTGTCGGCACTTAAGCGTTTGGTGCAGGTTAAGCCATTCTTCTCCACTGAAAAGTGACAATTCAAAGCAAGGGGAAAAGACATGGTCTAAGCTTAAAAAATGTTCTGGTTCACCAAATACATTTTAAATTTAAGGCAACAGTAGCTGAATGGAAAACATAGGTTACTTAGAGAACATTTGTAGAAAATATTTCCAGTTTGGCTAATTTGACCGCAAGTATGAAATTCAACTTGAATTCTTACTTTAGTGTTGAAGTCCATTTTCAACGTCGCCAACTTCCTTGTGGCAAATAGAAGGGTTTCGGGTCTACCGTTTGAGTCATGCGCGCTTAGATTTTCTCTCAGCACCCACATTCCAAACGCCTCACTTGCCACACCTACCTTTATTTTTCCCACTGTCAAACATTCCTGTCTGCTCAAGCACTGGGATCTACTTGTTCCAGACAGATTCAGTGTCTTTCTGATCTAGAAACGTGCTTTGAGAAAATGCAAAGTCAATTGTCTCCTTGAAATGGATGTGAAGTCAGCATTATACGCAAAGAGGAAGGAGACCTCCCGGATACCTTGAAACAGCTTGTCAGCACTCAAGCAAGGGGTGAAGGTGTAGAAACTGACAATGATTTGCAGTAATTTGTGGGTAAGCCAGGAGAAGAGATTCAATTTACAAGCATGTGAGCAGTGCAGCGCACAGTAGTTTTCTGGTTGACAGGCAGTGCTACGTTTTCAATCAGCCGAAAGTAGCTTTTCAATTGGACCATGTTACCAGGCACGCACGGAGCGCCAGCATAGCAACGCTCCAAGAGCCCGGATAGCTCAGTCGGTAGAGCATCAGACTTTTAATCTGAGGGTCCAGGGTTCAAGTCCCTGTTCGGGCGCTCCCATGATTTTTAGATCACCAATGTTAAGAGGGGCTACCTGCAATTCTGTCGGCACTTAAGCGTTTGGTGCAGGTTAAGCCATTCTTCTCCACTGAAAAGTGACAATTCAAAGCAAGGGGAAAAGACATGGTCTAAGCTTAAAAAATGTTCTGGTTCACCAAATACATTTTAAATTTAAGGCAAGAGTAGCTGAATGGAAAACATATGTTACTTAAAGAACATTTGTAGAAAATATTTCCAGTTTGGCTAATTTGACCGCAAGTTTGAAATTCACCTTGAATTCTTACTTTAGTGTTGAAGTCCATTTTCAACGTCGCCAACTTCCTTGTGGCAAATAGAAGGGTTTCGGGTCTACCGTTTGAGTCATGCGCGCTTAGATTTTCTCTCAGCACCCACATTCCAAACGCCTCACTTGCCACACCTACCTTTATTTTTCCCACTGTCAAACATTCCTGTCTGCTCAAGCGCTGGGATCTACTTGTTCCAGACAGATTCAGTGTCTTTCTGATCTAGAAACGTGCTTTGAGAAAATGCAAAGTCAATTGTCTCCTTGAAATGGATGTGAAGTCAGCATCATACGCAAAGAGGAAGGAGACCTCCCGGATACCTTGAAACAGCTTGTCAGCACTCAAGCAAGGGGTGAAGGTGTTGAAACTGACAATGATTTGCAGCAATTTGTGTGTAAGCCAGGAGAAGAGATTCAATTTACAAGCAGGTGAGCAGTGCAGCGCACAGTAGTTTTCTGGTTGACAGGCAGTGCTACGTTTTCAATCAGCCGAAAGTAGCTTTTCAATTGGACCATGTTACCAGGCACGCACGGAGCGCCAACAGAGCGACGCTCCAAGAGCCCGGATAGCTCAGTCGGTAGAGCATCAGACTTTTAATCTGAGGGTCCAGGGTTCAAGTCCCTGTTCGGGCGCTCCCATGGTTTTTAGATCACCAATGTTAAGAGAGGCTACCTTCAATTCTGTCGGCACTTAAGCGTTTGTTGCAGGTTAAGCCATTCTTCTCCACTGAAAAGTGACAATTCAAAGCAAGGGGAAAAGACATGGTCTAAGCTTAAAAATTTTTCTTGTTCACCAAATACATTTTAAATTTAAGGCAAGAGTAGCTGAATGGAAAACATACGTTACTTAGAGAACATTTGTAGAAAATATTTCCAGTTTGGCTAATTTGACCGCAAGTTTGAAATTCAACTTGAATACTTAATTTAGTGTTGAAGTCCATTTTCAACGTCGCCAACTTCCTTGTTGCAAATAGAAGGGTTTCGGGTCTACCGTTTGAGTCATGCGCGCTTAGATTTTCTCTCAGCACCCACATTCCAAACGCCTCACTTGCCACACATACCTTTATTTTTCCCACTGTCAAACATTCCTGTCTGCTCAAGCGCTGGGATCTACTTGTTCCAGACAGATTCAGTGTCTTTCTGATCTAGAAACGTGCTTTGAGAAAATGCAAAGTCAATTGTCTCCTTGAAATGGATGTGAAGTCAGCATCATACGCAAAGAGGAAGGAGACCTCCCGGATACCTTGAAACAGCTTGTCAGCACTCAAGCAAGGGGTGAAGGTGTTGAAACTGACAATGATTTGCAGCAATTTGTGTGTAAGCCAGGAGAAGAGATTCAATTTACAAGCAGGTGAGCAGTGCAGCGCACAGTAGTTTTCTGGTTGACAGGCAGTGCTACGTTTTCAATCAGCCGAAAGTAGCTTTTCAATTGGACCATGTTACCAGGCACGCACGGAGCGCCAACAGAGCGACGCTCCAAGAGCCCGGATAGCTCAGTCGGTAGAGCATCAGACTTTTAATCTGAGGGTCCAGGGTTCAAGTCCCTGTTCGGGCGCTCCCATGGTTTTTAGATCACCAATGTTAAGAGAGGCTACCTTCAATTCTGTCGGCACTTAAGCGTTTGTTGCAGGTTAAGCCATTCTTCTCCACTGAAAAGTGACAATTCAAAGCAAGGGGAAAAGACATGGTCTAAGCTTAAAAATTTTTCTTGTTCACCAAATACATTTTAAATTTAAGGCAAGAGTAGCTGAATGGAAAACATACGTTACTTAGAGAACATTTGTAGAAAATATTTCCAGTTTGGCTAATTTGACCGCAAGTTTGAAATTCAACTTGAATACTTAATTTAGTGTTGAAGTCCATTTTCAACGTCGCCAACTTCCTTGTTGCAAATAGAAGGGTTTCGGGTCTACTGTTTGAGTCATGCGCGCTTAGATTTTCTCTCAGCACCCACATTCCAAACGCCTCACTTGCCACACTTACCTTTATTTTTCCCACTGTCAAACATTCCTGTCTGCTCAAGCACTGGGATCTACTTGTTCCAGACAGATTCAGTGTCTTTCTGATCTAGAAACGTGCTTTGAGAAAATGCAAAGTCAATTGTCTCCTTGAAATGGATGTGAAGTCAGCATCATACGCAAAGAGGAAGGAGACCTCCCGGATACCTTGAAACAGCTTGTCAGCACTCAAGCAAGGGGTGAAGGTGTTGAAACTGACAATGATTTGCAGCAATTTGTGTGTAAGCCAGGAGAAGAGATTCAATTTACAAGCAGGTGAGCAGTGCAGCGCACAGTAGTTTTCTGGTTGACAGGCAGTGCTACGTTTTCAATCAGCCGAAAGTAGCTTTTCAATAGGACCATGTTACCAGGCACGCACGGAGCGCCAGCAGAGCGACGCTCCAAGAGCCTGGATAGCTCAGTCGGTAGAGCATCAGACTTTTAATCTGAGGGTCCAGGGTTCAAGTCCCTGTTCGGGCGCTCCCATGATTTTTAGATCACCAATGTTAACAGGGGCTACCTGCAATTCTGTCGGCACTTAAGCGTTTGTTGCAGGTTAAGCAATTCTTCTCCACTGAAAAGTGACAATTCAAAGCAAGGGGAAAAGACATGGTCTAAGCTTAAAAAATGTTCTGGTTCACCAAATACATTTTAAATTTAAGGCAAGAGTAGCTGAATGGAAAACATATGTTACTTAGAGAACATTTGTAGAAAATATTTCCAGTTTGGCTAATTTGACCGCAAGTTTGAAATTCACCTTGAATTCTTACTTTAGTGTTGAAGTCCATTTTCAACGTCGCCAACTTCCTTGTGGCAAATAGAAGGGTTTCGGGTCTACCGTTTGAGTCATGCGCGCTTAGATTTTCTCTCAGCACCCACATTCCAAACGCCTCACTTGCCACACCTACCTTTATTTTTCCCACTGCCAAACATTCCTGTCTGCTCAAGCACTGGGATCTACTTGTTCCAGACAGATTCAGTGTCTTTCTGATCTAGAAACGTTCTTTGAGAAAATGCAAAGTCAATTGTCTCCTTGAAATGGATGTGAAGTCAGCATCATACGCAAAGAGGAAGGAGACCTCCCGGATACCTTGAAACAGCTTGTCAGCACTCAAGCAAGGGGTGAAGGTGTAGAAACTGACAATGATTTGCAGCAATTTGTGTGTAAGCCAGGAGAAGAGATTCAATTTACAAGCATGTGAGCAGTGCAGCGCACAGTAGTTTTCTGGTTGACAGGCAGTGCTATGTTTTCAATCAGCCGAAAGTAGCTTTTCAATTGGACCATGTTACCAGGCACGCATGGAGCGCCAGCAGAGCGACGCTCCAAGAGCCCGGATAGCTCAGTCGGTAGAGCATCAGACTTTTAATCTGAGGGTCCAGGGTTCAAGTCCCTGTTCGGGCGCTCCCATGGTTTTGAGATCACCAATGTTAAGAGGGGCTACCTGCAATTCTGTCGGCACTTAAGCGTTTGGTGCAGGTTAAGCCATTCTTCTCCACTGAAAAGTGACAATTCAAAGCAAGGGGAAAAGACATGGTCTAAGCTTAAAAAATGTTCTGGTTCACCAAATACATTTTAAATTTAAGGCAACAGTAGCTGAATGGAAAACATAGGTTACTTAGAGAACATTTGTAGAAAATATTTCCAGTTTGGCTAATTTGACCGCAAGTATGAAATTCAACTTGAATTCTTACTTTAGTGTTGAAGTCCATTTTCAACGTCGCCAACTTCCTTGTGGCAAATAGAAGGGTTTCGGGTCTACCGTTTGAGTCATGCGCGCTTAGATTTTCTCTCAGCACCCACATTCCAAACGCCTCACTTGCCACACCTACCTTTATTTTTCCCACTGTCAAACATTCCTGTCTGCTCAAGCACTGGGATCTACTTGTTCCAGACAGATTCAGTGTCTTTCTGATCTAGAAACGTGCTTTGAGAAAATGCAAAGTCAATTGTCTCCTTGAAATGGATGTGAAGTCAGCATCATCCGCAAAGTGGAAGGAGACCTCCCGGATACCTTGAAACAGCTTGTCAGCACTCAAGCAAGGGGTGAAGGTGTTGAAACTGACAATGATTTGCAGCAATTTGTGTGTAAGCCAGGAGAAGAGATTCAATTTACAAGCAGGTGAGCAGTGCAGCGCACAGTAGTTTTCTGGTTGACAGGCAGTGCTACGTTTTCAATCAGCCGAAAGTAGCTTTTCAATTGGACCATGTTACCAGGCACGCACGGAGCACCAGCAGAGCGATGCTCCAAGAGCCCGGATAGCTCAGTCGGTAGAGCATCAGACTTTTAATCTGAGGGTCCAGGGTTCAAGTCCCTGTTCGGGCGCTCCCATGGTTTTTATATCACCAATGTTAAGAGAGGCTACCTGCAATTCTGTCGGCACTTAAGCGTTTGTTGCAGGTTAAGCCATTCTTCTCCACTGAAAAGTGACAATTCAAAGCAAGGGGAAAAGACATGGTCTAAGCTTAAAAAATTTTCTTGTTCACCAAATTCATTTTAAATTTAAGGCAAGAGTAGCTGAATGGAAAACATACGTTACTTAGAGAACATTTGTAGAAAATATTTCCAGTTTGGCTAATTTGACCGCAAGTTTGAAATTCAACTTGAATTCTTACTTTAGTGTTGAAGTCCATTTTCAACGTCGCCAACTTCCTTGTGGCAAATAGAAGGGTTTCGGGTCTACCGTTTGAGTCATGCGCGCTTAGATTTTCTCTCAGCACCCACATTCCAAACGCCTCACTTGCCACACCTACCTTTATTTTTCCCACTGTCAAACATTCCTGTCTGCTCAAGCACTGGGATCTACTTGTTCCAGACAGATTCAGTGTCTTTCTGATCTAGAAACGTGCTTTGAGAAAATGCAAAGTCAATTGTCTCCTTGAAATGGATGTGAAGTCAGCATTATACGCAAAGAGGAAGGAGACCTCCCGGATACCTTGAAACAGCTTGTCAGCACTCAAGCAAGGGGTGAAGGTGTAGAAACTGACAATGATTTGCAGTAATTTGTGGGTAAGCCAGGAGAAGAGATTCAATTTACAAGCATGTGAGCAGTGCAGCGCACAGTAGTTTTCTGGTTGACAGGCAGTGCTACGTTTTCAATCAGCCGAAAGTAGCTTTTCAATTGGACCATGTTACCAGGCACGCACGGAGCGCCAGCATAGCGACGCTCCAAGAGCCCGGATAGCTCAGTCGGTAGAGCATCAGACTTTTAATCTGAGGGTCCAGGGTTCAAGTCCCTGTTCGGGCGCTCCCATGATTTTTAGATCACCAATGTTAAGAGGGGCTACCTGCAATTCTGTCGGCACTTAAGCGTTTGGTGCAGGTTAAGCCATTCTTCTCCACTGAAAAGTGACAATTCAAAGCAAGGGGAAAAGACATGGTCTAAGCTTAAAAAATGTTCTGGTTCACCAAATACATTTTAAATTTAAGGCAAGAGTAGCTGAATGGAAAACATATGTTACTTAAAGAACATTTGTAGAAAATATTTCCAGTTTGGCTAATTTGACCGCAAGTTTGAAATTCACCTTGAATTCTTACTTTAGTGTTGAAGTCCATTTTCAACGTCGCCAACTTCCTTGTGGCAAATAGAAGGGTTTCGGGTCTACCGTTTGAGTCATGCGCGCTTAGATTTTCTCTCAGCACCCACATTCCAAACGCCTCACTTGCCACACCTACCTTTATTTTTCCCACTGCCAAACATTCCTGTCTGCTCAAGCACTGGGATCTACTTGTTCCAGACAGATTCAGTGTCTTTCTGATCTAGAAACGTTCTTTGAGAAAATGCAAAGTCAATTGTCTCCTTGAAATGGATGTGAAGTCAGCATCATACGCAAAGAGGAAGGAGACCTCCCGGATACCTTGAAACAGCTTGTCAGCACTCAAGCAAGGGGTGAAGGTGTAGAAACTGACAATGATTTGCAGCAATTTGTGTGTAAGCCAGGAGAAGAGATTCAATTTACAAGCATGTGAGCAGTGCAGCGCACAGTAGTTTTCTGGTTGACAGGCAGTGCTATGTTTTCAATCAGCCGAAAGTAGCTTTTCAATTGGACCATGTTACCAGGCACGCATGGAGCGCCAGCAGAGCGACGCTCCAAGAGCCCGGATAGCTCAGTTGGTAGAGCATCAGACTTTTAATCTGAGGGTCCAGGGTTCAAGTCCCTGTTCGGGCGCTCCCATGGTTTTGAGATCACCAATGTTAAGAGGGGCTACCTGCAATTCTGTCGGCACTTAAGCGTTTGGTGCAGGTTAAGCCATTCTTCTCCACTGAAAAGTGACAATTCAAAGCAAGGGGAAAAGACATGGTCTAAGCTTAAAAAATGTTCTGGTTCACCAAATACATTTTAAATTTAAGGCAACAGTAGCTGAATGGAAAACATAGGTTACTTAGAGAACATTTGTAGAAAATATTTCCAGTTTGGCTAATTTGACCGCAAGTATGAAATTCAACTTGAATTCTTACTTTAGTGTTGAAGTCCATTTTCAACGTCGCCAACTTCCTTGTGGCAAATAGAAGGGTTTCGGGTCTACCGTTTGAGTCATGCGCGCTTAGATTTTCTCTCAGCACCCACATTCCAAACGCCTCACTTGCCACACCTACCTTTATTTTTCCCACTGTCAAACATTCCTGTCTGCTCAAGCACTGGGATCTACTTGTTCCAGACAGATTCAGTGTCTTTCTGATCTAGAAACGTGCTTTGAGAAAATGCAAAGTCAATTGTCTCCTTGAAATGGATGTGAAGTCAGCATTATACGCAAAGAGGAAGGAGACCTCCCGGATACCTTGAAACAGCTTGTCAGCACTCAAGCAAGGGGTGAAGGTGTAGAAACTGACAATGATTTGCAGTAATTTGTGGGTAAGCCAGGAGAAGAGATTCAATTTACAAGCATGTGAGCAGTGCAGCGCACAGTAGTTTTCTGGTTGACAGGCAGTGCTACGTTTTCAATCAGCCGAAAGTAGCTTTTCAATTGGACCATGTTACCAGGCACGCACGGAGCGCCAGCATAGCAACGCTCCAAGAGCCCGGATAGCTCAGTCGGTAGAGCATCAGACTTTTAATCTGAGGGTCCAGGGTTCAAGTCCCTGTTCGGGCGCTCCCATGATTTTTAGATCACCAATGTTAAGAGGGGCTACCTGCAATTCTGTCGGCACTTAAGCGTTTGGTGCAGGTTAAGCCATTCTTCTCCACTGAAAAGTGACAATTCAAAGCAAGGGGAAAAGACATGGTCTAAGCTTAAAAAATGTTCTGGTTCACCAAATACATTTTAAATTTAAGGCAAGAGTAGCTGAATGGAAAACATATGTTACTTAAAGAACATTTGTAGAAAATATTTCCAGTTTGGCTAATTTGACCGCAAGTTTGAAATTCACCTTGAATTCTTACTTTAGTGTTGAAGTCCATTTTCAACGTCGCCAACTTCCTTGTGGCAAATAGAAGGGTTTCGGGTCTACCGTTTGAGTCATGCGCGCTTAGATTTTCTCTCAGCACCCACATTCCAAACGCCTCACTTGCCACACCTACCTTTATTTTTCCCACTGTCAAACATTCCTGTCTGCTCAAGCGCTGGGATCTACTTGTTCCAGACAGATTCAGTGTCTTTCTGATCTAGAAACGTGCTTTGAGAAAATGCAAAGTCAATTGTCTCCTTGAAATGGATGTGAAGTCAGCATCATACGCAAAGAGGAAGGAGACCTCCCGGATACCTTGAAACAGCTTGTCAGCACTCAAGCAAGGGGTGAAGGTGTTGAAACTGACAATGATTTGCAGCAATTTGTGTGTAAGCCAGGAGAAGAGATTCAATTTACAAGCAGGTGAACAGTGCAGCGCACAGTAGTTTTCTGGTTGACAGGCAGTGCTACGTTTTCAATCAGCCGAAAGTAGCTTTTCAATTGGACCATGTTACCAGGCACGCACGGAGCGCCAGCAGAGCAACGCTCCAAGAGCCCGGATAGCTCAGTCGGTAGAGCATCAGACTTTTAATCTGAGGGTCCAGGGTTCAAGTCCCTGTTCGGGCGCTCCCATGATTTTTAGATCACCAATGTTAAGAGGGGCTACCTGCAATTCTGTCGGCACTTAAGCGTTTGGTGCAGGTTAAGCCATTCTTCTCCACTGAAAAGTGACAATTCAAAGCAAGGGGAAAAGACATGGTCTAAGCTTAAAAAATGTTCTGGTTCACCAAATACATTTTAAATTTAAGGCAAGAGTAGCTGAATGGAAAACATAGGTTACTTAGAGAACATTTGTAGAAAATATTTCCAGTTTGGCTAATTTGACCGCAAGTTTGAAATTCACCTTGAATTCTTACTTTAGTGTTGAAGTCCATTTTCAACGTCGCCAACTTCCTTGTGGCAAATAGAAGGGTTTCGGGTCTACCGTTTGAGTCATGCGCGCTTAGATTTTCTCTCAGCACCCACATTCCAAACGCCTCACTTGCCACGCCTACCTTTATTTTTCCCACTGTCAAACATTCCTGTCTGCTCAAGCGCTGGGATCTACTTGTTCCAGACAGATTCAGTGTCTTTCTGATCTAGAAACGTGCTTTGAGAAAATGCAAAGTCAATTGTCTCCTTGAAATGGATGTGAAGTCAGCATCATACGCAAAGAGGAAGGAGACCTCCCGGATACCTTGAAACAGCTTGTCAGCACTCAAGCAAGGGGTGAAGGTGTTGAAACTGACAATGATTTGCAGCAATTTGTGTGTAAGCCGGGAGAAGAGATTCAATTTACAAGCAGGTGAGCAGTGCAGCGCACAGTAGTTTTCTGGTTGACAGGCAGTGCTACGTTTTCAATCAGCCGAAAGTAGCTTTTCAATTGGACCATGTTACCAGGCACGCACGGAGCGCCAGCAGAGCGACGCTCCAAGAGCCCGGATAGCTCAGTCGGTAGAGCATCAGACTTTTAATCTGAGGGTCCAGGGTTCAAGTCCCTGTTCGGGCGCTCCCATGATTTTTAGATCACCAATGTTAAGAGGGGCTACCTGCAATTCTGTCGGCACTTAAGCGTTTGGTGCAGGTTAAGCCATTCTTCTCCACTGAAAAGTGACAATTCAAAGCAAGGGGAAAAGACATGGTCTAAGCTTAAAAAATGTTCTGGTTCACCAAATACATTTTAAATTTAAGGCAAGAGTAGCTGAATGGAAAACATAGGTTACTTAGAGAACATTTGTAGAAAATATTTCCTGTTTGGCTAATTTGACCGCAAGTTTGAAATTCACCTTGAATTCTTACTTTAGTGTTGAAGTCCATTTTCAACGTCGCCAACTTCCTTGTGGCAAATAGAAGGGTTTCGGGTCTACCGTTTGAGTCATGCGCGCTTAGATTTTCTCTCAGCACCCACATTCCAAACGCCTCACTTGCCACGACTACCTTTATTTTTCCCACTGTCAAACATTCCTGTCTGCTCAAGCGCTGGGATCTACTTGTTCCAGACAGATTCAGTGTCTTTCTGATCTAGAAACGTGCTTTGAGAAAATGCAAAGTCAATTGTCTCCTTGAAATGGATGTGAAGTCAGCATCATACGCAAAGAGGAAGGAGACCTCCCGGATACCTTGAAACAGCTTGTCAGCACTCAAGCAAGGGGTGAAGGTGTTGAAACTGACAATGATTTGCAGCAATTTGTGTGTAAGCCGGGAGAAGAGATTCAATTTACAAGCAGGTGAGCAGTGCAGCGCACAGTAGTTTTCTGGTTGACAGGCAGTGCTACGTTTTCAATCAGCCGAAAGTAGCTTTTCAATTGGACCATGTTACCAGGCACGCACGGAGCGCCAGCAGAGCGACGCTCCAAGAGCCCGGATAGCTCAGTCGGTAGAGCATCAGACTTTTAATCTGAGGGTCCAGGGTTCAAGTCCCTGTTCGGGTGCTCCCATGATTTTTAGATCACCAATGTTAAGAGGGGCTACCTGCAATTCTGTCGGCACTTAAGCGTTTGGTGCAGGTTAAGCCATTCTTCTCCACTGAAAAGTGACAATTCAAAGCAAGGGGAAAAGACATGGTCTAAGCTTAAAAAATGTTCTGGTTCACCAAATATATTTTAAATTTAAGGCAAGAGTAGCTGAATGGAAAACATAGGTTACTTTGAGAACATTTGTAGAAAATATTTCCAGTTTGGCTAATTTGACCGCAAGTTTGAAATTCACCTTGAATTCTTACTTTAGTGTTGAAGTCCATTTTCAACGTCGCCAACTTCCTTGTGGCAAATAGAAGGGTTTCGGGTCTACCGTTTGAGTCATGCGCGCTTAGATTTTCTCTCAGCACCCACATTCCAAACGCCTCACTTGCCACGACTACCTTTATTTTTCGAACTGTCAAACATTCCTGTCTGCTCAAGCGCTGGGATCTACTTGTTCCAGACAGATTCAGTGTCTTTCTGATCTAGAAACGTGCTTTGAGAAAATGCAAAGTCAATTGTCTCCTTGAAATGGATGTGAAGTCAGCATCATACGCAAAGAGGAAGGAGACCTCCCGGATACCTTGAAACAGCTTGTCAGCACTCAAGCAAGGGGTGAAGGTGTTGAAACTGACAATGATTTGCAGCAATTTGTGTGTAAGCCAGGAGAAGAGATTCAATTTACAAGCAGGTGAGCAGTGCAGCGCACAGTAGTTTTCTGGTTGACAGGCAGTGCTACGTTTTCAATCAGCCGAAAGTAGCTTTTCAATTGGACCATGTTACCAGGCACGCACGGAGCGCCAGCAGAGCAACGCTCCAAGAGCCCGGATAGCTCAGTCGGTAGAGCATCAGACTTTTAATCTGAGGGTCCAGGGTTCAAGTCCCTGTTCGGGCGCTCCCATGATTTTTAGATCACCAATGTTAACAGGGGCTACCTTCAATTCTGTCGGCACTTAAGCGTTTGTTGCAGGTTAAGCCATTCTTCTCCACTGAAAAGTGACAATTCAAAGCAAGGGGAAAAGACATGGTCTAAGCTTAAAAAATGTTCTGGTTCACCAAATACATTTTAAATTTAAGGCAAGAGTAGCTGAATGGAAAACATATATTACTTAGAGAACATTTGTAGAAAATATTTCCAGTTTGGCTAATTTGACCGCAAGTTTGAAATTCAACTTGAATTCTTACTTTAGTGTTGAAGTCCATTTTCAACGTCGCCAACTTCCTTGTGGCAAATAGAAGGGTTTCGGGTCTACCGTTTGAGTCATGCGCGCTTAGATTTTCTCTCAGCACCCACATTCCAAACGCCTCACTTGCCACACCTACCTTTATTTTTCCCACTGTCAAACATTCCTGTCTTCTCAAGCGCTGGGATCTACTTGTTCCAGACAGATTCAGTGTCTTTCTGATCTAGAAATGTGCTTTGAGAAAATGCAAAGTCAATTGTCTCCGTGAAATGGATGTGAAGTCAGCATCATACGCAAAGAGGAAGGAGACCTCCCGGATACCTTGAAACAGCTTGTCAGCACTCAAGCAAGGGGTGAAGGTGTTGAAACTGACAATGATTTGCAGCAATTTGTGTGTAAGCCAGGAGAAGAGATTCAATTTACAAGCAGGTGAGCAGTGCAGCGCACAGTAGTTTTCTGGTTGACAGGCAGTGCTACGTTTTCAATCAGCCGAAAGTAGCTTTTCAATTGGACCATGTTACCAGGCACGCACGGAGCGCCAGCAGAGCGACGCTCCAAGAGCCCGGATAGCTCAGTCGGTAGAGCATCAGACTTTTAATCTGAGGGTCCAGGGTTCAAGTCCCTGTTCGGGCGCACCCATGATTTTTAGATCACCAATGTTAACAGGGGCTACCTGCATTTCTGTCGGCACTTAAGCGTTTGTTGCAGGTTAAGCCATTCTTCTCCACTGAAAAGTGACAATTCAAAGCAAGGGGAAAAGACATGGTCTAAGCTTAAAAAAATTTCTGGTTCACCAAATACATTTTAAATTTAAGGCAAGAGTAGCTGAATGGAAAACATATGTTACTTAGAGAACATTTGTAGAAAATATTTCCAGTTTGGCTAATTTGAACGCAAGTTTGAAATTCAACTTGAATTCTTACTTTTGTGTTGAAGTCCATTTTCAACGTCGCCAACTTCCTTGTGGCAAATAGAAGGGTTTCGGGTCTACCGTTTGAGTCATGCGCGCTTAGATTTTCTCTCAGCACCCACATTCCAAACGCCTCACTTGCCACACCTACCTTTATTTTTCCCACTGTCAAACATTCCTGTCTGCTCAAGCGCTGGGATCTACTTGTTCCAGACAGATTCAGTGTCTTTCTGATCTAGAAACGTGCTTTGAGAAAATGCAAAGTCAATTGTCTCCTTGAAATGGATGTGAAGTCAGCATCATACGCAAAGAGGAAGGAGACCTCCCGGATACCTTGAAACAGCTTGTCAGCACTCAAGCAAGGGGTGAAGGTGTTGAAACTGACAATGATTTGCAGCAATTTGTGTGTAAGCCAGTAGAAGAGATTCAATTTACAAGCAGGTGAGCAGTGCAGCGCACAGTAGTTTTCTGGTTGACAGGCAGTGCTCCGTTTTCAATCAGCCGAAAGTAGCTTTTCAATTGGACCATGTTACCAGGCACGCACGGAGCGCCAGCAGAGTGACGCTCCAAGAGCCCGGATAGCTCAGTCGGTAGAGCATCAGACTTTTAATCTGAGGGTCCAGGGTTCAAGTCCCTGTTTGGGTGCTCCCGTGATTTTTAGATCACCAATGTTAAGAGGGGCTACCTGCAATTCTGTCGGCACTTAAGCGTTTGTTGAAGGTTAAGCCATTCTTCTCCACTGAAAAGTGACAATTCAAAGCAAGGGGAAAAGACATGGTCTAAGCTTAAAAAATGTTCTGGTTCACCAAATACATTTTAAATTTAAGGCAAGAGTAGCTGAATGGAAAACATATGTTACTTAGAGAACATTTGTAGAAAATATTTCCAGTTTGGCTAATTTGACCGCAAGTTTGAAATTCAACTTGAATTCTTACTTTAGTGTTGAAGTCCATTTTCAACGTCGCCAACTTCCTTGTGGCAAATAGAAGGGTTTCGGGTCTACCGTTTGAGTCATGCGCGCTTAGATTTTCTCTCAGCACCCACATTCCAAACGCCTCACTTGCCACACCTACCTTTATTTTTCCCACTGTCAAACATTCCTGTCTGCTCAAGCGCTGGGATCTACTTGTTCCAGACAGATTCAGTGTCTTTCTGATCTAGAAACGTGCTTTGAGAAAATGCAAAGTCAATTGTCTCCTTGAAATGGATGTGAAGTCAGCATCATACGCAAAGAGGAAGGAGACCTCCCGGATACCTTGAAACAGCTTGTCAGCACTCAAGCAAGGGGTGAAGGTGTTGAAACTGACAATGATTTGCAGCAATTTGTGTGTAAGCCAGGAGAAGAGATTCAATTTACAAGCAGGTGAGCAGTGCAGCGCACAGTAGTTTTCTGGTTGACAGGCAGTGCTCCGTTTTCAATCAGCCGAAAGTAGCTTTTCAATTGGACCATGTTACCAGGCACGCACGGAGCGCCAGCAGAGCGACGCTCCAAGAGCCCGGATAGCTCAGTCGGTAGAGCATCAGACTTTTAATCTGAGGGTCCAGGGTTCAATTCCCCATTCGGGCGCTCCCATGATTTTTAGATCACCAATGTTAACAGGGGCTACCTGCAATTCTGTCGGCACTTAAGTGTTTGTTGCAGGTTAAGACATTCTTCTCCACTGAAAAGTGACAATTCAAAGCAAGGGGAAAAGACATGGTCTAAGCTTAAAAAATGTTCTGGTTCACCAAATACATTTTAAATTTAAGGCAAGAGTAGCTGAATGGAAAACATATGTTACTTAGAGAACATTTGTAGAAAATATTTCCAGTTTGGCTAATTTGACCGCAAGTTTGAAATTCACCTTGAATTCTTACTTTAGTGTTGAAGTCCATTTTCAACGTCGCCAACTTCCTTGTGGCAAATAGAAGGGTTTCGGGTCTACCGTTTGAGTCATGCGCGCTTAGATTTTCTCTCAGTACCCACATTCCAAACGCCTCACTTGCCACGACTACCTTTATTTTTCCCACTGTCAAACATTCCTGTCTGCTCAAGCGCTGGGATCTACTTGTTCCAGACAGATTCAGTGTCTTTCTGATCTAGAAACGTGCTTTGAGAAAATGCAAAGTCAATTGTCTCCTTGAAATTGATGTAAAGTCAGCATCATACGCAAAGAGGAAGGAGACCTCCCGGATACCTTGAAACAGCTTGTCAGCACTCAAGCAAGGGGTGAAAGTGTTGAAACTGACAATGATTTGCAGCAATTTGTGTGTAAGCCAGGAGAAGAGATTCAATTTACAAGCAGGTGAGCAGTGCAGCGCACAGTAGTTTTCTGGTTGACAGGCAGTGCTACGTTTTCAATCAGCCGAAAGTAGCTTTTCAATTGGACCATGTTACCAGGCACGCACGGAGCGCCAGCAGAGCAACACACCTAGAGCCCGGATAGCTCAGTCGGTAGAGCATCAGACTTTTAATCTGAGGGTCAAGGGTTCAAGTCCCTGTTCGGGCGCACCCATGATTTTTAGATCACCAATGTTAACAGGGGCTACCTGCAATTCTGTCGGCACTTAAGCGTTTGTTGCAGGTTAAGCCATTCTTCTCCACTGAAAAGTGACAATTCAAAGCAAGGGGAAAAGACATGGTCTAAGCTTAAAAAATGTTCTGGTTCACCAAATACATTTTAAATTTAAGGCTAGAGTAGCTGAATGGAAAACATATGTTACTTAGAGAACATTTGTAGAAAATATTTCCAGTTTGGCTAATTTGACCGCAAGTTTTAAATTCACCTTGAATTCTTACTTTAGTGTTGAAGTCCATTTTCAACGTCGCCAACTTCCTTGTGGCAAATAGAAGGGTTTCGGGTCTACTGTTTGAGTCATGCGCGCTTAGATTTTCTCTCAGTACCCACATTCCAAACGCCTCACTTGCCACGACTACCTTTATTTTTCCCACTGTCAAACATTCCTGTCTGCTCAAGCGCTGGGATCTACTTGTTCCAGACAGATTCAGTGTCTTTCTGATCTAGAAACGTGCTTTGAGAAAATGCAAAGTCAATTGTCTCCTTGAAATGGATGTAAAGTCAGCATCATACGCAAAGAGGAAGGAGACCTCCCGGATACCTTGAAACAGCTTGTCAGCACTCAAGCAAGGGGTGAAGGTGTTGAAACTGACAATGATTTGCAGCAATTTGTGTGTAAGCCAGGAGAAGAGATTCAATTTACAAGCAGGTGAGCAGTGCAGCGCACAGTAGTTTTCTGGTTGACAGGCAGTGCTACGTTTTCAATCAGCCGAAAGTAGCTTTTCAATTGGACCATGTTACCAGGCACGCACGGAGCGCCAGCAGAGCGACACTCCTAGAGCCCGGATAGCTCAGTCGGTAGAGCATCAGACTTTTAATCTGAGGGTCAAGGGTTCAAGTCCCTGTTCGGGCGCACCCATGATTTTTAGATCACCAATGTTAACAGGGGCTACCTGCAATTCTGTCGGCACTTAAGCGTTTGTTGCAGGTTAAGCCATTCTTCTCCACTGAAAAGTGACAATTCAAAGCAAGGGGAAAAGACATGGTCTAAGCTTAAAAAATGTTCTGGTTCACCAAATACATTTTAAATTTAAGGCTAGAGTAGCTGAATGGAAAACATATGTTACTTAGAGAACATTTGTAGAAAATATTTCCAGTTTGGCTAATTTGACCGCAAGTTTGAAATTCAACTTGAATTCTTACTTTAGTGTTGAAGTCCATTTTCAACGTCGCCAACTTCCTTGTGGCAAATAGAAGGGTTTCGGGTCTACCGTTTGAGTCATGCGCGCTTAGATTTTCTCTCAGCACCCACATTCCAAACGCCTCACTTGCCACGCCTACCTTTATTTTTCCCACTGTCAAACATTCCTGTCTGCTCAAGCGCTGGGATCTACTTGTTCCAGACAGATTCAGTGTCTTTCTGATCTAGAAACGTGCTTTGAGAAAATGCAAAGTCAATTGTCTCCTTGAAATGGATGTGAAGTCAGCATCATACGCAAAGAGGAAGGAGACCTCCCGGATACCTTGAAACAGCTTGTCAGCACTCAAGCAAGGGGTGAAGGTGTTGAAACTGACAATGATTTGCAGCAATTTGTGTGTAAGCCAGGAGAAGAGATTCAATTTACAAGCAGGTGAGCAGTGCAGCGCACAGTAGTTTTCTGGTTGACAGGCAGTGCTACGTTTTCAATCAGCCGAAAGTAGCTTTTCAATTGGACCATGTTACCAGGCACGCATGGAGCGCCAGCAGAGAGACGCTCCAAGAGCCTGGATAGCTCAGTCGGTAGAGCATCAGACTTTTAATCTGAGGGTCCAGGGTTCAAGTCCCTGTTCGGGTGCTCCCGTGATTTTTAGATCACCAATGTTAAGAGGGGCTACCTGCAATTCTGTCGGCACTTAAGCGTTTGTTGCAGGTTAAGCCATTCTTCTCCACTGAAAAGTGACAATTCAAAGTAAGGGTAAAAGACATGGTCTAAGCTTAAAAAATGTTCTGGTTCACCAAATACATTTTAAATTTAAGGCAAGAGTAGCTGAATGGAAAACATATGTTACTTAGAGAACATTTGTAGAAAATATTTCCAGTTTGGCTAATTTGACCGCAAGTTTGAAATTCAACTTGAATTCTTACTTTAGTGTTGAAGTCCATTTTCAACGTCGCCAACTTCCTTGTGGCAAATAGAAGGGTTTCGGGTCTACCGTTTGAGTCATGCGCGCTTAGATTTTCTCTCAGCACCCACATTCCAAACGCCTCACTTGCCACACCTACCTTTATTTTCCCCACTGTCAAACATTCCTGTCTGCTCAAGCGCTGGGATCTACTTGTTCCAGACAGATTCAGTGTCTTTCTGATCTAGAAACGTGCTTTGAGAAAATGCAAAGTCAATTGTCTCCTTGAAATGGATGTGAAGTCAGCATCATACGCAAAGAGGAAGGAGACCTCCCGGATACCTTGAAACAGCTTGTCAGCACTCAAGCAAGGGGTGAAGGTGTTGAAACTGACAATGATTTGCAGCAATTTGTGTGTAAGCCAGGAGAAGAGATTCAATTTACAAGCAGGTGAGCAGTGCAGCGCACAGTAGTTTTCTGGTTGACAGGCAGTGCTCCGTTTTCAATCAGCCGAAAGTAGCTTTTCAATTGGACCATGTTACCAGGCACGCACGGAGCGCCAGCAGAGCGACGCTCCAAGAGCCCGGATAGCTCAGTCGGTAGAGCATCAGACTTTTAATCTGAGGGTCCAGGGTTCAATTCCCCATTCGGGCGCTCCCATGATTTTTAGATCACCAATGTTAACAGGGGCTACCTGCAATTCTGTCGGCACTTAAGTGTTTGTTGCAGGTTAAGACATTCTTCTCCACTGAAAAGTGACAATTCAAAGCAAGGGGAAAAGACATGGTCTAAGCTTAAAAAATGTTCTGGTTCACCAAATACATTTTAAATTTAAGGCAAGAGTAGCTGAATGGAAAACATATGTTACTTAGAGAACATTTGTAGAAAATATTTCCAGTTTGGCTAATTTGACCGCAAGTTTGAAATTCACCTTGAATTCTTACTTTAGTGTTGAAGTCCATTTTCAACGTCGCCAACTTCCTTGTGGCAAATAGAAGGGTTTCGGGTCTACCGTTTGAGTCATGCGCGCTTAGATTTTCTCTCAGTACCCACATTCCAAACGCCTCACTTGCCACGACTACCTTTATTTTTCCCACTGTCAAACATTCCTGTCTGCTCAAGCGCTGGGATCTACTTGTTCCAGACAGATTCAGTGTCTTTCTGATCTAGAAACGTGCTTTGAGAAAATGCAAAGTCAATTGTCTCCTTGAAATTGATGTAAAGTCAGCATCATACGCAAAGAGGAAGGAGACCTCCCGGATACCTTGAAACAGCTTGTCAGCACTCAAGCAAGGGGTGAAAGTGTTGAAACTGACAATGATTTGCAGCAATTTGTGTGTAAGCCAGGAGAAGAGATTCAATTTACAAGCAGGTGAGCAGTGCAGCGCACAGTAGTTTTCTGGTTGACAGGCAGTGCTACGTTTTCAATCAGCCGAAAGTAGCTTTTCAATTGGACCATGTTACCAGGCACGCACGGAGCGCCAGCAGAGCAACACACCTAGAGCCCGGATAGCTCAGTCGGTAGAGCATCAGACTTTTAATCTGAGGGTCAAGGGTTCAAGTCCCTGTTCGGGCGCACCCATGATTTTTAGATCACCAATGTTAACAGGGGCTACCTGCAATTCTGTCGGCACTTAAGCGTTTGTTGCAGGTTAAGCCATTCTTCTCCACTGAAAAGTGACAATTCAAAGCAAGGGGAAAAGACATGGTCTAAGCTTAAAAAATGTTCTGGTTCACCAAATACATTTTAAATTTAAGGCTAGAGTAGCTGAATGGAAAACATATGTTACTTAGAGAACATTTGTAGAAAATATTTCCAGTTTGGCTAATTTGACCGCAAGTTTTAAATTCACCTTGAATTCTTACTTTAGTGTTGAAGTCCATTTTCAACGTCGCCAACTTCCTTGTGGCAAATAGAAGGGTTTCGGGTCTACTGTTTGAGTCATGCGCGCTTAGATTTTCTCTCAGTACCCACATTCCAAACGCCTCACTTGCCACGACTACCTTTATTTTTCCCACTGTCAAACATTCCTGTCTGCTCAAGCGCTGGGATCTACTTGTTCCAGACAGATTCAGTGTCTTTCTGATCTAGAAACGTGCTTTGAGAAAATGCAAAGTCAATTGTCTCCTTGAAATGGATGTAAAGTCAGCATCATACGCAAAGAGGAAGGAGACCTCCCGGATACCTTGAAACAGCTTGTCAGCACTCAAGCAAGGGGTGAAGGTGTTGAAACTGACAATGATTTGCAGCAATTTGTGTGTAAGCCAGGAGAAGAGATTCAATTTACAAGCAGGTGAGCAGTGCAGCGCACAGTAGTTTTCTGGTTGACAGGCAGTGCTACGTTTTCAATCAGCCGAAAGTAGCTTTTCAATTGGACCATGTTACCAGGCACGCACGGAGCGCCAGCAGAGCGACACTCCTAGAGCCCGGATAGCTCAGTCGGTAGAGCATCAGACTTTTAATCTGAGGGTCAAGGGTTCAAGTCCCTGTTCGGGCGCACCCATGATTTTTAGATCACCAATGTTAACAGGGGCTACCTGCAATTCTGTCGGCACTTAAGCGTTTGTTGCAGGTTAAGCCATTCTTCTCCACTGAAAAGTGACAATTCAAAGCAAGGGGAAAAGACATGGTCTAAGCTTAAAAAATGTTCTGGTTCACCAAATACATTTTAAATTTAAGGCTAGAGTAGCTGAATGGAAAACATATGTTACTTAGAGAACATTTGTAGAAAATATTTCCAGTTTGGCTAATTTGACCGCAAGTTTGAAATTCAACTTGAATTCTTACTTTAGTGTTGAAGTCCATTTTCAACGTCGCCAACTTCCTTGTGGCAAATAGAAGGGTTTCGGGTCTACCGTTTGAGTCATGCGCGCTTAGATTTTCTCTCAGCACCCACATTCCAAACGCCTCACTTGCCACGCCTACCTTTATTTTTCCCACTGTCAAACATTCCTGTCTGCTCAAGCGCTGGGATCTACTTGTTCCAGACAGATTCAGTGTCTTTCTGATCTAGAAACGTGCTTTGAGAAAATGCAAAGTCAATTGTCTCCTTGAAATGGATGTGAAGTCAGCATCATACGCAAAGAGGAAGGAGACCTCCCGGATACCTTGAAACAGCTTGTCAGCACTCAAGCAAGGGGTGAAGGTGTTGAAACTGACAATGATTTGCAGCAATTTGTGTGTAAGCCAGGAGAAGAGATTCAATTTACAAGCAGGTGAGCAGTGCAGCGCACAGTAGTTTTCTGGTTGACAGGCAGTGCTACGTTTTCAATCAGCCGAAAGTAGCTTTTCAATTGGACCATGTTACCAGGCACGCATGGAGCGCCAGCAGAGAGACGCTCCAAGAGCCTGGATAGCTCAGTCGGTAGAGCATCAGACTTTTAATCTGAGGGTCCAGGGTTCAAGTCCCTGTTCGGGTGCTCCCGTGATTTTTAGATCACCAATGTTAAGAGGGGCTACCTGCAATTCTGTCGGCACTTAAGCGTTTGTTGCAGGTTAAGCCATTCTTCTCCACTGAAAAGTGACAATTCAAAGTAAGGGTAAAAGACATGGTCTAAGCTTAAAAAATGTTCTGGTTCACCAAATACATTTTAAATTTAAGGCAAGAGTAGCTGAATGGAAAACATATGTTACTTAGAGAACATTTGTAGAAAATATTTCCAGTTTGGCTAATTTGACCGCAAGTTTGAAATTCAACTTGAATTCTTACTTTAGTGTTGAAGTCCATTTTCAACGTCGCCAACTTCCTTGTGGCAAATAGAAGGGTTTCGGGTCTACCGTTTGAGTCATGCGCGCTTAGATTTTCTCTCAGCACCCACATTCCAAACGCCTCACTTGCCACACCTACCTTTATTTTCCCCACTGTCAAACATTCCTGTCTGCTCAAGCGCTGGGATCTACTTGTTCCAGACAGATTCAGTGTCTTTCTGATCTAGAAACGTGCTTTGAGAAAATGCAAAGTCAATTGTCTCCTTGAAATGGATGTGAAGTCAGCATCATACGCAAAGAGGAAGGAGACCTCCCGGATACCTTGAAACAGCTTGTCAGCACTCAAGCAAGGGGTGAAGGTGTTGAAACTGACAATGATTTGCAGCAATTTGTGTGTAAGCCAGGAGAAGAGATTCAATTTACAAGCAGGTGAGCAGTGCAGCGCACAGTAGTTTTCTGGTTGACAGGCAGTGCTACGTTTTCAATCAGCCGAAAGTAGCTTTTCAATTGGACCATGTTACCAGGCACGCACGGAGCGCCAGCAGAGCTCCAAGAGCCCGGATAGCTCAGTCGGTAGAGCATCAGACTTTTAATCTGAGGGTCCAGGGTTCAAGTCCCTGTTCGGGCGCTCCCATGATTTTTAGATCACCAATGTTAAGAGGGGCTACCTGCAATTCTGTCGGCACTTAAGCGTTTGTTGCAGGTTAAGCCATTCTTCTCCACTGAAAAGTGACAATTCAAAGCAAGGGGAAAAGACATGGTCTAAGCTTAAAAAATGTTCTGGTTCACCAAATACATTTTAAATTTAAGGCAAGAGTAGCTGAATGGAAAACATATGTTACTTAGAGAACATTTGTAGAAAATATTTCCAGTTTGGCTAACTTGAATTCTTACTTTAGTGTTGAAGTCCATTTTCAACGTCGCCAACTTCCTTGTGGCAAATAGAAGGGTTTCGGGTCTACCGTTTGAGTCATGCGCGCTTAGATTTTCTCTCAGCACCCACATTCCAAACGCCTCACTTGCCACACCTACCTTTATTTTTCCCACTGTCAAACATTCCTGTCTGCTCAAGCACTGGGATCTACTTGTTCCAGACAGATTCAGTGTCTTTCTGATCTAGAAACGTGCTTTGAGAAAATGCAAAGTCAATTGTCTCCTTAAAATGGATGTGAAGTCAGCATCATACGCAAAAAGGAAGGAGACCTCCCGGATACCTTGAAACAGCTTGTCAGCACTCAAGCAAGGGGTGAAGGTGTTGAAACTGACAATGATTTGCAGCAATTTGTGTGTAAGCCAGGAGAAGATATTCAATTTACCAGCAGGTGAGCAGTGCAGCGCACAGTAGTTTTCTGGTTGACAGGGAGTGCTACGTTTTCAATCAGCCGAAAGTAGCTTTTCAATTGGACCATGTTACCAGGCACGCACGGAGCGCCAGCAGAGCGACGCTCCAAGAGCCCGGATAGCTCAGTCGGTAGAGCATCAGACTTTTAATCTGAGGGTCCAGGGTTCAAGTCCCTGTTCGGGCACTCCCATGATTTTTAGATCACCAATGTTAAGAGCGTTTGTTGCAGGTTAAGCCATTCTTCTCCACTGAAAAGTGACAATTCAAAGTAAGAGTAAAAGACATGGTCTAAGCTTAAAAAATGTTCTGGTTCACCAAATACATTTTAAATTTAAGGCAAGAGTAGCTGAATGGAAAACATATGTTACTTAGAGAACATTTGTAGAAAATATTTCCAGTTTGGCTAATTTGACCGCAAGTTGGAAATTCAACTTGAATTCTTACTTTAGTGTTGAAGTCCATTTTCAACGTCGCCAACTTCCTTGTGGCAAATAGAAGGGTTTCGGGTCTACCGTTTGAGTCATGCGCGCTTAGATTTTCTCTCAGCACCCACATTCCAAACGCCTCACTTGCCACACCTACCTTTATTTTTCCCACTGTCAAACATTCCTGTCTGCTCAAGCGCTGGGATCTACTTGTTCCAGACAGATTCAGTGTCTTTCTGATCTAGAAACGTGCTTTGAGAAAATGCAAAGTCAATTGTCTCCTTGAAATGGATGTGAAGTCAGCATCATACGCAAAAAGGAAGGAGACCTCCCGGATACCTTGAAACAGCTTGTCAGCACTCAAGCAAGGAGTGAAGGTGTTGAAACTGACAATGATTTGCAGCAATTTGTGTGTAAGCCAGGAGAAGAGATTCAATTTACAAGCAGGTGAGCAGTGCAGCGCACAGTAGTTTTCTGGTTGACAGGCAGTGCTACGTTTTCAATCAGCCGAAAGTAGCTTTTCAATTGGACCATGTTACCAGGCACGCACGGAGCGCCAGCAGAGCGATGCTCCAAGAGCCCGGATAGCTCAGTCGGTAGAGCATCAGACTTTTAATCTGAGGGTCCAGGGTTCAAATCCCTGTTCGGGCGCTCCCATGATTTTTAGATCACCAATGTTAAGAGGGGCTACCTGCAATTCTGTCGGCACTTAAGCGTTTGTTGCAGGTTAAGCCATTCTTCTCCACTGAAATGTGACAATTCAAAGCAAGGGGAAAAGACATGGTCTAAGCTTAAAAAATGTTCTGGTTCACCAAATACATTTTAAATTTAAGGCAAGAGTAGCTGAATGGAAAACATAGGTTACTTAGAGAACATTTGTAGAAAATATTTCCAGTTTGGCTAATTTGACCGCAAGTTTGAAATTCACCTTGAATTCTTACTTTAGTGTTGAAGTCCATTTTCAACGTCGCCAACTTCCTTGTGGCAAATAGAAGGGTTTCGGGTCTACCGTTTGAGTCATGCGCGCTTAGATTTTCTCTCAGCACCCACATTCCAAACGCCTCACTTGCCACGCCTACCTTTATTTTTCCCACTGTCAAACATTCCTGTCTGCTCAAGCGCTGGGATCTACTTGTTCCAGACAGATTCAGTGTCTTTCTGATCTAGAAACGTGCTTTGAGAAAATGCAAAGTCAATTGTCTCCTTGAAATGGATGTGAAGTCAGCATCATACGCAAAGAGGAAGGAGACCTCCCGGATACCTTGAAACAGCTTGTCAGCACTCAAGCAAGGGGTGAAGGTGTTGAAACTGACAATGATTTGCAGCAATTTGTGTGTAAGCCAGGAGAAGATATTCAATTTACCAGCAGGTGAGCAGTGCAGCGCACAGTAGTTTTCTGGTTGACAGGGAGTGCTACGTTTTCAATCAGCCGAAAGTAGCTTTTCAATTGGACCATGTTACCAGGCACGCACGGAGCGCCAGCAAAGCAACGCTCCAAGAGCCCGGATAGCTCAGTCGGTAGAGCATCAGACTTTTAATCTGAGGGTCCAGGGTTCAAGTCCCTGTTCGGGCACTCCCATGATTTTTAGATCACAAATGTTAAGAGCGTTTGTTGCAGGTTAAGCCATTCTTCTCCACTGAAAAGTGACAATTCAAAGCAAGGGGAAAAGACATGGTCTAAGCTTAAAAAATGTTCTGGTTCACCAAATACATTTTAAATTTAAGGCAAGAGTAGCTGAATGGAAAACATATGTTACTTAGAGAACATTTGTAGAAAATATTTCCAGTTTGGCTAATTTGACCGCAAGTTTGAAATTCACCTTGAATTCTTATTTTAGTGTTGAAGTCCATTTTCAACGTCGCCAACTTCCTTGTGGCAAATAGAAGGGTTTTGGGTCTACCGTTTGAGTCATGCGCGCTTAGATTTTCTCTCAGCACCCACATTCCAAACGCCTCACTTGCCACGCCTACATTTATTTTTCCCACTGTCAAACATTCCTGTCTGCTCAAGCGCTGGGATCTACTTGTTCCAGACAGATTCAGTGTCTTTCTGATCTAGAAACGTGCTTTGAGAAAATGCAAAGTCAATTGTCTCCTTGAAATGGATGTGAAGTCAGCATCATACGCAAAGAGGAAGGAGACCTCCCGGATACCTTGAAACAGCTTGTCAGCACTCAAGCAAGGGGTGAAGGTGTTGAAACTGACAATGATTTGCAGCAATTTGTGTGTAAGCCAGGAGAAGAGATTCAATTTACCAGCAGGTGAGCAGTGCAGTGCACAGTAGTTTTCTGGTTGACAGGCAGTGCTACGTTTTCAATCAGCCGAAAGTAGCTTTTCAATTGGACCATGTTACCAGGCACGCACGGAGCGCCAGCAGAGTGACGCTCCAAGAGACCAGATAGCTCAGTCGGTAGAGCATCAGACTTTTAATCTGAGGGTCCAGGGTTCAAGTCCCTGTTCGGGTGCTCCCGTGATTTTTAGATCACCAATGTTAAGAGGGGCTACCTGCAATTCTGTCGGCACTTAAGTGTTTGTTGCAGGTTAAGACATTCTTCTCCACTGAAAAGTGACAATTCAAAGCAAGGGGAAAAGACATGGTCTAAGCTTAAAAAATGTTCTGGTTCACCAAATTCATTTTAAATTTAAGGCAAGAGTAGCTGAATGGAAAACATATGTTACTTAGAGAACATTTGTAGAAAATATTTCCAGTATGGCTAACTTGAATTCTTACTTTAGTGTTGAAGTCCATTTTCAACGTCGCCAATATTTCCAGTTTGGCTAATTTGACCGCAAGTTTGAAATTCAACTTGAATTCTTACTTTAGTGTTGAAGTCCATTTTCAACGTCGCCAACTTCCTTGTGGCAAATAGAAGGGTTTCGGGTCTACCGTTTGAGTCATGCGCGCTTAGATTTTCTCTCAGCACCCACATTCCAAACGCCTCACTTGCCACACCTACCTTTATTTTTCCCACTGTCAAACATTCCTGTCTGCTCAAGCACTGGGATCTACTTGTTCCAGACAGATTCAGTGTCTTTCTGATCTAGAAACGTGCTTTGAGAAAATGCAAAGTCAATTGTCTCCTTAAAATGGATGTGAAGTCAGCATCATACGCAAAAAGGAAGGAGACCTCCCGGATACCTTGAAACAGCTTGTCAGCACTCAAGCAAGGGGTGAAGGTGTTGAAACTGACAATGATTTGCAGCAATTTGTGTGTAAGCCAGGAGAAGATATTCAATTTACCAGCAGGTGAGCAGTGCAGCGCACAGTAGTTTTCTGGTTGACAGGGAGTGCTACGTTTTCAATCAGCCGAAAGTAGCTTTTCAATTGGACCATGTTACCAGGCACGCACGGAGCGCCAGCAGAGCGACGCTCCAAGAGCCCGGATAGCTCAGTCGGTAGTGCATCAGACTTTTAATCTGAGGGTCCAGGGATCAAGTCCCTGTTCGGGCGCTCCCATGATTTTTAGATCACCAATGTTAAGAGAGTTTGTTGCAGGTTAAGCCATTCTTCTCCACTGAAAAGTGACAATTCAAAGTAAGGGTAAAAGACATGGTCTAAGCTTAAAAAATGTTCTGGTTCACCAAATACATTTTAAATTTAAAGCAAGAGTAGCTGAATGGAAAACATATGTTACTTAGAGAACATTTGTAGAAAATATTTCCAGTTTGGCTAATTTGACCGCAAGTTTGAAATTCAACTTGAATTCTTACTTTAGTGTTGAAGTCCATTTTCAACGTCGCCAACTTCCTTGTGGCAAATAGAAGGGTTTCGGGTCTACCGTTTGAGTCATGCGCGCTTAGATTTTCTCTCAGCACCCACATTCCAAACGCCTCACTTGCCACACCTACCTTTATTTTTCCCACTGTCAAACATTCCTGTCTGCTCAAGCGCTGGGATCTACTTGTTCCAGACAGATTCAGTGTCTTTCTGATCTAGAAACGTGCTTTGAGAAAATGCAAAGTCAATTGTCTCCTTGAAATGGATGTGAAGTCAGCATCATACGCAAAGAGAAAGGAGACCTCCCGGATACCTTGAAACAGCTTGTCAGCACTCAAGCAAGGGGTGAAGGTGTTGAAACTGACAATGATTTGCAGCAATTTGTGTGTAAGCCAGGAGAAGAGATTCAATTTACAAGCAGGTGAGCAGTGCAGCGCACAGTAGTTTTCTGGTTGACAGGCAGTGCTACGTTTTCAATCAGCCGAAAGTAGCTTTTCAATTGGACCATGTTACCAGGCACGCATGGAGCGCCATCAGAGAGACGCTCCAAGAGCCCGGATAGCTCAGTCGGTAGAGCATCTGACTTTTAATCTGAGGGTCCAGGGATCAAGTCCCTGTTCGGGCGCTCCCATGATTTTTAGATCACCAATGTTAAGAGCGTTTGTTGCAGGTTAAGCCATTCTTCTCCACTGAAAAGTGACAATTCAAAGTAAGGGTAAAAGACATGGTCTAAGCTTAAAAAATGTTCTGGTTCACCAAATACATTTTAAATTTAAAGCAAGAGTAGCTGAATGGAAAACATATGTTACTTAGAGAACATTTGTAGAAAATATTTCCAGTTTGGTTAATTTGACCGCAAGTTTGAAATTCAACTTGAATTCTTACTTTAGTGTTGAAGTCCATTTTCAACGTCGCCAACTTCCTTGTGGCAAATAGAAGGGTTTCGGGTCTACCGTTTGAGTCATGCGCGCTTAGATTTTCTCTCAGCACCCACATTCCAAACGCCTCACTTGCCACGCCTACCTTTATTTTTCCCACTGTCAAACATTCCTGTCTGCTCAAGCGCTGGGATCTACTTGTTCCAGACAGATTCAGTGTCTTTCTGATCTAGAAACGTGCTTTGAGAAAATGCAATGTCAATTGTCTCCTTGAAATGGATGTGAAGTCAGCATCATACGCAAAGAGGAAGGAGACCTCCCGGATACCTTGAAACAGCTTGTCAGCACTCAAGCAAGGGGTGAAGGTGTTGAAACTGACAATGATTTGCAGCAATTTGTGTGTAAGCTGGGAGAAGAGATTCAATTTACAAGCAGGTGAGCAGTGCAGCGCACAGTAGTTTTCTGGTTGACAGGAAGTGTTATGTTTTCAATCAGCCGAAAGTAGCTTTTCAATAGGACCATGTTAACAGGCACGCACGGAGCGCCAGCAGAGCGACGTTCCAAGAGCCCGGATAGCTCAGTCGGTAGAGCATCAGACTTTTAATCTGAGGGTCCAGGGTTCAAGTCCCTGTTCGGGCGCTCCCATGATTTTTAGATCACCAATGTTAAGAGGGTCTACCTGCAATTCAGTCGGCACTTAAGCGTTTGGTGCAGGTTAAGCCATTCTTCTCCACTGAAAAGTGACAATTCAAAGCAAGGGGAAAAGACATGGTGTAAGCTTAAAAAATGTTCTGGTACACGCAGAGGAGGTTATTCACCAAAAACATTTTAAATTTAAGGCAAGAGTAGCTGAATTGAAAACATACGTTACTTAGAGAACATTTGTAGAAAATATTTCCAGTTTGGCTAAATTGACCGCAAGTTTGAAATTCACCTTGAATTCTTACTTTAGTGTTGAAGTCCATTTTCAACGTCGCCAACTTCCTTGTGGCAAATAGAAGGGTTTTGGGTCTACCGTTTGAGTCATGCGCGCTTAGATTTTCTCTCAGCACCCACATTCCAAACGCCTCACTTGCCACGCCTACATTTATTTTTCCCACTGTCAAACATTCCTGTCTGCTCAAGCGCTGGGATCTACTTGTTCCAGACAGATTCAGTGTCTTTCTGATCTAGAAACGTGCTTTGAGAAAATGCAAAGTCAATTGTCTCCTTGAAATGGATGTGAAGTCAGCATCATACGCAAAGAGGAAGGAGACCTCCCGGATACCTTGAAACAGCTTGTCAGCACTCAAGCAAGGGGTGAAGGTGTTGAAACTGACAATGATTTGCAGCAATTTGTGTGTAAGCCAGGAGAAGAGATTCAATTTACCAGCAGGTGAGCAGTGCAGTGCACAGTAGTTTTCTGGTTGACAGGCAGTGCTACGTTTTCAATCAGCCGAAAGTAGCTTTTCAATTGGACCATGTTACCAGGCACGCACGGAGCGCCAGCAGAGCGACGCTCCAAGAGACCAGATAGCTCAGTCGGTAGAGCATCAGACTTTTAATCTGAGGGTCCAGGGTTCAAGTCCCTGTTCGGGTGCTCCCGTGATTTTTAGATCACCAATGTTAAGAGGGGCTACCTGCAATTCTGTCGGCACTTAAGTGTTTGTTGCAGGTTAAGACATTCTTCTCCACTGAAAAGTGACAATTCAAAGCAAGGGGAAAAGACATGGTCTAAGCTTAAAAAATGTTCTGGTTCACCAAATACATTTTAAATTTAAGGCAAGAGTAGCTGAATGGAAAACATATGTTACTTAGAGAACATTTGTAGAAAATATTTCCAGTATGGCTAACTTGAATTCTTACTTTAGTGTTGAAGTCCATTTTCAACGTCGCCAATATTTCCAGTTTGGCTAATTTGACCGCAAGTTTGAAATTCAACTTGAATTCTTACTTTAGTGTTGAAGTCCATTTTCAACGTCGCCAACTTCCTTGTGGCAAATAGAAGGGTTTCGGGTCTACCGTTTGAGTCATGCGCGCTTAGATTTTCTCTCAGCACCCACATTCCAAACGCCTCACTTGCCACACCTACCTTTATTTTTCCCACTGTCAAACATTCCTGTCTGCTCAAGCGCTGGGATCTTCTTGTTCCAGACAGATTCAGTGTCTTTCTGATCTAGAAACGTGCTTTGAGAAAATGCAAAGTCAATTGTCTCCTTGAAATGGATGTGAAGTCAGCATCATACGCAAAAAGGAAGGAGACCTCCCGGATACCTTGAAACAGCTTGTCAGAACTCAAGCAAGGGGTGAAGGTGTTGAAACTGACAATGATTTGCAGCAATTTGTGTGTAAGCCAGGAGAAGATATTCAATTTACCAGCAGGTGAGCAGTGCAGCGCACAGTAGTTTTCTGGTTGACAGGGAGTGCTACGTTTTCAATCAGCCGAAAGTAGCTTTTCAATTGGACCATGTTACCAGGCACGCACGGAGCACCAGCAGAGCGACACTCCAAGAGCCCGGATAGCTCAGTCGGTAGAGCATCAGACTTTTAATCTGAGGGTCCAGGGTTCAAGTCCCTGTTCGGGCGCTCCCATGATTTTTAGATCACCAATGTTAAGAGCGTTTGTTGCAGGTTAAGCCATTCTTCTCCACTGAAAAGTGACAATTCAAATTAAGGGTAAAAGACATGGTCTAAGCTTAAAAAATGTTCTGGTTCACCAAATACATTTTAAATTTAAGGCAAGAGTAGCTGAATGGAAAACATATGTTATTTAGAGAACATTTGTAGAAAATATTTCCAGTTTGGCTAATTTGACCGCAAGTTTGAAATTCAACTTGAATTCTTACTTTAGTGTTGAAGTCCATTTTCAACGTCGCCAACTTCCTTGTGGCAAATAGAAGGGTTTCGGGTCTACCGTTTGAGTCATGCGCGCTTAGATTTTCTCTCAGCACCCACATTCCAAACGCCTCACTTGCCACACCTACGTTTATTTTTCCCACTGTCAAACATTCCTGTCTGCTCAAGCGCTGGGATCTACTTGTTCCAGACAGATTCAGTGTCTTTCTGATCTAGAAACGTGCTTTGAGAAAATGCAAAGTCAATTGTCTCCTTGAAATGGATGTGAAGTCAGCATCATACGCAAAGAGGAAGGAGACCTCCCGGATACCTTGAAACAGCTTGTCAGCACTCAAGCAAGGGGTGAAGGTGTTGAAACTGACAATGATTTGCAGCAATTTGTGTGTAAGCCAGGAGAAGAGATTCAATTTACAAGCAGGTGAGCAGTGAGCAGTGCAGCGCACAGTAGTTTTCTGGTTGACAGGCAGTGCTACATTTTCAATCAGCCGAAAGTAGCTTTTCAATTGGACCATGTTACCAGGCACGCACGGAGCGCCAGCAGAGCGATGCTCCAAGAGCCCGGATAGCTCAGTCGGTAGAGCATCAGACTTTTAATCTGAGGGTTCAGGGTTCAAGTCCCTGATTTTTAGATCACCAATGTTAAGAGGGGCTACCTGCAATTCTGTCGGCACTTAAGTGTTTGTTGCAGTTTAAGACATTCTTCTCCACTGAAAAGTGACAATTCAAAGCAAGGGGAAAAGACATGGTCTAAGCTTAAAAAATGTTTTGGTTCACCAAATACATTTTAAATTTAAGGCAAGAGTAGCTGAATGGAAAACATATGTTACTTAGAGAACATTTGTATGGATGTGAAGTCAGCATCATACGCAAAGAGGAAGGAGACCTCCCGGATACTTTGAAACAGCTTGTCAGCACTCAAGCAAGGGGTGAAGGTGTTGAAACTGACAATGATTTGAGGCAATTTGTTTAAGCCGGCAGAAGAGATTAAATTTACAAGCAGGTGAGCAGTGCAGCGCACAGTAGTTTTCTGGTTGACAGGCAGTGCTACGTTTTCAATCAGCCGAAAGTAGCTTTTCAATTGGACTATGTTACCAGGCACGCACGGAGCGCCAGCAGAGTGACGCTCCAAGAGCCCGGATAGCTCAGTCGGTAGAGCATCAGACTTTTAATCTGAGGGTCCAGGGTTCAAGTCCCTGTTCGGGCGCTCCCATGATTTTTAGATCACCAATGTTAGGAGGGGCTACCTGCAATTCTGTCGGCACTTAAGCGTTTGTTGCAGGTTAAGCCATTCTTCTCCACTGAAAAGTGACAATTCAAAGCAAGGGGAAAAGACATGGTCTAAGCGTAAAAAATGTTCTGGTTCACCAAATACATTTTAAATTTAAGGCAGGAGTAGCTGAATTGAAAACATACGTTACTTAGAGAACATTTGTAGAAAATATTTCCAGTTTGGCTAATTTGACCGCAAGTTTGAAATTCAACTTGAATTCTTACTTTAGTGTTGAAGTCCATTTTCAACGTCGCCAACTTGCTTGTGGCAAATAGAAGGGTTTCGGGTCTACCGTTTGAGTCATGCACGCTTAGATTTTCTCTCAGCACCCACATTCCAAACGCCTCACTTGCCACACCTATCTTTATTTTTCCCACTGTCAAACATTCCTGTCTGCTCAAGCACTGGGATCTACTTGTTCCAGACAGATTCAGTGTCTTTCTGATCTAGAAACGTGCTTTGAGAAAATGCAAAGTCAATTGTCTCCTTTAAATGGATGTGAAGTTAGCATCATACGCAAAGAGGAAGGAGACCTCCCGGATACCTTGAAACAGCTTGTCAGCACTCAAGCAAGGGGTGAAGGTGTTGAAACTGACAATGATTTGCGGCAATTTGTGTGTAAGCCGGCAGAAGAGATTCAATTTACAAGCAGGTGAGCAGTGCAGCGCACAGTAGTTTTCTGGTTGACAGGCAGTGCTACGTTTTCAATCAGCCGAAAGTAGCTTTTCAATTGGAACATGTTACCAGGCACGCATGGAGTGCCAGCAGAGCGACACTCCAAGAGCCCGGATAGCTCAGTCAGTAGAGCATCAGACTTTTAATCTGAGGGTCCAGGGTTCAAGTCCCTGTTCGGGCGCTCCCATGATTTTTAGATCACCAATGTTAAGAGGGGCTACCTGCAATTCTGTCGGCACTTAAGCGTTTGTTGCAGGTTAAGCCATTCTTCTCCACTGAAAAGTGACAATTCAAAGCAAGGGGAAAAGACATGGTCTAAGCTTAAAAAATTTTCTGGTTCACCAAATACATTTTAAATTTAAGGCAAGAGTAGCTGAATGTTTACTTAGAGAACATTTGTAGAAAATATTTCCAGTTTGGCTAATTTGACCGCAAGTTTGAAATTCAACTTGAATTCTTACTTTAGTGTTGAAGTCCATTTTCAACGTCGCCAACTTCCTTGTGGCAAATAGAAGGGTTTCGGGTCTACCGTTTGAGTCATGCGCGCTTATATTTTCTCTCAGCACCCACATTCCAAACGCCTCACTTGCCACGCCTACCTTTATTTTTCCCACTATCAAACATTCCTGTCTGCTCAAGCGCTGGGATCTACTTGTTCCAGACAGATTCAGTGTCTTTCTGATCTAGAAACGTGCTTTGAGAAAATGCAAAGTCAATTGTCTCCTTGAAATGGATGTGAAGTCAGCATCATACGCAAAGAGGAAGGAGACCTCCCGGATACCTTGAAACAGCTTGTCAGCACTCAAGCAAGGGGTGAAGGTGTTGAAACTGACAATGATTTGCGGCAATTTGTGTGTAAGCCGGCAGAAGAGATTCAATTTACAAGCAGGTGAGCAGTGCAGCGCACAGTAGTTTTCTGGTTGACAGGCAGTGCTACGTTTTCAATCAGCCGAAAGTAGCTTTTCAATTGGACCATGTTACCAGGCACGTACAGAGCGCCAGCAGAGCGATACTACAAGAGCGCGGATAGCTCAGTCGGTAGAGCATCAGACTTTTAATCTGTGGGTCCATGTTCAAGTCCCTGTTTGGGCGCTCCCATGATTTTTAGATCACCAATGTTAAGAGAGGCTACCTGCAATTCTGTTGGCACTTAAGCGTTTGGTGCAGGTTAAGCCATTCTTCTCCACTGAAAAGTGACAATTCAAAGCAAGGGGAAAAGACATGGTCTAAGCTTAAAAAATGTTCTGGTACACACAAAAAGGGGGTTATTCACCAAATACATTTTAAATTTAAGGCAAGAGTAGCTGAATGGAAAACATAGGTTACTTAGAGAACATTTGTAGAAAATATTTCCAGTTTGGCTAATTTGACCGCAAGTTTGAAATTCACCTTGAATTCTTACGTTAGTGTTGAAGTCCATTTTCAACGTCGCCAACTTCCTTGTGGCAAATAGAAGGGTTTCGGGTCTACCGTTTGAGTCATGCGCGCTTAGATTTTCTCTCAGCACCCACATTCCAAACGCCTCACTTGCCACGCCTACCTTTATTTTTCCCACTGTCAAACATTCCTGTCTGCTCAAGCACTGGGATCTACTTGTTCCAGACAGATTCAGTGTCTTTCTGATCTAGAAACGTGCTTTGAGAAAATGCAAAGTCAATTGTCCCCTTGGAATGGATTTGAAGTCAGCACTGTTTAAACATTCCTGTCTGCTCAAGTGCTGGGATCTAGTCTGCCGCCACTTAAGCATTTGGTGCAGGGTGGTTATGGGCAAATGCAAATATTACAAGTTTTAGAATGAAAATGTTTTTTTCTTAAACTGTGTACTTTGTCTGAGATATTGCAAACTGACAAGGTGTTAGAAATGGAACATATTGTTTTTCATAACTGTTTCTTTAAGCAATTACCTCTTACCTAATATAGCAATAATATGTTTACGCCATTTTGTCCCAGACAAAATACAATGACAATAATGCATAAACAAGGCTATGCTATGACTCTTTTTGAACACAATATACTGTGGTAACCCTAAGTAGATAAGGATGTTCAGACTTTAAGATGCCATCTTGAACTAAGTTAGGAAAATTTCCATGACATATACACCCTTTAGTTATGGCCTTGTATGTTTGCCAAATTTAGGGAGGTCCTAAAATGAATAAAGTAAAAGAAGTGTTACTTTTTCATAGATGAACTACGGTGACCCTAAAATGAAGACACCTAAGGTATAAATAGGTGTACTTTTAAAATGTTGAGAAAGAGAGGAGAGACTTGGAGATAGACGCTGCTCCATCTTAAAATGACAGAAAGGATGACATGATGACATGTTCAGAAGGGTATGTTAACCTATTAATGATATTTGCAACATTTAATCTTATAAATTCTGCTATAATTGATTTTATATGGCTATATTTATATTTTTATATAATAAATATCTAAAAGACAAAACTTTATTGCTTCCAAGACAATCCTTATTTTATATTGTATTTTCAATTATTTATATATGTTAAATAGAGGATCTCTTACACTAACTATATAAGATTATGGCTAAAATATCTGTATGGTTAGCCTTACTAAGTTCTATGCTTTAAATCGTTATAGTGGTAAATAAGGGAACCAGCCGCGGTTACAGAGTAAGCAATTATTCTCCACTGCATAGTATAGCATGTAAGAGCAGAATCCTCATTTACTAATACTTAGTATTCTTTTACTTTAGCTTTTTAGTAGATAGCTCTCTTATACTATGGGAATTAGGGAGCTGTATACTAAGTGGCTGCAATGTGCAGCTGTGGCACTGATTGGATCATAATTTAATTCATGCAAAATATAGACAAAATTCACAAATTTCATCCTAACATGAATGGGCAAACTGTACTCTTTCTAATAGGAAGAAATTCTGTGGTTTCACATGCGTCCTTTTTATATAACGGGACATTTGAATGTTGTATGAAGCAACACGGGAACACGGAGGAAAGGATGAATATTGTGGGAAATTTTCATTGACCACAGGAAATGGAGCGGACTTTACCTTCTCCTTGAGTCACAGATGGTCAAGCGTAGGAAAAATACATAAAACAAAGTAATCCCGTAGTTTATGTTTTAAATAAAACTAGAAAAGAAAGGAAGAAAAGAAGAACAGATTCTGAAAGAAAAAGAGAAGAGGAATCAATAGGAGAAAGATAATTTCGGCATTACAGTACCTCTTTAAGTATTTGTACTGCTTAGAGTATTCCTTTAGTTTTACTTAATCTCAAAATTTTCAAATTCTGATTTAAATGAAGAGAAAATTATGTTACACTTCTTATTTTAGAAGACTACTTTGAGAATATTTTCAACTACATTTACTTTACTGCTCTTTGTAAAGAAAATAATAAACAAGAAATAGAGTTACTAATTTGAACTACATTCTTTACTGCCACCAGGTGCACAGGTTTATGTAATACATGTAAACCAGCACTTAGCTGTTTGGTTTGTGTATTCAGGGGCGGACTGACCGGTCGGGCACTTCGGACATGGTCCGAGGGCCCGGCCGGGAGGGGGGCCCGCCATCAGGGGGCCCGGCCGCCCCTTTAAATGCTGCAGCCGCCTGAGCGCTCTCTTAAGAGCGCTCAGGCAGCTGCAGCTTCTCACCTCCCCTCCCCGTAGCGTGGCCGAGCTGCTCTGCGTCCGCGGTGCCGGCCGGATTGATAGGAAGGTGCACACACACTGAGTGTGCACCTTCCTGTCAGTCCGGCCGGGTACAGGAAACAGAAGCTCCTGTTCCGCGCGGAACAGGAGTTTCTGTTTCCTGTACCCGGCCGGACTGACAGGAAGGTGCACACTCAGTGTGCACCTTCCTATCAATCCGGCCGCCACCGCGGACGCAGAGCAGCTCGGCGCGGGGGGTTAAAAGAAAGAGAGAGGTAGGGGTTAAAAGAGAGAGGTAGGGGTTAAAAGAGAGAGGGAGGGGTTAAAAGAGAGGGGGGGTAAAAAGAGAGAGGGGGGGAAGAGAGATGGAGGGGGAGGGTTAAAAGAGGGAGGGGGGGGAGAGAGTGAGGGGGGTTAAAAGAGGGAGGGGGGGAAGAGAGAGAGGGAGGGGGGTTAAAAGAGATAGGGAGGGGGGTTAAAAGAGGGAGGGGGGTTAAAAGAGGGAGGGGGGTTAAAAGAGAGAGGGGGGGAAGAGAGATGGAGGGGGGAGGGTTAAAAGAGAGAGGGGGGAAGAGAGAGAGGGAGGGGGGTTAAAAGAGATAGGGAGGGGGGGTTAAAAGAGGGAGGGATGGTTAAAAGAGAGAGGGAGGGGGTTAAAAGAGAGAGAGAAAGAGGGGGGTTGTTAAAAGAGATGGGGGTTATAGAGAGGGGGAAGAGAGAGAGGGAGGGGGGTTAAAAGAGATAGGGAGGGGGGGTTAAAAGAGGGAGGGGGGGTTAAAAGAGGGAGGGGGGGTTAAAAGAGGGAGGGAGGGTTAAAAGAGGGAGGGAGGGTTAAAAGAGAGAGGGAGGGGGGTTAAAAGAGAGAGAGAAAGAGGGGGGGTTGTTAAAAGAGATGGGGGTTAGAGAGAGGGAGGGGGGTTTAAAAGAGGGAGGGAGGGTTAAAAGAGAGAGTGGGGGGGGGGTTAAAAGAGAGAGGGGGGTTGTTAAAAGAGAGAGGGAGGGGGGTTTAAAAGAGGGAGGGGGTTAAAAGAGAGAGGGAGGGGGGTTTAAAAGAGGGAAGGGGTTAAAAGAGAGAGGGGGGTTAAGAGAGAGGGGGTTAAAAGAAAGAGGGGGGTTAAAAGAGAGAGGGGGTTGTTAAAAGAGAGATGGAGGGGGGTTAAAAGAGAGAGGGAGGGGGGTAAAAAAAGAGAGGGGAGTAGGGGGGGTAAAAAGAGAGAGGGAGGGGGGTAAAAAGAGAGAGAGGAGTAGGGGGGGTAAAAAGAGAGAGGGAGGGGGGTAAGAAGAGAGAGGGAGGGGAGGTAAGAAGAGGGGGGTAAGAAGAGAGAGGGAGGGGGGTAAGATGAGGGAGGGGGGTAAGAAGAGAGGGGGGTAAGAAGAGGAAGGGGGTAAGAAGAGAGGGTGGGGGGTAAGAAGAGAGGGGGTAAGAAGAGAGGAGGGGAGAGTAAGAAGGGGTAAGAAGAGGGGGAGGGGGGAGTAAAAGAGGAAGGGGGGAGTAAGAAGAGGGGGAGGGGGAAGTAAGAAGAGGGGGGAGGGGGGTAAGAAGAGGGGAGAGTAAGAAGAGAGGGGGGAGTAAGAAGGGGGTAAGAAGAGGGGGAGGGGGGTAAGAAGAGGGGGAGGGGGGAGTAAGAGGAGGGCAATTGCCCCCTCCCCTGTCCGCAGGCACCGTGCGGGCAGCCGGCAGGGGAGGGAGGAAGAGAGGACCCGGGAGCTCAGCCTGCAGCTCCTCTGGGTCCTTCTTGCGTGAGCACAGATCGTTGCCGCGGTAACCACGGCAACGTTACGGCTCTTATGAGAGTAAACTCTAGCCCTGGAGCTACGGGCTAGAGTTCACTCTCAACACCGTGACCACCAGGTATTCCTGGTGGTCGCAGTGGTGAGAGTGAACTTTAGCCCCATAAACACACTGCCCCCATACACCATACACATTCACACACTGCCCCCCATACACACACACTGCCCCCACACACACCATACACATTTACACACATTGCCTCACACACACACACATACACTGCCCACCCACACACACACAGCCCCCCATACTAACATTGCCACACACATACACAGCCCCCTCGTACACACATTGCCCCACACACCCTACACATTCACACACTACACCCCCTCACACACACTGAACCTTTCACACACACTGCACCCCTTACACATTGCACCACTGCTCCTATACCCTACTACAGCCTCATATCCCAGCAGACCCCAGGTAAGTTGTCAAACTGTTCTTAAACGGTTTGACTACTTACTCTGGGAGGGGGGCCCGGCCCTCCTGGCACCATAACGACTACACAGAGTAGTAGTGGTTATTGTGCATGGATTATTTCTTTAAATAATCTACGAGTGCCCCAGTAGCCAGCAAGCCAGCCAGCCCACAGGCCAGCCAGCCCACAGGCTGGCCAGCCAGCCCACAGGCTGGCCAGTAGACACCCAGCCAGCCTACAGGCCACCAGTTAGGCTTAAGGCCAGCAAACCCACAGCCTGCCAACCTCAGCCAGCAAGCCACAGCCTGCCAGCCAGCAAGCCACAGCCTGCCAGCCGCAGCCAGCAAGCCAACAGCCTGCCAGCTGCAGCCAGCAAGCCCACAGCCTGCCAGCAGTAGCCAGCAAGCCCACAGCCTGCCAGCAAGCCCACAGCCTGCCAGCCGCAGCCAGTAAGCCCACAGCCTTCCAGCAAGCCCAGAGACTGCCAGCCAGCAACAGTAATTAAGGTAAGAGGAGCCAACTCGGCCTAGGTATCAGCTATGTTGTGTTGCTATATTGTGAATAGGAACCAGAGTGTTGGAGAGACCCCCCTCCAGGCCCCATTAGACTCCATTGTAGTCTCTAATGGGACCTGGAGGAAATTCTTTCTAACACACTCTCTAAAGGACACTGAGATAGCCTCTGCTAGAATGCTCCCCCCCCCCTCCATGGCCCATTAGCCCTCAATTGTAGTCTCTACTGGGGCCTGGAGGCGACTGTTTCCAGCAGGGACACTGAGATGGCCTCTGTTAGAAAGACCCCCTTCCAAGCCTATTAGACTCCATTGTAGTCTCTAATAGGGCCTGGAGGGGATTCTTTCTAACACACTCTCTAAAAGACACTGAGATAGCCTCTGCTAGAAAGACCCCCCTCCATGGCCCATTAGCCCTCAATTGTAGTCTCTACTGGGGCCTTGAAGGGATTATTGCACTTTTGCTCCTTGTGTCTAAAGATTGTGTAGGGTGTGGCTGGAGGCGTGCATGGAGGCGGGACATGGGTGGCGCTTGCTGCGGAGTATGGGTGGGGCCTGTAAGGGGGCCCTTGATTTATTTTGCCCGGGGGCCCTGAGGGTTCTCAGTCCGCCCCTGTGTGTATTCATGTACCAAAATCATTTTAAATGTACTCTTTGCTTCATGTTATCATTCTCATTCATTCTGGGACACATCATGCTTTGTCCAAATTCTTTTTGATTCATTGATTTATCAAATTAAGTAATAATAAAATGATGCACAGATTAAAAGAACTGATAACTCGGTCAAATCAATTTGTTCAGTTTGACTTTTCATTTTTTTTGTGACTGTACAGGGGAAGGGAAGAGGGAAGTAGATGATATCCTTGGCCTATCAGTTCATTCATTTCCAGTGATATGCAAGTTATGTGTTCATTCATGTTTTCACCATTCCCTGTCCAATTCTGACACAGGACAGCCATGATTGATTTTAAGTACAACCACTAAATGCAGATTTTAGCACTTTGGCAAAAGCTATTTGAAAACAGTAGTGATATTTTGTGTCACTGTGTCTTATGAGCTATGATCAGTGATGTTGGATTGTTATTCATGTAGTGTTTCTCAGAGAGAAAGCCGGACTTATTCACTAAAGTTCAAATAGCCCTGTACTGAATGGCACAAAACTATCTGACTGCATACCTGGCATTACAGACTGCAAAGCTCAGACATTATTCATACTATTCAGTAATGTATATATGGGTCTTGATGTCAGCTGGATTGAACATCACTGGAAGACTGAAAGTTAGACTGACTGCTTCAGATCCGGGCCCAGGTGTTTGAAGTTAATTACATGGCACCTGGTAAGAGATTGCAAGCCACATTAAATAACTAAATAATCCTATGGAGTCAGTAAGTCCCCCATACTACTCTAAACCTTTCCATGCCCTTATCTGCCATGTTGCAGGTGGGGGTATATCTACTAAATGTATACACTGCAAGCTAGGCAGCCATTGCTACCCAGTTGCTAGAAATGTCTCATCCAATAGGGATTAGGCCTGTGAAATAACAGAGGGGAAGAACATAGTCTCCCCATTCATTTGCATTGGGTGGGTGATATTAAAATAATTAATGTGGTGTGATCTGAGGGCTGGTGGGGGCATGGGGAGGTTTAAAGTCTCCCTACTAGTAATACAAGTGTCTTATCCAGCCCCATAGGGTTTTATTTTTATTTTTTACTTTTTAATATGGCGGGTGACTAGCAAGCACCTAGTTTTTTACTATCAGAGTGCTAGCGCTGCTTGTATCTTGCTGGATGCATTCCGTTGCCCATTTTAGTTAAGCTTTATGAATTTTCAAAATCCTATACTTTGTAAAAGGTACAGTTGTGAAAGCAGTGATTTTAATCTGTATATGGAATGCATTCGAGAGGTTGCTGCAAGTTCACTCGGGTTGACAGAATTCCAACTGGAATTGGCTTTAGCTGGTATGCAAATTGTCATTGCAGTTTGGAATGTGGTAATTTCCGCTGGATGTTGCCTTCCTGGAAAAAAATGCTGTGTTTCCAAAATACAGATTAAAGCATACACAAATATACAGTTGTACATTTTACAAGGATTGTTAAAATCTCCTCTATCTAGGCAAACAAATATGGGGATTCAATTCCCCCATATGGCCATATTGTGTAAAACCCACCAATACTTGAAGTGGCCTTTGAGACTACTTTACCCAAAATTTTAAAGGTGTATTATCACTCTGTTTATTCACAATGTCACATTTGTTTGGGTTTTGGTTTTTCACATAGAACCTACTATTCTAGTTAGGCTCTTTATATTTTAAAATCCTAATATTCGGCTTTAATAAAGGTTTATACCACTTATACAAACTTTTACTTTTAAAGGTACTTCTTTTGGTTGAGTGGGAGTCCGCACACTTTAAGGGAGCAGTCTTCCCATACCACTTTATTTTTCGTCTATACCAAAGACTTTTACCATATTTATGGATACTTAATTCGTTTAGAGGTTCTCACTTATGGAGGAGGGACCCCCCACATATTTGTGAGGAGTTATCCTGACTCCATTTAGTAGTGTTTTTTTGTTCAAGTTACATTTGTAGTTTTTTGTTTTTTTATTATTTTGTATTTACTGTTATACTGCAAAAAAACATAAATTGCACATACATTTTTTTAAAAAAAAATAATATATTTTTTTTTAAGCGCATGTTTATAGCAAGAATAGTGGTACATACATTTATAGATTGTAATTAGATGTATGTTGTAAACAGCATGTTTTCATAAATTATAACAAGAGGTACCTAATGCAGAGCTGTATAGACAAGATAAAGAGTAATGAGTAGAGCTTAAGCACTGCATATATGATCAACTTAACATAGTTAAGACTGATAGTAGCAGGAGCCATCTCCACTGAGTGCAGCCTACAACATAAGAGAATACCCCAGACTGCTTAGGCTCACTCAACACCCAACCTTTAAGGTTTGTGACATGACAGGAGTGAGTCCCGCATGATTTGTGCTGAAAGAGGGGAGAAGATGGGTGAGTGCACACCAGACGTGTGATCCCTTGCTTGTTCCCGATCTTTGCAGGTTTAAGCTGGAAAGAAGGAGTACTGTGCAGGCTGGCAGGGGCAGTGGCATGAATTGAGGAGTGATTGGGTAGGGAGTCCCAACCATATCGCACAGCAGGAGCCGGGGGGTCCGGTGGGGTCCTCCATGATTAAATTGGTCTGTGAGTAGTGGCGAAGCTGCGTTGATGAGCTCCTCTGCCTTTCCATCATTCTTCTCAAAAAAGCTGTGAGATTGTAGCTGTTAAGTGCTGGACTCTGGCAGTGCCGCCATCGCAGGTTCGCCTATCACCGTCACCATTTTGGGCATAAAGAGCCCTTGTTGGTGTAAGTGCCGCTGATCATGAAGACAGTATCCTGGGACCAGGATGACCCCTACTGGCCTGGGGGGGGGGGGGGTGTGAGATCCCAGACACCAGCCTTCAGCCTTCTGTGGGAGCAGAAGAGTGCCGTCCCCCCACACCATTCATTCTTGTAGACCACAGAGCTAGTGATGTCCCGAACTGTTCACTGGCGAATAGTTCCTGGCGAACATCACTTGTTCGCGTTCGCCACGGATGGCGAACATATGCGCTGTTCGGTCCGCCACCTATTCGTTATCATTAAGTAAACTTTGACCCTGTACCTCACAGTCAGCAGACACATTCCAGTCAATCAGCAGCAGACCCTCCCTCCCAGACCCTCCCACCTCCTGGACAGCACCCATTTTACATTCATTGTGAAGCTGCATTCTTAGTGAGAGGAGGGACAGTGTAGCTGCTGCTGATTTAATAGAGAAATTGATAGCTAGGCTAGTGTATTCAGTGTCCACTACAGTCCTGAAAGACTCATCTGATCTCTGCTGTAAGGACAGCACCCCAAATAGCCCTTTTTAGGGCTAGAACATCAGTCTGCTTTTTTTTCTGTGTAATGTAATTGCAGTTGCCTGCCTGCCAGCCTGTGTGTCAGGCTCACAGCATATACTGTGCCCATTTGCCCAGTGCCACCACTCACTCACTGGTGTCACAATAGCTTGCATTTAAAACTAAACTTTTTTGACTGTAATATAATAGCAGTCAGTTTCCTTCACGCGTGTGCGTTTCAGGGCCTGCCAGGGCACAGTGTCACACCAGTGCAACTCATATCTGGTGTAACAGTAGTGTACATTTAAAAAAAAAAAAATTGACTGTAATAGATTGAATAGCAGTTATCTGTCTGCCAGCGTGTGTGTCAGGCTCACAGCGTATACTGTGCCCACTTGCCCAGTGCCACCACTCATATCTGGTGTCCCAATAGCTTGCATTTAAAAAAAACAAAAGTTTTGGACTGTAATATAATAGCAGTCAGTTTTCTTCACGAGTGTGCATTTCAGGGCCTGCCCAGTGCCACCACTCACTCATATCTGGTGTCTCAATAGCTTGCATTTAAAAAAAAAAACGAAACTTTTTGACTGTAATATAATAGCAAAAAGTTTCCTTCACGCGTGTGCGTTTCAGGGCCTGCCCAGTGCCACCACTCACTCACTGGTGTCCCAATAGCTTGCATTTAAATAAAACTAAACTTTTTGGACTGTAATATAATAGCAGTCAGTTTCCTTCACGCGTGTGCGTTTCAGGGCATGGCAGGGCACAGTGTCACACCAGTGCAACGCATATCTGGTGTAACAGTAGTGTACATTTAAAAAAAAAAAAAATCTATTTTGACTGTAATAGATTGAATAGCAGTTAGTTGTCTGCCAGCGTGTGTGTCAGGCTCACAGCGTATACTGTGCCCACTTGCCCAGTGCCACCACTCATATCTGGTGTCACAATAGCTTGCATTTAAAAAAAAAAAACTAAACTTTTTGGACTGTAATATAATAGCAGTCAGTTTCCTTCACGAGTGTGCGTTTCAGGGCCTGCCCAGTGCCACCACTCACTCACTGGTGTCACAATAGCTTGCATTTTAAAAAAAACTAAACTTTTTGGACTGTAATCTAATAGCAATCAGTTTCCTTCACGAGTGTGCGTTTCAGGGCCTGCCCATTGCCACCACTCACTCATATCTGATGTCCTAATAGCTTGCATTTAAAAAAAACAAAACGTTTTTGACTGTAATATAATAGCAGTCAGTTTCCTTCACGCGTATGCATTTCAGGGCCTGCCAGGACACAGTATCACACCAGTGCAATTCATATCTGGTGTAACAGTAGTGTACATTTAAAAAAAAAAAAAAATACAATTTTGACTGTAATAGATTGAATAGCAGTTAGTTGTCTGCAAGCGTGTGTGTCAGGCCTACAGCGTCTACTCTGCCAACTTCTGCCACTGCACAGTGCCACTCATATCTGTTGTCACAGTAGCTTGCATGCATAGTAGCACTAATCGAAAAAAAAATGACAGGCAGAGGCAGGCCACCCCGCAAGGGCTGTCGTGGTCGTGGTGCTGTGATTCCCTTTGGCCCTAGAATAATGCCCAGTGTTCAGAGGCCACGTACCCTGAACTTGAAAAGTTCTGAGGACATAGTTGACTGGCTAACACAGGACACCCAATCTTCTACAGCTTCCGCTCGGAACCTTGACGCACCATGCTCCTCCAGCTTAGCTTCGGGCACCTCTAAAGTTACCACTCGCATGCCTGCCGCCACCACCAACACTAGCACCACAGCTGCTTCACTTGATCTGTCAGAGGAGTTATTTACACATCAGTTGGAAGAAATGAGTGATGCGCAACCATTATTGCCAGAGGATGTAGATAACAGGGATATGTCTCAGTCAGGCAGCATTACACACGTACGGTGTGATGACGATGATGTTGTACCCGCTGCTGCTTCCTTTGCTGAGTTGTCAGATACAAGTGAAGCGGTTGATGATGACGCGTCCGTGGATGTCACGTGGGTGCCCGCTAGAAGAGAAGAAGAACAGGGGGAAAGTTCAGATGGGGAGAAAGAGAGGAGGAGGAGGAGACGAGTTGGAAGCAGGAGGAGGTCGTCACAAGGAGCTAGTGGCACAGTCAGACAGCATGCATCGGCACCCGGGGTCAGCCAGACAGCACGCCAATCAACGCATGCTGTTGCCACCACCAGAATGCCGTCATTGCAGAGCTCAGCAGTGTGGCACTTTTTTTTTGTGTGTCTGCCTCTGACAACAGCGATGCCATTTGCATCGTGGGAAGTCGTGGGAAGTCCAACACCCACCTAGGTACAACTGCTTTGCGAAGGCACATGATCGCACATCACAAACGCCTATGGGATCAACACATGAGAACAAGCAGCACACAAACTCAAGGCCGCCATCCTCCTCCTGGTCCAGCATCTTCAGCCACGTTAACCACTGCTGTCCTCCTTGCCCCCTCTCAACCATACGCCCCTCCGTCTCTCGCCTTGAGCAGTTCCTGCTCATCTGCCCACAGTCAGGTGTCTGTCAAGGACATGTTTGAGCATAAGAAGCCAATGTCACAAAGTCACCCCCTTGCCCGGCGTCTGACAGCTGGCTTGACTGAACTCTTAGCCCGCCAGCTTTTACCATAAAAGCTGGTGGAGTCTGAGGCGTTCAAATTTTTTTTAGCTATTGGGACACCTCAGTGGAAGGTACCCGGCCAAAATTTCTTTGCACCACTGATACCTGGTCTGCAAAGCATGGTCAGGGCAGGTATATCACCTACACTGCGCATTGGGTAAACCTGCTGACGGCTGCCAAGCATGGAATGCCTGGCTCTGCAGAGGAGTTGGTGACACCGCCACGACTTGCAGGCAGGCCTGCTGCCACCTCCTCTACTCCTCCTACTCCATCCTCTTCCATAACCTCCTCGGCTGAGTCCTCTTCTGCTGCTGCGTCTTGCTCCACATCAACGGCACCCTCCCGGCTCCCCAGGTACTGTTCCACATCCCGGATACGGCAGTGTCACACCGTCTTGGGGTTGACTTGCCTGAAAGCAGAGAGTCACACCGGACCAGCACTCCTGTCCGCCATGAATGCACAGGTGGATCAGTGGCTGATTCTGCACCAACTGGAGATCGGCAAAGTGGTTTGTGACAATGGAAGAAATTTGTTGGCGGCATTGCATTTGGGCAAGTTGACACATGTGCCGTGCATGGCACATGTGTGTAATTTGATCGTACAACGCTTTGTGCATAAGTACCCAGGCTTACAGGATGTCCTTAAGCAGGCCAGGAAGGTGTGTGGCCATTTCAGGCGTTCCTACATGGCCATGGCGCACTTTTCCAATATCCAGCGGCGAAACAACATGCCAGTGAGGCGCTTGATTTGCGACAGCCCGACACGTTGGAATTCAACACTCCTAATGTTCGACCGCCTGCTCCAACAAGAAAAAGACGTTAATGAGTATTTGTATGGCCGGGGTGCTAGGACAGCCTCTGCGGAGCTGGGAATTTTTTTTGCCACGTTACTGGACGCTCATGCGCAATGCCTGTAGGCTCATGCGTCCTTTTGAGGAGGTGACAAACCTAGTCAGTCGCACCGAAGGCACCATCAGCGACATCATACCATTTGTTTTCTTTCTGCAGCGTGCCCTGCAAAGAGTGCTGGATCAGGCCGTAGATGAGCGTGAAGAGGAAGAGGAAGAGTTGTGGTAACCATCACCACCAGAAACAGCCTTATCAGCATCGCTTGCTGGACCTGCGGCAACGCTGGAAGAGGATTGTGAGGAAGAGGAGTCAGAGGAGGAATGTGGCTTTGAGGAGGAGGGGGAAGACCAACCACAACAGGCATCCCAGGGTGCTCGTTGTCACCTATCTGGTACCCGTGGTGTTGTACGTGACGGGGGGGAAGAACATACCTTCAGAGAGATCACTGAGGACGAGGAACAGGACATAAGTAGCTCGGCATCCAACCTTGTGCAAATGGGGTCTTTCATGCTGTCGTGCCTGTTGAGGGACCCTCGTATAAAAAGGCTGAAGGAGAACGACCTGTACTGGGTGTCCACGCTACTAGACCCCCGGTATAAGCAGAAAGTGCCTGAAATGTTACCGAATTACGGCAAGTCGGAAAGGATGCAGCAGTTCCAAAATTAAAAAGTATGCTTTACACAGCGTATAAGGGTGATGTCACAGCACAACGGGAATCTAACTGGGGAAGAGGTGAAAGTAATCCTCCTCCTCCCACAACCACGCTGGCAAGGACAGGATGCTTTACAGATGTTTTGTTGAGGGAGAACATGCGGAGCTTTTTAAGTCCTACGCATCGCCACAGCCCTTCGGGGTCCACCCTCAGAGAACGACTCGACCGACAGGTAGCAGACTACCTCGCCTTAACTGCAGATATCGACACTCTGAGGAGCGATGAACCCCTTGACTACTGGGTGTGCAGGCTTGACCTGTGGCCTGAGCTATCCCAATTTGCGATAGAACTTCTGGCCTGCCCCGCTTCAAGCTTCCTGTAAGAATGGACCTTCAGTGCAGCAGGAGGTATTGTCACTGAGAAGAGAAGTCGCCAAGGTCAAAAAAGTCTAGATTACCTCACCTTTATTAAGATGAATGAGGGATGGATCCCGAAGGGACTGACAGTGGGCGATACATTTGACTAAAAAAGGCCTGATGAGGGGGACGTAACAGGGTGTCGCGGCTGCCGGCCCGCCGCGTGATATTTAAATCCCTAGCTCCCCCCAGTACCTTGCCCTGTCATGGTTTCCTGTTCCTGGTTTCCTGAGAGTGCTTTATCATTGTAAATCTGATTTCCTGGTTTCCTGATCTTGGCTTTTCCCTGGTTATTCTGAATTCTGGTTTCCCTGACTTGGCTTGTGTAAATGGTATTGTGTATTTTCTGGCTTCCTTGACCTCGGCTTTCCCTTTGACCATTCTCTGTCTCTAGCGTATTAGTCCGGCCATTCTAAGGTCCGGTTTACGCTCTGTCCTTTTATTTTCCTTTTCTTGCCTATGTATATGTTTACATAGTTTCTGCGTGCTGGACCACACTAGTAGTCGTGACATTGGGATTAAACTGATAAGAATAGTACTACTTAACACACCACTCCTATCTGGTGGCACATTAGATTGCACGCGCAGTGCCCCAAATTTGAAGTAGGAGGACCGACCAAGCATCTTTTTACATCTCCCGGTTCCTAAAATCGATGCCTTATATACACGTCCCCTGATAGGGGACGTAACAGGGATTAAACTGATAAGAATAGTACTACTTAACACACCACTCCTATTTGGTGGCACATTAGATTACACGCGCAGTGCCCCAAATTTGAAGTTGGAGGAATGAACCAAGCATCTTTTTCCATCTCCCGGTTCCTAAAATCGATGCCTTATATACACGTCTGTTGGAAATTGGCATTCCGTGAGATCTTTGTTTGTCACATATCAGTTTTCTTAACAATCGAATCAGAGTGTCTTGCAGTTAAAACTTATGTTTATTAAAACATACACATCATCCGGTAACAACATAAGTCATTAACAGTCTTTGTCCAATACAGATCAATGTTCCAGATGTTATCCATTCTTGATGTTAAAGGTATTGGCCACGAATTCTAAACTACAATCAGTTTTATGGATTTAATATTCAGTTACAGAGAGTAGAGGGAGTATACATAAGATTGCCTTACTTTAAAATAAGTGGCTATCTTAGAAAGAGGGGAGTTACTTAGCATAATTTGAAATCTATGATTAAAGCCATACGTTATATTTTTGGCGGTAAGCTACACAAAGAAGTTATATATGCATGGTAAATGAATAGATGCCTTTAGAAACGTGAGACATCCCAGGGAGTCTATCTTGCAAAGCTTAGGTCAAAGGTTATTATAAACAGGCCCTTCAACATCACTCTTAAAGTGAACCAGATGTGGTCTCCATTCCTATACAATGATAGTCTGTAATACTATAGGCCTAGGTATGGCTTCTCAATTTCAGTGTTCTGGAAGCAATCTGAATAAAACTTATAATATTTATATCAACAAATTAAATACATTTAAAGTTCATAAAAATATATTTCAACGTCTCCTGATAGGGGACGTAACAGGGATTAAACTGATAGGAATAGTACTACTTAACACACCTTATAATAACACAGATAGAGGCAATGCAGAGAGAGGAGTCTGAAGAAGAGGAGTCAAAGGAGGAAGGTGGCTTTGAGGAGGTGGAAGACCAAACACAGCAGGCATCCCAGGGGGCTTGTTGTCACCTTTCGGGGACTCTTGGTGTTGTACGTGGCTGGGTGGAGGAAGAGAGACCTTCAATGACATCAGTGAGGACAAGGAACGGGACATGGCTAGCTTGGTATCCAACCTTGTGCAAATGGGAAGTTTGCGTTTGTGCAAATGGACTGTTTGCGGTTGTTTGCGGTGCGTTAAACGGGGAGTTTGTTCTGTCACTGTGAAGCAGGCGTAACCCTTACACTACCTGATCTATACAACATCATACCTGATGTTTTAAAGCACGTTATTCCAAACAATTTAGGAATATTAAGTGATTTATGGCCTTTATGGATTAAAACCAGACTCTGCATCAACTATGTAATTTTCCATGGGAGTTTTGCCATGGATCCCCCTCCGGCATGCCACAGTCCAGGTGTTAGTCCCCTTGAAACAACTTTTCCATCACTATTGTGGCCAGAAAGAGTCCCTGTGGGTTTTAAAATTCGCCTGCCTATTGAAGTCTATGGCGGTTCGCCGGGTTCGCCGGTTCGCGAACATTTGCGGAAGTTCGCGTTCGCCATTCGCGAACCGAAAATTTTATGTTCGCGACATCACTACACAGAGCCAAATCAAGCTTTTCTTCAGGAATGGCAGCAGAAAAGGTATCTCTGTTTGCACCGCATTGTCCTTTAGCAAGTAGTAGATAAGCCAGATCATGCTATTTATCCGCAGATAATCAATATAATTAGATTTAAATGTGCAGGAGCTACCGTGGCTTGCGTCTGCTCGACTCTGTGGTCTGCCCTCCCCATCCATTTCTTTTTTTTATTAGCAATGCTAACAAAATATTATTGAAAACATAATATTGTGGTGGAATCTCGGTAAAAATAAATTTAGTAGGCCGAGATTACCACGTGGCATGTGTACGTGCATATGCTGACGTATCGATCAGTTGGTTGCACGAGGCAAGATACGATCAGTAGTGTACGGAGCATGTGCAAGAATACAGGATGTAGTATTCCCCTCCTCCATTGTGCTGGACAGGCCATGCGGTCAAGCAGGAAGTTAATTCTTATTTGTATTGATTGGTCAAGAGAATGTGCGGGTGGAGCTTAATATGGGAGGAGTTATGTGCCTATATAAGGAGTCTGCACTATTGTCCGGGGCTCAGAACTTGCTGTATTTTGGTGACATTAGTCCCTCTGAGTCCCGATCGGTGATCCAATAAAGAATCTCTTCCTTCCTGAAGAAACCTGTGTCCATCTCTCTGTGCTTGGCTTCCGTCAGTTTCTTCGGTATCATTTGGTGCATTGGCCGGGAAGCTCATCGTTCAACGGTAGCTGAGAGGCAGAGGCGTGAGACGGTCTATCTTTGCCCACGTTCTCTACGGCTGCACCCCTGAACTTCTGCGTGGACCTCCCTTCGTCTCGGCGCCACTGGTCTGTTGTCCAGGAGATCATCGTAAGAAGTCCCCGTCGATGAGTGTGAACTCAGGTTCAGGAACGAGGAGGTAAGACAACTGCTGTTTTAGACGGCAGACCCACTAGGGGTATACCGATTGTGCGGTAGGCCCATAAGGGGTTTGAATTGTGTATGGAATCTGCCCCCTCTGTCGGAGGGAAGGAGCGAAGGCGCACCGCTCAATCGAACGCTCTTTAGTCAGACCGTTTGATTTGGTTAGTCAGGCGGGGTTCTGGTGTAAATAGCCCTAGCCGGACACCGGTGTCTTGTCTAGACTAGCGTTCTAGGGTGTATATTACATTCGCTAGGTCGGAGGGACCGGGAGACTAAGCGGCACCTGTGTAAATTCGGTTCGCTAGCTCTCAACCTATCTTGGCTAAGTGGGAAGGCGTGTAAATTTGGAACCCACTAGATTTTTGATAGTAATCGACTAAGAGGCGCCTGTGTAAATTCGGTCCTCTAGCTCGCTATATGTGGTGCTTGGGCAGTGTGGCTAACCAAAACGGGTGTACATAGTTTTAGGTAGTCCATTCAAGGTACTGTCCAATAGTTTAGTTGGGAATTGTAAATGTGTTAAAGATTGTTTAGTAAAGTGTATATCTTGTTAGAAAGCACGAGCTCAGACGTCTAGCGAGAGTGTTAATAGTGTGTTGCTGTATCATAGTGCACGGTACCATAACCCTGTATATTTACTGACACTGTATATAAGTACTAATCATTGTCGTCTATTGCATGTTTAACACCATAACCACTAATAATTGTATTGTGACCTTAAATTGTGCTTTGACCTATGCTAACCGTACTTTAACCGCTATTTGTAAAAGACGATGTTACTGGGGTGTGTTATAGACGGGTAATTCATATATAGAGAATTATAGCGTGGGTGACTGTATAGTTTCGCCAAAGGGCATAATATTGATTATCTAGTGACTGGTGTAACAGCTGTGTGTGTACGGGAATTCCCTGAGTGTTTATTGTGTTATTGTGTACGTTTCACTTGGTAACCGTACCACGTGGTGCTGTTGCCAGAGGAAACGGGTGTGACTGTTGAAAAGTACGTGTGCATAGTATTCGTTGTCAACGACGTTCCATTGATAAGTATGGGCGCGTCGGAGTCAACGATTCCGGATCCCTTAGGTTGTATGGTAAAGAATTTTAAAAAGGGATTCAAAACATGTGATTTTGGGGTTAAAATGTCTCCTGTACGTCTGGTCACTTTGTGTAATAGGGAGTGGACTACTTTGGTTGCGGCATGGCCGCCACGTGGCAGTTTGGATCCAACTCTGGGACAGCGCGTACACGTGGCTGTATCGGGTAGGCCTGAACTTTACGGGCAGTTTCCTTATATTGATTGTTGGAGACAGGCCGTAAATGACTCGCCAAAATTGATTCAGACATGCCACAAGGAGCAATGTCGCCTCATGGTGGCTAGGACTTGTTTGTCCACTAGGACTGGTGTTAGGCCCATTTTGGACACGCCCCCTGAGTCCGAGATCCCTTTGCCGCCCCCTTACTTTCCTTTAAGAGGAAGTGACGCGAATGCAGGAAGTCCTGCACCCCTTCCCCCATTACCCCCATCCACTTCCGCTTCCTCCTCCAGTACAGAATCCACCCCCTCTCGTACTAAATCTCCTCTTCCGGAACCAGAACCAACCCCCATTAGATCTGAATATCCTGATTTGGCGCCACTTCAGACTTCCGGTCAAGCTTCTTCTAGCTCGGCTCGAAGTGTTCTATTTACTAACTTTTCCCAAAACCAAGCTCCCACAACCTCATGCTTTATTGCCCCCCGACCGGAACCTCTAACTGACGCCCCTCCACGTAGCCCCATACTAACCCGACAACTGACCGGTACCCAACAATTAAAACATTATCAGATGCCTCTTCGTCTGAATCCCGGGTCAGCCTATATCGATGCCGCAGGTCAAATGGCACATGCTGACCCAGTCTTCGTATATGTCCCGTTCACGACTACCGATCTCTTGAATTGGAAGACCCACAATTCCTCGTACACTGTGAAACCACAAGCTATGACCGATCTGTTCACCTCGATAGTTCAGACACATAACCCGACATGGGCTGATTGCCAGCAGTTATTAATTACTTTGTTCAATAATGAGGAAAGGACAAGGATTAATCAAGCGGCCATTAAAGCGCTAGAGGATAGAGCCAATCCAGCAGCATGGGCCGCAACACATTATCCTAACACCGATCCCGACTGGAATGTAAATGGCGCAGATATGGTTCAACTCAGAGCCTATAGAGACGCTATAATTGCTGGCATGAAAGCCGGAGGAAAGAAAGCTATTAACATGTCGAAGACAGTTGAGGTGATTCAGAAAAGTGATGAAGCGCCCAGTGTCTTTTATGACCGATTATTGGAGGCATACCGCTTGTATACCCCCTTTAATCCGGAAGACGCAGATAATTCCCGAATGGTGAACTCCGCCTTTGTCAGCCAAGCTTACGGAGATATTAAGCGCAAGCTACAGAAGTTAGAAGGGTTTGCAGGTATGTCTATCACCCAACTAATGGAGGTAGCGAATAAAGTATATATGAACAGGGAAACAGAGACTAAGAAAGAGGAAGAGCGCAAGATGCGTAGAAAGGCAGATATGCTAGCAGTAGCGATCGCAGGCGTAGATAGACGGGGCCCAGATAGAGGCGATAGTAGATAGAATAGGGAGCCTTTGAGTAGGAATCAGTGCGCGTATTGCAAGGAAGAAGGGCATTGGAGGAACGAGTGTCCACAAAGAGAGCAGTACGAGAGAGACCAACCCAGGGCAGGTTACGGAAACTTTAGAGGCAGAGCGAGAGGTAGAGGAGGCCCCGGAGGGAGTAATGGTAATAGAGGGAGCAATGGGAACAGAGGAAGTGTTAGGGAAGATAGGTATTTTCCAGCAGCGCAAAGGTCCCGCGATAGAGAAGGTAGGGACTTTGTAGGATTGGCTGACACGGTCATGGAGGACTATTGATACCGACCGGGCTCCATCCCCCTTGGTCGAGCGGAGCCTATGGTCGATGTATCAATAGGGGGAAAAAGGAGTGCGTTCATGATCGACACTGGTGCTGAACATTCGGTGGTGACTAATCTAGTTGCTCCTCCATCTGGAAGAACTATTACTGCAATAGGAGCAACTGGAAGAAGTGCTGAAAAACCGGTTCTTAAAAGTCGACTCTGTACATTGGGAGGCCACGTAGTAAAACATCAATTCCTTTATATGCCTGAATGTCCAGTCCAATTGCTGGGACGTGATATGCTATCTAAATTACAAGCGCAGATTACGTTCCTACCAAATGGAACAACATCCTTAAAGTTTAATGGACCTTCAGGTATTATGACATTATCCGTACCAAAGGAAGAAGAGTGGCGACTTTATACAGCGTTGACTAGCCAAAACCCTAGGAGTGATGAGTCCTTATTCAACATACCAGGAGTTTGGGCAGAGAACAACCCACCAGGACTGGCCCGCAATATTCCACCTATTAAAATCGAACTAAAACTTGGGGTCTATCCAGTGAGCCTAAGACAATATCACATCCCGCAGAAGGCTAAGAAGAACATCCAATCTTATCTGGATAAGTTCATACGGTATGGTATCCTAAAATTCTGTACTTCCCCCTGGAACACCCCATTGCTGCCTGTTCAAAAGCCCGGTACAGATGAGTATCGACCTGTGCAGGACTTGAGAGCAGTCAATGATGCGGTTGTTAGTATACATCCAGTTGTGCCCAATCCATATAACCTGCTTGCTTTAATTCCGGGCGGGGCTACCTATTTTACAGTCTTAGACCTCAAAGATGCCTTCTTTTGCCTCCGAATTGCCGCAGAAAGTCAATGTATCTTCGCTTTCCAATGGGAAAACGCTGTAACGGGCTCAAAAGGCCAAATGACCTGGACAAGACTGCCCCAAGGGTTTAAAAATTCACCTACCCTATTTGGTTCAGCTCTAAGTCAAGATTTATTGGATTTCGAGTCCATCCCAGGAGAGTGTGTATTGTTACAATATGTAGATGACTTGTTGATAGCAGCAGTTACAAAGGAAATATGTCAGCAGGCAACGCATGATCTACTACACATTCTCTGGAAGGCAGGATACAAGGTGTAACAGATCCCTACCAACCTCTGGTGGATGTGAAACAAACAAGGGAATTACAACTTACACATCCATTCGTTCCATTCCTCTGTTCGTCTGGTTCCGTGCGAATTTCACGTGTAATGCAGAGGTGGCCGCCATTTCGGGACTTTCCACGTGTTCGCGGCCATCTTGTGTGCGAACAGCGGTGTTTGCCTGTAACCGCATGGAACTGAAAACGGATACGCAAACAGGCGAACACCGCTGAATCCTCCAGACCTCCATAAGTTCGTACGGAAACTACCGAACGTCCCCTCGTTCGGTAGTTATATGCAATCATCTATGGGGATTCCAGCGAACCCCGCGATTCGCATGGATGGCCAGAGTATCATACCTTTTTACCGTGCGAACGGAGACCGACCGCAAGGCCAAAACTCATGGAACTAATTTCGGCTAGTTGGTCTGTGCGGTCGGTCAAAACTTTGGAACGTTGTATCTCCCGAACTGTACATCCGAATGGGGTGATTTTTGGATATATTGTCCCCCTGAAGGAGAGCTATCCAGCGCTACCGGATTTAAAGCTGTACCCCCTGTTTTTGGGGTACATCCAGAACTGGTGGAAAAATGTGGACATTTTAATTGGGTTATGTAGTTATCTGAGGGGAGGAGACGTGGGGGTGTTACCATCTGCATTATTGGTTGTTTTCATCCTCCCCCTGGGAGTGTTCTGTGTGTATCTATTTCTAATAAAAAGCAGGCTGGGTGTTCCAGTCCTCAGTTCATCTTGACCCTTCAAAACGTAGCCTCGTCTCGTTCTTGGAAGGGGATTATTTGGGAATATTATTCTGCTCCTGTTTACAGCTGAACCTGCTCCTCACTCTGGATATCGTGGATGGGATTACATCAGCCTACTTCTCCACAGCAGCTTGCAGGGAAAAAGGACACCTTCAACGGCAGAAACCCTCTCTCTATCTGGGTAGCCGTTACATTGGTTGGCAGCGGTGGGATGGTTCTTTTTGCCCAAGGAGCAAGTGCTGAATGGAGTCTCAGTATGCCAAGCTGAAAAGACCCACACTGAAAGATCTATTGGAAAATCGTGGTAGGAGTGCTAGTAACAGACCAAGGAGAGAGCTGATAGCTGACCTACTGGAGCTGGACGAAATGGATAGATCCATGGAGGTAACTGAACCTATTGCACCGGTCAGCGAGAACGATGTACTCACTGCTATTGTACAGCGAAGATTAGCATTATATCCGGAAAAGACCACGGAGCTATTAGACAGACTGTTCAAGAACGCAAAAGAGGAGATCGAGACTAAGAGGAGGCAAGACACGGAACATGTATTGGCGCAACAAGCTAGTACACATATAGTTCCTACTCCTCCTCCCGTTGCTGCAGGGAGGAAAATACCATTTACTGCATTTAAAGCGTTTGCAGAAAATGAGGAAGAGATTGATGGGTATTTGGCAGATTTTGAGCGGCAGTGCTCACTGCACCAGATACCCCCAGACCAATGGGTTACTATTCTGGCTGGAAAACTTTCAGGAAAAGCAAATGAGGCTTTTCGGGCACTCACGGCCGAAGATATCACACAATATCAGCGGGTGAAAGCCGCACTACTCACCCGATACGCAGTCACCCCAGAGGCGTATCGCCGTCGCTTCCGGGAGTCCAAAAAGAAGGCAGCGGACTCCCACATGGAATGGGCAAACAAGCTACAAAGGGTGGCATCACATTGGATGCAAGGGTGCAATGCTAACACCGGAGAAGAAGTGCTACAATTGTTCTTGATGGAACATTTCTTCCAAGATTTGGCGGCAGATACACAGGATTGGGTGAGAGATCGCCGCCCAGCCAACTTAAATGAGGCAGCACGACTAGCGGACGAATATGTGGAAACGAGAAAAGTGAGCCAAGGTACTACGCGACCAGCACCTAGAACAGAGGCCCGCAACCCAACCTACGCTGCACGCACAGAATTCCGGGCCCCGGTACCCCCAGGACCTCCACGTCCTCAAGGGTCTAACAACCAGCCCCGGGAATCCTACAGAGTGACGTGTCATCGCTGCGGCAACCTGGGACATATTGCCCGTGTTTGCCCGTTGGGATCAGCCAATAATAATTGGAGGCGCACATCTAACACCGAAAGCCCATCTTCACGCCCCGCTGCTGCTCATTGCCTGGAGATTGAAGGGAGCCCTGAGGAATGCCTGGGAATATTATATGAGGCCAACCCCATACAAGCGGCTTCCCCAGATAATCGCCAGCACCACCGTCAGGAGGTGCGTGTAAATGGACAGATAGCACAAGGCCTAAGGGACACTGGCGCTACCATCACTTTAATACAAAAGCATCTGGTGAAACCAGAACTTGTGTCTAACCGTACTGTTGCTGTTCGGGTCGCAGGGGGGGCTGTTTTTCGCTTACCCACCGCCCGGGTACACTTGGATTGGGGAGTCGGGTCAGGAAAGACCACGGTGGGCATTATGGACAACCTACCCGCTGAGGTCGTGTTGGGCAATGATATTGGCCCTCTAGCCTCGGCCTTTTTACCCACTACTGCTGCGGCTTGCCCCGTGACCACCCGCTCACAGACCCGTATCGAGGACGATCCGCCAACAGGTCGGGAGACCCAGGTAAGCCACCGACAGACACCTAGCAGTGACACTACAGATAGACCGCTAGCTTGGGACACCCCAGAGGAGTTTGGGAGGGAAACTAGACAGGACCCCACCCTCCGAAAGTACCGAGAACTAGCTGACAATAGAGGGGATGAGCGGGAACGTTTTATATGGGAGGGGGACCGATTATACAGATTAACCGAAGGCAGGAAGAGAGGCTGTGCTCCTTCGCAGAAGCGCCAATTAGTGGTACCTAGAAAGTACCGATTGGAGCTTCTCCGAATTGGCCACGACATTCCGTTAGCAGGACATCTAGGGGGTAACCGCACAACCTACAGAATCACTCAGACCTTCTTTTGGCCAGGAATCTCGAAGGACGTGCACCGTTACTGTAGCACGTGTGATGTATGCCAGAGGGTGGGGAAGAGAGGGGATCATCCGAAAGCTCGACTGTCCCCTATGCCTGTGATCGAGGAACCATTTAGCAGGGTGGCAGTCGATCTAGTAGGACCCCTACCTAACCCCAGTCCCTCTGGTAAGAAATACATTCTTACCGTGGTGGACTATGCCACCCGCTACCCAGAAGCCGTCGCTCTGACGAATATCCAGGCTGACACTGTCGCCAGTGCGCTAGTCGGGATATTCACCAGAGTAGGATTTCCCCAGGAAATCTTGTCGGACAGAGGGACCCAGTTTACCGCAGACTTAACCCAGCAGTTGTGGAAGGTCTGTGGTATTAAGCCCCTACTTAGTTCACCGTACCACCCCCAGACTAACGGTCTCTGTGAACGCTTTAATGGTACCCTAAAGCAATTGCTACGGACCTTTACGGCGGAATACAGAGACTGGGAGCGATTTTTGCCACACCTCCTGTTTGCTTACCGGGAGGTACCGCAGGAGTCCACTGGGTTCTCTCCCTTTGAACTGCTCTATGGACGGAGGGTGCGAGGCCCTCTCGACCTCATCCGAGAGCACTGGGAGGGAGAGACGGAACACGAAGGTGTCCCCATCGTACCATATGTGCTAGAAATGCGGGACCGTATGGAACAGTTAGCCCGGATGGCCCGGGATCATCTCCATGCGGCCCAGAGTCGGCAGAAACATTGGTACGATCGGAACGCTAGGCTGAGAACATTCCAGGTAGGACAGAAAGTTCTAGTACTTAAACCCGTTCGAGGAAATAAATTGCAGACCTCCTGGCAAGGCCCCTACAAAGTAGTAGCCCAGGTCTGTGACACCACCTATATCATTGCCAGTAGCAAGGACGAAAAGATACAGAAGTCCTTTCATATAAACCTATTAAAGGAATACCAAGAACGGCCCGAAGACATAGCCGCCATATGCATCCCCGCCACTGAGGACCCTGACAGTCTCCCCATCCCTGATCTATTAGCCAACCCCGAGTCCAAAACTCTGCTTAATACAGTACAGCTAGGGGAGCGATTAACTCCCCCAGAACGAGAACAACTCCAGCAACTACTAGTTGAAAAGAGATTAACCTTTTCCCAGGAGCCAGGTTACACACCTGTAGCGACCCATTACGTAGAAACCCCAGGACAAGCCCCGCTCCGACAAACTCCCTATAGAATTCCCGAGGCTGTAAAAGAAGAGATGAGGAAGGAGATTCAGGAGATGTTAAAACTAGGGGTTATAGAGCCATCCGACAGTCCCTGGGCATCTCCCGTCGTCCTAGTCCCCAAAAAGGACGGGACGACCCGGTTCTGTGTCGATTACCGACGCCTCAACGACCGGACTGTGACAGACGCATACCCCATGCCCCGAGTAGACGAGCTATTGGATCGCATTGCCAGGGGACGCTATCTGACCACCATTGACTTGTGCAAGGGGTACTGGCAGATTCCCCTGGCCAAGGACGCTATCCCTAAGTCGGCGTTTGTCACCCCGTTTGGCCTGTACCAGTTTAAGGTCATGCCTTTCGGGATGAAAAACGCCCCAGCTACTTTTCAGCGCTTAGTGGACCGCCTCCTTGATGGCTTCCAGGACTTCGCTTGCGCATACCTGGATGACATTGCGATCTATAGCGAGACTTGGGGGGAACACCTACAACACATAGAGACTGTGTTGGATCAGATTAGGGCCGCCGGCCTAACTCTAAAGCCGGAGAAGTGTAACTTTGGCATGGCTGAAGTCCAGTATTTGGGACACCGGGTGGGGTGTGGGAAACAACGACCAGAACCCGCTAAAGTAGAGGCCGTAGCCAATTGGCCCACACCCCACACTAAGACACAAGTGTTAGCATTTTTAGGGACAGCAGGGTACTACAGGAGATTTGTCCCTGACTACAGCGCCATCGCCAAACCCTTGACAGATTTAACAAAGAAGAATTTACCTAGAGTAGTCCTGTGGTCTCCCGCCTGTGAAACAGCATTCCAAACCTTGAAACAAGCCTTGATCAATGCACCTGTTTTATCTGCCCCCGTCCCTAACAAAAGATTTGTCGTCCACACAGATGCGTCCATGTACGGACTGGGGGCAGTGCTAAGCCAGGTCGGCGAAGACGGGGGCGAACACCCTGTCGCGTATCTCAGCAGAAAACTGTTACCTAGAGAAGTGAGTTACGCGGCAGTGGAAAAAGAGTGCTTAGCCCTGGTCTGGGCCCTAAAGAAATTAACCCCATATCTGTACGGTCAAGAATTCACCTTAATTACTGATCATAACCCCCTTGTATGGCTGAACAGAGTAGCTGGAGATAATGGACGCTTACTGAGATGGAGTCTCGCACTACAGCCATACAATTTCTCCATCCAATACCGCCCTGGCAAGTTTAATGGGAACGCGGACGGTCTGTCCAGACAAACAGAACTATTGCCCTAACAAAGGACCGGACAGCCCCAAGTTGACCCGAAAAGGATCAATCCGGGTCTGCCGGAGTGTTCCACAAAAGGGGAGCAGTGTAACAGATCCCTACCAACCTCTGGTGGATGTGAAACAAACAAGGGAATTACAACTTACACATCCATTCGTTCCATTCCTCTGTTCGTCTGGTTCCGTGCGAATTTCACGTGTAATGCAGAGGTGGCCGCCATTTCGGGACTTTCCACGTGTTCGCGGCCATCTTGTGTGCGAACAGCGGTGTTTGCCTGTAACCGCATGGAACTGAAAACGGATACGCAAACAGGCGAACACCGCTGAATCCTCCAGACCTCCATAAGTTCGTACGGAAACTACCGAACGTCCCCTCGTTCGGTAGTTATATGCAATCATCTATGGGGATTCCAGCGAACCCCGCGATTCGCATGGATGGCCAGAGTATCATACCTTTTTACCGTGCGAACGGAGACCGACCGCAAGGCCAAAACTCATGGAACTAATTTCGGCTAGTTGGTCTGTGCGGTCGGTCAAAACTTTGGAACGTTGTATCTCCCGAACTGTACATCCGAATGGGGTGATTTTTGGATATATTGTCCCCCTGAAGGAGAGCTATCCAGCGCTACCGGATTTAAAGCTGTACCCCCTGTTTTTGGGGTACATCCAGAACTGGTGGAAAAATGTGGACATTTTAATTGGGTTATGTAGTTATCTGAGGGGAGGAGACGTGGGGGTGTTACCATCTGCATTATTGGTTGTTTTCATCCTCCCCCTGGGAGTGTTCTGTGTGTATCTATTTCTAATAAAAAGCAGGCTGGGTGTTCCAGTCCTCAGTTCATCTTGACCCTTCAAAACGTAGCCTCGTCTCGTTCTTGGAAGGGGATTATTTGGGAATATTATTCTGCTCCTGTTTACAGCTGAACCTGCTCCTCACTCTGGATATCGTGGATGGGATTACATCAGCCTACTTCTCCACAGCAGCTTGCAGGGAAAAAGGACACCTTCAACGGCAGAAACCCTCTCTCTATCTGGGTAGCCGTTACACAAGGTGTCTAGAAAGAAGGCTCAGTTGTGTTTGCCAACTGTCAAATATCTGGGATTCCATATCTCTGAAGGTCAAAGAATTATGGGGCCAGAGAGAAAAGAAGCTGTGTGCCAAATACCGATACCCAAGAATAGAAGACAAGTGCGAGAATTCTTGGGGGCAGCAGGCTTCTGTAGGATATGGATTCCCAGCTAAGCGATACTGGCAAAACCTCTGTATGCAGCTATCAAAGGTACAGAGCACGACCCCTTCTTATGGACTCAAGAACAGCAAACGGCATTTGAAGATGTGAAGAAGGCTTTGATGAGTGCCCCAGCATTAGGTCTACCTGATCACACACAACCATTCTACCTGTATGTACATGAGCAAAGAAGAATGGCTGTGGGAGTATTGACACAATACTTGGGATCATGGCAAAGACCTGTTGCCTACATGTCTAAGCAACTGGATGCAGTGACCAGCGGACTTCCACCTTGTCTAAGAGCAGTAGCTGCAGCCGCCCTGCTAGTAGCTGAAGCCGATAAACTCACTCTGGGTCAAGAACTTTATGTACGAGTCCCACATGCAGTACAGACGTTGTTGGATTACAAAGGAAATCATTGGTTCAGTAATAGCCGTATGACCAAGTATCAAGCAATGTTGTGTGAAAACCCAAGAGTGCATTTAGAGACTGTAAACACCTTAAATCCAGCTACCCTTTTGCCACAACCTACTGAAAGTCAACATGATTGTTTGGAAGTAATGGATGAAGTATTTTCAAGTAGACCAGATCTTCGTGATTTTCCCATCCAGAACCCCGATGTTCAATATTATACCGACGGCAGTAGTTATGTGAAAGAAGGGATCCGCTATGCAGGATATGCAGTAACAACAATAGACAAGGTGATAGAAGCTCGGCCACTGGCAAAAGGAACATCAGCACAAAATGCAGAATTGATAGCACTGACACGAGCATTACAATTGGCTGAAGGTTTAAGAGTGAACATCTACACGGACTCCAAGTATGCGTTTTTAACCACTCATGCCCACGGAGCTTTGTATAAAGAAAGAGGACTATTGAATTCAGAAGGCAAATAAATCAAGTATGCAGCTGAAATCCTACAACTATTGGAAGCAGTGTGGGAGCCGAAAGAAGTCGGTATCATACATTGTCGAGCGCATCTGAGAGGAGATGGTGATGTAACTAAAGGAAATCGGATGGCAGACAGTACAGCTAAGCGTGCCGCTGAATCGGGAAGACAGGAGTATGTGGGGCATATAGCTGCTCTTATACCAACTCCACTGTCTCAATGGACTCCAGTTTATACAGCTCAAGAAGAGGAGTGGTTAAAGACTGAACCTGGAAAGTATTTGGAGAACAAATGGTATCAGCTAGAAGATGGAAGAATAGTTATTCCAGCGTCACTAGCGGTAGAAATTGTCCAAAACTACTACAACGGGATACATTCTGGGAGAGACAGCACAGAAGAATCTCTCAGAAAACATTTCTACATACCAAGATTGTCCAACTTGACTCAGGCCATTGTACGAAGATGTGTAACGTGTGCTAAAAATAATGCAAGGCAAGGACCAGTAAAGCCACCAGGAGTCCAGTTTATGGGGGGACTCCCCATGTCCGATTTACAAATTGACTATACAGTGATGCCTAAATCGGGTGGACATCGTTACCTGTTGGTAATTCAGGCTGGGTAGAAGCATGTCCTACTCGTACAGAGAAAGCAGGAGAAGTTGTGAGATTCCTGCTACGAGAAATAATACCCCGATATGGACTACCCTGCTCTATAGGATCGGACAATGGTCCAGCTTTTGTTTATCAGTGCCTACAACAACTGACTCATATGCTTGGTATAAAGTGGAGGCTTCATACGGCATATAGACCCCAGAGTTCTGGTAAGGTAGAGAGAATGAATAGAACTATTAAGAATCAGTTGGCTAAAATGTGTCAGGAAACCCAACTTAAGTGGAACGTTCTCTTACCCATAGCTCTATTGCGAATCCGCAGTACACCTACCAGAAGGATGGGCCTCTCTCCTTTTGAAATCATGTATGGGCGACCACCTCCCGTACTTGGTAACTTAAGGGGGGATTTGAGTCAGTTGGGAGAAGGAATTACCCGGCAGCTGGTTGTAGAGTTGGGTAAGACTATGGAGGAGGTACAGAAATGGGTACAAGATAGATTACCTGTGAATATTTATCCCCCAGTTCATAGTTACCACCCAGGAGACCAAGTGTGGATTAAAGAGTGGAATAATGTACCATTAGGGCCCAAGTGGAGAGGTCCTTATGTTGTTCTTTTGTCTACCCCTACAGCGATAAAAGTAGCCGAAGTGACTCCGTGGATACATCACTCCAGGGTTAAACCAGCAGCAGTCGATTCTTGGCAAGTTACAGCAGATCCAGAGAATCCCTGCAAGATCCGGTTAAAGCGCACGACTCAGTCGGAGTGACGAGGAACTTTGTGGATTACAAAATTTTATTGTTTCAGAGATTTAATAAGTGAGTGAGAGGGCCATAATAAAGCCTGTCCGCTCACCGACGTATAGTATATAAGCCAGGAAAAGTCTCGAAGGGACTCCTGTGAAGACGAGCAGAACTCCATTCCCTGCAGCCCTTACATTCTGGAAGCTGAGGTGCCTTCGCACGGACGAAGACTGAGGATGACGACGAAAGATGTGTTTATGATAATGTTTTTATATGTGTATTTTTATGTTCAGGAAGGTAGAGGTACCGACACTCCTAGCTGTGAGGTATGCATTAAGACTACAAGAACAGGTAACCATATTTCCCAAACCCTAATTTGGCATTCACAATACGAGTGTAAAGGAGATGTATCAAGATGTAGATACCTAAATATAGAATATAGTGTGTGCCATTTAGGAGTAGGAGAACCTAAGTGCTTCAGTCCGGAGTATCAACCTCGTACAATTTGGTTGACTCTCAGGAATGGAGATCCTCAGGGGACCCTAATTAATAAGACGGTGTTAGAATCCGTACATTCTTCGGGTGTTCTACTATTTGATGCGTGTAAGGCGATATCAGGTGGTAGAAAGCCGTGGAATGTATGTGGGGATCTTAGATGGGAGAGGACGTATGGGTCTAACGATAAATATATTTGTCCCAGTAGTAAAAATAAATATGTGAGTCCTAGATGCCCAAATAGAGATTATAACTTTTGCCCATATTGGTCTTGTGTGGGGTGGGCAACTTGGGGACAGACAGTAGACAAGGACATGATTGTGACCAAGTTGCCTACCAGCCCATATTGTAAGTCTATGGAATGCAATCCAGTCCATATACTTATAAATAACCCCGACAAGTTCTTAGATAAATATGGTCATTTATTTGGGTTTCAAATATATGGGAAGGGTTTAGATACTGGGACAGTATTGTTTATAGGGATAGAGACTGATACAGTATCCTCCCAGACTCATCAAGTATACCATTCCTTTTATGAAGAGATGAGCATAGATAATAAGATCCCCCATAATGCTAAAAACCTGTTTATTGATTTAGCCGAAAGTATTGCCGGTAGTCTTAATGTTACCAACTGCTATGTGTGTGGAGGTACTAACATGGGAGACCAATGGCCTTGGGAAGCAAAGGAGGTAATGTCCGGTTCTGAGGCAGTTGACCAATTAATATCTACACAAGCCGATTATCATATGAGTGTTAGAGGTAAATCATAGGTTATGTTTGCATAGCAAGGAAAGGAATGATGTATAATACTTCTGTAGGATAATTAACTTGTCTAGGGCAAAAAGCTTATGATGATGATACAAAGAATACAACTTGGTGGTCGGCTTCAAATGTCTCAGAACCATCTAACCCGTTTGCTAGATACGCCAATTTAAAGGATGTGTGGTTTGATCTATCCATCACATCTACCTGGAGAGCCCCAGCAAATTTGTACTGGATCTGTGGTAAGAAAGCCTATTCGGAGTTGCCACAGGACTGGGAAGGGGCATGTGTGTTGGGTATGCTCAAACCATCCTTCTTCTTGTTACCTATTGAAACAGGTGAGACTTTAGGTGTTAAAGTGTATGATGTGAATCATAGGAAGAAAAGGGGACCCATAGAGATAGGCGCCTGGGAAGATAATGAATGGCCTCCCCAGATTATTATGGGCCAGCCACGTGGGCAGAAGATGGTACCTTTGGTTATAGAACCCCTATTTATATGCTCAACCGTATTATACGATTACAGGCAGTGGTTGAGATCATTACTAACGAGACATCACAAGCGCTCAATCTTCTAGCGAAGCATAATACCAGGATGAGGACAGCAGTATACCAAAATAGATTAGCCTTGGATTACCTTTTGGCAGTAGAGGGAGGTGTATGTGGGAAGTTTAACCTGAGCAATTGCTGTCTTCAAATAGATGACGAAGGGCAAGCAATAGCTGAGCTTACTAGCCATATGGTTAAACTAGCGCATGTGCCTACTCATATATGGAAAGGTATGGTATGGAAAGGGTATAATCCAAGCAGTTGGTTTGGTAGCTGGTATGAGTGGTTTGGAGGGCTTAAGGCAGTGGTAGGTGGAGTCCTACTGATTTTAATGTTGTGTCTACTCCTGCCGTGTCTTATACCCTTAGTAGTTAGGTCTGTGCAAAGCCTGATAGAAAATATAGCAGAGAGGAAGGCTGCTGCACAGATAATGGCAATTTATAAATATAAGGCTCTAGATCAGGGAGAATGCAGGAAGATGAGTGTTGAAGATTCACATCATAAGATAAGTCTGGTCTGGTTCAAGGTAACTTGCGGTGTATGCAAACCAAGGTTAAGTGATGCCTCAAGTAATTGTGAAATATCAAGAGGCATCAAAGGGGGGAATGTGGTGGAATCTCGGTAAAAATAAATTTAGTAGGCCGAGATTACCACGTGGCATGTGTACGTGCATATGCTGATATGCTGACGTATCGATCAGTTGGTTGCACGAGGCAAGATACGATCAGTAGTGTACGGAGCATGTGCAAGAATACAGGATGTAGTATTCCCCTCCTCCATTGTGCTGGACAGGCCATGCGGTCAAGCAGGAAGTTAATTCTTATTTGTATTGATTGGTCAAGAGAATGTGCGGGTGGAGCTTAATATGGGAGGAGTTATGTGCCTATATAAGGAGTCTGCACTATTGTCCGGGGCTCAGAACTTGCTGTATTTTGGTGACATTAGTCCCTCTGAGTCCCGATCGGTGATCCAATAAAGAATCTCTTCCTTCCTGAAGAAACCTGTGTCCATCTCTCTGTGCTTGGCTTCCGTCAGTTTCTCCGGTATCAATATGATTTTTAAATGATACTCAAAATTAGACAGTTATTAATAAAAATTATTTATTAATAAGGTTATTTAGTAAAGTGATAATTGTCAGGAATTTAAAGGGGCTCTTCAGTGCCAGGAAAACAAACCCATTTTCCTGGCACTGCAGAATCCTGCAGTGCCCCTCTCTCTCCCATCCCCCATCCCATGTTGCTTACCTGAATCCAGCACCAATGTCCCTCGGCACTGGGTCAGGCTCTGCCCACGCTCCTCCCCCGACGACGTCAGCCGGCAGGGGAGACCTAATTTGCATGCGCGGCAATGGCCGCGCACGCGCTTTAGACCTCCCCATAGGAAAGCGTTATTCAATGCTTTCCTATGGGGATTCTGGCGACACTGGAGGTTCTCATGCATAGCTTTTCGTGTTTTAAGAACCCGGTAGTCCCTCTAGTGGTATTTTTATTCTATATATTTTTTTTATTACATTTTATTCCCATTTTTCTCTTTAATATTCCTACTCTCTCTCTCTCAGTCATTTAGTTCGATATAACAGTCACTTTTAATATGTATTCACAATGCTTAATGTTACCCTTTTTTACTTTTTAATTATGTATGCATTAACTTAATATTGCTTTTTGTTAATCATTTGTTTCTTCTGTGATATATTTATATTTATTTATTATAGACTAAATGGACTCTTGTATCCGTAATGTGAATGGAACGCATTTACGAGCATGGAACGCATACCGGCAAAAGATGACATCAGATTATAGATGGAACCCCACACTTGGAATGCAAGTCTCAGAACAGCGAGATGGCTCTGATGGCAACCCGTGGGAACTTTTCAATGTATTTAAAACGTTCCACAGACCCCTACGGATCAGACTACCATAAGGAGATGTACTGATGCCTTATTTTCCCTGAAGAAGTTCATAATTTGAACAAAACATGTAGGGCTTTCTTGTTACGTGCTATTAGAGTTTCTTTTGTTTAATTTTTATTGTATTTCATTCTGGCACTTTGAAAAGGATTTTAGTAGACCCTATATTCCAACAGTGGGAGTTCCTGCTTTCTTACATCGAGCAATTTCCTTGAGATGTGCCTATCTTTGCTTTTATCTTGTAAGTGCAAAGTTTATTAAAAGGTTTACCCTGTTATAGAAACTCTGCACCATTATCTTTTTATTTTTCTCCTATATGCTTTGATATCGATATGAAGATACCCTTCAATTAGGCATGCACCGAAATGAAAATTTAGGGCCAAAACCGAAAATACAGGATGCCCTTGGCCGAAAACCAAAAATGACTTTTCCCCCCTAAATGATTTAAAAAAGTTTTTTTTCCTATAATTTTATTAATATTATAATTTTTTATGAATTTTATCTAATATGAAAAACACCCCTTCTCCCTTCTCTTTTAGTGGTCCCCCCGCTTAATGTTCCTCTCTCCCCCTGCTTAGTGTTCTTTCCCCTCTCCTCCCCGTCCCATAGTTTTTTCCCCACTCACCTGTCCCATAGTGTTCTTTCCCCCCTCACCTGTCTCATAGTGTTCTTCCCCCCACCTGTCCCATAGTGTTCTTCCCCCCCTTACCTGTCCCATAGTGTTCTTGCCCACCTCACCTGTCCCATAGTGTTCTTTCCCCCCCACCTGTCCCATAGTGTTCTTTTCCCCACCCTCACCTGTCCCATAGTGTTCTCCCCCCCCCTCACCTGTCCCATAGTGTTCTTTCCCCCCTCCCCTGTCCCACAGTGTTCTCCCCCCTCCTGTTCCACAGTGTTCTTTCCCCCATCCCAAAAAACAAATATATATATATATATATATATATATATATATATATATATATATATATATATATATTAAAAAAATGGCAAATTTGAGCCATTTTCATCTGAAAAGGAATAGGCCCATTTCCGGTCGAAAATTTCGTGCATTCCCTAATATTGATTTGCCTACAATCAATTTGGGTTTGTGAGTGCGTTTTTATAGATCTCAAATTTATACCTTACATTGGCTATATTGCCCTATGTTATTCTCTTTTTATTTCTGCATTGTAAATACCTGTTTTTTGGTATGTGTATTTTCCCTCTCGTGGCTGTCTGATAGACACCCACTAGAGGATGACTTAACCCTGCAAGGTAATTATTGCAATTTATAAAAACTTCAATAATTACACTTGCTGAGTTAAGGGTGATGGGTGTTGGCACCCAGACCACTCAAATGGGCAGAAGTGGTCTGGTTGCCTGGAGTGTCCCTTTAAAGTACATTTAAAATTAAGGCCAAAATAGCTAGAATGTAAAGTCAACTATGCTTTTAGTTAATTTATTTTAGCTTTAAATTTGAAATTAATTTTGAATTATCTTTGAATTCCCAACAATTCTCACTCTCATAATATTTTTTTTTTTTTTTTTTAAACGACAATTTGTCCATGAATAATGGTCTTTACATCTCATTGTTTAAAGCAATATAAAATGAATCATGGAAAATCTTGCTAATCATCACTTAAATAAACAGACATAAGAAAATTTAATTAAACGTACGTACAAGATAAATCATTGCTGTGAGAGTAATTTAATAATTATGTGATAACATTTCTATTCAGGCTTTATCTAATGAAAATAATTGAAATGTGTGAATGAGACACAAGTTATCAAAATCAATCGAACAGTACTCCCAGTTACCGTAAGAAATAACCTACATGTCTTTTTTTGCACAAAGCAATTAGAATGACTGACAGAAAGTATTTGTCTCGGTTATCAGTAAGTGTATTTAATGAGTGGAGAGAAGTGAGGAATACAAAAAACATAATATGGAAACATACATTTTGTGGTGAAAAGAGACCAATGGATATTACAAGTATTAGAATGGGCATTCAAGATTGTTTTTTAATTATAAAAGAAACCCGCTGAGATCTTCTTAAGGATCAAGAACGTAACTAACATATAAACATAGAAAACCAATGTGACTCCAGGAGCAAATTATCAACAAAGTTTCTAAAAAGTAATCACCAAGAATATTTAAATCTTTTAGATTTAAAAATGTAGCAACTAATACGCAGTAGTCAAAAAGTGGTATTGTACTTGAATACGTAAGTCTGATTCTGGATATATCAAGGCTTGGCAAATTTGCTTTAAATCTAAGAACCAGTTAAAAAAGTTAGTAGCTAGTTTTTTTTTCCAGTTCCGAAATACAATTCTTAAAGGAAAACTATAATCACCAAAATCACTACAGCCTAATGTAGTGGCTCTGGTGTCTGTACCTTGTCCCTGCAGGCTTTTCAATCTAGACACTGCTTTTTCAGAGCTGCGGCTGATTAGAGTGGGGTGCCGCTCTGTTCAGACTCCCCCTCCTCCTCTTGTATCTCTGATCGCCAGGAGGAAGAGAACTGTGCTTACTTTTTCCTTGCACTGAGGTTGCGCAGGGAAAGGGGCGGGGCAGCCGGCTCTGCAGAATGGGGGCAGACCAGAGGCGTGCTCTGCAGAATGGGAGCGGGCCGGAGGTGTGCACTGCAGAATGGGCCCTGGGCCGGAGGCATGCTCTGCAGAATGGGGCCGGGCCAGAGGCATCTCTGCAGAATGGGGGCGGGCCGGAGGCATGCTCTGCAGAATGGGGGCAGGCCGGAGGCATGCTCTGCAGAATGGGGGTGGGCCGAAGGCGTGTTCTGCAGAATGAGTGCGGGCTGGAGGAGTTCTCTACAAATTGGGGCGGGCAACAAACAGTGCCAATTTTACCAGGTGTCCTTCCAGTTTGTGGTTTCTCTGCGCGGCCTGAGAGCCAGAAAAAATTAAAGTTTCCTTCACTTTCTCCCAATGAACGGGCGGACAGAGAGCTTTAACGGGATTTAGACAGGAGGAGGAAAAGGACTGAACAATCCCAGGTGACAGGGCATAATTCTTAGTCGTCATGGCGACCTGGCACATGGAATTTGTTGAGCCCTGGGATACATAGTAATGCATCTCTTTCCACTTGGGTGTTTACCCAATATTTCGACAGAGCAACGTTGGTTGGAAAGTAATCACTGGACTAATTTAAAAAAATCTCCAAAAAACATTTGTCTTATCTACTGTGATTGCAAGAAATGTATTGTTTGTATGTTTCTAACATTTTTTTAATTCATAGATACATATTTCATCATTCACTGAGCTTTAATCATATACCATAAGGTGTGTATAAGCCATGTGAGAAGAAGAGGAAGCAATCTCTTGATAAGTAAATCTAATTCTTTCTATGTGTTTTTCATTATTTTACAGGCAGATTATAACGATTAAATGCACACCCAACAGGCTGTTCCCAACCTGATATAATGAAAGCATTAAAAAGAACAAAAAACATATAGGTGTGCATATGGGTGCCTGTTCACTACTTTGCTATAAATCGAGTAATATATCATGTTATTATTATCATTTATATCGTGACAACATATTCTGCTGCCCTTTACAACTATAGAATGGGAATATCTGACAAGAAGTAATTGACATGCAAAAACAATGACAGAGGCAAGATGTGAAGAAAGATTTGCTCAAAGAGGCTTACAATCTATAATATATAATCATTTTATACACTATTATCTGGGAAAGGGGTCTGGTCGAACCACCATGTTAAAATACTGTAATAATGCAATCAAGATGACACTTACCCTTCATGAATAATGCTTATACCCTCTGATTTGAAATCCATGAGAGCAAGTTTGTCCCCGTGCTGTAAGACACTTAAAATAAACTCAGAGAAGTATCTACTATGGGAATAGGTCCACTTTAGTACTGGAGTTTGAGTGAAGTTCTGTACAAGGATCAATCTTTTCTTTGTGATCGCCACTCTGAAACTTGATCTGCTGTATGTTCAAATAGGATGGACATGGGTTATAAAACAAAATAAACAAGTATGGCTAATTGATCAGTCTATATCTATTAATGTATAATTGTATAGCGTCTTAGGAAAAATGGCTTACATAAGCAAAATGTAGCACAACCTTTTGCCCCAAAATAAACTTTCTTTCTAAAGATATTCATTTATCAGACAGTGCTCTGATTAGTTCCTTTATCTGTCACATACAGAAACCGTTAGGATTAATGATGAACACTGTAAGCACAGTACGGCTATTATAAGAGGAAATTAACTGTGAGACAGTAAATAAAGGACCTTGATGGCGTCAATTCTCCTTTAAAAATATTAACCCCTTAAGGACCGCAGATGTACTAGGTACGTCTGACAAAAAACGGTCCTTAAGGACAAATATTGTTATTATTATTATTTTATTATTTATATAGCGCCAACAAATTCCGTAGCGCTGTACAATGGGTGGACTAACAGACACATAATTGAGATCAGACCACTGGACGTACAGGAACAGAGGGGGTTGAGGGCCCTGCTCAATGAGCTTACATGCTAGAGGGAGTGGGGTATAGTGACACAAAGGGTTAAAGTAGGGGGATTAAATAGTTTGTTAGAGAAGGGTTTATTGAGTGCTTGGTAGGTCATTTTTGACAGTTGCAGGAAAGGAGTCATGGGGTGGGGGATGAGAAGCCTGCTGACAGTTTAATTGATACGTTTTAATGAAGAAGTGAGTTTTCAAAGATTTTTTGAAGGAATGGAGGCTGGGTGAAAGTCTGATTGAGGAGGGAAGGGAGTTTCACAGAATAGGTGCAGCCCTAGAGAAGTCTTGAAGGCGAGCGTCAGAGGTGGGGATCTGGGCAGAGGATAGGCGTAGGTCTTTGGATGAGCGCTGGGGTCTCGACGGGACATACTTGTGTATGAGGGAGGATAGGTATGTTGGAGCAGCATTATGTAGGGATTTGTAAGCAAGCGCCAGAATTTTGAATTGGGCCCTATATCTAACTGGGAGCCAATGCAGGGACTGACAGAGCGTGGAGGTGTGGGAGGTGCGACTGGACAGGAAAATAAGCCTCGCAGCCGCATTCATTATAGATTGCAGCGGTGCAAGCTGGGAACATGTAAGACCGGTGAGAAGGGGGTTGCAGTAGTCGAGGCGAGAGAGAACAACAGCATGAACCAGTATCTTAGCTGCGTCTGGCGTTAGATATGGGTGGATGCGCGCTATGTTCTTGAGTTGGAAGCGACAGGATTTGACTATCGATTGGACATGGGGAGTAAAAGAGAGGTCAGAATCGAAAAGAACCCCTAGGCAGCGAGCCTGCGAGGTAGAGGTGATAGTAGCGCCGTTGACTTGGATGGAGACAAGAGGAGTAGCAGCACTTGAGGGAGGAAGAACTAGAAGTTCTGTTTTGGACAGGTTGAGTTTAAGGAAGTGAGCAGCCATCCAGTTGGAAATAGCAGAGAGGCATATAAGCGCTTCCAGCGCTCAAATATGAGCGCTGGAAGCGACCGTGATTGCTTCTAGCCACTCTAAGGGTATTGATGCAATGCCTCGATGTCAAGGCATCCTGCAATACCTCTCCTGACTGCCGGGCCGCCGAGTGATCACTTCCGAGTTGCCCCACGTGGCGACCGGCAGTGTAGCAGCATCGGAAGCCATTTGGCAGACTTCCGATGCTCTGCCTGTGTGCTGAGTGCCTACAGGGGTCAGGGCACTCAGTGAAGATTTAAATGAATAAAATAAATAAAATCAATTTAAAAAAATGAAGAAACAAATGTATTACTCCCCCCCCCCCCCCCAGCCATGTGGCTTCAAATTTGGCGCTGCCTTTCCATCATAGAGGCAGGCTAGGGTCATCCAATCAGAGCTTGCCCCTATATTAATATTTATTATTTCTATGATCCCCATTTGTCTGGTCAGGTCAATATTGACTCTGATCAGTGTGAATCTCCCTCCCTCTCTTCACTTGTGTTTTAGTAAGAGAGAGAGATTTTTCTTTAGGTAGAGAGATTTAGATCGTTTTAGGTAGGGATTTGTAAAATTGTGAGGCCCAAAGGCTCTTTTCAGAGCCATTAACCTCTATCTTGACAGTGATCACTATAAATTACTGGTTCTTGCACAGCAGCACTTTTTTGCTGTCTGTGAATTTTTTTAGGTGTTCAATATTTTACTTACCGTATATACTCGTGTATAAACCGACTTTTTCAGCACACTTTTTTATGCTGAAAAAGCCCCCCTCGGCTTATACTCAAGTGAGCAGGGCCGGCGCTTCCTATAAGGCAAGCTAGGCAGGGGGAGGTGAGGAGAACAAACAAGGGGGGGGGGAGGTGAGGAGGACAAACAAGGGGGGGGTGAGGAGAACAAACAAGGGTGTGTGTGAGGAGAACAAACAAGGGGAGGGGGTGAGGAGTGTTACAAACTATGCTCCGCCACTGGCTTTTGGAGAGGCCTGCTTGCCAGCCTCTTGCCCTGTGACTATACCCCCTGGGGTGTATTGCCGTTTAAGCAGTCTATTTGGGCTTATTGCATTTTAAAACCCTTTTTAATCCATGTGTAAATGTGTCTCTTCCCCTCCCCCTTTTTCCTGTCCTATTGTTTCTCCAGTAGGGTGTTGTCTCAGGGAAACTGCTAGACCAGTTTAAACTGGCTGCTTTGTCCCTCCTCAATCTCCCATCAGCCCTTGCTATTTTCTGATCTCACCCTTCCTTGTACTATAGGGCACTTTAAACATATTGAGCGCTCAGATCCAGCTATCTGGGTATATGTTGGACATATAGGTTAAACATTGTATTATATGAGTTATGTATTTTTATGTAGTTTTGTAACAGTTTTTGGACTTAGAGATATTTCCTGTACCTAGAGATAATTAAGTTACCACAGCCACTTAAGTCAATTATCTCCAGGATAGAAAGAAGATAGACCAGCTGCACAGCCTAAATCTGTGGAACTATTTTGGGCATGAAAGCCATGCTTGTGGTCGGTCAAATGTGACTTCCATAAAACTTTTGAACCCCTGCTCTGATCTCTGTGATTTGTGGGGGTATGTTGTTGTTTTGGGTAAAACTGGATATTTTCTGCCTGTGGTAATTGAGTGTCAGGATCGGGACAGGGATCCAACACGCAGAGTACAGAGAGTGGAAAGGTACGTATACCGGGCCTTAGAATGGCCGGACTAACGTACCGAGAGTAATAGAGAATAGTCAGAGACAAGCCGAGGTCGAGGGAACGAGAAGACAGATAAGCGAGAGACAAGCCGGGTCAAGGGATAACAGAGAAGCAGGGAAGTACAACAAGCCGAGTCAAAACCAAATAGAGCAAACTAGAATACCAGAGCACTGAGTGACTAGACAAGCTAGAACCACGACAGGGCAATGAGCAGAAGCGAGGAGTAAGCTTAAATACCCTGGCTCTGGATGGTAAGCACGCCTCTGACAAGTACCGATTGGATATCGGACACTTGAGTGACAGGTCGCTCGTAATAGCGTCATGACGTCACGTATTGAGCGTCCTGCTAGAAAAGGACGTGGATTCCTCGCGGCCGGTGTTTAAGTGAGTGGATGAACCGCGAGGAACGAAGGAGACAGCTCGCCTGGACGGACAAACCACCAAGTCTCTACCTCCCTTAGAGGTAGAGGCCTCAGGTACCCTGACAGTACCCCCCCTCTCAGATACGCCCACCGGGCGGAAGGAACCGGGGCGAGATGGGAAGCGGAGGTGAAATGCTCTGCGAAGGCGAGAAGCGTGAACATCCTCCTGAGGTACCCAACTCCTCTCCTCAGGACCATATCCCCTCCAGTTGACCAGATATTGCAATTTTCCCCTTGAGATTCTGGAATCAATGATGGAGCTGACCTCGTACTCCTCCCGACCCTCCACCTGAACAGGGCGAGGCGAGGAGACCTTAGAGGAGAATTTGTTGCAAATAAGAGGTTTCAACAAGGATACATGAAAAGAGTTAGGAATGCGTAAGGCAGGTGGCAGAGCAAGGCGATACGCAACCGGATTGATACGAGTGAGAACCCTGTAAGGACCTATGTAGCGAGGAGCAAATTTCATAGATGGGACTTTTAGGCGAATATTCTTAGTACTCAACCATACCCTATCCCCAGGAACAAAAACAGGAGCCGCTCTTCTATGTTTGTCAGCGTGTTTCTTGAACAACGAAGAACTATGTAACAGAATTTGCCGAGTCTGATCCCATAATTTCTTCAGGTTGGCGACATGATCATCAACCGACGGTATCCCCTGAGAAGAGGAAACCGAAGGAAAAATCGAAGGATGAAAGCCATAGTTCATGAAGAAAGGGCTAGAGCGAGTTGAATCACAAACAAGGTTATTGTGTGCGAACTCCGCCCAAGGAATCAGACCGACCCAATCGTCCTGGTGTTCGGAAACAAAGCAACGCAGATACTGTTCGATCTTTTGATTGGTACGTTCAGCAGCTCCGTTAGACTGAGGGTGATAGGCAGAGGAGAAGTTCAATTTGATGCCCATTTGAGAACAAAAGGATCTCCAGAAACGTGAGACAAATTGAGAACCTCTATCAGAAACAATCTCCGAAGGAATCCCATGTAGGCGAAAAACCTCTCTCGCAAAAATCTCCGCCAATTCAGGAGAAGTCGGAAGTTTGGGTAGTGGCACGAAATGAGCCATCTTAGTAAATCTATCCACCACCGTGAGAATAACAGTCTGTCTCTTGGAAGCAGGTAAATCAACGATAAAGTCTATGGACAGACAGGACCAAGGTTTCTCAGGAATGTCCAAGGGGTGTAACAGGCCACATGGAGATGCATGAGGTAGTTTAGTCTTGGCACAAGTCTCACAAGCTGCGACGAACTCCTCAATATCTTTTCGAAGTGAAGGCCACCAGAAATCCTTGGATATCAGAGAGTATGTCTTGCGAATACCAGGATGACCAGCTATTTTACTTTCGTGAAAACATTGTAAGAGCTCCAGTTGAAGTTCAGGAGGAACAAAGTTTCTTCCCTCAGGAGTGTCTCCGGGAGCCAGATGTTGTGACTTCAGGATCTGGTCAAGTAGCGGAGAATGAATTTTCAGACTGGTATTAGCAATAATATTGCATTTGGGTACAATGGAGGACAAAAGTGGTTCAACAGAAGCAGAAGGCTCAAATTGGCGAGATAGCGCATCGGCTTTAGAATTCTTTGAGCCAGGTCTGTAAGTCAGAACGTAATTGAAATGGGTAAGAAACAACGACCAACGAGCCTGCCTGGACGACAAACGCTTGGCCTCTCCGATATAAGACAAGTTTTTGTGGTCTGTTAGAATGGTAACGGGATGTAAAGTACCTTCCAATAAATGTCTCCACTCTTTCAAAGCCTTGATAACCGCTAGTAATTCTCTGTCACCAATGTCATATCTGCTCTCAGTACCGGACAATTTTTTAGAGAAAAATCCACATGGATGTAATGGTTTATCAACACCCAACCTTTGAGATAAGACAGCACCTACACCAGTCTCTGATGCGTCTACCTCAAGTAGAAAAGGCAGGGAAGTGTCGGGGTGAACTAAAATTGGAGCGGAAGCGAAAAGCTCCTTGAGAGTTTTGAACGCAAGAAGAGCTTCAGTAGTCCAATTCTTAGTATCAGCCCCCTGTTTGGTCATATTAGTGATAGGTGCGATGATTGAAGAATAGCCCTTAATAAAGCGCCTATAATAATTGGAAAAACCAATAAATCTCTGTACGGCTTTAAGACCTTTGGGTAAAGGCCACTCTAGAATGGACTGGAGTTTATCCGGATCCATCTTAAATCCTTCCCCAGAGATCACATAGCCGAGAAAGGTTACCTGGGTTTGATCAAAGCTACATTTCTCCAACTTGCAGTACAAGCCATGCTGGAGAAGCTTGTGCAAAACCCTCCTGACTTGCTTGTGATGAGTTTCAATCTCACTAGAATGTATAAGTATATCATCTAGGTATACAATGACGCAATCTTGCTGAAATTCCCTAAGGACCTCATTTATCAGATCCTGGAAAACAGCTGGAGCATTGCATAACCCAAAAGGCATGACTGTATATTCATAGTGGCCATAGCGAGTATTGAAAGCCGTCATCCACTCATGTCCCTGCTGGATTCTCACCAAGTTATATGCCCCTCTGAGGTCTAACTTGGTGAAAATTGTAGAGCCCTTCAAACGATCGAAGAGTTCGGTGATCAAGGGAATCGGGTAGGCATTTTTAATGGTTATCTTATTTAGGCCTCGATAATCAATGCAAGGTCTCAAAGAACCATCCTTCTTTTGAACAAAAAAAAATCCAGCCCCGGCAGGGGAGGATGACCTCCTAATGAATCCCTTGGCTAAATTTTCGTGAATATACTCCTCTAGAACTGAGTTCTCTTTCGTAGATAATGGGTATACATGACCTCTGGGGGGCATGGTACCAGGGAGTAGGTTAATTTTGCAATCAAAGGACCTGTGTGGGGGTAAGGTATCGGCTTTCTTTTTGTCAAATACTGCCTTTAAATCTAGATACTGAGGCGGAATTTGTGTCTCTGTAGGATTGTCGGAGTTAGCCGATGTGTTGGTTAATCCGAGAGGTGAGACCTTCCGCAAGCATTTTCCTTGACAATTCTGTCCCCACGAAACTATCTCCCCTGACTCCCAATTAATAATAGGGTTATGTCTCCTCAACCAGGAGTACCCCAGAACTACGGGAATAGACGGAGAAGAAATGAGCAGTAAGGATATGTCCTCTCTATGTAGGATGCCAACAGTTAAGTTAATCGGTATGGTCTCATGGAAAATAACAGGCTCAAGTAACAGTCTACCATCAATGGCCTCAACAGCCAGTGGTGTCTCTTTTAACTGGGATGGAATAGCATGCTTGGCAGCAAAACCCTGATCTATAAAGCTCTCCGCAGCTCCAGAATCGATTAGTGCCATAGTCTTAACTACTCCCCTCTCCCACTTTAGAGAAACGGGTAACAGAAGCCTGAGCTCTTTGTAGTTGTGAATAGAGGACAAAGTAGAAACACCCAAGGCCTGTCCTCTAGAGAAACTTAGGTGCGAGCGTTTCCCGAACGATTGGGACAATTTAGGCGTAAATGACCTCTGACTCCACAATACATACATAAACCCTCCCTTCTCCTGTACTGTCTCTCCCTCTCTGTGAGATGAGTACTGCCTATCTGCATAGGTTCAGGAATACGTAAGTCTTCGAACTCAGAATTTTGAAAGGTAGGCGCTAATTTAAAGGAGGGTCTACGGGTCCTATCTCGAGTGTTCTGCCTCTCTCTTAAGCGTTCATCAATACGAGATATAAAAGAAATTAAATCCTCCAAATTCTCAGGGAGTTCTCTAGTAGCGACCTCGTCAAGAATTACATCTGATAACCCATTCAGAAACACATCTATATAAGCCTGTTCGTTCCACTTAACTTCTGCCGCCAAGGACCTGAACTCTAGTGCATAATCCACAAGTGTTCGATTGTCCTGTCTAAGGCGCAACAGTAATCTAGCTGCATTGACCTTTCTACCAGGAGGGTCAAAAGTTCTTCTAAACGCAGCTACAAAGGCATTATAATTGTAGACTAGTGGATTATCATTCTCCCATAAAGGATTGGCCCATCTCAGAGCTTTCTCAATGAGTAAAGTAATAATAAATCCAACCTTCGCTCTATCTGTAGGATAAGAGCGGGGTTGTAATTCGAAATGGATGCTAATCTGGTTCAGAAAGCCACGACACTTCTCCGGTGACCCGCCATAACGTACTGGTGGGGTAATCCGGGAAGAAGCACCTACAGTGGCTACCTCTAGACCTGAGACTGCAGGAGAAATAGAAGGAGTACGTGTCTCCTCAGGTGGATTATTAGTACGAGACAAAAGTGCCTGTAGTGCCAAAGCCATCTGATCCATTCTATGCTCCATGGCGTCAAACCTGGGATCCGAAGAACCAAGCTGACTGTTTGTACCTGCAGGATCCATTGGCCCTGTCGTAATGTCAGGATCGGGACAGGGATCCAACACGCAGAGTACAGAGAGTGGAAAGGTACGTATACCGGGCCTTAGAATGGCCGGACTAACGTACCGAGAGTAATAGAGAATAGTCAGAGACAAGCCGAGGTCGAGGGAACGAGAAGACAGATAAGCGAGAGACAAGCCGGGTCAAGGGATAACAGAGAAGCAGGGAAGTACAACAAGCCGAGTCAAAACCAAATAGAGCAAACTAGAATACCAGAGCACTGAGTGACTAGACAAGCTAGAACCACGACAGGGCAATGAGCAGAAGCGAGGAGTAAGCTTAAATACCCTGGCTCTGGATGGTAAGCACGCCTCTGACAAGTACCGATTGGATATCGGACACTTGAGTGACAGGTCGCTCGTAATAGCGTCATGACGTCACGTATTGAGCGTCCTGCTAGAAAAGGACGTGGATTCCTCGCGGCCGGTGTTTAAGTGAGTGGATGAACCGCGAGGAACGAAGGAGACAGCTCGCCTGGACGGACAAACCACCAAGTCTCTACCTCCCTTAGAGGTAGAGGCCTCAGGTACCCTGACATTGAGTTAGTCCATTGAGTTTGGTAATTGTATCACAGGCAGAGGGGAGGGTTTGCGTACATTAGCTGGGAGTGTCTAACTGTACAATACTGCGTTGATTGGCTGTTGTGACTTTGTGTTCAGTGCTCCACAAGGTCGACGTGGGTGTTAACCTTGTGGGTAAAACTGTATATAAGAAATGCCTTTGAGCTCATTAAACCAGTTCTACTTCACCCTCAATCTAGAGTCCTGTCTCTTAATGGGGGGGAGGGGATCTGCTACAAGGAATTGCTATGCTCTTCATATTCCCTTGCTATAATAACCAAGTTCTTTTAAGAGCTTGTTCCTGTTCCTGCTTCACTCTCTGGGGAAAGAGAGGTTCACCCACTGGAACCTGGAGCCTTGTTGTAGGTCCAGGGTGGGTAGGAGACGGCGAGACCCCAACCAAGCTGCAACGGTTCATGGGGTCTGCAGTGCTTATGGTGTCAAGTGGAGTGCTTGGAGCCCTTGGGAAGCACTAAGAGCATCCATCAATGGAGGTACCTAGTCGGGGTGCCAGGTGATCAGTGGTGGGATGGCGTCCTAGTGCGAGGAGATGCAGCTCGGAGACACTGGTAACGTTATGGATTTATAATGGAGGGATAGAGCTAGCTACCGTGCAGCGTCCCTATCTACAGCGATATGGAACCAGCTGGTCCCCGGACAACGATCAAAGTGAAGGAGGAGTTTCATTGGAAGTTGCAGGAGCTCTTGACCCTGCAGGATGGGGCTATATCAGAAGAGGCCATGATGGACTACCAAGAGGCCACCAGAAAGGAACTTTGGGATGAAGCCTTGGAGGATGTACAGCGTCAGCGGGGCGAGAGGCTCCCCAGTGAAGAACAGCGGCAACAGAGGCAAGTGGCTCTACAAATTCCTTTCCTAGGAGAGCAGCCCCTGGACGAGTGGGTAACGGAGCTCAATAAACTAGTATTGAAGGAGATTTGGCTGGAGGATGCCTACCAGGTCCTATGTTGGTATATGGTGCAGCATACCCCCGGGATGGATGAGCTCGACAGGCCCGAGGGGGATGAGTACGATGGCCCCGCTCTACTATTGCATGCCCTGGAGGAGGACCATGAGTTCCGCAGCACGGAGGAGTTTAGATTTAGGGACATCCTTGACTATAGGATGGGCATGCATGTTTGGGCTGATGACGATGAGGTGAAACCAGACATGATCCACCTGGTAATAAAAAAATAAGACAAGGTGGGCATACTCGACTAAACGTTGAATTAGCCCCAGGAAAAATGCTAATGTAATATATGCTGGGTGCTCACCCACACGGGGCTCTATCCCCTGAGGAACCCAAAGAACATGACAATGTGAATAGAGTAAGGAGCACACCAAAAATCTTTATATATATGAAATGAACAAACTTTATTTACATGGGTATATACTCTGGGTCTGTCTCTTTAAATAGTATCCACAGAAATAAAAAGTCATGCTATAATAAAGCATTTACCAAAACAGCATATGTATACAAACACATATGAACACGCAATGAGTGGTATATAAATGACAGCAATATCATACAAACAGACCACTATAGTATAAAGTATAAACAAAACCCAAACATATAAAAAAATAGCAAAAAACCATACCAAGATAAGTGAGAAGCAGGAACAGAGTCAATCAAAAAAAAAACAAAGTTTCGGCTGAAAAGCCTATGTCAAGGGAGCATGTTGAGAAACTAAGTTCTCACCTTATATACCCACCAGATATATGATCCACCTGGTAATCATGGAGTGGGAGCTGGAGCAGGCCTACCAACGCCTGCTCTGCTCGATTCAGCCCCCATCTACCCTCCAGGCAGAGCTGGGTGACAGACCCAGACCTACACCCTTTCAGCTGGAGAGACACCATAGATTGGTCCTGGGAAGACTCCCAGATGACAGGTGTAGATGGGACCGAGGTCTCTCTACCAGCCCTATCGTGATGCTGGGCAGCCAGCCTAGATCCACAGGGGAGTTTTTCTTGCAGGGAGAGGAGACAACCGGTCTCTCTCCCCAGCATCAGTGTGACCCGCAGGGAGCCGAAGGTGCGGCAGTATGTGTTACAGGGAGCCGAAGGTGCCGTCCTTCCTCCCCAGCGGCAGTCTTCCTTGCAGGGAGAGGAGACAATCAGTCTCTCTCCCCAGTGGCAGTGTGCCCCGCAGGGAGCCAAAGGTGTCATCCTTTCTCCCCAGCGGCAGTATGTGTTACAGGGAGCCGAAGGTGCCGTCATTCCTCCCCAGCGGCAGATTTCCTTGCGGGGAGAGGAGACAACAAGTCTCTCTCCCCAGCGGCAGTGTAAATTGCAGGGAGAGGAGGCAGCCGGCCTCTCTCCTCAGCGGCCATGTACCCCACAGGGAGTGGAGACAACCGGTCTCACTCCCCAGCAGCAGGGTGAGTTTCAGGGAGAGGAGACAACTGGTCTCTCTCCCCAGCGGCGGTGTGAGTTTCAGGGAGAGGAGACAATCGGTCTCACTCCCCAGCGGCAGTGTACAGTACTGGGAGCAGAAGGTGCTATTCTTCCTCCCCAGCAGCAGCTTATCTTTCAGGGAGAGGAGACAACCGGTCTCTCTCCCCAGCAGCAGTACATCCTTCAAGGAGAGGAGACAACCAGTCTCTCTCCCCAGCGGCAGCAGTAGTACCAGGAGGAGGAGGTAAGCAATCCCTCCCCTCCACAACTAATGCCTAACCTAGTGCCTGCAGCGGAGACCAGCCGGCGGGGGAGACCTAATGCGCATGGCAATGGCCGCGCACGCGCATTAGACCTCCCCATAGGAAAACATTATTCAATGCTTTCCTATGGGGATTTAGGCGATGCTGGAGATCCTCACATAGCGTGAGTATGCCCAGCGTTGTATAACACACTTTTCGTGTTCTAAGAGCACGGAAGTCCCTCTAGTGGCTGTCTGATAGACAGCCACTAGAGGAGGACTTAACCCTGCAAGGTAATTATTGCAGTTTTAAAAACTGCAATAATTACCTTGCAGGGTTAAGGGAGGTGGAAGTTGGCACCCAAACCACTCCAATGGGCAGAAGTGGTCTGGGTGCCTGGAGTGTCCCTTTAAAGCAGATTGAAACCCACAACGCTTTTTTGTTGTTCAAAAAAGCAAACCTTGTAATAAAACTGACTTTTTTTACAGTTTCAGCTGCAGATCATTTAGTGTATTTTGTACCAAGATGCACCTGCTCCCCGGGTGGAGATGGGAGAGAGCAGTGTTTTTAATTTTAAAATCCCCTCTCCTCGGCAAAGCAGAATCCTCAAAAAAGATGCCTGAACTCTGCTGGGGACTACTTCAAGCAATATCACACACTGGTCATTTTGAATTTTTTTTTTTACATTTGCCATTCAGTTGTTTTGTTTTTTGGGGGTTACGTTTACTGTTCCTGAGTTTTTTGTCTTTTTTACTTTTACTGCGTCAGACTTTTTTTATGATCAAGTTCAACCTATGCATTGGGGCATGAGTATACATGGGGGCATGAGTGTACTTAGGAGGCCTTGCAAAAACAACCTGGAGTGTTTTGCAATAACCAACAACAGGCTCCCCTAAATCACATACAAATGTGTGTGTAAAAATGAAAATTGAAAAATTACCACCAAACATTTTCTCCAATTTTTTGGCTAAAACAGTTGCATCAAAGGTATCAAAACACTCCATTTACAATACCTTGGGCTATGAACTTTTCAAATAAATGTACGTTCATGGCAAGAAAATACATTGGGATATGTAAAAAGGCACCCAAAAATAAGATAGGCAAATAAGATATGTCAAATTTGAAAAACACATGTCAGAGGTTTGGCATTGCACTCCCCAAACAACTCAACAAACCTATGCATTTTTTTCTGTAAAATATAATGTTGTCAGGTAGAGGCAGAGTTGTCTATGGGTGGAGGAAATTGGTAAGGAATAAGAAGGGAGGAAGCATATAAAGGATATAGATATGGTGGTGGGGAGATGGAAGAATGAGTAGTGGATAGAGTGAGAGGGAAGAAGGTGGAGTAGGAGGAGGAGAAGGAGGAATAGAGGAGAAGTAGGAGGAGAGAGGAGAAGGTGGAGTGGAAGGAGAAAGTGGAGTAGAGGGAGGAGTAGGAGGAGGAGTAGAGGAGAAGTAGGAGGAGAGAGGAGAAGGTGGAGTAGAAGGAGAAAGTGGAGTAGAGGGAGGAGTAGGAGGAGGAGAAGGAGAAATAGAGGGAGGAGTAGGAAGAGGAGGGAGGAGTAAGAGCAGGAGGAAAGGATGGGGGGGGTAGAGGAGAAGGAGGAGGAAAGAGGAGAAGGTGGAGTAGAGGAAGAAGTAGGAGGAGAAAGCGGAGTAGAGGGAGGAGTAGGAAGAGGAGGGAGGAGTAAGAGCAGGAAGAAGGAGTAGGAGGAGGAGAAGGTGGAGTAGAGGGAGGAGTAGGAGGAGAGAGTGGAGTAGAGGGAGGAGTAGGAAGAGGAGGGAGGAGTAAGAGCAGGAAGAAGGAGTAGGAGGAGGAGAAGGTGGAGTAGAGGAAGGAGTAGGAGGAGAAAGTGGAGTAGAGGGAGGAGTAGGAAGAGGAGGGAGGAGTAAGAGCAGGAAGAAGGAGTAGGAGGAGGAGAAGGTGGAGTAGAGGGAGGGGCAGTAGGGGAAAGTGGGGGACTGTAGATGAAGGGGAGGGATCGGTGGGAGGAATAAGCGGGGGTGGGCAGGTAAGGGAGGAGACAGGTGATGTAGCAATGGAGGAGACATCAGAAATCAAGACTAGGTAGAAATGCAATGGAGGCTGCAAATAGCCCATGTACAACAACTATTAACTGGCCCTATGCTTTCCCTAGAGAAAAATAATAAAAGGCTAACATGCTCATCTTGTCTCCACAAGCCTCGAACGTTTCACTCCCATGGGTGGCCCATGATGGCTTGCCCACCACTTCTCCACACGGGGCCTTGTGCCCGCGGAGACAGACGCTATCCCTGACTCTCGTTCTTAATTTAATAATTTATATCTAACATCTCAAAATGTAATTTCTACTTATATCACAAATATACATTATCACAATTTTATGTCTCGTAAATGGGATAAAATTTATTCTACTCTTTACTGATAATGTATTTTTAAAACATACAAAATAGACAAATAACATTGCCTTCTGCAAAATAAATGGAAAAGATAATGGAGATTTTGTTAAGCTTATAAATGGCTATACATTAATTCACATTTCTTGTTCTCCAGTTTCTGGCTGTTAATGACAATGTACAATGTAATAGAGCAGCAGGGAATGCTAGCAGAATGCTTGGTTGCATAGGGAGAGGTATTAGCAGTAGGAAGAGGGAAGTGCAGAGTACTGGATACAGTACTGGAGACCATATCTTCAGAAGGATATGGATACCTTAGAGAGAGTTCAAAGAAGGGCTATTAAACTGGTTCATGGATTGCAGGGTAAAATTCACCAGGAAAGGTGAAAGGATCTTGACAGGTATAGCTTGGTGAAAAGATGATAAAAGCATTTTAAATACATAAAGGGAAACAACACAGTAAAAGTGGAGACTATATTTAAAAGAAGGAAAACTACCATAACAAGAGGACATAGTCTCAAAAATAGAGGGACAAAGGTTTAAAAATGATATCAGGAAGCATTACATTACTGAGAGGGTAGTGGATACATGGAATAGCCTTCCAACTGTAGTGGTAGAGGTTAACTCAGTAGAAGTGTTTAGGCATGCGTGGGATAGGCATAAGGCTAAGCACTTGCTGCTAGTAACAGATCTAGAATTAATATACTATAATGCCCGAAGTCTCAATTCCTATGCATATGCAATAATAAAATATCTGGGCTTACAACAAAAATTATGTTAGTCAGTCTTTAAACTTGGCTTATTCATTTGTTCAAGAAATCTTGGTTTATTAGAACTTTCTTTTAGTAAATGTTCTTTAAGATAACCCTTCTTTCAGCATGTTATCAATCTTTGTACACAAAGCTAAAACACACTTGTTACTTATACGTGAAACGATAGACATATATATTCTATCTACATATTAACCATTACTTGTCACAGACACTTTCCTGATATAGGGAAACTAATAGTAGGATAATTTTAGTAATTGTAACTTTTTTGTTCATAATATATGGGAATTAAGGAAGACAGCATGTCTTTAAGATAGGATGAGCATGACACAATACACGGGCGGATATGTCACTGATATGGTAAGGGCAGAGTGAGGGCAGGAGGAGGCGTGGGTACTAAGGACAACCTTCTTTTGTTCTAGGGGCCATTTTCTTTTAGGGCATTTCAGCTGACAAATGAAAGCATTATACATTTAACAGCCCGTGAAGCTTTGAAATAACATGGTGCAAAAATAAATAGACTCACGGAATGCAAACAATATACCTACAGCCATTAATCACTTTTCCTCTTCACAATCTAGCTTAACAACTTTGCATATTCCCTCTATCCACATTGCATAGTAATGCAACAAATCACACTTGCCTTTACATTTTTAACTCGTCCAAATAATTCTCTATTCCTGCATCAGATTCACTTTCCTAACCTTCGTAATAAACACTGAGCTACATCCCTGACTCCTTATCTTATACAACAGTCTTGGAGAAAATACTTTGTTCCATTGCTAAATCTTATCATTAGTTTCTGAATAATTTTACTGAACGCAGAACTGAAAAACCAGGAATGTCACCCCTCCCTCTCCCCCCTCGCGTCTCACAGAAGGCAAGGAGAGAGCCAGCATGAAGTTTTTTAACCATGTCAGCGCTGGAAAGACAGTTACGTTACAATTATTGCAAAAGCAAAGAGACACAAAAACACAACATTTAATAATACTCTTCAGTGAAACTCAATACAAAACCCCCACCCTCTACCAGGGTAATGGCTAACACAAAATACAAAAACAATTATTATAATATACATACATTCTTAACCCTTTGTGATCTAGTTCTTCCTCAACCCTACCTTCCTGCTGAATAGCATTGCTACTCTGTACCAGTAAGCTTGCTTTCTTCTCTGTCAGTAATCTACCACATGAAGGCACAGCAATTTTACACACTTTAGCAATCTCTATCTTCAACTAGATCACACGCGCTAGCCAGCCCTTATTGGGCTTTTCTAACCCTGTTCCATTCCCCTCCTATACAGGCGTCCCAGATATAGGGGGAAAGGGTTTTAAACAGTGTCTACAATGGTGGACTGACACTCGAGAGGGGTGGGTCCCCCCCAGTGCGTCTTCCCAAAACGTAGACTAGTCACTAATTGGAGGTGAGAAGTGTGTGACCAATCACTTCTCTCACAATAGAAATAGGAGAGGATAGAATAATAATATAGGAAGTATAGAAAAGGTAAAGAGTAAGGAAAAATCCTTAGGGACAGACACAGGAGTTTAAATAACTCCTAATTACACAAACAAAACAACAGTACAATTGAAATACAGTGCATGCATCACAGTTCAAATGAAATCAACAGTAATTCCTTTCCTTTACTCGTGTGCTTACTCCAAAGTCACCTCCCTCAACCTCGTAGTGTCCCCGCTCGGAGAACGACTTTCGTAAGTCTCACTACCAGCGGCCACGGAAAACAACTGACACCGGTCCGAGTTCCGTCAGCCTCCCTCTGCACAGCAGTCCACAAGAATGTGGCCACCTCTATCCTCACTCCCGTAGTGCCCCTATAAAACCCACTTATAAGTCTCACTACCACGTGATGCGGAAAACAAGCAATGCCTACTTGAATCCCCCCAGGAAACAGAGTCCCCTGCCACAAGACTAAGTCCCCTACCACAAATAAACAGAAAACTGGAATTCCACCAGCCCCAGCGCTCAGGGTTGTGGTTACCAAAAGAAAACTGGAATCCCCCCAGCCGAAGTTGAGGTTTACCAAAACTGGAATCCCCCCAGCCGAAGCTGAGGTTTACCAAAACTGGAATCCCCCCAGCCTCAACACTCGGGGCAGTGGTTACCAAACTTGGAATTCCACTAGCCCCAGTACTCGAAACTGTGGGTTACCACGTGCACAATCAGGCTAGCTGGGCTCTCAAAGTGTCACAAGAAGGATCACAGGAAATTATGAGTCTACACAAAATCCACAGTTCCAACAATCCTCTTTTTCCTTACAGCCACAGCCACGAGGCTCCTAAAAGAGGTAAACAGGCAAAGAAGACCCCCAGGAACGCATCCACAGGTCAACCCCCCTTTTTCCCTACAACCACAGCACCGTGGTTCCTAAAAGGAGTAAAACAGGTAACAGAAGACCCCCAGGAACGCATCCACAGGTCCACCCCCCTTTATCCCAAAAGGGGTAAAATACAAACAGATAAACAGACAAACTGAAGACCCAGGCAAGTCCCCTCAGGTCCACCCCCCTTTATCCCAAAAAGGGGAAAACAAGCAAGACAGAACCCCAGGCAAATCCCCTGCAGGTCCACCCCCCCTTTATCTCAAAATGGGGAAACAGGCAAACAATTCAAACACACCCAGGCAACAGATAGACTAAAATGCAGGTAAACAAGTGAGTAACGAGACACCGGGCAAGATATTACCTGTCTTTGATGTCCTCCCGGGAAGCAGTCACAGACACGTGGACGGGTCAATCAAAGGGGCCGGAACATACCGGTGGCTCTGCAGAAGTCTCTACCGTGTACCTGGAGGTGATCAATCTCCTTTCCTACCCCCAGGATTCCCCCGTCCAACCTTGTCTTCCTTAGGACGGCTCACCGGCCAGAGGTCATAGCCCGATGCCCCACGTTGGGCGCCAAATTGATGTGGATTAATTTAGAAATAAACAAATATGTTTAAATGTCTATCTGTTCCTGTCCAAATCTGAGATGATTAAATTGCGTATACGCAGAAGTAAGCTCACACTGACACATGGAGTTCAGGTTAAAAGCACTTCAGAAAATTTAATACAATCTGGTTGGAAAACAGTTGTGCAGATCTTTTTAAAAGCAAAATGACATCATCATTGAATATCAGATAATAACAAATAAACATCATTAATTGGATTAAACGTTATGTGACTATATCAGTGTCCACCCATCAATATTATTAATTGGCTCAGGGATTTGAGTGACCAGCTAGGTGTCCTCCCACCGGGAGGTGGTATTGTTCTGGACAAGGGTGTGGACAGAAGGCTCAGGCGCCATCTTTCCCAGCATGAGGTTTACTCGGTGGAAAGGGGGGCTTGAGCGTCATTTTACACAGTCAGTGATATCGGGCCTCATGTCCAGGTGCAAGGTCTCTTATGAATAGAACATTTCATTACTACTGTGTTCTCGTGGCCTTCAAATTATACTATGTTGCAAGTTAGGGGAAAGTCAGTAAAGTCAGCAGTTCCTGAGTTAATCATGTCTTTATAGAGAATACAGTCTTTGTCTATTGTATTAGATGTGCTGGGAAATTCTGTCATGTAATGTAGTTTTGAAATGAACAAGTTAGGTTATGAGGACAAAATGGAGGATTGAAGAAGTCAGGTTAGGAGGACAAAATGGAGGATTCACAGTATGCAGTTAAAATGGAGTTAGTACAATAATTCAATACAAGTTCAATAAAGATTTTTAATAATTCTACATCAGTATCACTGTACTCAGGAGATGTTGCTGAACACATATTGGAGTGTTCATTGTCAGTAACACATAACAGGAACTGGGAATCCATGCCTAAAGTACAATGTGAGAGGAAAATAACATTAAAAAAATTACCACCCAGGGGCGTGTCTGGCTTCCGGTGAGAGCGGACGCATGGCATAGGAGCTCCGCCGATATCCCGACCTTAAGCGCATAATTGCACGGCATTCAGCGACTAATTGAGCGAAACCCTCTACCCTGGATTCACCGGAGTATTCTGCCACCCTAATATGGCTCCTCCTAAGCAAATAAAGTTGTCGGACATGACAAAATCGAGAAAAGCGGACCGTCGCAGAGAAGTCCAAGATGGCGACGATGCATCCAACTTCTCTGATGGGCCTTCAGACTGCGAGCAGAGCTCTAAATATTCTGAAGCTCCGATAACGGAACGCAGTCTTCATAAAATGTTACAAGAGCTCAGAACTACCATTAATGCAGATTTTCATCGAATTACCAGCGATCTGAGAAAGGAAATTTCTAACATCGGCGACAGAACAAACCATCTGGAAAATAAAACTGATGAGCTCTGTTTGGCACATAATGAAGTGGTGGACAAAGTTCAGAAATTGTCAGAAGAAAACTCTTTATTAAAAGACAAGCTTGCGGACATGGAGGATAGGTCTAGAAGGCAAAATATAAGATTCAGGGGAATACCGGAGGATGTTACTCAAGCTGCATTACCAGCTTACATTTTATCTATATGCAAAGCCCTGGTCTCGGGCCTACCTGATTCCGCGTGGGCTTATGACCGCATGCACAGACTCCCAAAACCTGCTCGTCTATCCAATGAAGTCCCTAGGGATGTCATTGTAAGATTTCATTATTTTGCACATAAGGACACCCTACTAGCAGCGGCGAGGAAAACCACACCTCTTCCAGAACCGCATCAAAAGATTGCCCTTTTTGCTGACTTATCAGCAGCCACGATGGAAAAGAGAAGAGGATTTATAACAGTGACTAAAACGCTACGGAACAACAACGTGGCTTACAAATGGGGATATCCCACGAAATTGATCATATGGCGACAGGGCCGCAACCATATAGCGACTGACCCGGCGGAAGGTATGAAGTTGATCGTTTCCTGGGGACTATGGTCTGAGACCCCTCATCCCCAAAATGGATCGAACAATGCCTCCCCAAGAAAACTTCAAGCAGATTGGCAAATGGCGAAATCACCAGCCGCCACTCCATGATCCTTTTTGCTCACGTGTGTCTACACATGGACATGTTGATAAGTACCCTTTGTGTCATGCGTTAGTTATGTATTCGAGTATATTGCTTCATTATGTTGTTATACGCCTGCATTTCACATAACGTGTCAGAGATAATGTTAGTGTAAGCTCTGTAAATTTTATAGCGTATTACTGTGTCATCCTGTAATATGCTAATATTGACACGGTATATATAGGTTTCGGGTGGGGATGTATACTAACTGGCTAGCAGTCATGATAGACATGTAAACTGTAAATACGGGAGCCCTTCCTTGTTCCATTCTGTTGGAAGTACCCGATGTGGTTGTCTTGTATGTGACTTGTATCACCGGTCCCCCGGATCACCTTTCTTAATTCTGACTTTAGAATAATTTGATTTGTGGAGCATAGGGCACAGAAGGAAAATTATTATTTTTTTTTTTTTCTTTCTCTGATGCCTAGTAATAGCCCTCATAAGGTACGGAGAACGTGTCTGTCCGTAACAACGTATAATGGTTGCTTAAAGTTTCCTTAGTAGAATAGAAGCTGTATGAGCATTAAACCCTGATATAATCTGTTCCTTCCAGTGAGGGAGAAGATTTAAATTTCATGTATATGGGTATACTGCAGTTTGTGGGGTATTTCCTCTCCGGTGCTAGGGCTCTAGTTCCGGGGATCGTTATACTGCCGTGAGCTGAAAGATCACTACCAATACAGCCACACGTTCCTGAATGAGCAGCCATGATATACGAGGCACTCAAATAACAATGCCGAATGCTGCTACTGCCACTCGGCGTAACAGTATAATACATACACGCATGAGGAAGCATATCCTGCGTGCTATCTACATTTTTTTTTTTTTTTTTTTTTGTCTTGTTCTTATTTTCTCTTTCTTTCTATTTTTATTACTATGGCTGGGATAATAACATCACTCGTTTAATGCGAGGGTACCACTATATCATTTCCGTGGACTGTTAAACTTGAAATTGTATTAGGCAGCAATTATTAGGTGTCATTGGTCGGGAGGAGCCCATATTTCCCCCCTAGGTCGTCATGGGATATGTTCCTGCATATCCTGTGGAGGACGGTTTAAGTGAAACCCATCATGGGTTTCTATTGTTTATACTTCTGTTAATGTTAATGTTTTTACCCCTCTGGTTCCCTCCCTCATGCCCTCCCCCTCCCTTTCCTTTTTCATGTAAGAGCACTTTTGATAGCACCGCACCGAAACCTCTCACGAGCCTTGAGAATACCTGCGGCATAGGAAATATTGAGCGTATTTCTGTTTCAATTTGTATCCATTGCTTCCAAATTGGGCGCTGCTGCATACCTCTATTGATGCTCTACGCTTGGTACCGCGTTAAGATGCCACGATTGTCCATATTCCCACTCTCTATAAGAAATTAATGCCGCCTAACACACTACAAATCCTCTCCCTTAATGTAAAGGGTCTCAATAGCCCCTACAAGCGTAAGCAACTGTTGAAGGACATGCACAAAGCAAAAACAGCGATTGTCTGTGTCCAAGAGACGCACCTCGCGAAACATAACCCCCCTCAGATTCGCTCTTCACTGTATCCACAGGTGTATCACGCTTATTCACCAAATAAGTCCAAGGGTGTGGCGATTTTTTTTCACAAAGATTGGCTTTATACAGCCTATAAACAACTCACCACTCCAGATGGTCGTTTATTAATTTTAGTAGGCGAACTCAATGGTATTCAATTAACTGTGGTGTCGCTATACGCTCCTAATGAGGCCCAATTTTCGTTTCTCAACAAAGCAATCAGGAAAATAAATTCCGTCAAACAGGGCCATGTTATCATTTGTGGAGATTGCAACTGTACCCTTGCGCCCTCTCTGGACATACAACGCGTTAACAATAAACCTCCCAATAAATTATCTATTCACTATAGTAAGCTATTCTCTAAACTTCTCTTTGAACAAGATCTATTTGATACTTGGAGGAATTTATTCCCAACAGCACGGAATTATACATACTTCTCACAGGTCCATTTAACATATTCTCGTATTGACCTATGCTTAGTGGATAAGCAAACCCTCCCACATCTTCTGGACCAATCCATCGGGCTTCGGACATGGTCCGATCATGCCCCAATACTGATCACACTAGCAGTACCACATCCTACATCGGGGAGAGGTAAATGGCGCCTGAATGAAACTTTACTTGACAATACGGTAAACACTCAACACATTTCCACGGTTCTGGATGATTATTTTACAGTTAATTCCACGACAGATACCACAGTTGAAACTCAATGGCTGGCTCATAAAGCAGTTGTCAGGGGCCACTTTATTAAATTGGGTTCCATAGCTAAAAAGAGTTATGTATCTAAGGAGTCCGCACTTCGCCAAACCCTTCAGAAACTAGAGGATTCCAACAAATTATCCCCATCTAGGGCAATCACACGTCAAATCACCAAAGTACAGCAAGATATTCATCTTCTTCAAACACAATCTTATATCATTCAAGCGCGTAAAACTCGACAAACATTTTACATCTCAGGTAATAAGGCAGGTAAAATATTGGCTAGCCAACTGAAAGCGAAATATCTACAAACCAAAATTCCATATTTATACTCCAAAGATCACGTAAGAATCTATAATCCGGACAAAATCGTAGAAGAACTAGCCAGCTTCTATGAAGACCTTTATAATCTTAGCGATAGCTCACACACTACAACCCCTACAACATCAGACATATCACAATATTTATCTCGAATCGTACTCCCTAAAATATCATCACATCATAGCAGTGTTTTAGATGCCCCCTTCACTGAGATCGAAGTGGCTAATACTATCAAGTCATTACCAAAACATAAAGCACCAGGACCTGACGGCCTCTCTAATTATTACTATTTAACGATGGTTTCACATCTAACACCACACCTCACAAAATTATTTAATACAATTAGATCAACAGGTAAATTCCCGCAAGAGATGCTGGAGGCCTACATTATTACGTTGCCTAAACCAAATAAACCACCAACAATATGCAGTAACCTTAGGCCAATTTCGCTACTTAATGCCGATGTTAAGTTGTACGCCAAGCTGCTTGCCAACAGGATCCGCCCCCTGTTGTCCGAGTTAGTCTCGGAGGAGCAGGCGGGTTTTGTTCCTGGCAGGCAGGTTGGGGATAACACCAGATACTGTATGGACTTGATTGATTGGGTCAACTCTAGGGGCGCATCGGGTGCCTTGTTGGCCTTGGATGCGGAGAAGGCATTCGATCGCCTCAATTGGAGTTATATGTCCGCAACCTTGTCGGCCTTTGGTTTCTCCAATTCTTTCATTACTAGCATCATGGCCTTATACTCCGCCCCGTCTGCCAAGGTGTTTAGTTCTGGTTTCGCATCTAGGAACTTTCGCATTACTAATGGCACGAGACAGGGGTGTCCCTTGTCGCCTTTAATATTCATTTTATGTTTAGAACCCCTAGTTAGGACGATAAAGCTCGAAACGGCATTACCCGGCGTTATTACTCCAGCGGGAGAAAAAAAGTTAGCACTTTTTGCAGACGATGTAATCATTTTTCTAGCCAATCCATCTGCATCCATTCCACATCTATTACACACACTGACCACATATGGAGACGTCTCTTATTATAAAAATAACGTGAACAAAACCCAGATATTACCTATAAGACTTGATACACTTGTGTTGAGTGAACTGAAAAATACATACCAGTTCACATGGCAGTCTAAAGCAATCTCATACCTTGGCATCAAACTGACACACTCTAAATCCCTAATTATTAAGGAAAATCATATAGCGGTATTACATAAAATTTCCAAACAAATGGATTCTTGGGCCACTCACCATACATCATGGTTTGGCAGAATAAACTCTGTCAAGATGATGATTTTACCACACATACTATATTTGTTCAGGACGATACCTATCGCTTTACCCAATTCGCTTATTAAACGGTTCCAAGGGGTGATTAACGCTCATATTTGGAAGAAAAAACCCCCACGAGTCTCCTTCCACTCCCTATGGCATCCACACAAGAAGGGTGGCCTTAATGTTCCTAACATCCTGTTCTACTATAAAGCAACCTTGTTGTCGCAAGGCCTCAATGTTATATTGGGCATTCACAAACCAGTATGGATGGAACTAGAATCCGCATGTGGAGGTTCGCATTCTCTCTACAATGCACTATGGTCATCCATCCCATTAACATCAACCTCCTCGCTCCCGGCATCACATTATCTTACAAAATCTTGGTCCGCGTGGAATGTAGCCCTGTGGCCAAGAACAGAATTACTGTACCTCGCACCATTGTCAGCCCTGTCTGCATTTTCTCCCGATCTCCAAACATCTAGATGGTCGTCCCTAGGAATCACTCATGTACATCAAATGTTTAGCCCAGAGGGCATCCATCCTTTCCCAATATTGCAGGAACGATATAATTTGCCTTCAAAAGACATTTTCATGTATTTACGTGTCAAAAATATATTGGCATCGCAATCGATAAGGTTCATCGACCCACTGTCACTTAGCAAGTTAGGAGCACATTGTTACCATGCCAGATTACGTCGTCCTTCTTGCAAAACTCTATCCCTGTGTTATCTGCTGTTGTCTACTAACCACGACTCCCCCAAGCTACCATATATGGAACAGTGGGAGACATCGTTGGGAATTTCCCCAACACTTTTAGAATGGGAACAAGCCATTACATACACTAAAAAATCCTCGAACTGTGTTATACTTTGGGAAGCCTACTTTAAAGTGTTAATGAGATGGTATCTGGTTCCGTCCAGGATTCACAAAATATACCCCTTATCTTCCCCAACCTGCTGGCGTTGCAATGCTGATGTGGGTTCCATAGATCATATATTTTGGCATTGTCCAAACTTGCAAAACTTTTGGAAGGCCATACAATCAACCATTCGGGCATTAAGTGGGATTACTCTTCCGCTATCTCCGGAGATTTATCTACTCCATATTATCCCAAACTTACGTGACATACCGTCAAGAAATGCAGTGTTAAACATCTTAGTGGGTGCAAAAATTAGCATCGCATCCCATTGGAAAGAAGTTATATCTCCCTCATTGAAGGATGTTCTACACAGGGTGCAGGACATATATCACCATGAACATGAGTGGGCGAAAGGGGGTAATAATCCACACTTTTCGCATACATGGCAAAACTGGGAGTCCTTTGTAGATTCTCAGGCTCTGCTGTAATTACGTTGCATTTGTGAGTTACAGGTCGGGTGGGATGCAACTAGGGGACTGAAATTCGCAAGGTATTCCACATTCAGTAGGTTTATTTTAATGTAAGTTGCTCTGATATTCTCCCAGGCTTTTTCTAGCCCTTACACAACACTTATGTAAAGGACTATGCTATACCATATTGTAGCGCAAATCACCACGTATTAAACTGTGACTATCGCTCACCCCCACCTCCCATTCCTCCCCTTTTCTGTCCCCAGGGATGTTTATGTCTTTTTTAACTCTTATTTTATGTTAATGTTTATAATATGTTGTTCTTATCCATGATTAGTATATGGTTCACAGCTACTGGCTACAGCAGCAGGAGAGCGTGGGTGGTATGGTCACAATCCTACCTATGAGAATCTTAAGACCATGGTCACAGCTCAGTTTAATTCTCTGAAACACCACAATACCAAGCAGCGACCAACTCGTTTATAAGTGGTCCAGAAATGTATCCACAGTGGATTTTCATTTTCATTATTTTTATTTATTTTAAATTTTTAGAATCGATACTCGCTCTCCTGGTGCTGTGTATTGTGTAATAGATGCATACGTCATGCAGATACTTATGCTGTGGAAGTGGATGGCGGTTTAAAGCAGCTGTGTCCACAACATTGTACCAGATGTCTAGCTTTCAAGGTTATGATGGCAATATATCTACATGGGTATCCTAATATATTACTAAGGCGTTAGAAGGTTGAGTTCCCATGTAGATGGTAAATATATACAATCCTGGACTTACGTGATAAAACAGCACTGGCACTGTACATGTTATCACCATATACTGTGTACTACTTTGTGTATTACTTTGGACAATCCTGAAAAATATTGTAATGCATTGTATGTTAAGTTGACTCTGTATTGTCACTTTTTTTTTTTTCCAAAACAATAAAAACTATATATTGAAAAAAAAAAAAAAAAATTACCACCCAAACGTTTGACAAACACTGGTGGTAGAACACCACCATTTGATATACCCTAGGGTGTCTACTTTTCAAAAATATATGGTTTGATGGGGTAAATTACATTGACCGGCTTAAGAAATGTCCCAAATAGGACATGGCTGCATGATGACCAGCTGTGAAAACTCCAAGTTGCAAAACTAGAATGTGCACCCTCCAAATAAGGTCTTTTAGCCCCCAGAGAACCAGACACACCTATACATAGGTAGCACCACTGTACTCAGGAGATGTTGCTGAACACATATTGGGGTGTTCTTTGGCAGTAATCCTTAAAGTTCTCCATACATGTATTTTTAAACTGCTATTGGTGACAAAAAAATCACCAACTATTATTTTGATTTTAAATTTGGCATAGATTGGTGGTAAAATGGTTGCGTGAAAAGAGTCAAAATACCCCAAGTTTAATACCTTAGGTTTTCTTCTTTTAAAAAAATATATACATGTGAAGGGTTATTCAGGGATTTCTGACAGATATCAGTGTTACAATGTAATTTTTGTTAATTTTGAGAAACAATGGTTTGGAAATAGCAAAGTGCTACTTGTACTTATTTCCCTATAACTTGAAACAAAAAAGAACATGTTAACATTGGGTAATTTTAGACTCAGGACAAAATTTAGAAACTATTTAGTACGGGTGTTTTTTGGCGGTTGTAGATGCACAACAGATTTTGGGCGTCAAATTTAGAAAATGTGTGTGTTTTTTTTCATCATATTTTATAAAATTTTTTACAGTAAATTATATGATGAAAATAATTGTATCTTTAGAACGACCATTTAATGGCGAGAAAAACTGTATATAACTGGTCACTATAACTGGTCACTAAAGGGTTAAAGTAACACTTTCACAGCACACAATAAATTGAACAGAGGGAAAAAAATTAAAGAACCACTATAGTGCCAGGAAAACATACTTATTTTCCTGGCACTATTGGGTCTCTAAGTCCCCTCCACCCCCAGGGTCCCCCCTCCCGCTGGGCTCTAGGGTGAGGAAGGGGTTAAACACATACCTTTTCTCCACCGCCAGGCTCCCTCAGTGCTGGGGACTCTCCGCCTCCTTTCCTGTCATCGTCTGAATGCGCATGCGCGGCATGAGCCGCGCGCGCATTCAGCCACTCCATAGGAAAGCATTCTCAATGCTTTCCTATGGACGCTGGCGTCTTCTCACTGTGAAAATCAATGAGACAGCCACTAGAGGCTTGTTAACAAATAGGTAAACATAGCAGTTTTTCTGAAACTGCTATGTTTACAGCAGAAAGGGTTAATCCTAGATGGACCTTGCACCCAGACCACTTCATTGAGCTTTAGTGTCAGGGTGCCTATAGTGGTCCTTTAACTGTACACTGTTAACCTAGTCTCAAAATGGCATCTTCTATCTCCCACTCAATGTTGTTTTAAACGCCCCTGACAGTAGCTAGACAAAGCAGCAAGCTTTACTGAATACCACACTCCCCAGGAGAGGATTTTGTTTCTCCAAAAAGGGTAAAAAAGCTCTTAACCAATGTATATGGGTAACCTAGTAAGACTAGGGTAAGACTAGGATCACTAGTGACCGGGCTGCCTCCTATATCCCATTTAACATTGGTTAAAAAGCCTATGACCATAGCAACTATACCTTTAACAACTCGGTATAGCTTATGCCAAGTTCCACACTATTCACAATGACTCAGACTAGGCAAGAGGAACTGTTGTCTCTTTTTTACTGAACACCATATGCTACCCCTAAAAAAAGATTTTCTTTCTCCAAACACTAAACAAAAAAATTCAGCTACTATTGTATTACTAACTTAGACTTACACTAAGATCAATGATAAAATAGTGATCACCCATCTCCTAATCAAAGTTGTTTCAAGGACCACAGGCAGAAAGTAGCTAGCTAGACACAACAGCAAGCCAAACCTAGTCTCAAACTAGAACCAATAACCTAGGCTATCTCCCACTCCCACACAAGCACAGCAAGTGTAAGATACAGTATCATTGCTGGTGTGTCTCTGTCAGTGTAAGGGCTCCTGTACTAAAGGAGTTGCTCTGTTGATCAGCTGTTGCTCTGATCCAGCGGACAGACAGTTCTGGGCCTCCTGCCCGATCTGACAGCCCATTGGACCACTGTGCACATGCCCGTATTACTGATGCAGCACACGTGATTGACGTTATTGGGGCCAAACCCACTAGAAACCACTCCCATGTTTTGGGAGAGTGGTTACACAAGACATGCCCCCAACCATATAAAATCTGATTTAGCCCAGTACACTGTGCCATGTTGTTGTTTCTAGGTGTCCAGTGTCCCAAGAGTGAGTAATATAGCTCTGTATGTTGTCTTTTTGGTATTTGATTTGGCTTTTCCCTGACTATTTAGTTTTTTGGCTTCCTTGACCTGACTTTGACACTCATTCTTGTGATTTTCTTGCTCTTTTTTACCTTGGCTCATTCGGTCATTCCTTTATTATTTTTTATTTTGTTCTATTTAGTCTATCCACTCTATGGACTGGTATATGTACTTTCAGGGGCGGGCTGGGATGGGGGGCAGGGATGCAATTGCCCCCCCCCGGGCCACCCTAAATCCAGGGCTGCCCACATCCAGCAAAAATTCAAATCCCCTGCCTTTAGCTGCAGACTCAGATTTTTCAACTTACCCTCCCTGCAGCCTGCAGCCAGTCGAGTCGGCGGCCTCTCCTGATGATGTCTGGAGGAGGGGGTGTGACTTTCACTGCTCTTCTCCCAGGACCGCTGGGGAGTATGTTAGAAGAGCAGAAGAAGTCACGGCCCCTCCTCCTGACATCACCAGGAAAGGCCGACTTCACTGGCTGCAGTATGCTGTATGCTGACTCCTGCCCACCCCTCCCTGGCCTAAGGTAAGACTCAGCCCTGTCCCCTTGCTTAGCCCCTGTCACTTTGCTCAGCCCGCTCCCTCTTCCTCAGGCCCTGTTCCCCTTCCTTAGCCCCTGTCCCCTTGCTTAGCCCCTGTCACTTTGCTCAGCCCGCTCCCTCTTCCTCAGGCCCTGTTCCCCTTCCTTAGCCCCTGTCCCCTTGCTCAGCCCCTGTTCCCCTTGCTCAGCCCCTGTCCCCCTTCCTCAGCCCCTGCCCCTCCTCCTCAGCCCCTGTCCCCCCCTCTCAGCTCCTGTTCTACCTCTTAGCCCCATGCCCCCCCACCATAGCCCCCATAACATCCCCACTACAGCTCCACACTACAATTGCCACCCATATCACCCACACCACAGCCTCTTTCCCAAATTGTAGCCATTAACTTACTTCAGCCCCTATCCCCCACTACATTTCCTAACCCCCCCAATTAGAGCTCATGCCCTCCACTGCAGCCCATGTCCCCCTACTACAGCCTTGTCCCCTTACTCAGCCCATGTTTACCGACTTTAAAAGTGTAAAGTGTGTGTGTGTGTGTGTCAGTATGTGTGTTTGTCAGTATGTCTGTGTGTGTGTTGTCAGTATGTCTGTGTGTGTGCTAGTATGTCTGTCTGTTTGTCAGTATGTATGAATTAGGGATAACAACACACGAAAAGGACTTGGGGATTGTTATAGACAACAAACTATACAACAATGTGCAATGTCAATCAGTAGTGGCTAAGGCCAGTAAGGTATTCTCATGCATGAAAAAGGGCATTCATTCTCGGGATGAGAATATCATTTTGCCTCTTTATAAATCACTGTTAAGACCACATATTGAATATGCTGTGCAATTTTGGGTACCTGTTCTAAAGAAGGATGTTATGGCACTAGAAAAAGTGCAGAGGCAGGCTACAAAATGAATAAAAGGAATGGAATATATCAGCTATGAAGAAAAGTAAACAAATTTAAACCTCTTTAGTTTAGAAAAATGTCGCCTGAGAGGGGATATGATAACATTATACAAATATATTCGGGGCCAATACAAACCATTGTGTGGAAATCTATTCACAAACTGGACTTTACATAGGACACGAGGTCATGAGTTTAGACTGGAAGAAAGAATATTTTCTCTAAGGCAAAGGATTTTTTTTTTTTTTACTGTAAGAACAATAAGGATGTGGAATTCTCTGCCTGAAGAAGTGGTTTTATCAGAGTCCATACAGATGTTCAAACAGCAACTAGATGCATTTTTGCAAAAACAGAATATTCAAGGATATAATTTTTTTAATGTAGGGTAATAGCTGCTTGATCCAAGGATAAATCTGACTGCCTTTCTGGGGTCAAGAGGATTTTTTTTCCTAGTTTGTTGCAAAATTGGAGGTGCTTCAAACTGGTTTTTTTTTGCCTTCTTTTGGATCAACAGCAAAATACAAATGCGAGGAAGGCTGAACTTGATGGACGGTCCAAATCACAAGTCTTCCAATTTAGGTTGATTGGGTGATGAGACAAATTACCAAACTTTGAACTAAAATATACTAATATCATGAACCACCCAAAATATGCAATGGATGAACAGGTCAATAGGTATGCAGCAAAAACATATACTGCTGCATACCTATTTTGACATTGTCTATTTTTTTAAATTCTTTATTTAACCCCTTAACACCGCAGCCAAATGTACAAGTTGTGAACAGAACAAAACGTAAACAAAACCTGGCATTTGCGCTATATGTCTGTCCAACCGTAATTCACCTCTTTCATATTAAATGCATCCCCCCTTATTATATATCATTTTATTCTGGGGAAACAGGGCTTTTATTTAACATCAAATATTTAGGTATTGAACATAATTTAATATAAAAAATATATTAAAAAAATGGGAGAAAAAATAATTTTTACATTTTTTTTAGTTCTATGTGACATTTTAACTGTGGATGTCAAAATACTGTTTGCTTTTACTGCAATAAAATACACATATTTGTATTCAGCGATGTCTCACGTGTAAAACAGTACCCCCTATGTACAGGTTTTATGGTGTTTTGGGAAGTTACAGGGTCAAATATAGCGTGTTACATTTGAAATTGAAATTCGCCAGATTGGTTACGTTGCCTTTGAGACTGTACAGTAGCCCAGGAATTAAATTTACACCCATAATGGCATACCATTTGCAATAGTAGACAACCCAAGGTATTGCAAATGGGGTATGTCCAGTCTTTTTTAGTAGCCATTTGGTCACAAACACTGGCCAAAGTAAGCGTTAGTATTTGTTTGTGTGTGAAAAATGAAAAAAACGCCAATTTTGGCCAGTGTTTGTGACTAAGTGGCTACTAAAAAAGTCTGGACAAACCCCATTTGCAATACCTTGGGTTGTCTACTATTGCAAATGGTATGCCATCATAGGGGTAATTTTCATTCTTGGGCTACCATAGGGTCACAAAGGCAACGTAAGCAATCTGGCGAATTTTAATGTGAAAAAAATGAAACACAAGCCTTATATTTGATGCTGTAACTTTTGAAAACACCATAAAACCTGTACATGTGGGGTACTGTTGTACTCGGGAGACTTCGCTCAACACAAATATTTGTATTTCAAAACAGTAAAAAGTATTGCAGCAATAATATCGTCCGTGTAAGTGCTGTTTGTGCGTGAAAAATGCAGAAAACGTCACTTTTACTGGCGATATCATCATTGTAATACATTTTACTGTTTTGAAACACTAATATTTGTGTTCAGCAAAGTCTCCCGAGTAAAACAGTACCCCCCATGTACAGGTTTTATGGTGTCTTGGAAAGTTATAGGGTTAAATATAGTGCTAGCAAATTAAATTCCCTATACTTTCGGCATGGGTTGTCAGGCAGGTCCCGCTAATTGTAATTAATTAGGATACCTAATTATGTAAAATTATTACATAAATATATGTGTAGAATTAATATATGTATATATATACATATGTGTATATATACGTATATATATAATTTTTTTAAAATATTTTTATTTATATATAGGTATATATAGTGATATATACGTATATATTTATGTATATAGATATATATATTATGATATATATATTATTTTGTTATATGTGTATTTTGATATAAATATATATATATATATTAATATCACAATACAGTTAGAACGAAATAACACACATCTATATATTTTTTAATTATTTATTTTTAAATATTTTTTTAATTTTATTTTTTTACGTATTTACATATATATTTTTTTATATTATATATAAATATATATATAACAATAATTATATATATATATTTAATCAGTATCAGTCTACGTGTAATTTGATATTAATATATATATATATATATATTAATATTTAAATACACGTCGTGTATGTGTAAATGTGTGTATGTGTATATATATATACTTACAAAAAGAGAAAGGGGACTGTCCCTAAATAGCGAGAGATATCAAGAAAATGAATATACTTTAATAAATTGAGATAAAAACACACACACCAAAGACTAACAAAGTAGCTATGTACTACTGCCTCAATAATGGATAATTGGGGCAGGCGAGATGACTATGACTACAATTGCTGGGTGTGCATAAACGGAAAGACAGTGAACAATCAAAAAGGACACACATATATATAAAAACATGAGCTGATATCACCCTTAGGAATACACCTGTGTGAAGGAGTGTGTGTATAGAACAGGGTCCCAATGGGTATATAGTATGATATAGCTCAACAAACAGCACGTTGCTAATATGAGAAGAGTATGTTAACGGTCTAAACAATTCCCATAGTAAACATAGCTAGTATGGCTGGTATGTGCCTTGGTGAGCACTTCGCTAGAATAGCGATAAAGTTGTACAGTAGCTAGTATCAATGGCTGCAAGGGCTAACAACCTCCTAGGTAATTTCCCTGTGTAGCAATAACGTGCAGCAGGGACCCCAATGGATATGCAGGAGGGTAGAGCCAAAAAATTAATAATGATAAGTAAGCAGCTAATGTTAGGTATACAAGACTTGGTATAGTCACACTGGTTGTCAGGCTATCAACCCCCTAGGGAATACCACAGCGTATGTACAGAGTACAACAGGGTCCCAATAAGTATGCAGGGGGGTATAGTCAAAGTAAGCACTATAGTGGCAATGCTGTACAATAGTTAGTGGCTAGCTGTAATAGCAAACCTGTACGTTGGTTAGCAGTAATCCTGAACTGTGCCTTCATGGGCACCTAGTATAAGGAAAGATATATATAGGTTAATCTATTGCTAATAAGTGCCCTGAGCTGTGCCTTCAAGGGCACCTGGCAGTGAAGTAATTAGCCCACTAACGTGCTAAGATAAAGTATACAGGCTTTTGCCCTAATCTGTGCCTTCGTGGGCACCTAGCAATGAGGGTAATCAGCTCACTAACGTGCTAAAATAAAGTCTCCAAGCAAATGAATAACCTAATCTGTGCCTTCGAGGGCACCTAGCCGTGAGAATAGAAAGCTTGCTAACGTGCTGAGTAGAACTGTTAATCTGATGTTACGAGATTAAGAGAGGAGAGGTCCAAAGATCCTGGGCAGAGCAAAGATAAGTGCAATGTCTCTGTGCATGATAGCACCAAAATCAACTTAAAGTAAGTTGCACAGAACCAAACATCGAGCCCCGATATATAATATATATGATCTAAGTATATTTTATTTGTAACTGTCATTTATTTCTTTTTACTCATTTTTTATTTTTATTACAGGACAGGGGGCAGAGACAGTGTCAGCCAGTGATTTCACATCACTGGCTGACACACAGGATCAGTGATCACAGTGACTGCCTGTCACTGTGATCACCTCCTGCAGATTGGGTAATTGACCACAGGGGGGAGTGCCTGGGTGGTACAAGCACTCCCCCCTTCCAATCTGCAGGGGGATCACTGTGCCAGTTACATGTGTCAGCCAATAGGCTGACACATGTAACACTGATCGCAGTGACAGGCTGTCACTGCGATCAGAGCGCTCTGAGATCGCAGTGACAGCCTGTCACTGCGATCAGAGAGCTCTGAGATCGCTGTGACAGCCTGCCACTGCGATCTCAGACTTAGCAGATCGCGGTCACTGACCCCAGGGGGACTACCGCGATCTGCAGTAGGGGAAAGCCGCCGGCCGCATGTGTCAGCCGATGGGCGGCCATTATGGCGAGGGCGTACTATTACGCCTGCCGGCGTTTAGAGCCGGTTCCTGCAGGGCGTAATAGTACGCCCTCCGGATTTAAAGGGTTAAAGGATCACTATAGGGTCAGGAACACAAACATGTATTCCTGACCCTATAGTGTTAAAACCATCATCTAGCCCCCCTGGGCCCATCATGCCTCCATAAATATAGTAAAAATCTTACTGTATTCAAGCCTGAAGCTGCTGGCTCTGCCCTGTCTGCCTCAGAAAAAACAAGAAGTCTACCAGAAGTGGTAGCCTGATCCAATCACAGTGCTTCTCCATAGGATTGGCTGAGACTGACAAAGAGGTAGCATGATTCAAACACAGCTCTGGCCAATCAGCATATCCTCATAGAGATGAATTGAATCAATGAATCTCTATGAGGAAAGTTCAGTGTCTGCATGCAGATGGTGGAGATACTGAATGTTTGGATGCATTTTAGGCAGCCATGACCCAGGAAGGATCTCTAACAGCTATCTGAAGAGTGGCCAATGAAGTTATCACTAGGCTGTAATGTAAACACTGCATTTTCTCTGAAAAGACAGTGTTTACAGCAAAAAGCCTGAAGGTAATGATTCTACTCACCAGAACAAGTTCAATAAGCTGTAGTTGTTCTGGTTACTATAGTGTCCCTTTAACTAATATTTTAAAGTACAGAACATGCATATAATGTGGAATGAAATTAGGAATGAAAAACTAGATAATGTGAAGCACATTTGTGGAGGGTGTCATTGACCACTGCTGTCATTTTGTTAAGTTTCATTGCTTCATTAATTTTACTAATATTCATAGTTATACTAGGGAGTTTGGTAGTATTTAATGAAATTTGGCAATTCCAAGTCTCCTTTCTTAGTATGTGTATACATAGTGGAGGGGCTAGCATGTTTTTTGCATCTCCAAATAAAACAACCACTCTGGGACTGGAGAGAAGCAAAGTCCAATCTGCGAGGAATATGAAAAGCTTAAAAAAGATAAAGAAATCATGGAAGGAAGTTGATTGCATGGAGGCTATACCTCTCAGTCATGACACAGTTAAATCCTTCCAATTTTTTAAGTCTGTATGAGATTTAGAAAGAAGGGGTATATAGGCGAGAGAGTGAAATTTGTGATTATTAGATAGTTCTATGCCAAAATATCAAACATTTCTCGTATTTCAAGAAAGGTAAGCACATAAAGTAGAGCATAAATTAACCATTTCAAATTCTAAAACCCCTTCAATCCCCAGTACTGTTTTGTGAGTTAAATGGAAGTACATACTGCCAACAAGTCATCCTGTTATTTGTATCAATATTATGTATATTGAACTACGATTACACCTATTTGAATAGATCCAAGAATTTAAAGCTGCCCTCACAACTGACACTTTATTAAATTCTATAATTGTTAATTTTTTTGTCATTCTTAAAGTTTACTATTATATGCATTCTCATCATTTGCCAATAATTTCCACAGGTTGCATGTACTTCATACAATTTACTTTCAATATTTGTATTGTGTTGGAACTGGAGCTATGCTACTGGCTCTGCAATTGACCATAATAATTACATATGATTACTAATGATGCATATACATATAGTTTATTTAATAATTTGTAAACATATGTAGTAGGTAGGGCATTAAACTTTGCACATTGTTTTTTACATGTCTATCATAAATGTGTGAATTTTAATTAAAAAATCAAGATGATTTTTGTAAATGGTTTCAACCCATGCTTCTCTAAACCTTGTTATTCACAAACCGCTATTTTTATTTTTTTCTGTTTATAACTCATTTCTAAATCTAGTATGCAACTGATTTGAATACATATTTTACAGATTACAACATTAGTCACTAAGGCTTTCAAAGATGAACATTTTATGAACATCGTATATGTGCTGATGTGCAGGCATAGTGTCACTGTATATAGCAGATGTAGGTTATGTATGATTTACGGTTTCAACAAACTCCATATATGTGACTGTGTTTAAGGTTTAACACCCACAATATATGTGATTAGTATGTTTAATGTATGCAGTTGATCTAAGGTCTGTGTTTTGCGCTAAAATGTGATATAGCCCAATTATACCAAAAAACAAATGCACTGTTGTACTGGCTAAGTAACCATTACATACTGTGGATTTTCTATTTCAGTTTTTTTAAATAAGTAGGTAAGGGGAACATACTGCCTTTTGGCTTTGCATTTGATTTCTTCACCCGCAGGTGCCTCAGGATAAGCAATTGACACAATTAACCACTTCAGATAGATTGCAGGTGTTACTGACCCTGTTTCTGTGCCTCTCCCAGGAGAGAAGGAGACCTGATTTCCAAAATGGAGCATGGTAATGTTCAACAGAGTTAATGCTTTTTAGTGTGCACACCTATATATTTACACATGAGACAATTCTATAAGGTACCATATAGAAAGGAATATAGTCTGGGCTATTCAATGTCAATGTCATAATATGGTTTGATTTTACTGCAATAAAATACACATATTTGTATTCAGCAAAGTCACACGTGTAAAACAGTACCCCCTATGTACAGGTTTTATGGTATTTTGGCAAGTTACAAGGTCAAATATAGCACGTTATATTTGAAATTGAAATTTGACAGATTGGTTACGTTGCCATTGAGACTGTATAGTTTGCCCAGGAATTAAATTTACACCCATAATGGCATACCATTTGCAATAGTAGACAACACAAGGTATTGCAAATGGGGCATGTCCAGTCTTTTTAGTAGTAGTTTTTTTTCCCAAACACTTGCCAAAGTTAGCGTTAATATTTATGTGAAAAATGCAAAAAAACGCCAATTTTGGCCAGTGTTTGGGGCTAAGTGGCTACTAAAAAAGACTGGACATACCCCATTTGCAATACCTTTTGTTGTCTTCTTTTGCAAATGGTATGCCATCATAGGGGTAATTTTCATTCTTGGGCTACCATATGGTCTCAAAGGCAAAGGCAAGGTAATATTTCCTGTTTACAGAGAGAATATATATATATATATATATATATATATATATATATATATATATATATATATATCTCCATGGCAGCACTGTGTATGGGTATAGCTCCTCCCCTTCTTAATTGGACAGGAACAACTCCTAATTAATAAAAGAGACCCTTCTATGCCTTCTCAGTCTTTTTTTCCTGTCCACTTCTCATGGACACTGGATGTCTCATCTCCTATTTATTTTTTATGGCTTATTCGGGTCTAATTGTACCCCTTGCCCATGGGGAATTCAGCCTCTCTCCCCATGGAAGCCTCAGGACACGGCACCTCACCAAGGGCAACCCCCTGGAGGATTCTCCCCTCAGCGACCAGGGAGCTATGCAGCAGTGACCCTATAGGTAGCAGCTGGATGTGCCAGACCCATTGAGGTGGTAATTCCCGAAGAAGGGTTCACCTACTTGCTGCATAACATTTGGGCTTCTTGACTTTCCCACTAAGCCTGTTCTATCCTCAGGATGTAAGTGGCAGTGAATTTCAAAGCTTACCTGACCGGGGGGGGGGGGGCTTTTTCTTGTCTCTGGTTTCAGCCTTTCCTTGTTTCTTATCCGTTCCGGTTATGGAACGCATGGTGGAACGCATGCCAATATCGCGTGTTCACCTTTGGCACTTCCGGGTAGGCACTTCTGGTTTTCTCGGCCTATCGCTTCCCTCACTCAGGCCGTGGAACGCACGCCAGAGTGAGCCCTGCAGCAAGGGGATTTACTTCTGGGTTAGGTGTCCTATATTTAAAAGGAATACATCACTTTAAAATTGTTTTTTTTTGTCTTTTTTTCAAAGTAATAGATTTCTTTGGTTGCTAGAAATTTTATTTCTATTTTCTAGCTGTCCATACTATGGATTCCCTCGGTCAGGCTTCAAAAAATAGGTCGCAATCTAGAGGTTCTGAGTAGGTCACTTTTTTTTTTTCTTTTATTACTATACATACAAAAAGCGTGCATTTCAGCCTTCTAACTGGAGGAATTTCAGTTCTGCCTACAGATCCTCATACAAGAAAAAGAAGGATAAAAACCCCCTTTTGCGAAGCTTGTGACGACAAGGTGCTGCCTGGGAAAAGGCTTTGTTTAGCTTGTCTTAAAGCAGCGGCAGGCCATGCTGAACTGGATCCAGATGTCCTCTCTTACATCCATCAAGCAGTTTCAGAGGGTCTTCGGCAGTCTGAGATGGCAAAGAAAAGATGTAGCTCTTTTAGCCCAGAGGAATACTTAAGCTCTGACGAATATATGCCCCCGGTATTTGAGCAAGACGAGTTTTCATCTCAAGATGAAGAGTCTGGGGCCTCTCCTATCTTTATAGACAATGTGAAAATGGAAGCTTTAATCAAAGCAGTTCGTGATACCTTGGACCTTAGTGATAAGAGAGAGGAAGAACCAGCTTCCAGTAAGCATTTTGCAGACCTGAGAAGGCGCAATCCTACTTTTCCATTGCATGAGACCATTGAAGACCTCTTTAAGCAAGAATGGAAGAAGGCTTAGAAAAGAGTTTTTCTATTTGGGGTCGTTTTTCTAAACTATACCCTTTTAAATCTGATGACAGTAGTTGATGGGACCTTGCCCCCAAAGTGGATGCAGCAATTGTCCGACTAGCCAAAAAGACCACTGTAACAGCACCCCCAGGCATAAAAGGGGTTAAAAGCCCTTTAGGAGATATTCCCTTCCAGATATACAGGCAGCTACTGTAGACACCAATCCATCGAACCAGAGAAGCATACAAATGCTCTCAAACATACGAATGCTGTAAACAGCCGAATAGGAAAAAACATACGAAAGGTTTACACTCCTAGCAGTCGAACTGGAACAGCATAAATGAATCCCCCCCTCCCCCAAGAATTAGACAAGGCTCCGTGTTGAGGGTCAAAACAGGAATAGACTGAGCTGTGTCTTTATTGGCCTTATATACACATTTTACAGACAAAGTCCCACCCATAGGGTTTTGTGGAACATCCAATCAAAACATACGACACAGATAAGCACTCCCACAATTACATCACAATCCCTCCTCTCTATCCTGGAGATAATTGGAAAGTAATCCAATTATCTCCAAGAACAGAGGCTAAACTCCATTAAGCACATGGCAGTAAAAAGACAGTGTGGCGAAACCAACCTCGCCACTGGGCATTGGAGAATCCTGTTTGTCCGCCTCCTGCCTGCTGACTATGGCCCCTGGGAGATTTGGCCCTTTAAATACAGTATTTGGGCATATTGTATTTTATTATGCTGCTGCTGGCTCTTTAAGAACCATCTGGAGACATACTGTGACTTTTGGGAACAATGCCCCTTTAAGACGGTGTCCCCAGTGTCCCCAGACCTATTTGTGACAATGCTCCTTTAAGACTGTCCCCAGTGTCCCCAGACTGTTAATATACTGTGTTCCTGGCTTTCTCTCACTTGGTTCAGTAAATGGGGCTTACTGAACCAAGTGCCACACAGGCGGACCACCCAGAAGTGGAAGTGTGCCGGCAACTTACCTCCCAGGCTGGGAGTCTGCTGTAGGTAAATTGCCATCCGCTGAAGTTTTACCTTCTCCAGACTTTAATGCATTCGACAGTTCGAACTTCGTTCGACACTTCATTCGACAGTTCGACTATTCGAATGGTTGTCATTCGTGTGTTTGAACTGACTTTAACATGGGAAATAGACCGACCGCACAGCCTGATTCTCTGGAACTGTTTTGAAAATGTGCTTGTGGTCGGTCAAATAGGACTTTCCCTTAACTTTTTAACCCCTGAACCGATTGCCCTGATTTTTGAGTATGTGTATATTTCAAGCATGCTGACTCTGAAAATGTATGTGAATGGCATGTATATTTTGTAAGTTATTAATATTTTGTAAAAACTGTATTTCTCTGCCTGTGATAATTATATTAACGATTGTGTTCAGTAATTATATCACAGACAGAGGGGAGGATTTTGTGTGGGAGTGTCTGTGTGTATTGTACGGATTGATTGGTTGTATTTTAAAACCCTGTGGGCAGTACTATGTTTGTGGATTGTGAATAAAAGAGGCTGTATGTGCCAGTACAATCAGTTCTGCTTGATCCTCAAACGAAGTGTCGTCTCGTTCTTGGGGGGAATTGGATTGCATGTTGATTGCCAGGAGTGTAAGCTGATTGTATGCTTTTCCTGTTCAGTGGTTTACAGCATTCATATGTTTGAGAGCATTCGTATGCTTCTCCGGTTCGGTGGTTGTGGTGTCTGCTAGAGTGCTTGGAGCCCTCAGGAAGCGCTAGGAGCATCCTTCAATGGAGGTACCCAGTCGGGTTGCCCGTCGATCCGTTACAGACAGTAACATTAAATAAAATACACAAGGTTGCATTTATTACATAAAATACAGACATGCAACATATCCCCAGATAGCTTAGGTCTGAGCGCCATTCAATAATAATGTACAGTTCAATTGCCATGGAGCCAAAGTTTTTAATTACACGAATAGGCTCAATGGCATAGCTATCTGGGTTAAATGAGTTCAATCAGTAAATCCGTGAATGAACCGGCCGCGTGTGAACTGCAGACTGCTGCCATCCAGTGTTCAGTATGCGTAGCCGCGGCCACCCAGTATAGTCAATTAAGCTGCGGCTAATCGCGGCTTCAGGGCGGCCAATTAACGGCACCTGCCAGCTAACCGCGGCTCTTGGGAGGCCAATAGACGGCTGTTTGTTCGGTAGATAGAATCTACCGGACGCCCGGGCAGAAATACATGAATAGACCTTTCTGCATAGGAAAATAAAGTATTTAAATGCCGGTCCATAGTCAAAAGGCAGCAGGCAGGCAACCAGGCTCCTCCAATGCACAGTGGCGACATTGATCACGTCACAACCACCCTTCCATTGGATGATGCAGGTATTTTAAGCGATCCAATGGATAAACTTATGGATTCAAATTTGTCCAAAGCCTATATAGCCTCTGGCTCTGGGCTTTGTCCTGCTGTAGCTTTGACATCTGTCTCCAGGGCCTTAAAGCAGTGGATGGATGACCTCGAAGAGGACATTTCAAGTGGAGTCAGTAGATCTAGGCTGTTGGAATCCTTAAGGAAAGTTCAACTGGCTATTGATTTTTCATCAGAATCTTCTATAGATTGTTGAAAACCATCTCCAGAAGCATGGTCCTGACAGTAGCATCAAGATGTGCTCTTTGGCTACGTAATTGGGTGGCAGATACCTTTTAAAAAATAGCCTGTGTTCCCTCCCTTTTCAAGGGGATATGCTCTTTGGGGAAATATCTGGACGAAAGTATCAAAAAGGCAGTAGAAAAATGCTTCTTCCTCAAGATAGACATCCTAAAAGATCCTTTCCACAAGACAGACATTCCTTTCGGGATAAGGAATTTAGACAATACAGGCCTGGTAGAGAATTTTCTAGATGCCAATACTGAAAAGGTTGATTCTCCTCTTCCAAAACCTCCCGAGGATGAGGTGGCAATACTAAACCTTCAAAGCAATTATGATGGGACATCAGTCCAACCCTTGGGAGTGGGAGCAAGACTTCTTCACTTCTAGGTCTGGGCTCTAGCAATACAAAACAAGTGGGTGTTGAAGTCCCTAAAATCCGGCTACTACCTGGAATTCTCGACTGTTCCTTATCCCTGGTTCATGTCTACAAGCATTCCTCTGGAACCAGAAAAAGCAGTGGCTATTCATTTTTTTCTTCCCTTTCAGCAGAAGGAGTCATATGTCCTGGTCCTGCAAAAGAAAGAGGATTGGTAGTCTATTCCAGACTATTCCTCACTCCAAAGGCATCAGGAGAATGGAGACCGATTTTTGGATCTTCACAAACTAAACAAAGATCTGTATGTGAGGAAATTCATGATGGAATCAGTAAGTTCCATTATCAAAGTCATCTCCCCAAGCAACTGGTTAATATCCATCAACCTTCGAGATGCTTACTATTGCTCCACAACACCAGAAGTTCCTGAGATTTGAGATTCACCATCAGCATTTTCAATTTCTGGCTCTTTCCTTTGGCCTGAGCACAGCTCCCAGGACTTTCTCAAAAATCCTGGTTGCCTTAATAGCACACATACGTTTGGAAGGCATTTTAATATTCCATTATCTCGACATCTTGATCCTCTCACACAGCAGAGATCTTCTCCTTGTTCGAGATTGGGTTCTTTTTATTCTTCAAAAATTTGGATGGTTGATAAACCTCAAGAAGAGTCAACTTTCTCCCTCTCAAGTTATGATATACTTAGGGGCAAGATTCGACACAATTCAGTCACAAGTCTCCGTATCCTTGGACAGAGGGCTTCGTATTCAATCAAAGATTCTTCATCTTCTGCCTCTGAACTCCACCCCGGCCAGGGAATTCATGAGCCTTCTGGGAAGCTTGTCCTCTACAATAGGCCTTACAAGATGGGCCCAGTGGCATATTATGATTCCACAAGACGGGTTTCTATCCCAGTTTGCAAACAAGGATCTGAACCAAGCAATCTCTTTGTCATCAGAGATCAAGAAGGAGCTGTAATGGTGGCTGATAGACAAGAATTTATATCAAGGGTTTCCTCTAAACAATATCCCTTGCGTCACTCTCACTACGGATGCATTTCAATCAGGTTGGGGAGCTCATTTGGACCTTCTTCATGTACAGGGTCAGTGGAAAAACAAACAGTATCTTCTATCCTCGAATGTTTTAGAGTTTCAAGCAGTCTTCCAGGCTCTCCTGCACTTTCCTTCTCTGAAGCAAAATTGGGCGAGCGTAAGAATAGACAATACTTCCACAGTAGCATACATCAACCACCAGGGGGGGTACGAAGAGCAAATGTTTAATGAAAGTGTTGACTCCACTGATGTCCTGGTCGGAAATAATTTGAAGGGGATCAAGGCAGTTTACCTTCCGGGAAATAACAATCCAGTTGCGGATTTCTTAAGCCGAGTAACTCTGGATCCCACAGAATGGGAGTTATCCCCTCAGGCAAAATGGATACCGAATAAGATTCTTAGATGTTCCAAGGCCAAGTTTCCTTGTCTCCTCCTACCAGTTGAAATTAAAAAAACAAGCCCTTTTTTTCTGCCACTGTCTCCCTATTAAGAAAAGGTGTTGTAGAAAGGGTTCCAAATTCCCAAGTTTTTCAAGGGGTATACTCCCGTTTGTTCCTAGTACCAAAACCGGACATGTCTTTTCGTCCAATCTTAGACCTAAAAACCCTGAACAAGCTCATCCCTTACCAACACTTCAGAATGGAGACTATAGCGTCTGTCACTCATATCCTTTGGAAAGGAGATTTCATGGCTACTTTGGATCTAAAGGATGCCTATCGGCATGTTCCTATGGATGTGAGCTCAAGAAAATACCTAAAGGTTTGCTATATGGAAAGCGAAAACTATCCATCATTTCCAATTCAGAGCCCTTCCATTCGGGCTAGCTTCTGCACCCAGGATTTTTACAAAGGTCCTCACACCGGTCACGGCTCTTTTAAGGTTGCAAGGAATCACAGTAGTACCATGCTTGGATGACTGGTTGATAAAGGCAGATTCAAGATGCGCTCTAGAATCAGATGTGGCCTATACACTAGAAATCCAGAAAGAACATGGTTGGATTATAAACCTAGAAAAATCACACCTTACCCCTACAAGGTCTATCCTGTTTCTAGTTTTTTTTTTATCAAGTCAGACACGCTGTCGATTCATCTGACAAGAGGAAAGAGGAAAAATATCAGTATTTTGATAAAGAAACTTCTTCAGTTGTCAGAATTGTGACGGAACCAATCTCACCACATTGTTTTGGAGGAGCCTGATTGCCCGCCTGCTGCCTTTGGACTATGGCCCTGGGAGATTGGGCCCTTTAAAAACAGTATTCGGCCATACCAGAGTGTATGTCACTCATTCTGGCCCTTTACATACAGTGGGGTCATTTGGTACTTGCCCTGTGTGAGCTGTGGTAACCCAGATAGCTATGCCATGGAGCCTATTCGTGTGATTAAAGACTTTGGCTCTATGGCGATTAAACTGTATTCGGTTGGTCTGAGTGCCATTCACCTAATAATGTGCACTCAGACCTGAGCTATCTGGGGATATGTGAAATGTCTGTGTGTTATGTGTAAAATGTGACTTTATGTATTTTAAAGTGTTTTATGTCGTTTTGCAACCATGTGGTTAATGGAGTCTGCCTCTAGTCCTGGATAATTGGATTACCTCTCCAATTATCTCCAGGGCAGAAGGGAGGAAACCGGGATGCATTGTGGGGATGTTTTTCTTCTGTTTGAGCCAGATTTTGCCATGCTGCAAGCCAGGGCCCAAAAGATACTTTTACTAACTTTTGAACCCCTGGTCTGATTCATGCAATTTTTGAGTATGTTGTTCCCCCGAATGGATTGATTGTGAATATGTATTTTTATGTGAATGTGATGTATGGTTTTAAAGTTATGAAAGTTGTGTAAAAGTATATTTTGAACTGTATGCATAATGGGATTATGTGTCACACTAAGGGGAGGGGATGTGTGGGATGTAACATCTGTCATTGGTTATTTTATGCCTCCCCCTGGGTGTGGCCTGTATGTGTACTCATGTAATAAAAACCAGGCTGGGTGCCCCAGCACCTCAGACCACTGCTTGACCCTCAACACGGAGCCTTGTCTCGTTCTTGGGGGGGATTCACTGTATGCTGCTGGAGATTGACTGCTAGGAGTGTAAGCTGATGTCTGCTTTTCCTATTCATCTGCTAGCAGCTATTCGTGAGGTTCCAGCTTGGAGTGCTATCTTATTCCCTGGTATGCAGTTCGGGAGTTTGATGCATTCACCTATATCCAATTCGTGAGTTTTGATGTTCTGCAGTAGCTGTGCCTTTCTGAGAAAAGGGGATTATCGCCTAAACGGATTTTAACCCCTCATATGCTGAAACGGTCCGTTACAAGAATGTTCGGTGAGGAAAGCCATGCAGCTTTTAGGTCATCTGACCTCTACAATCCCGGCAGTAAAATGGGCCATAGCAGAATCAAGGCCTTTACAGAGTCCAATGGTCAAAGAAGGAAGACGACTTGGATGCAATTATGAACATATCAGATCATACAAAAGAAAAAATCTCTTGGTGGCTGGAGGAAAAATTATTTTCAGAAGGCCTGTCCTTCCAAAATCTTGGATCGTGATTTCAACAGACGCATCAAACACAGGTTGGGGAGCTCACCTCTTGTACCACTTAAGACAAGGTGTTTGGTCAAAAAATGAAACAAAGGAATCTTCAAATTTCAAGGAGTTGTTAGCAGTAGTTGTTAGCAGTACTCTACACTCTTCAGCAGTTCAAAGTTTTCATTGTGGGGTACAAGAGTAAAGAAATTGTATCTCCTTTGCTCACAGATTATGTCCTGGGCGACATTTCAGCTGTTAACATTCGGGGTATAGACAACGTGGTAGCAGATGATTTGAGCAGATCAAAATGGTCCCAGAACGAGTGGTCTCTCAATCAAGAAATTTTCGCTCAGCTGGTGGAGAGATTCAGTCTTCCAGTCATAGACCTTATGGCAAGAAGATCCAATGCAAAAGTGAGTTTGTTTGCCTCCCTCTTCAAGGTAGACAGGCCTCTTATAATGGATGGTCTTTCGATCCAATGGGAGTTTCCCCTCTCTTACATTTTTCCCCCAGTAAGTCTAATCCCGAGAATTCTGCAAAAAGTGACATCAGATCAAGCACGTCTTCTAGCCATAATGCCGTACTGGCCGAACCGCAGCTGGTTCTCTGTTTTGAAGAAAATAGCTTTAAAGTACTGGATTCTTCCGGTAACACCGGATCTTCTGGAAAACGAGGGGATTCCGGTGGGAATTTTGAACATGTTCAAATTGACAGCCTGGCTGCTGCAAGGCTAATTCTGCATAATCAGGTTATTAAGAAAGAGAGGTTTTGATTACTATTAAGTTCTACCAGGAGCTCTACCTCTTCTATATACTTGAAAATTTGGACGAGATTTCTTCACTGGTGCATTTCTAATCGTTGCATAAGATCCTCTCCTTCTACTGATACTATCCTTCATTTTTTACAAGATGGTTTTGATCAGGGTTTTAGTCTGTCTACCCTCAAAGTCCAAGTGTTTGCTCTAAGTCATTTTTTGGTAAAAAATTGGGCTTCTAATCCTCAGAATTAGGAGATTTTTTAAAGCGGTAAGGCTTTTAAAGCCTCCTAAGAAAATCTTTTTTCCCTCTTGAGATTTGTCTTTGGTTTTGAAATATCTGTGTACTCAGCCTTTTGAACCTTTGGAAAAAGCTTTGTTGAAGAATCTGTCCCTGAAGACCGTGTTTTTTAGTGGACATCACTTCAGCTAAGAGAATAGGAGAACTCCAGGCCCTTTCTTCGTCTCCTGACTTTACAAAATTTTTTCCGGAGAAAGTGGTTATGTTCCCTAAACCTTCCTTTCTTTCAAAAGTCATCTCCAAGGCTATCAACCATCATATTTTTCTTCCTTCCTTTATTGGTCCATCTAAGCCAGATTTGGAATTTGATTGGAACCTACTAGATGTGGGTAGGTTTCTGAAAATCCACTTAGACCGCTCCTCTGCATATAGGATGACTGATCATCTATTCGTGAATTTCTTTGGAAAATTTAACCCCTTAAGGACCAAACTTCTGGAATAAAAGGGAATCATGACATGTCACACATTTCATGTGTCCTTAAGGGGTTAAAGGCAAAGTTAGCAAGATGGCTGGTGGATGCTATAAAAATGGCTTATTCTTCCTCGAGTCTTCCTCTGCCTGCCTCCTTAAAAGTGCATTCTACTAGAGCCATGGCTGCCTCTTGGGCCGAAAAAGCATGTGCCTCTCCGGAAGATATATGCAAAGCGGCTACGTGGTCTTCTTTCAACACTTTTGTCAAACATTACAGACTAGATGTATTCTCTGCCTCTGACGCTGCTTTCTGGCACAAGGTGTTACAAGCTGCTATTGCCTAAATTCCCGCCCTTAGTCTGGGATCTCGATATATCCCTATTGTACTGCCACCATATGTCAGGAAAATCTGCAATTTTACTCACCGTAAATTCCTTTTTCCTTAATATGGTGGCAGTACAGTATTCCCTCCCTTTATGTATATATTTAATGTTGGTGTTCTATGGATCCACTGTGGTGTTCTTGGTACGTACTAAGGTCCTAGGGCTGATGGGGTCTCTTATACCTGGTAAGTGGAGGAACTTTTTATGTTAATTTATTTCAGATGCTTGTCCCGAGGGAAGAGTACATCCCTATTGTACTGCCACCATATTAAGGAAAAAGGAATTTATGGTGAGTAAAATTGCAGTTTTTTGTACCCTTTCAGTGCTAATCACAGTATTAACCATGTGATTAGAGTTTTCCTTTGTAAAGTCACATTTTACCAAGTACTACAAATGTAATATTTTGAGTTGTGTGGTATGGCTAAGGTAAACAGGGACAGACCAAGGTCAGGGAAATCCAGAAGTCAGAGTAGTTGGTAAAACAAGCCAACGGGTCGGTACAGGCAGCTCACAAAGCGTAGTCAGGACAAGCCGAGGTCAGGGAATCCCAGGGAAATCAAGCAAACAAACTGCCAAAGTACCATACAGAGTGATTTTAGTAGTTCAGCTCTGTATGGTAGACTTTGAAAAGTCTGTTATGCAGAGGGCGGGTAGGGATGGACAGGAGGGGCAATAACAGGAGTCCTTTTGGACTCCTCTTTTCCAGCAAACATGGCATTTTCGTTGGAGTGAGGGGGGGATTCGGGAGGGGAAATGTTTGCTGAAAAGTATTTGGACATCTTTGGATTCCAAAGAAGGGTTAGGATTGGGTACCTGGGCAAATAACATTTATGACAAAATTTGGACCATAAACTCTAGAAGTGGGTATAGTCTACCTAATGGTTTCCTTTTTATAAAGCACATAGGAGTTGAAAATTGCAATCTGGGTTATGTAGATTGCAATTTTCTTGTACCAGGTCCTACTCTTTTGGTTTCTCCAGAAAGGGCTGAATGGCCCGGAGTGGTTGGTCCAGCTGGGTAGGGAGACGTCCTCTCCTTGGTCTGATACATGTGACTTGCATTAACTGGCATCTCTTTAAATACCACGATGGTGAAGAGCTTAGCAACGTATGAGATGGTGAGGCCCTGCTAATTGCCAAGTGGCTGATACAAGTGCTCTCTATGATTTGACCCTGTGCCATTAAAACGGAGGCAGGGTGTTGACCTCTAGGGAACTTTATAAAAAAGGATAAGGATGCCCTTTCTACACCTCTTAGCAGAGTGTTGCGACCGATGGGCAAAAATACCTCCATGTGAGGTTGGGTGCTGGTCTCGTGGAAGTTCAAAAGTATTTTTTAACCTATATACGTGGCCATTCCAGTATCCCAGCTGACAGTTAATAATGCGTGGGGTAAAAGGTATAAAGGATATAGCATACCTGTTAACTTTATAAAGTGGTCTTACGACTTGATGTGATGTCTGACTTTATAAGTATGTACCACTTATTGATAACCAAACTGTGGTAGGTAACTTCACCATAAATGTTTAAGAGATTAATATTGGTTAAAAGTGATACATAGCTGAGTATATCAATTCTCCTCTTAAGGGTTGTAACTATGGTTGGGATACTTCTGTACATAACAGATTGAGAGATTGAAATGAAGCTTATGATTTTATTACATAATGCCTATGTTTGATAATAAATAAAAAGTGTGTGCACAGCCTTTTTAATTTTTTTTTATAATGCCTATGTTTACCTGGTATGTAGTGTTGTTTAGTTTTTTTGTACTTATGACATAATTTGAGCTGTGTGCAAACGTTTGATGTTAATTTGTGATTGTCAGCTCCAGTTATTGTATAACCTGATTACATGTAATATGTAGTTGATTATAGAGCGAAGTATGCTTGTGATTTTAGGTCTGTGTTAGCTTACGTGCATTAATATGTAGGCTCTTCTATTTAATGGTATTCCTAGGGTAATATGGATAATTTTACTTAACATTTGATTTGTGTGTAGCTCTCTCTAGTGGCCGTGTTATGTTGATGCCAGACACATGTGAATATGGAAAGTAACTTACACGATTGTATATTTGTGGTACAGATCGCATTTTCGGTTAGATGCATTGTACCCATTTTAACAGATACTGAAGACTGATAGTAGCTCCGACTGGATTTTACCAAATAATATGTCAAGACTAGAGTTGAGCGAACCCGAACTATAAAGTTCGGGTTCGTACCGAACATTAAGATTTTTTTTGACCCAGAACACGAACATTTCAGTAACAGTTCGTGTTCGGTGATTTAATGGCGCGTTTTGAAAAGCTGCAGGGCAGCCAATCAACAAGCGTGTAACTCGTGTAATGGCATGACTGTGATTGGCCAGTGCAGCATGTGACCCAGCCTCTAGCGCCGCACGTCACATGAGCTCTTATTAGTGTACGACCGACTCAATTGGGCATACATGCAAAGGGTATTACAAAAATGTGGTTCCCCCACCGAATTTATCAAAGGGATTATGGCACTATATATGACACCAGCGGACAAAGTTGCTCATGGTGACTTCATCTCTACCTCCTTCCACATATCCAACGGAACACGACAGGGTGCCCCCTGTCTCCCCTACTCTACATTTTATCCCTAGCACAAAAAATAAGAAATGATCACAGCATACAAGGTGTCAAAATCTTGGGTAACGAATACAAATTAGCACTATTCGCAGACGATATTTTAATAACACTAGAAAATCCTCAAATGTCAGTACCACCCCTGAAGGAGACCTTGGCGAGATTCGGGGACATATCACACTACCGTCTAAACCAAGACAAAACCCAAACACTACCTATTAAACTCCCCTTGACCACCATGTCCACACTGAAAGAGAAGTACCTCTTCGATTGGAGGACATCCTTGCTTACTTACCTTGGCATAAAAATTGCATCTTCTATACCGGAGGTACTAAAATTAAACTCACACTTCCACAACAATGCAAAAAATAAATACACACATGGTCACATTCACACATTTCCTGGTTATGCAAAATAAATGCATATAAGATGGTGATTTTACCAAAAATACTTTATATATTTAGAATGCTCCCCCTCCAAGTCCCACAAACACTCATAAAAACACTACAAACCATATGCAATGCATTCATTTGGGGAAACAAAAAACAACACATAGCAAGTACAATACTATACAAACACTCAAAACATGGCGGAGTGGGGTTACCCAACATAGGCCTATATTATAAAGCATCGTCCATAGCAACGGGGATATTGCTACATACCGCTGAAGGGATCATACAATGGGTAGACATGGAGAGAGCCCGATTCAGCAATAACTCGGCACTAGCACACCTGTGGACACCAAGAAAGTTAAGGTAATTAAAGTCTGACCTACTACCCACCACAAAACTTACTATCCAATTCTGGACGGCATTTTTGGAAGCCGTGGGGGATAAGAATACATTCCATGTAGGGGCACCATTGACGGCCTTAAAGGCTATTTCACCAGACATACGCTTTCAGAAGTGGTCGCTGGCAGGAATAACACACATACACCAACTGCTCCAACCTCAAGGAATGATGCCATTCCCTGAAATACAACAAAAATGGGAGTTACCCAATGACGCTATTTTCACATACTTACAACACAAGGGAATCATCACCACACATGTATATAAACAACTACAAAGCCCAACCCAAACATCCCCACCAACAAAGGCGATAATGGAAAGGTGTTGGAAACGCCTCACAAAACAAAAAAACATTTCCCTGTGCTACAAAGCTTGGGAGAACACTACACCCAACACGTCACAGCATTGCAAAACATTATGGGAAATAGACTGTGCCATCTAAATTACAGACGAAGAATGGATACATGTATTAAACGACCTATCTAAATGGACAAAATGCTACACACATATAGAAGCGCACAGAAAACTACTTTACAGATGGTATCTAACCCCACACAAGCTTCACAAAATATACCCAAATTCAACCCCACTATGCTGGAGATGCTCTGCAGCAGAGGGTACACTTATACATGTCTGGTGGACTTGCCCCAACATCCAGCCGTGATGGACAGAAATACACAATACGTTTCGCGCCCTCAACATCCCAGATACCCAAAATACACCTGAAACTTACTTACTTATGAGGTTCCCTCCGACATTCGAAAACTCACACAAACAACTATGTGCCATCACCATCCTGGCAGCTCGCAGTCTATTGGCTTTCCACTGGAAATCCACAACATGCCCAAACAAAACCCAATTATGGTACAAAATACACCAATTCTACATCTATGAACGAATGGCCGCACCTGATACCAAAACGGCACAGATGTTTCACATGATATGGTCCCAATGGGTAGAGCTGTATAACCGTCATATAACTAGATAGAGCCACAATGGTGAGGATATTTATTAGCCCCTTATAACTATAAGTAACTATAAGTATGAATTACTGAGGAGCATAAAGACACATACAGCTATCCACCACCTGATACGCACAAACAGGTCAAATGTTGGACTGGCTTTATGAGCAATGACTGTATAAGCGGCTATGTATAACGATCCATGTTACCTAACTGTACATGTTCCCACCCACACCTCAACTTTAATGTTTCACTTGTTTTTGTACTACTTCAAATTGTATCACTGGCTCAAACTGTATCACTGATGATGAAAACTCAATAAAAAATATATTGACAAATAAGTGTATGTCATCTCATTTTGTTGCATGTACTGGAAAGTATATACAACCTGCAAACATCAAAATGAAAAGTGACATTTTAATGTACTCACTTGCATGCATGTACATTAAATTTAACCCCTTAAGGACCAAACTTCTGGAATAAAAGGGAATCATGACATGTCACACATGTCATGTGTCCTTAAGGGGTTAAAGTATGTTGGAATACTCTTGTATGTATTTACCTGTTGCACTAGAAACATGTCTTGTGATGTACAATTACTGAATTAGAAACCAGTGATCTAAATAACTTACCAATAACAGACTAATAAAAGTCAATCAATTTGTTTTCTTAGAATTTTTAGAAAATTTATCTAATCCACATTCAATAAACTCAAATCTTTTCAATAAAAATTCACTGCTATATCAGTTCTCGACATTAATTTAAAATGTAAGTTGTCAGGTATGTATGATTTTGCCCTCGACTAAATTTTTATTCCGTGTCACTTTAAGTTGCCTTACAAAAGTTTTCTTTTTTTTTTTTTTTTTTTTTTATAATTTGCATGGATGTAATTACTTAACTCCCACTAGATACTTGCATTAATGGCTTCCACACCACAAACAAATAAGGTCATTTAGCTGTTTAATGAATTACATCCCCTTGATATTATAACAAATGTGTACAACATAAAGTCCATCATTTAGTTTAAACAGGTGTCCTTATCCCAATGCACAACATACTGCTATTTCCTTTAATTATCTAATTAGGCCACATACTTTCATATTAAAAGTAGCCAAAACACTTTTATTATTATGGGTATCAGGGCAAGTATGTATTTAAAAATATGCCCTGCTAGTATATTATTTTTTTTTCCTCTACAATTAGTAGTTGTGATTGTAATAATGAGAAAGCTAACTTTCTTATTTAAGAGCTTTCTGTAGTACGTTAATTTAATTACAATAAAAGACATATTGAATGTTAAACAAATATGATTTTATGTTTTCAGGTATGTAATAGTAATAGTAATATTAATAATAATAATAACAATATTAACCCTGAAAGACAGAAGCAATAGTGTCTGTTTAACCATAACTTGCATATTAAGTGCACCCACCCTTATTATACATAATTTTGTTCAGGAGAAAAAGGGCTTTAATTTCAAATAAAATATTTATAGATGAAGAATATACATTTTTATTTATATTTTATTTAAAATTATAACAATTTGAAAAATGTAAGTTATTTTCCAAGTTCTGCATGACATTTTAATCGTGAATGTCATAGTACTGTTGGCATTTACTGCAATAGTATACACATATTTGTGTCCAGTAATGTCTCATGAGTACAAATGTAAGCCACATGTACAGGTTTTATGGGGCTTTGGAAAGTTGCAAGGTTAAATATATAAGGTCAAAAAGAACATCACAATATCAGAACACCCTCTGGTGAACTAGTATTTGGCTTCGACTGTGCTAAGTTCCGCTTGCGAGTGCCCATGGTGATGTTACTGTATTGTTCACACATCTCTGAAATGTGAATACTCCATACAGGCGGACCAAAGAAGCACTTGATTACGTGGATATTGATCTAAATCCGAGTAACAAACAGTGTTAACCATATATAATTTGTAAAAAAACCAAAGAAAAATTTGCCACCTATGCCTCAATTAAAGGACCTTCTATGATCCCCTTGAAGGTTCTTTAATTGTGGCATAGGTGCCAAATTATGTATGTTTTATGGTTTCTAAGGTTCGTGAATAGTCTTAAAGACTCCAATCTCAATGGGTCAACCTACTAGATAACTTGCCATTACACACAAACTTGGGTGTATGAGCCAGTCCGTTGGATTTCAAAAAATGAGAATACATTAGAATGGTCGAGAAGTGACTGGAGTCTTGTATGGAAATGATCTGGAAGAAATTGCACACTAAAGCATGCCTACAGCCTGTGTGTTTAAGAAAGGTGTAGGTGACAGGATTTTATGAGAGAAGGGGCAATACAACATGTTTAATGATTTAGTTATATAGAGCTATTGGAGGTTTCTGTTAAGTGAAGCCTAGTGCAGGCGAAATAATATTTCACTTGCATATATCAAACATAAAAATTGCACATATAAACATGCCTACTTTATTGATAAAGAGAGGGAGAGCTAATATGGGTAAGGGTAAAAGTGAGATAAAGTATGTTCCAGTACCCAAGAGTTTTAAATCCATTTTAAAATTGTGAATAAAGAATTTAAAAAAGTTGTGAAAGTCCTCTCCGAAGAGAGAGAGAAAAAAAGTTGCACGTATGATAGTGCCTTAGAATTTACAAACATGATGTCTATAAAACCTTAGTGTCTGGTATATGCCAGTTTCCTCAGCGAATTTTGTGTAACTAGAAAAATTAATTGTTCCAGCGGTCGCTGCAGTAACCATGGTTCCATGTGCTTTGTTCGATGTCTGTTGCTCGCTAGTATTTAATCAGTTTCCATTTCTGAGGAAGTACTTCAGGAGCTCTCAACTCAGCTAGGGAGACATCCAGATGTAAGTCATATCAGTAAATTAAGAAAAGAAAGAGGCTGTGCAATCAGCTCCAGAGTCCAGAGTGCACCAGAGTCCATTTATTTAAAGTACATATATAAAACAAACATTTTGTGGTAATCTCTTTGTCAGGGCATCATGTTCCTCAACCATAAAGAGCACTCACCCATTTAAATAGAAAATACAAATGATTAGTGACTCCATAGCCACCCCCTCTGCCCAAAGTTGAGATGGGGGGTCCTCCTGGTGTCTGGTCGCCATCTTGCCACATCTCGCGTGAGAAAATTAATCTAAAATATATAGACATAGTAAAACCTTCTCAAAATAGACAAGGGGGCACCCCACATCCAGGTAATGTGTGAAATACAAGTATGCTCAATCAAGCAATATATAAAAAAGTGCAGACAAAACCGTTATATATACATATATACATACTGGAAACACTTTACTACCTGTTATGATACCAGAGAATGTATAGGTAACAACCCAATCATACAAAATGGATAGGCATAAAAGAAAACCTTCCAGCAGAGAAAAGACAGGTGGCAAAAATAGGGTCTTAACGGTACAGAAGGTATATCACAAAGTTACTTAATCAAGTATCTAGTGTGCATCACAGTTAATAAAAACTACTCAGAAAGAGCTAAATAAAATACTAGAAGTGTCATACTTAAGAGACTCACCATCCGGAGGGTGCAATGTGACCTTTAAGTCTCACCTGTGTAGTATCTTAACACCATCTTACACATTAAAATACAAACACAACAAAGAAATTGTGGATCGGCGCTTAATACCAAAGGATAGGCAACTACCCCCAGTGCCCAAAATCACTAAATGGCACTCAGATACAAAGTAAGAGAAATGAGTATAAGGGGGGTGCAAAGAAATATACAATACTTGGCTGTATAATTAGTATAGTGAGTTGAACTTCTCCTCGTCCTCCTATAATAAAAACATAAACATATGCATAGTATAATACTGTAACATAAGGAAAAATGATCAATTATGAAGGTATTGGGTCACTCACAATATGCAGACCAACATAAAGCTGGCTCTGACTTCGCAGGCAGATGAATAATAAGCTTATTCTGGCTTTCGGATTCCTAAGCAGGATAGCTCTTTTCCAGCCCCTCAATGAATTTCAGGATATCCAATATGATGAAAAAGAAATAAACTTTACTGGATACAAAATAACACTGGAAACAAAAGTAAGCTTAAAATAACATAAAATAAATAGTCCACAACACTAACGCGTTTTGACCTCCAGGTCTTTGTCAAAGTGTATAGTGGATGCTGGTCTTCTTCTCTTTAAATAGTTGTATTAAATGTCCAATTTCGCGCCGTTTGCCGGCGTCCGTCTTCACTTCCGGATTCGTTGGACTTCTGCATCATGTAACTTGATGTCCGATCACATGATTCTGACGTCGGCGTCTGGCGTATTGATGTCATTTCCGGGTTCTCAATGTTTTCTTTTGAATTCCCTAGACACAAATAGCACTAGCAATTTCGCCATTTTTAAAGTGGGAAAGAACCTAGCTGTATACAAATAAACTTTAAATAAAAACAATACATATAATAACCCAACTTGATGTTGTTCTTTCTTTCTATTGAAAGAAACAATAGGCATAATTAGTATATTATATTAAAACATATTACAAGAGAACATTCTCCCAAATATAAAATATTTGGTTAATAATAAACATCTATAATATAAGGAGGAGGATCCTCTTAAAGTGAAACACACTTATAGTAGGAACTTAATTTTTTGCTTATAACTGCAAATTGAGGCTACAGAAAAATATCAGAAATTTAAATAAGGTAATAAAATGTATATAATACATATAAAAATATAAAAATCTATATATAAAAAACTATGTATAAAAATTGGGAATAAGGTACAAAAATAATAAATAAATGATATGAAAGAGCTAAATAAAATACTAGAAGTGTCATACTTAAAAGACTCACCATTCGGAGGGTGCAATGTGACCTTTAAGTCCCACCTGTGTAGCATCTTAACACCATCTTACACATTGTAGATAAAGGTAGTTTGGCCATTGTGGTTTACCAGTAAATGATTGTGGAATCCCCATCTATGGAGGATCGTTTTTTTCCTGAGAGATCAATAGAGCAAAGCTTTACCTCAAAGCTAAAGTGGAGGAAGATATATATCCACAAAAACATGAATGCCTTGATATTCGCTAGGTAAGTCAGATCTCCTTGCCCGCATGATTATCTCTTTCACATGGTGGCAATGTGCCCTGAGGAGCTCATCTCTGGGTGCTGATGCTGGGGCTGTCTTGGCTTTGGCCACTCTGTCAATTCGGTCTAATAGGAATATGTCTGTTGGCGTGTCAGGACGCAAAGCCTTAAATAGGCTGCATGCAAATGCTGGTAAAATCAGTAGTGTGATCACTTCGGGACCCCACTCAGTCGGAGGTTGTTTCTGCTGGAATGATTCTCTAAATCTATGATCTTAGTCTCGCTGGTAGAGAGCTGAGATTCCAAATGTTGCTAAACATAATTGCCTAATTATGCACACCCTTATTGCCTAATTATGCACACCTCTGAAAGTCTCAATTTCTATTTGCAAGCATATATAAACCCTTGCTTTGTTGTAATAAATTGGCACGCTTTGAATGTTCATCTTGTCTAGTGTCTCTGTTTATTGGGTACCCTGATGCCTTAGGTGAACAAATTTGGCTGGACAGAACCAAAAAGTCCATGGCAGAGGAGGGTGGTTCCCTATAGCTATAGTGATCACTAGGAAATGTTCCAACAGGGGGTCATTCTCTAAAGTAAGAATTGTGGAAAATTGTGGGGATGTCCTGAATTAAATTAAATTATTCCATCTTGTATTCAAGAGCAGAGGTCCTTTTTCCAATGTCTTGTATATCTTTTTTTCAGGTATTTTCTTGTATTGAAGATTGGTACTTCATTATCAGTTTTTCTGCTTGCACAGATACTGTCCACGGTCGCCATCTTGTAGGCCTTTTTGGTTAAGTTTCAGTTTAGTCTGAGTTCTAACCCATAGAAGGAGGATTTATCCACCTGACGCTTCACTTTATGGTGGGACATCGTTTCTTTTGAGCGCAGGTGTTGAGAGTCACTTTTAACTCGGGGAATTCAGCTGTATTTGGTTCATCTGTTTGGAGCTCAGATCATATATGCTGCCATTCCATTTGGTGCTTAGCTCTGCCCCCTAAACCACTCATATTTACAGGTTGTAAATCAGTCAAGTAGTCATTCCGATCGGATCCAGCAAAAAAAAATGAGTATCCACGCTGCAGTGAGGTCCCGATTTGTTGGGGCGAGCTATGTCGCCGTAAAGGCATAAAGCCTTCCTTTTGTAGGATGGCTAGCACATCCCTAATGTAGGGAAGGAGTTAACAACAATAATAAGAGGGATTAAACATAATGCAGAGAGAAAGCTTATATAATTTAATGTAAATCTTTTCCAAAAATTTAAATTATATTCAGAACAATTAATTCATTCAGAACCAGGTTTAGACAAACCACGTTTTATCACAAGTATTCTATTTTCTACTGTGGGATGAAATGTGTTGACCTTCCTGTGCTACTTAGACAATATTTTTATTCATATGTTTGGGTTTTTATAGAAGCGAAAGCTGTACCTTTTTAATGTACATTGATAAAAACTATGTGTATCAGTGTTCGTTTGTTTGTTCGGTTTATTACAAGGAGGGAGCTACCGGCGTGCAGCTCCCTCCTTGCAATATGTAAAGACAGAAGCGGCAGGGAGCAGTGCTCCCCACCACTCCATAAGCCCCCCAGGTCCCCTCCTCACTCTATGGGGGTCAATATGACCCCCATAATAGCACAAGGGAGATTAAAATCTCCCCAATGCCCCTACTCGCTATACCGCGAGTAGGGGCATGTCCACTAAACAGTGAGCAGCCTGTGGCTGCTCACTGTAAAAAAAAAAAAAAGGGTAATAAGGGGGGGACGGCCCCCTGGGCGGCGGGTGGGGGTGGGGGCGGGTGGGGGTCATAATAGGCCATAATAGTAATAGGGGGGGGACCTACTGTCCTCCCCCCCGGCCCCCACCCCTGGGCGGTGGGTGGGGGCCATAATAGTAATAAGGGGGGGGACCTACTGTCCTCCAGCCCCCGGCCCCCAACCCTGGGCGGCGGGTGGGGGCATAACGATAATGGGGGGGACCTACTGTCCTCCCCCCGCCCCCACCCCTGGGCGGCGGGTGGGTGCACTAAGTAAATCCCCCCCCCATCAAGGTGACTAGGGGTGCCCAAGCCCCTAGTCACCCACCCCCCACCCAAATAAAAAATGCCCCTACCTACCCCCCTCACCCTAAAAAATAGTGAGGGGGGAATAAAATTGCTAACCTGTAAAGTAAAATTAAACTTACCATTCGACGTCTTCTTTTTTCTAAAATCTTCATTTTCAGCCCCAAAAAAGGCCAAATAAAAAACCATCATAGCCGTCGAACTAAAAATAAAATAAAAAACCCGAGCGCAAAAAAAAACCCGACAAAAAAGAAAAAACCCGAGCGCACAAAAAAATAATCCATCTTCACCCATGGAGGGCTCCGCGCAGACTGAGCTCCGCAGGGCGGGGCAAGGCTTATAAAGCCTTGCCCCGCCCTGCAATTAGCCTAAGAACACTCTGATTGGTGGGTTTAAGCCAATCAGAGTGCTCTTTGTCATTTTACAAGCGTGGGAAAGTTCTTTGGAATTTTCCCACGCTTGTAAAATGACACAGAGCACTGTGATTGGATGGCTTGAAATCCATGCAATCACAGTGCTCTGTGTCATTTTACAAGCGTGGGAAAGTTCTTTGGAATTTTCCCACGCTTGTAAAATGACACAGAGCACTGTGATTGGATGGATTTCAAGCCATCCAATCACAGTGCTCTGTGTCATTTTACAAGCGTGGGAAAATTCCAAAGAACTTTCCCACGCTTGTAAAATGACACAGAGCACTGTGATTGGATGGATTTCAAGCCATCCAATCACAGTGCTCTGTGTCATTTTACAAGCGTGGGAAAATTCCAAAGAACTTTCCCACGCTTGTAAAATGACACAGAGCACTGTGATTGGATGGATTTCAAGCCATCCAATCACAGTGCTCTGTGTCATTTTACAAGCATGGGAAAATTCCAAAGAACTTTCCCACGCTTGTAAAATGACACAGAGCACTGTGATTGCATGGATTTCAAGCCATCCAATCACAGTGCTCTGTGTCATTTTACAAGCGTGGGAAAATTCTCTGTGAAAGTGCTCTGTGATTGGATGGCTTGAAATCCATCCAATCGGGGGCGTGGCCGACCACGGAGCTACATGGACGCACATTGACTTAGCTCCTGAGGAACCGGGCTCAATCCATGATAATCTGAGACTTTCTTAAGACATGGGTAATCACAAGAAGCAGGGTTCAACACAAGGACAATCGGGGAGGACTCCCTCAACAAAACCGGGAGCCCTGACCCGTTACTTCAAGGAAAACTCAAACCGCGAGGAGGAGGCCGCAACCATAGCTGGCGTAATGGCGGATCCAGACCCACATCCGACTAGCCCATCGGCCTCAGAAATCTCACAAACCTCGACGGAATTAACAATCGATGCAGATTTAAAATCAATACTGAGGAACTTACCTTCCAAAAATGATCTCCACAGCATGAAAAGCGATCTTCAGAGCTCGATTGATAAATTGGAAGCCTCATTCCACAAGAAAATGGAAGGTATAGGAACGGAAGTTCGGCAGTTGAACCTCAGAGTGGTAGACCTGGAGGAGGAGAGGGATATAACTCAGGCCCAACTGACAAACTTATCGACGACATTAAACTCCTATGCATATAATATGGCAGCCACACAAAGACACATAGATGATCTGGATAACCGCGGGAGGAGGAACAATCTACGGATTAGAGGCCTACCAGAATCCCAAGGTGAGAGCTTGGACCCTATCTTGTCTGAACTTTTTAATCTCATTCTGGGGGAACAAAGCGATAACGTAATCTTGCTTGACAGAGCTCACCGCTCATTACGCCCCAGAGGCCTAACTCCTGATACCCCTAGAGATGTAATCTGCAGAATTCATTATTTCTCAATCAAGGAAAATATCCTCAAATCACTCAGGGATACTTCCCAACCCCTCCTCTTCCACGGTCACCCCATACAGATTTACCCGGATCTATCTCGTTACACTTTACAAGCTCGAAGGGCCCTAAAACCCATCACCGAACATTTAAGGAACAGGAATATCAGGTATCGCTGGGGATTCCCTTTCGCCCTAATTGTTAACCACAAAGGCATGCTTCTAACGATATCCTCCATCCTAGACGTCCCTCCATTCCTTCAGGCACTAGATTTACCGAATACCACAGTCTTAGACTGGAACGGGCAGCAACCCCAACAAGATACAGCAAGCCTTCCCCAGAGACAACGCTGGATTACGCCTGCTAAAAAGAGAAGAAATGACCAACGATTTATTTCGCCGACACAAAGATCAAAATTACCTTCGGACGATTTAACCCGCAGGAATCTACAATCTCCGGAATAAGTGACCGTTTTCACCCTCAACAAGAATCAATACTTTACGACTCACGACCCATACTACTCTATGATCAACTAGATGACGACAACTACCGTATATACTCGAGTATAAGCCGAGTTTTTCAGCCCATTTTTTGGGCTGAAAAACCCCAACTCGGCTTATACTCGAGTCACTGTCTGTATTATGGCAATTTGCATTGCCATAATACAGACCGGGGGAGAGGGGTGCTGGCAGAGCTGTAACTTACCTGTCCTGCAGCTCCTGTCAGCTCTCTCCTCCTCTGCGCCGTCCGTTCAGCACCTCGGTCAGCTCCCAGTGTAAGTCTCGCGAGAGCCGCGGCTCTCGCGAGACTTACAGTGTGAGCTGATAGAAGGAGCTGCACGGACGGCGCGGAGGAGGAGAGAGCTGACAGGAGCTGCAGAACAGGTAAGTTACAGCTCTGCCAGCACCCCTCTCCCCCCCACTGAACTGCCACTGGACCACCAGGGAAGGAGCCCCCCTCCCTGCCATATATCAAGCAGGGAGGGGGGACGAAAAAAAATAAATATATAAATAAAATTAAAAAAAATAATAAAAAAAAAAATTAATAACAAAAAAAAGGGGGATAAGGACCACTATGGGAGGGAGGGGGGGTATAAGGACCACTATGGGAGGGGGGGGGGGGGTAAGGACCACTATTGGAGGGAGGAGGGTATAAGGACCACTATGGGAGGGAGGGGGGGTATAAGGACCACTATGGGAGGGGGTGGGATAAGGACCACTATGGGAGGGGGGTATAAGGACCACTATGGGAGGGAGGGGGGTATAAGGACCACTATGGGAGGGAGGGGGGGGGGGTATATGGACCACTATGGGAGGGATGGGGGGGGATAAGGAACATTATGGGAGGGAGAAGGGGGATAAGGGCCACTATGAGAGGGAGGGGGTGGGATAAGGACCACTATGGGAGGGGAGGGGGAAGTAAGGACCACTAGGGGAGGGGAGGGTAAGGACCACTAGGGGAGGGGAGGGTAAGGACCACTAGGGGAGGGGTGAGTCAGGACCACTGGGGGGGGGGGGTGAAGGAACACGGGGGTGGGGAGGTAAGGACCACTGAGGGAGGAGGAGGGGAAGTCAGGACATATGGGGGGGGGGAGGGGGCGGCAAAAAATGTTTTGCCTACGGCGGCAAATATCCTTGCACCGGCCCTGCACACACTGCATTCACACACTGCATTCATACACACACACACTGCATTCATGCACACACACACTGCACTCATACACACACACACTGCACTCATACACACACTGCACTCATACACACACGCTGCACTCATACACACACGCTGCACTCATACACACACGCTGCACTCATACACACACACATACGCACACACTGCATTCATTATACACACACTGTAAATAAATATTCAATTAATATATTTTTTTTAGGATCTAATTTTATTTAGAAATTTACCAGTAGCTGCTGCATTTCCCACCCTAGTCTTATACTCGAGTCAATAAGTTTTCCCAGTTTTTTTGGATAAAATTAGGGGCCTCGGCTTATATTCGGGTCGGCTTATACTCGAGTATATACGGTACATGCTACTCAAACCTCCCTTGGAAGCGGACACTGAACACTCCTCTCAACCCTATACTCCCTACCTTATACCCTGTCAAAGCGGAACCAAAAACTCTCTTAATTAACAGTTTATTTTTCCTTAGCTTTCCTTCAGAGGACAATTTGGGACTTCCGAGATAGATGAAGGTAAAGCAGACAGTATGAGAGAGACACCTGAATTATCAGCGGGTACAACCAGACTCAACAAGCACCCTCCATCTTCTCTCATCAGGTCGAATTTGCCTGCCTGCTCAATACACAGGTCGTATCCAAAATACTATGAACTGTACATTTTGTGTTATATGCAAAATTTGTTAATCCACACCACTAGTGAGACCTGCTTATTCGAGGCCGCTATCACAAACGAAATAATAAGTACATGTATTGCCTACATACCTCTAATAACTTGAATGTAGTTCCTTGTATGACAATATCCCCTCCCCCCACCCCCCCCCCCTAACTACTCACCTTCCATCCTCCTTGTAGTCTCACACCATCTTCCTTCCTGTTCTCTTCCCTTCCCCCCCCCCCCCCCTATATCCGCTCCATTAAGTCTCTGGTATCGGATCCGATCTCTTTTCATGTCTCCCAAGATAAATAAATAACTATCCATATCAAAGGATTGCCACACCCGGGATCCTTAGTCACACCACGGATCTCCCCAATTATAAAAGGGTATCTATCGGTTGCGCCTAGATAGATCACCCATTCTCTCTCATTACTCGAGAGAAAACCCCTATTGTAAGGGGTAAGGTACGTTTAATTAATACAGAACCCCGTCCAAGCTAAACTACCGCTTGGCCACTGGAAAGTGGGTTCTGAGCCCTGGTGGTACTGATCCGGCAGCAGCCCCACGGACCACCAGTGCTACTAAAGTAGACCTGTAAATCAGACTACTTTCTAAGACTTATTTTCCATTCATTGTACGACAGGGTAGCTATTTTCACATATATTACTACTGTTTATCCTTTAAATTGTTAAATTTGTACTTGTCTTTTCGCTGTTCATTTTTCTTTTTTCGTTACTGTTAACGAGTGATTATATAACATTTTACAAATCTGACTGTTACTTCTGCACGTGGACGTGCATCTCATCTAAACGTATATTGAAGTGTATACATATCACCACAAGATAAGGAAGTTCAACCATAACTTTGTAACAGACTCCATTCCAGCACACACACCTAATAATGACAACTCTAACGCTATTAACACAAAATGCCAAAGGCCTAAACACCCCTGAGAAAAGATCACTAGCTCTGTCTGACTTCCGCAGACAGAGGGCGGACATAGTTTTTGTCCAAGAGACACACCTCCGCAAGGGTACAAATGTAAAATTACGCAATAAAGATTACCCGCAGGGATACTATGGCCATTTCTCAGAATCCAAATCTAGAGGGGTGGCGATATTGATAGGGAAACATTCCCCATTCACTATTCGAGAACATCTCACAGACGATTCAGGTAGATTTTTGTTTGTGAAAGGGACATTAGGCTCAACTATGGTAACGCTGGCCAACCTATACGTACCTAACAAAAACCAGAACCAATTTCTGAACAAAGTTCTACAGAAACTATCAGAGTTCCAGGAAGGTATCCTAATATTAGGGGGAGACATGAACATTTCCTTAGATGGAAAACTAGACTCCACAGCTAAATCACAACCACACCTGACGCAAATTAGAAAAAAGATAAACTCTACCCTATACGAAGCACAATTGTTTGACTGCTGGAGGTTGCTTCATCCTTCCCGTAGAGATTTCTCTTTTTACTCTCCACCAGCAGGCACATATTCCCGAATCGACTCACTATTTCTTCAACACAGGTATCTGTCCCTAGTGACTGCGGCCGCTTACGGTCCGATCACTTGGTCTGACCATGCCGCAATGACAATGACACTAACAATACCACATCTGCCACACCCCTCCACTCAGTGGAAATTAAATGACCTACTCCTTAATGACGCAGACACCATATCACATATAGACAAAGCAATAAATACATACTTTGAAGAGAACACAAATCCAGTCACCACACTACCTCTCCTATGGGAAGCACACAAAGCAGTCATAAGAGGGGAATTCATCAGAATTGCCTCCTCAGTCAAAAGAAGCAGAGAACGAAGAGTGGCCCAATTAACGAGGGAACTAAAAACACTAGAATCTACACACCACGATCAGGACCCATCCCTTGACAAGTACAAACTAATTCTATCAAAAAGAGCTGAACTCACGACAACTCTACATCTCCATGCTAGACGCAAGGTTACTTTGACGAAACACCTCTACTATACCAAGGGGGGTAAGGCGGGGAGACTGCTAGCGCAAGCATTAAAGCCAGATAAACAAACCACATTCATCTCAGAAATTAAAACAACCGCTGGGAAATTAACAAAAAACATGCCTGAAATTAGCAGAGAATTCCATAAATTCTATACTAGCCTTTACAACATCGCAAAAGTGCAACCAACTAACGAACAGATATGCACATACTTACAACCGAGGATTCAAAGAACAATCCCACCCAACGAATTAGCGTTCTTAGATGAACCCATCTCAATAGAGGAGTTTCATAGTGTAGTCCGATCACTGCCTTCAGGTAAAAGCCCGGGGCCAGACGGCTACACGGGGAAATATTATAAAACTTTTTCATCTACTTTAGCACGACCATTCATAGAGGCATATAACACACAAAAATTATCAAACCAAATCCCCAATTCTGCATTGGAGGCAACCATCACACTCATCCCAAAACCGGGCAAAGACCCAACTGAGTGTGGAAATTATAGACCAATATCTTTGATAAATATAGATCTGAAGATTTTAACGAAGATTATGGCGAACAGACTTAAAGCTTTTCTCCCAAACATAATTCATACTGATCAAGCGGGCTTCGTGCCCGGTAGGGAAGCAAAAAATAACACAACGAAAATCCTAAACCTGATTCACTGGGCCCAATCACACAAAATCCACAGCACACTCCTTGCAATAGATGCCGAAAAGGCATTTGATAGGGTCAACTGGTCTCTCATCACACATACGATGCAAGCCCTGGGCTTTGGCCCACGATGGATGGAATGGTTGGCAGCAATCTATTCCAGACCAACGGCACGCATACGTATTAACGGCCAACTATCACAGCAGGTCCCAATTACCAACGGGACGAGGCAAGGATGTCCACTCTCACCCCTACTATTCATACTAGTTCTAGAGCCATTTCTCCAAGGAATAAGAGACAACCCAAACATTAGAGGCATTCAAGTGAAGGACCATGAATATAAAGTCATGGCATTTGCTGACGACCTCCTTTTTACAATAGCAAACCCGCTAACCTCCATACCAAAAATCATCTCAGAAATGGAACTATACGGCAAAATCTCCAACTTTCAAGCAAATATATCTAAATGTGATTTGATGCCTATCCATTCTACCAAATACCTGAACACTCAACTCAAGAACAGGTTCCAATTCACTTGGCAACCCATTTCTATCAAATATTTGGGAGTACACATACCACAAACACGTAAACTTATCTTCAGCCTCAACTTCCTCAAATTGCTAGACAACATCACCACTGACTTACACAACTGGCACAAACCATGCTTCGGTTGGTTCAGTAGAATCAACATCATCAAAATGAACGTTCTCCCACGCCTACTCTACACTCTTCAAGCCCTTCCGATCCAATTAAACACCAATTTCTTCTCCAAAATTAGGAAGACATTCACTAGCTTCATATGGTCAAACTCACAACCTAGAATTGCATACGAAACACTTATAAAAAACAAAGACAAAGGGGGGTTGAAATTTCCAGATATTGTCTCATACCACAAAGCTGTCCACTTAAGCAGGATCTATGAATGGACAAGGCCTGTGCCAGCGTGCCAGCCCACCACTGGGTCCAGATAGAGAATGAATTCTCAGTCATTCCCTTAAAAGACCGTCCTTGGCTAGCGAATCCACCAGCCCAATGCGGAACACTCAATGGTCCTCATCCTACCATCACACCTACATTACAACTATGGCACAAACTGACACGAACTACCGAAATATCCCCCTATCCCTCACCATTATACCCACTCACCAATAATCCTAACTTCCAGGGAGGCCATTCAGGGGGGGCCTATGCTAACTATCACTGCGGCTCCACGCTACGGTTACGTGATATGGTTACTAATAACACACTGAAATCAATACAGCAATTTTTCCCCTCCAATCCCCCGACCGGTAACCAAATACTACACTACACCCAACTAAAACAGTTTATCACATCCAACGAACTTCTACCAGTGGGTAACCGCCCCTTGACTGAGTTCGAAAACATCTGTGAGAAACACAAAATCACGAAAAAACTATTATCCTCTCTTTATCAAACAATCAGGGACTCACAACCACTAGAACTCCCAAAATATACGCAAAAATGGTCGCAAGAATTACAAATAGAGATTTCCCCCAAACAGTGGCAAGCTATTTTCACTTCCACGCATAGAACTTCCACTTCTCTACTAACGCAAGAAAGTAATTTCAAACGTATATCTAGATGGCACTACACACCAGAGAAAATCCACCAAATACACGGTAATGAGAAAGCTAAATGCTGGAGATGTGACAATACCACGGCACATCATGCCCACGTCTGGTGGCAATGCCCAGTTATACACAAATATTGGAGTAGAATACACACTCTTATCCAGTCCCTAATGAATATTACTTTCCCACTAGCCCCATTACAGTTCATCTTCCAAGAACCTCCCCCAAACCTCACTCTAAATAAACCACAGCGCACACTGTTTAAACTTTTGACCATGACAGCAGCTCAATTGATCCCTAAATATTGGAATCAACCACAAGCTCCCACGATTAGGGAATGGATCAGGCGAGTAGAAAATATCAAACAAATGGAACTAATAACGTATGCCATTTCGAAAGAATTCAAAACATTCACCGCTACCTGGGAACCCTGGACACGATTCATGGTTTTAACTAGTGCAACAAACTCCAGTCATACAACATCTCTCCCCTCTCTCCATGATCACACTTCTTAGAGAAATCATTTACACCGCCCTCAAGTCCAAACTAACCACCCATCACACAAGACACTTCATCACCTTGTAGACAGTTTACAATGACTCTAACTATTATATCTAAATAATCTACGAGGTGGCACGTTTAGAAATGTTGGGATAGAAAAAACTTACCGTTAGAATTATTTTGTCTATTTTCTTTTTGATTTATCCTTTTTTATCCTGTAACCACAAAATGTAATCACTTGTCATCAATGAATGTTATAACACATATACCATGTCGTACTGGATTATAATTTCTTTGTAACAGTGAAAATTTGTTCCATGAAACTTATGATTTCCTGTAAAATGTATGCTTATAAAAGAATAAAAAACTTACAAATTAAAAAAAAAAAAAAAAAAAAAAAGAAATCCATCCAATCACAGTGCTCTGTGTCATTTTACAAGCGTGGGAAAATTCCAAAGAACTTTCCCACGCTTGTAAAATGACAAAGAGCACTCTGATTGGCTTAAACCCACCAATCAGAGTGTTCTTAGGCTAATTGCAGGGCGGGGCAAGGCTTTATAAGCCTTGCCCCGCCCTGCGGAGCTCAGTCTGCGCGGAGCCCTCCATGGGTGAAGATGGATTATTTTTATGTGCGCTCTGGTTTTTTCTTTTTCGTCGGGTTTTTTTTTTTTGCGCTCGGGTTTTTAATTTTATTTTTAGTTCGACGGCTATGATGGTTTTTTATTTGGCCTTTTTTGGGGCTGAAAAATGAAGATTTTAGAAAAAAGAAAACGTTGAATGGTAAGTTTAATTTTACTTTACAGGTTAGCAATTTTATTCCCCCCCCCACTATTTTTTAGGGTGAGGGGGGTAGGTAGGGGCATTTTTTATTTGGGTGGGGGGTGGGTGACTAGGGGCTTGGGCACCCCATGTCACCTTGATGGGGGGGGGAATTTACTTAGTGCCCCCCCCTCCTTATTACTATGATGGCCCCACCCGCCGCCCAGGGGTGGGGGCCGGGGGGGAGGACAGTAGGTCCCCCCCCTCTTATTACCATTATGGTCCCCACCCGCCGGCCAGGGGTGGGGGCCGGGGGGAGGACAGTAGGTCCCCCCCCTACTATTAGGGCCCCCACCCGCCGCCAAGGGGTGGGGGCCGGGGGGGGAGGACAGTAGGTCCCCCCCCACTACTATTATGGCCCCCACCCGCCCCCAGGGGTGGGGGCCGGGGGGGGGGAGGACAGTAGGTTCCCCCCCCTCTTACTACCATTATGGCCCCCACCCGCCGGCCAGGGGTGGGGGCCGGGGGGGAGGACAGTAGGTCCCCCCCCTACTACTATTATGGCCCCCACCCACCGCCCAGGGGTGGGGGCCGGGGGGGGAGGACAGTAGGTCCCCCCCCTCTTATTACCATTATGGCCCCCACCCGCCGCCCAGGGGTGGGGGCCGGGGGGGGAGGACAGTAGGTCCCCCCCCCTCTTATTACCATTATGGCCCCCACCCGCCGGCCAGGGGTGGGGGCCGGGGGGGAGGACAGTAGGTACAAAGTACCGAATTGCATCCTAACACCAATGGAGAAACAGTGCTCATTCTGTTAGGATGCAATTCGGCAGTTTTGCCGGCGTTCTGTCTAAGTTACAGGACGTTCGGCAATACTGACAGAAAGCATTGTGGGAACTGGGAGGAAAGCTAGGGATCATGGGAAAATTGGTCTGACCAGCGGAAATGAAGCACACTTTGCTCCTCCGCTGGTCAGAGCTGGTCAAGCGGAGGAATCCTCCATAAGACAGAGTCCCTACTTTGACTTATGATTTTAAAGAAAACTAAAGAAGACAGGAAGAAAAGAATAACAGATCCCGAGAGAGGGGGAGAAGAGGAAGAGATTGAGGAAAGGTAAGTTCGGCATGACAGTGCCGCTTTAAAAGCTTTGACTATTTCTTAAATGATCCTATAAAAAAAAAATATATATATATATATATATATATATATATATATATATATATATATATATATAAATAAAATAATTACCTAGTTCTAGACAAATGTGTTATTGTTTTTTGCATTTAAACTGCAGAAGTGTATTAACCTGGCTCGCATACACCATCTTTATTCCTAAAATGTAATGTTCATGAAAAGGATAATTTTATTTTATTTAAAATATTCATAAATGTGCACCAGGAAATGTTAATGTGTATCAGAAAATGTTGGCATTACAATCCATTAAAACTTATATTTCAGACTTCTGTTTTTAATGTTTTTTTTAAATTACTTCAATGTTATTCAAGCAGTGAATATGCATTGCATTAAATTACTTTAAGCGATACACCATCATTAAAGGCATACTACACAATTTTGAGATGTAGGACCTCCTCTGTGTAATATGCCCTATTTGGCACAATGTGTAAGTTCCTCTATCCATTTGCACTAAAACCTGCAAAAGAAGAAGTTTTACTAATTTGGAATCCTGTGTGGGGGGAAGCTTCCAGTGATTACTTCCAAGCCCACTCCTGACACCATGACAAGGGCCTCATGCATTCCAGTCACAAGCTTCTTATAGAGAAGCCTGTGATTGGACCATTTTTCCAGCTCAGAGTGCATGCACGCACTCTGGGCCGACAATGGGAGGAAGTGGACCGACACATAATATGCACAGAATTGACACACAGTTACAGGTTACCTAACTTATCTATGCAATTAGCCCTGAACACGCAATTAACAATAACTCTGCATGTGCATTGTTTAAAGTAGAAACACTGCACATACATACACCTACCACGATGACCACTTCAAAATACTGTTAGAAATAAACAATAACTTTGTAGATTCTAAAATCATTTCAACAATACAGGTCAATTGACTTGATGTAGAACTCATTATGGCAAAAGTATTTAAGGCAGATATTAGCTGTCTTAAATATATAGTTTATTTTTATAAAGTCATCAAATTCTATAGAGCTACATATAGAAATTGAAAATAGTTTATCATTTGACAGACGGAGACACCTTACATATCGATATCAATTTACATATTGATGATCAATGTACAACTCATTGAAAACACTTATTTTGACTATTTCTACAACTCTAAGTTTTCCAAAAACACTTACAGCTTATTCTAAATACACAAAATTAACAACATTCTGGAAGAAGGTAGTATGGTAGTAAAGTCATCAAGCTTAAAGGGACACTATAGTCACCACAACAACTACAGTTTAATGTAGTTGTTCTGGTGAGTATAATCATTGCCTTCAGGCATTGGCTAAAAATCTGCAATTCTGATGTCATCAAGGAGGCTGATTCGGGGGTGAGGCCAACGCCGACGGACCCATGCGGTGCTGGAAATAAGGTAAGTTTTTATTATTTTTAAGGGGGCTGAGAGGGGGTAAGCAATCTAAATGATGGGTTTAACACTATAGGGTCAGGAATACATGTTTTAAATGAAACGTAGCTCTGGCAAACATGGAGGCATTCAATGATTTCCTCAGACTAGTCAAAATAACAGGTGGTTGTTTGTTTTTAGACATGACAGAAAATAATAAATATATAATTGATCGATCAGATCTTTAAGGAAAGAAAAAGGAAGGAAAAGTAAGGGATTTGAGCTAGATATAATCTAAGTACAGTGGAAAAGTAAAGCAAATGTATAAGCCTTTGTAATGTTCAATTCGAGCATTAATGTTTGCTAAAATTAGATTTTGTATTCACCTAGAGATAGGACCACTATTAATGTATTCTCACATGTAATGGTTAATATAATTCACATGCTAAAAGGTATATTAGAAAACCTAAAATAAGTAGATCTAAAATGTTTAGTGATATTCACTAAAGCTGAACTTGAGTAGAAATGTGGAGGATTGTAAAGTTGCAAATTGGAGGCTAAACAAAAGGACTGCAGGGAAAAAAAAAACTTTTGCAATTTTAGAATAAAATTAATAAAACTCTTCAATTTCCTGTTCCTTGAATTATCTTAGTTGCATTGACACAACACTCCCACATTGCCATGCAATGCTCTAATGAGCATGTCTTAATTCCAGCAAACATTTGTGTAGGGTCCCTTAGTAATAGCTTGCTACATAATGCACAGCCACCAATTGGTATTAGAACAAAACCACCTCTAATACCACCAACACACCAGTTAAACTCACAAAACACCATATTAAAAACAAATAAAACATAAACTGTGTGGTGATATAGCATGCAATAAAATCAATAATTCTCTATTGGTTTTTATAGTGAGGAAATTGAGCTTACATGTATAAGCAATATTCACTGAGATATAAATCCAATGATATAACAGATGTGAGTAGAATTAATTTATAAATCTGTAAAAACTGTAATTACTTGTAAACGTAAGTAACAAACATAATGTAAAACTATTTGCAATGGATGTAGTAGATGGAATACTCAAAACATGCACAAACACATAGCCACCAAAGTGGCTGAATAGGCACTTAAAAAGGTTCCAAAGACAAACCTAAATGGCACTGGGAATTTGCCAGAGGTTCCTCACCACCCTGCCTCAGGCAAAGATTCCTGGCAGAAGGTGTCGTTCTTCCCTGGTGTAGTCCTATGCCGAAATTAGGAAGCTCAGTGTCTGACCGGTTTTGTCTGCTATAGACTTAAAGAACATCTGGAGTGCCACAGGTTACTACCCATGGTTTAGACCTTCTAGGTTGATTAGCGCACTGCTGACTTGGACCATAAAGCTACATTTTATAATGAATAGATATGTCTACTGGAAAGTTTGAAAATCTAGATAATTCTTGTTAAATTGCAAAATGTAATTCCTTCAGTCATTTACCTGAGGCAGCGACGATGTCCCTCGTCGCTGTCTCCTCCTCCGCGCCGCTCCTCCTCCGCGCCACTCCTCCTACTGTCTCCGTTGGCCGGTGGGCGAGACTGATCCTGCCCACCGGCCGAGGAGACCTAATGCGCATGCGCGGCAAAAACGATTTTCAATGCTTTCCTATGGGGAATTGAGCGACGCTGGAGGTCCTCACACAGCGTGAGGACGTCCAGCGACGCTCTAGCACAGGTTTTCTGTGCTATAGAGCAGGAAGTTCCCTCTAGTGGCTGTCTAGTAGACAGCCACTAGAGGTGGAGTTAACTCTGCAAGGTAATTATTGCAGTTTATAAAAAACTGCAATAATTACACTTGCAGGGTTAAGATTAGTGGGAGTTGGCCCCCAGACCACTCCAATGGGCAGAAGTGGTCTGGGTGCCTGTAGTGTCCCTTTAAACTCTGTAACATAAAAGAGATTTTACGTGTAATCAAGTTATACTGTTACTGGAGTCTAATACAAACTTACATCACCACACAAACATACAAGGATGACATTAACAGAGTATCATCAAGCGCTGGTACACATTATAAGAATTTCATAGTGTGATAAAGTGCAGGGTGAGATCCATGAAGGAATCTCTATTCCCCCTAGATTTATAGAAATGCATGTAACCCCAGGAGAAGTACATATTGTGTGCAACAAAAAATGATGTTTAGTTATGGGCCCCTGGCGTGGAGCATTTGGAGAGCAGGGTGGGACAGTGTTCCACTCCGCTGTTTGTTTTTGAGACATAAGTCCAGACCAGGTATTCGGGCTGTCTACAACCTATTGCTCAGCTGGAGGCAATCAGATACAGCAGTGGGAATTCCCACCCCCCCCCACACTAGGGGTGCTGGTAGCTATGGACAAAACAGTAGGTCTCACAACCAAACTGACATTTCTAGGCATATGCCTAGACTCAGTCACAATGCAAGCGAGTCTCCCCGTTGACAAAGTTCAGAGAATCAAGGAATAAGTTAAACTATTGCTCATTAGAGGTTCTGCATCTCGGAAAGACCTCCAATCCCAACTAGGTTCTCTGTACTTCGCCATGAAAATAATTCCATAAGGTCGCGTGTTTGTTTCCAGACTACTTAGTCTGTTACCAAATCTACCAAGCAATGAAAGCGTAGTCACATTGAACGGACAGGCTAGGGCAGATCTGTTTATATGGCTCACTGGGACAGCATAAACATGTTCATCCCACCTTTTACAGCAAACTCCCCAGTATTATGGACAGACACGGCAGCCCACACAGGGTTCGCAGACATTTTGGAGAATAATAGAGACATTAATAGAGACATTAAATTTGTCATTGTTCAACAGTACCTCTGCCCTTTTCGAAATTGACACCATAGTGGCAGCAGCCCAAATGTTGGGTCACCTTTGGAAAAGACAGACAGTAAAATGTTACACATATAACACGGCGGCATGCAACATAATTAACAGGGGCAGGTCCTCATCCCTCATAATCATGAGTCTAGTCAGGAGACTCACGTGGGTGGCAGCAACACAACACTTCCACTTGATTTGCGAACACATACTGGGTAATCTCAACATAGCAGCTGATGCTCTCTCTTGTTCTAACCTACAGGTTTTCTACCAATTACATCCCACAGCAGAGAGAATCCTGAACAAACACCGCTATTCCAGGAACTCATCCTGGACTAGCAATAATCATGGCACTTGGGAGAATGCTAGCACAAACGGCGCTCTCAGCTAACACCAGATGCTCGTATTGTCGAGCTCTAACTATCTTCAACAGGTTTGTTACAGAATACAAAATCACAAACCCATTGTCATTAGATACTCTGGTGGCATTTACATATTTTTGCCACCTGTATCTAAAACTTGCATACAATACAATAAAACTATATCTAACACATCTCCCAGCCACAGTACCTTAATGTCTTCAAACCCAATAAAGAAAATCTTAAAAGGAATCTTATAGGTTGTCACAAACCCACGAAGCGACAACCTATAGACGGTAACAAGTTCAGAGCATTATCCAACATATTGGATACTCAACCATTTGAAACAGAAACAAACAACACGATCAAAACCGCTATATTTCTGGCCTGCTATGGGTCCTTACGACCAAATGAATTCACAGTAGAAAAGACAAATGATACCACCAACATGCTAAAAATAGCTGACCTAAACAGTAGGGGACCACAATGTCCTAACACTACGGCAATCCAAAACAAATCAAATGGGCCACCTGGGACATACCACTATACCCCACAGGCAACAAATGGTGCCCAGTTCGATTACTTGACAATTTTCAACTGACCCTAATAAGTAAAGATAAAATTAAAGTTGCTTTGTTATATCTTTTTTGCCCTCTTTATTTACAGACCTGCCCATACGCCGGTATTGGCACACCACAATCGTATTTAGTAAATATTATGTTTAGCGCATACCCAATTTTTTCCCTGACCAAAAATGGGAAGGCAGAGCCTGAAGTAGTGGGAAGGGATGATCCGGCCTATATAAGCCCAAACCTAGCTCCATACCGGGCTGACGTTGATTGGTCACCCCACCCACGACTCCCTTTATATATACAAATTTAATCTTGGTGGGCCCTCTTTATTTACAGGCCTGCCCGTACATCAGTTTCGGCACACCACAACCGTATTTAGTGAATATAATGGTTAAAGCTTACTCTGTTCTTTTTTCCCTGACCACAATATATTATTGAGAGATAATCTTGGCATTCACCACTTAATTCTCAATAATGTGGTACTTGCCTCGGTGCAACCTGCGTCCATATGTAAACTAAAAGCAAGGAGGTGCACTCAGCGGTCTTTTTCAATCTGCCCATTTAGAAAGACCGCTGAGTGCACCTTCTTGCTTTAAGTTTGTTATATATATGTAAGAAAACAGATAAAATCTCGTAATACACTTTTTTTTTTGGCAAGCGGTCATTACTTCCAATGGCCATTGGAGTAACTAAATGACTTCCATTTGTTTAATTATACATAGGGATTCAGGAGAGAGCGCAGGTAACTTTTTCTTTGTTTTTTACTATTTGTATGGTGGCTGATGTGTACTGTGGTCGTTGCTGCCACCCAGGAGTGATGGAAATGAGCGCAGGACTTTTTGTATTTGTATTCACTTTTTGTATCACAAAGCTTTGTTACAATACTGCTGCCCATCCCATGTGTTCCCTATTAAGGGTTAATAAATATATGGGGTGTATATAAAAAATACCCCTCTCTTTCTCATTAGAGATATCTTTTGTCAGAAGTAGAGTAGGACCCACCTGGGGGGGTCTGCCTTGACGTTGGCAGACAGGCATTCCTTCCAATGGCCATTGAAGTAACTAAATGACCTCCATTTGTTTAAACATACATAGGGATTCAGGAGAAAGCGCAGGTAACTTTTTATGTTTTATATATTTTTTATATATATAATTATATTTTCTTTTAATATTATTCACATACAGAGTTGACATATCAGAGATTTATTAATCTATAACATTATATTATAAGTACAATTCTCCAACTATACAAAACCAAGCTGCCTAGACAATATTTTCATGACGAGCTTTCGGGAGAACCTCCCTTTCTCAAGTCTAAAGCATTTCTCAATGAAATGAAAGTGAGATGCTTTAGACTTGAGAAAGGGAGGTTCTCCCAAAAGCTTGTCATTAAAAAATTGTTAGTCCAATAAAAAATGTATTCCAATTAGTGATGTACCGAACTGTTCGCTGGAGAATAGTTCCTGGCGAACCTCGCTTGTTCGCGTTCGCCACGGAAGGCGAACATATGCGCTGTTCGGTCCGCCCCCTATTCGTCATCATTGAGTAAACTTTGACCCTGTACCTCACAGTCAGCAGACACATTCCAGTCACTCAGCAGCAGACCCTCCCTCCCAGACCCTCCCACCTCCTGGACAACATCCATTTTACATTCATTGTGAAGCTGCATTCTTAGTGAGAGGAGGGACAGTGTAGCTGCTGCTGATTTGATAGGGAAATTGATAGCTAGGCTAGTGTATTCAGTGTCCACTACAGTCCTGAAGGACTCATCTGATCTCTGCTGTAAGTACAGCACCCCAAAAAGCCCTTTTTAGGGCTAGAACATCATTCTGCTTTTTTTTTTCTGTGTAATGTAATTGCAGTTGCCTGCCTGCCAGCCTGTGTGTCAGGCTCACAGCATATACTGTGCCCACTTGCCCAGTGCCACCACTCACTCACTGGTGTCACAATAGCTTGCATTTAAAAAAACAAAACTTTTTTGACTGTAATATAATAGCAATCAGTTTCCTTCACTAGTGTGCGTTTCAGGGCCTGCCCAGTGCCACCACTCACTCACTGGTGTCACAATAGCTTGCATTTTAAAAAAAACTAAACTTTTTTGACTGTAATATAATAGCAATAAGTTTCCTTCACTAGTGTGCGTTTCAGGGCCGACCCAGTGCCACCACTCACTCACTGGTGTCCCAATAGCTTGCATTTAAAAAAAACAAAACTTTTTTGGCTGTAATATAATAGCAGTCAGTTTCCTTCACGAGTGTGCGTTTCAGGGCATGCCAGGGCACAGTGTCACACCAGTGCAACTCATATCTGGTGTAACAGTAGTGTACATTTAAAAATAAATAAATTTTTTACTGTAATAGATTGAATAGCAGTTAGTTGTCTGCCAGCGTGTGTGTCAGGCTCACAGCGTATACTGCGCCCACTTACCCAGTGCCACCACTCATATCTGGTGTCACAATAGCTTGCATTTAACAAAAAAACTATTTTTTGGACTGTAATATAATAGCAGTCAGTTTTCTTCACTAGTGTGCATTTCAGGGCCTGCCCAGTGCCACCACTCACTCATATCTGGTGTCACCATAGCTTGCATTTAAAAAAAAAACTAAACTGGGGGGCGTGGCCTAACGCTGGAGCTGAACGGACGCATGTAGGAGCACTCCCAGCACCGAAACTGAAACGGAGCTAATATAATCGGCATAACGAGCGAAACAGCAAGTATACAGGGGGGGAAAACGAGCATAATGTCTCAACGCCCCAAATCCAAGTCCGGGAAAGCAGATAAAGCCTCATTTTTCGGGGCAAAAATCGCGGCCTCCAAGTACCGCGAGGATGCTGAGCCTGCGCAAGATGGCGGCGTCCCGAAACCGCGGGAGAACTCCCTCTCACCCCCTTCATCTCCCACACACAGAACAGACGACCAGCCTCCTATGATGAGAGGCATAAGAGACCTGATGGCAGAATTCTCTAACACCATACAGAAAAATCTGCAGCTGCAAATAAAGACCATGACAGCAGACCTGCAAAAAGACATACAGGACATTGGGAACCGCACAGCACAAATAGAATCCAAGATGGACAAGTATGCTGAAGCACACAACAGTCTAGCTGATAAATTCCAAGAATTTGAGGCCACATTGGAATCACACCGGCTAAAATTAGCTGACATGGAGGACAGAGCGAGGAGGAACAATCTCCGGTTCAGGGGAATACCTGAGACCATTACAAACGCTGAACTGCATAACTATCTCTCTACTATGTTCCAGAGCCTGGTACCAGAAATACACCCAGACCAGCTGTTAATTGAAAGAGCACATAGGCTGCGCAGACCGAAACATCTGCCGCAAACCGCTGTCAGAGATGTAATCGCTAGAATACACTTTTTCCACGCGAAAGACAAGATCATGAGAGTCAGCAGAAACTCCAACATGCCAAAAGAATATAGCTCCATCAAAATATTTGCGGACCTATCCGCCGACACGCTGCAGTTCAGGAAATCGATGGCGCCGATTACCTCTATTCTACGCGAGCACAACCTGAACTACCGTTGGGGATTCCCGGCTAAACTTCTAATCTCCCATCAAGATGCGATACACTCCATCACGACTCTGACACAGGGCACTCAGAAACTAAAAGACTGGGGGCTACCAGAGCTGGCCAAGCAGACGGGAGTGCCCAGGTTGTCGCCAGAATGGACCGCCAAATGAAGGACTATTATCCTCCTGGAAGATGCGTAAATATTCTAATACTATGGTGCAATACTAAATAATATGATTTTATTTCAGACTAATCATAGGTGCAATTAGAATGTAAATGTTTAATGTTGCTGTCTAGGCCTCATAATAAGCAGCAGCATATGCTGGCTAGACTATGCCACTGCCCGCTAAACAATCCAATCCCCATACTCATGGGGCCATGCACCATATGTAAGCTTTGCTCCACAGGATAATGTTAGACAGTGAGGATACGCTTAACCACCTGTTGAAATATGTTAATGTTGTTTCTTTTTCTACTTTAGCACCCTATTGGTACGATTAATCTTTATGTTACAAATGCTCCTAAGGTTTCACGGTGAAAGTCCAACCACTACCCCCATTAGACGTGCCTACCCGATAGGCAGAGTCTCAAGGCCCTATATTGTGGAGCCGACTTGGGTGTGTCACCCACCTGTCCCTATAACCCCGTCCCACCCTACACACAGCCCTACCCTTGTTCTTATTAGTCACGAACCTAAAAACACGCAACAGCAGCACTACTCTGAAGGTTGGATGTTGCATTCTGGTAACAGACCGAAAGCCCCTGCTGGACTACTGTCCAAACTGATAGCAGCTCTCACCTCCCTATGTTCTAATGGTTAAAATACTAACGTATAATGTAAAAGGCCTAAACTCCCCCGGCAAACGCAGGCTGTTACTACAAGACCTTAAGAAAGGCGGGATAGACATAGCGTGTATACAGGAGACACATTTCACGAAAGCTCGAACTCCTGCTGTGTTTACTAAACTCTATCCCACACAGTACCATGCCCTCTCTGACAACAAGACGAAGGGTGTCTCTATCCTTATACATAAAGACATAGCGTTTCAGGAACAAGCCCTTTCCGTGGACCCTCAGGGGAGGTATATTATTTTAGTGGGACTTTTCAATAATGTTCAATACACGTTGGCTTCGGTGTACTTCCCCAACACAGGGCAGGAAAAATTCCTACGACACATACTCAACGAGATAGACAAATTGAAACAGGGAGGATTGACATTGTGCGGGTGTCAGGATCGGGACAGGGATCCAACACGCAGGTAGGTAAGGGAATGAAGTGAGCCATTTTAGTAAATCTGTCTACCACAGTGAGGATGACAGTCTGCTTTTTAGAGATAGGCAAATCAACAATGAAGTCCATTGCCAGGCAGGACCAAGGCTTTTCAGGAACCTCTAAAGGGTGCAGAAATCCGCATGGAAGCGAATGGGGTAGCTTGGTCTTGGTACAAACTTCACATGCCCCGATGAATTCTTTAATATCCTTGCGTAAGTCAGGCCACCAAAAATATTTAGAGACCAGCGCATAAGTCTTGCGGATGCCAGGATGCCCAGCCACCTTGCTGTTATGGAGACAGCGTAGCACATCCAGTTGGAGAGCTGCAGGAACGAAGTGTCGATCCCCAGGGGTCTGTTTGGGTGCCAAATGCTGATCTCAGAAAGCAATGGAGAGTGAATCCTGAGATTCGTGTTCGCGATGATATTCCCCTTAGGAACTATGGAGGACAGAAGTGGTTCAGTTATAGTGGATGGTTCATATTGACGAGACAAAGCATCGGCTTTAGAGTTCTTAGAACCAGGTCTATACGTAAGTACATAATTAAAGTGAGTGAGGAACAAGGCCCAGCGAGCCTGCCTGGCGGACAAGCGCTTAGCCTCCCCAATATAAGACAAGTTCTTATGATCCGTTAGAATAGTAACAGGGTGTAGTGTCCCTTCCAGTAAATGTCTCCACTCCTTTAAAGCCTTAATGACCGCTAACAGTTCCCTCTCCCCGATGTCATATCTGCTCTCAGGCCCAGAAAATTTTTTAGAGAAGAAACCACAAGGGTGTAACGGTTTATCCACCCCTAACCTTTGAGACAGAACAGCCCCAACTCCTGTCTCAGAAGCATCGACCTCGAGCAAGAAAGGCAGAGGATGAACTAGAGGATCGTATCAGGATGAACTAGAATGGGAGCTGAGGCAAAAAGTTCCTTGAGAATCTTAAAAGCACCAAGAGCTTCCTCAGACCAGAACTTAGTATCAGCCCCTTGTTTGGTCATATTGGTAATAGGCGCAATGATAGAGGAGTAACCCTTAATGAAGCGCCTATAGTAGTTGGAAAAACAAATAAACCTTTGGATAGCCTTGAGTCCTTTGGGCAAAGGCCAGTCTAAAATAGATTGGAGGATCCATTTTAAAACCTTCCCCAGAAATAACGTACCCAAGAAAGTCTACCTGAGACTGATCAAAACTGCACTTCTCCAATTTGCAGTGTAGACCATGTTGCAGAAGTTTGTGTAACACCTTTCTGACCTGTCTATGGTGAGTCTCAATCTCCTTAGAGTGTATTAGTATGTTGTCCAGGTAAACAATAACACAATCATGCTGAAACTCCCTAAGTACCTCATTAATCAAATCCTGAAATACTGCAGGAGCATTGCATAGTCCAAATGGCATAACAGTGTATTCGTAATGGCCATACCGGGTATTGAATGCCGTCATCCACTCGTGACCTTGCTGGATTCTCACCAAATTGTAAGCCCCTCTGAGATCTAACTTGGTGAAGATTTTGGAGCCCTTAAGACGATCAAATAACTCGGTAATCAGTGGGATAGGATAGGCATTTCTGACAGTTATTTTATTCAAGCCTCGGTAATCGATACAAGGTCTCAGCGTGCCATCCTTCTTCTTAATGAAAAAGAACCCCGCCCCGGCCGGAGAAGAAGACCTCCTGATGAATCCCTTTTCTAAATTCTCCTGAATATACTCTTCTAGAACCGAGTTTTCCTGAACAGACAAAGGATATACATGGCCCCTCGGAGGCATAGTCCCGGGTAGAAGCTTAATTTTACAGTCAAATGACCTGTGTGGCGGCAAAGAATCGGCATTCTTCTTGTCAAACACTGCCCTTAAGTCTAGGTAAAGGTCTGGTATTTGTCTTTCTGTGGACTGAGTAGGATTCTCCTGTATGTTAATATTAGCTAATGGAGAAACCTTGCACAAACACCGATCCTGGCAGCCCTGGCCCCACGAGAGTATCTCCCCTAACTCCCAATCGATAATAGGGTTATGTTCTTTCAACCATGGATACCCCAGAACTATGGGAACGGAAGGAGACGAAATGAGCAGAAGAGATAACTTCTCCACGTGTAGGATACCAACATTTAAATCAATGGGTATGGTCTCACGAAAGATAACAGGGTCTAGTAGTGGTCTACCATCTATGGCCTCAACGGCCAAGGGTGTCTCCCTTAGCTGGGATGGGAAATTGTTTTTACTAGCAAAGGCTTGGTCGATAAAATTCTCAGCAGCACCGGAATCTATCAAAGCCTGAAACAAGAAACTGGTAGCAGAAGCCTGTGATCTTTATAATTAGGAGTAGAGGACAATATAGAAACACCCAAGGCCTGTCCTCTAGAGAGACTTAGGTGCGAGCGTTTCCCGGGCGGTTAGAACAGTTCGAGAGTAAATGACCCTTAGCTCCACAATACATACACAAACCCTCTCTTCTCCTGTACTGTCTTTCCTCCTCAGAGAGGCGGGTATACCCTATCTGCATAGGTTCAGGAAGCAAAGATACCGTGGAGTCAGGACTTGGAAAAGCGGGGGCTAACCTAAAAGAAGGTCTCCGGTTCCTCTCTCGAGTGTTCTGTCTCTCTCTTAAACGTTCATCTATACGAGAGATGAACGAAATTAAATCCTCTAAATTCTCGGGGAGTTCTCTGGTAGCAACCTCATCAAGGATTACTTCAGATAAGCCATTCAAAAATACATCCATATACGCCTGCTCATTCCACTTGACCTCTGACGCCAGAGACCTGAACTCTAGTGCATAATCCACCAGTGTTCGGTTCTCCTGTTTCAGATGCAACAGTAATCTGGCTGCATTAACCTTTCTACCTGGAGGGTCAAATGTTCTTCTAAAAGCAGCTACAAAGGCGTTATAGTTATAAACTAATGGGTTATCGTTCTCCCATAATGGGTTGGCCCATCTCAGAGCTCTCTCAATAAGTAGGGTGATAATAAATCCTACCTTTGCCCTATCTGTAGGATAAGAGCGAGGTTGCAATTCAAAGTGGATACTAATTTGGTTTAAGAAACCACGACACTTCTCAGGAGCCCCACCATAGCGTACTGGGGGGGTAATGCGAGAAGAAGCACCCACTGTGGCTACCTCTAGACCTGAACCGACAGGAGAAACAGGGGTATTACGTATCTCCTCTGGTGGGTTATTGGCACGAGATAACAGAGCCTGTAGCGCAAGCGCCATCTGATCCATTCTGTGATCCATGGCTTCAAACCTAGGATCAGGAGAAGCCAGCTGACTGTTTGTACTTGCAGGATCCATTGGCCCTGTCGTAATGTCAGGATCGGGAAAGGGATCCAACACGCAGAGTACAAACAGTAGCCAGATACGTATACCGGACCTTAGAATGGCCGGACTAACGTAAGTAGTACAGTATAGAATGGTCAAAGACAAGCCGAGGTCGAGGGTAACAGAAGACAGGTAAGCGAGAGACAAGCCGAATCAAGGGTAACAGAGATAAGCAGAGTAAGGTAAACAAGCCGGGTCAAAACCAAAAGGGATAATAGAATACACAAGCACTGAGTGACTAGAACAAGCTAGAACCACGACAGGGCAATGAGCTAATGAAAGAAGCTCTGTTAAATACCCTGTTCAGAGCAGTAACCACGCCTCCGAGGCGTCCTGATTGGTCCTGCAGCAATTGAGTGACAAGTCGTTCCGGAGGAGTGTCCTGATGACAACTTCCTGCCTAGATGCTGTAAAAGGCAGTCACTCCCTCACGGCCGGCCTTGCATGACCGGATAGACCGTGGAGAAGGGAGCCATCAGGCCGTCTGGATGGAGGAACAGCTAAGTCTCTATCTCTTTCAGAGGTAGAGACCACAGGTACCCTGACAGCGGGGACTTTAACTTTATAACCTCAACAGACATAGATACAACTGCAACCCCCAAAGGGACCAGACGAGCAAGCACAATATCCATGAGCAAAAAACTGTCTAGATTACTCATGCTCCATAACCTATATGATAGTTGGAGAGTACTCCATCCAACAGAACAAGATTATTCCTTCCACTCCAAGGTGCATAACACCTACACCCGCATAGATACCTTCTACGTGGAACAACCCACATTGGCACAGATATCAGGGTGTGTTATGGGCGACATCACCTGGTCGGACCATAGCCCGGTATTCCTGGAACTGTATCATAGATTCCAGTTCAAAGGGAGAGGGAACTGGCTGTAGCGGATTGGTACCGGGCTGTCCCACGACATGTATGAGAATAAGTGTATTTGGTCATATGGCTGGTTTAATGTGTATGAACATGTATAGAAATCATGGTATCCGGTTATAATGACAGTTAAATGTATGTAAAGAATTGTATTCCTCTAGTTGTTCGGTAGAATCATTCAAATAAAACAAGGGAATGAAACTACCGAACAACCAGACCACCCCGTGTAAAGTGTGCCTTCAATTACCGTTTGCAACAATGTTGCAAACGGGTAATTACCTATTCCTGCAGTGTGGTCTTTGTTCTCTGGGTGGCCACCATTCGGGATGCGAACACGTGGCGGCGGCCATCTTAAACTGCCGAACAGCGGTGTTTTGCCGTCGAGTGTCTGGAACCAAAATCGGACACTTGACTAGGCAAACACCGCTGAGACCTCCAGACTCCTAATACTTCGTGGGGAAACTACCGAACGGCCCGCCGTTCGGTAGAAAGAACCCCACAAACTAGGGGATTCATCCGAATCCCAGTCAGGCCACTTAGCAGTAATATTTCACCCCTTTGCATTCGCCTGTTTGTGACCGACCGCAGGGCCAGAATACATGGAACTGTTTTCGGATACTTTACCTCTGCGGTCGGTCCAAACTTCAAAGTCCCATAACTCCCGAACGCTTCATCCGAATGGGCTAATTTTTAAGTATGTTGGTCCCCCAGAATAGAGCTATCTGGGGATGTTGGATTTGTGGATGTACCCCAAGTATTTAGGGTACATCCAAAACTCGGGGAAAACTGTGTACACGATAAGGGGATTATGATGCTAGAGGAGGGGAGGAGATCTGTGGGAGGTTACTACTTAGAGATTGGATAATGTCTTAAGTGATAGAACCTCCTCCCTTGCATGGGAGAGGGCTTTATAAGGAACTGTGGAATAAAGCTTGTCAGTTCTACTCCTGAAACTGTGTGTCGTCCAGTTATTGGGATTGCGATGGGGATACTGCTGTATTACTTTACCTGCTGGAAACCTTGCCTGTGGACTTAACATCACCTTGTTCCTGAGCCTCACTGGGATCTCTAGTGGAGAATAGCTGTGCAAGATCGGCTCTCCGCTACACTGGCGACTAAATGAATCCTTATTACAAGATAAGACTTTTGTGGACCAAATAACAGCTGAACTTTCATATTACTTCCAGACAAATTCTGAGGGGGGGACCCCTGACGATATAGTATGGTCGGCTCACAAAGCTGTAGTAAGAGGACTGTTTATTAGACACTACTCATACCTTAAAAAAAACAGACAAGCGACTACATTAGACTGCCAAAAACAACTGGCAACCTTGACCGCCCAAAATAAACAAGCCCCTTCACAAAACTTAGCGCGACAAATCCAGACCATAACAGACAAACTCGCAGAATTACAAGCAGCCAAAACCTCCTACTTCCTACAGAAGTTGAAAGCGACCCATTATCACCATAGTGGAAAAGCCACCAAACAACTAGCTGCTAGGCTCAGGGAGAAACTAGCAGCGGCTAAAGTAGCATACTTACAAGGCCCGGACGGCCACAAAATACAAAACCCAGAGGACATTACTCAGGAATTTGCAAAGTACTATTCGGGGTTGTATAACCTGAGAGACAAACCAGGCACCCCTCCCATACAGGAGGAAAATATCAAGAGATTCCTGGCCCGACTCCCCCTCCCTAGGCTACATCAGTCCCATCTGGACTCACTGCTTCAACCCATTACCCTACCAGAAGTACTACGCACGATAAAACTCCTCCATCCAGGGAAGTCACCGGGGGCGGACGGTCTATCCAACTCATAAAACATTTGCAGACGTCTTGGGCCCTAGACTTGTCCGAGTGTTCCAGGCAGCCACAGTCAAAGGGGAACTTACACCTGAGATGTTACTAGCGATGATAGTTACTCTGCCAAAGCCAGGGAAATCCCCAGACCAATGTAAGAACTTCCGGCCTATTTCCCTGTTAAACACAGATGCTAAGATATACGCAAAAATCTTGGCCACTAGACTGAGCACGATACTACCCTCACTCATTGGTGACGATCAGACAGGGTTTGTACTAGGACGACAAGGACTTGACAATACCCAGAAATTATCCCTACTAATGGAGAAGTTGAGGGGGACCGGCCCAGGTGGGTTGCTCTTGGCTCTAGACGCGGAAAAAGCGTTTGACCGCCTGAGCTGGTCCTTCCTACGGCAGGTCCTATTGACATTCGGATTCCCACAACAGTTCGTCCAACAAATATTTGCCTTGTACTCCCACCCTAGAGCCCAGGTCATGCAAGCGGGATTTAAATCTGACACATTCACAATTACAAATGGCACCAGACAGGGCTGCCCCCTGTCACCCCTGTTGTACGTACTGGCATTAGAGCCATTACTTGTAGCGATTAGAACACATCCACATATAAAAGGTATGGACTGGCATGGACAACAAGTCAAAGTTGGTGCGTTTGCAGACGATATCCTACTGTATGTCTGTGCCAACCCGATAAATCTCTATCACACATAATGCAACTCATCAAGGAATATGGGGACATCTCCTATTATTCCTTGAACACTTCCAAGACACAAGCGCTAGGGCTACGCTTAGACCCACAGATACTGGCACAATTACACAACACCTACCAATTTGAATGGAGAAAAAACGACATTAAATACTTGGGTCTGACATTCACTAAGAAAGCCTCTCAATTGTTCCCTATGAACTACACTAGAGTGTGGACCGAATGCGTGTCCATGATGCGGGGTTGGGGGAAGCTGTTCCTTACTTGGACAGAACGCATTGTTGCAATTAAGATGTCTATATTACCGAAGTTACAATACGTGTTCAGGAACCTCCCCCTGAGGGCTCCACAATCCTACTTTAAACTCATACAATCTAAACTACTTCAGTTTGTCTGGGGGACAGGTCAGGCAAAGATTTCTAGCAAACTGCTGATGGCTCCAGTGATCCACGGAGGCATGGCATTTCCAAACGTAAAATCCTATTACCAAGCCGCGACTCTGACGCCACTATTGACACACATGGTGAAGGGGACCCAGCCACAATGGGTGACGTTAGAAAACTTGGCTATTAAGCCCTTTCTGGCCACTAACCCGATATGGTTAAATAAAACTAATAGACCAAAAACCCAGTTAATGCCTCTGCAACTACAATTAGCGTTACAAATCTGGGATGCGCACCACGTAAAACTTGAGACTGCTGATCCCCTCTCTATGGCAACTCCCATTGACGCCATAACATACTGCATCCCAACGTTTCATGCCAAGCCATGGATTGAGAAAGGTGTCTCTTGCTTAGCTCAGGTATTTGATTCGGGTGAGCTAATGAGTTTCGAGTATCTCAGCAAAAAGTATGATATACCACGCACGTCACAGTACTCTTACATACAGCTTAAGTCCTTCCTGCACAAACGTAACAAAACTAGTAAAGTAACTCCCACTAGACAGAGGGCACTATGGGAGCAAATAGGAATCGCAGGTCCGCCCCAAGGTTCAAACCACTCTCTTAGAGCTATAAGCTCATACTGCTATACCAGCCTTTTGCTGGCTCCACACAGGCAAACCAATGGGAGCTGGACCTCCAGACCCCCATCATTGCACACCAATGGAAGAATATAGCATATTCTCCCAGGAAGTTGATCAAGTCTGCCCCTCTTATGGAGCAGCATCAAAAAATGATGTATAGGTGGTATATGGTACCAACACGCTTACACAAATTATATCCTCACACATCTCCGACGTGTTGGAGATGCAAACAAGACATTGGCTCGGTCCTCCACATTTGGTGCCCACGCTTAATCAGATACTGGATAGATATCCAAAATATCATTGCTGCAGTTACAAACATTAACCTAGCCCTTGATCCCATGACATTTTTGCTGCTGGGGGTTCCCAAGGGCACAACCGAGGAAACTGATATATCATGTCCTATTAACAGCACAAAAACAGATAGCAAGATCATGGAAGACCACGGGGGCCCCAGGAATACCACTCCTTCTCCAAGAAATAGATAACCAAGCGGTCTATGAAACAAATTTCTCCGGGGCGCGCTCTGGAGCACACCGCATGAGCGGTGCATGGGACCAGTGCCGAGCTTGGAGAACGACCAACCCATAACCCCCAGGCAAAACACAAGGGCAGATTTGGTCTGGTAGGTTGATAAGGAGGACAGCGGGTGGCAAGAGGAGAGCAGTCAGGCTAGAATTCGGAACCATGTCTAGCGAGCAGGACTAGTGAGGATGTTTGGTACTGTAAAGAAACTGAGTGCGGTGCAACACCGAACTAATGTAACTGTATGTAATTGTTTGTTAACACTAATTCATTGGAAAACATGTACTTCATTGTATCGTGACTATATTTCCCCCTCCCCAATCCCCGCCCCCACCACCTGTCTTCCTTCTGTACCCTCTCCCCCCCTCCCCTTATGTTTATGATATGAAAAAACTAATAAAATACAAATTAAAAAAAAAACTAAACTTTTTTGACTGTAATATAATAGCAGTCAGTTTCCTTCACTAGTGTGCGTTTCAGGGCCTGCCTAGTGCCACCACTCACTCATATCTGGTGTCACAATAGCTTGCATTTAAAAAAAAACTAAACTTTTTTGACTGTAATATAATAGCAGTCAGTTTCCTTCACGCGTGTGCATTTCAGGGCCTTCCAGGGCACAGTGTCACACCAGTGCAACTCATATCTGGTGTAACAGTAGTGTACATTTAAAAAAAAAATACAATATAATTTTGACTGTAATAGATTGAATAGCAGTTAGTTGTCTGCAAGCGTGTGTGTCTGCCAGCTTCTGCCACTGCACAGTGCCACTCACATCTGTTGTCACAGTAGCTTGTACGCATAGTACCACTAATCGAAAAAAAAATGACAGGCAGAGGCAGGCCACCCCGCAGGGGCCGTCGTGGTCGTGGTGCTGTGATTCCCTTTGGCCCTAGAATAATGCCCAGTGTTCAGAGGCCACGTACACCCAATCTTCTACAGCTTCCGCTCGGAACCTTGACGCACCATCCTCCTCCAGCTTAGCTTCGGGCACCTCTCAAGTTACAACTCGCCCGCCTGCCGCCACCACCAACACTAGCACCACAGCCGCTTCACTTGGTATGTCAGAAGAGTTATTTACACATCAGTTGGAAGAAATGAGTGATGCGCAACCATTATTGCCAGAGGATGTAGATAACAGGGATATGTATCAGTCAGGCAGCATTACACACGTACGGTGTGATAAAGATGATGTTGTACCCACTGCTGCTTCTTTTGCTGAGTTGTCAGATACAAGTGAAGCGGTTGATGATGACGATGCGTCCGTGGATGTCACGTGGGTGCCCGCTAGAAGAGAAGAAGAACAAGGGGAAAGTTCAGATGGGGAGACAGAGAGGAGGAGGAGGAGACGAGTTGGAAGCAGGGGGAGGTCATCGCAAGGAGCTAGTGGCACAGTCAGACAGCATGCATCGGCACCCGGGGTCAGTTAGACAGCACGCCAATCAACGCATGCTGTTGCCACCACCAGAATGCCGTCATTGCAGAGCTCAGCAGTGTGGAATTTTTTTTGTGTGTCTGCCTCTGACAACAGCGATGCCATTTGCAACCTGTGCCAAAAGAAACTGAGTCGTGGGAAGTCCAACACCCACCTAGGTACAACTGTTTTGCGAAGGCACATGATCGCACATCACAAATGCCTGTGGGATCAACACATGATTACAAGCAGCACACAAACTCAAAGCCGCCATCCTCCTCCTGGTCCAGCATCTTCAGACACGTTAACCACTGCTGTCCTCCTTGCCCCCTCTCAACCATCCGCCCCTCCGTCTCTCGCCTTGAGCAGTTCCTGCTCATCTGCCCACAGTCAGGTGTCTGTCAAGGACATGTTTGAGCGTAAGAAGCCAATGTCACAAAATCACCCCCTTGCCCGGCGTCTGACAGCTGGCTTGACTGAACTCTTAGCCCGCCAGCTTTAACCATACAAGCTGGTGGAGTCTGAGGCATTCAAAAAATTTGTCGCTATTGGGACACCGCAGTGGAAGGTACCCGGCCGAAATTTCTTTTCACAAAAGGCAATCCCCAACCTGTACTAGATTGTGCAAAAGGAAGTAATGGCATGTCTGGCACACAGTGTTGGGGCAAGGGTCCACCTGACCACTGATACCTGGTCTGCAAAGCATGGTCAGGGCAGGTATATCACCTACACTGCGCAATGGGTAAACCTGTTGACGGCTGCCAAGCATGGAATGCGTGGCTCTGCAGAGGAGTTGGTGACACTGCCATGACTTGCAGGCAGGCCTGCTGCCACCTCCTCTACTCCTCCTACTCCATCCTCTTCCATAACCTCCTCGGCTGAGTACTCTTCTGGTGCTGCGTCTTGCTCCACATCAACGGCACCCCCCCAGCTCCCCAGGTACTGTTCCACATCCCGGATACCGCAGTGTCACGCCGTCTTGGGGTTGACTTGCCTGAAAGCAGAGAGTCACACCGGATCAGCACTCCTGTCCACCCTGAACGCACAGGTGGATCAGTGGCTGACTCCGCACCAACTGGAGATCGGCAAAGTGGTTTGTGACAACGGAAGAAATTTGTTGGCGGCATTGCATTTGGGCAAGTTGACACATGTGCCGTGCATGGAACATGTGTGTAATCTGATTGTACAACGCTTTGTGCATAAGTACCCAGACTTACAGGACATCCGTAAGCAGGCCAGGAAGGTGTGTGGCCATTTCAGGCGTTCCTACACAGTCATGGCGCACTTTTCCAATATCCAGCGGCGAAACAACATGCCAGTGAGGCGCTTGATTTGCGACAGCCCGACACGTTGGAATTCAACACTCCTAATGTTCGACCGCCTGCTCCAACAAGAAAAATACGTTAATGAGTATTTGAATGGCCGGGGTGCTAGGACAGCCTCTGCGGAGCTGGGAATTTTTTGCCACGTTACTGGACGCTCATGCGCAATGCCTGTAGGCTTATGCGTCCTTTTGAGGAGGTGACAAACCTAGTCAGTCGAACCGAAGGCACCATCAGCGACATCATACCATTTGTTTTACATAGAAACATAGAAACATAGAATGTGACGGCAGATAAGAACCATTCGGCCCATCTAGTCTGCCCAGTTTTCTAAATACTTTCATTAGTCCCTGGCCTTATCTTATAGTTAGGATAGCCTTATGCCTATCCCACGCATGCTTAAACTCCTTTACTGTGTTAACCTCTACCACTTCAGCTGGAAGGCTATTCCATGCATCCACTACCCTCTCAGTAAAGTAATACTTCCTGATATTATTTTTAAACCTTTGTCCCTCTAATTTAAGACTATGTCCTCTTGTTGTGGTAGTTTTTCTTCTTTTAAATATAGTCTCCTCCTTTACTGTGTTGATTCCCTTTATGTATTTAAATGTTTCTATCATATCCCCCCTGTCTCGTCTTTCCTCCATGCTATACATGTTAAGATCCTTTAACCTTTCCTGGTAAGTTTTATCCTGCAATCCATGAACCAGTTTAGTAGCCCTTCTTTGAACTCTCTCTAAGGTATCAATATCCTTCTGAAGATAGGGTCTCCAGTACTGTGTACAGTACTCCAAGTGAGGTCTCACCAGTGTTCTGTACAATGGCATGAGCACTTCCCTCTTTCTACTGCTAATACCTCTCCCTATACAACCAAGCATTCTGCTAGCATTTCCTGCTGCTCTATTACATTGTCTGCCTACCTTTAAGTCATCAGAAATAATCACCCCTAAATCCCTTTCCTCAGATGTTGAGGTTAGGACTCTATCAAATATTCTGTACTCTGCCCTTGGGTTTTTACGTCCAAGATGCATTATCTTGCACTTATCCACATTAAATGTCAGTTGCCACAACTCTGACCATTTTTCTAGTTTACCTAAATCATTTTCCATTTGGCTTATCCCTCCTGGAACATCAACCCTGTTACATATCTTAGTATCATCCGCAAAAAGACACACCTTACCATCAAGACCTTCTGCAATATCACTAATAAAAATATTAAAGAGAATGGGTCCAAGTACAGATCCCTGAGGTACCCCACTGGTGACAAGCCCAAGCTTCGAATATACTCCATTGACTACAACCCTCTGTTGCCTGTCACTCAGCCACTGCCTTACCCATTCAACAATATTGGAATCCAAACTCAAAGATTGTAGTTTGTTGATAAGCCTTCTATGTGCAACAGTGTCAAAAGCCTTACTGAAAGTTTTCTTCCTGGAGCGTGCCCTGCGAAGAGTGCTGGATCAGGCCGTAGATGAGCATGAAGAGGAAGAGTTGTGGTCACCATCACCACCAGAAACAGCCTTATCATCATTGCTTGCTGGACCTGCGGTAACGCTGGAAGAGGATTGTGAGGAAGACGAGTCAGAGGAGGAATGTGGCTTTGAGGAGGAGGAGGAAGATCAACCACAACAGGCATCCCAGGGTGTTCGTTGTCACCTATCTGGTACCCGTGGTTTTGTACATGGCTGGGGGGAAGAACATACCTTTAGAGAGATCACTGAGGACGAGGACATGAGTAGCTCGGCATCCAACCTTGTGCAAATGGGGTCTTTCATGCTGTCGTGCCTGTTGAGGGACCCTCGTATAAAAAGGCTGAAGGAGAACGACCTGTACTGGGTGTCCACGCTACTAGACCCCCGGTATAAGCAGAAAGTGCCTGAAATGTTACCGAATTACGGCAAGTCGGAAAGGATGCAGCAGTTCCAAAATCAATTAAAAAGTACGCTTTACACAGCGTAAAACGGTGATGTCACAGGACAACGGGAATCTAACAGGGGAAGAGGTGAAAGTAATCCTCCTCCTCCCACGACCATGCCGGCAAGGACAGGGCTTTACAGACATGCTGTTGATGGAGGACATGCAGAGCTTTTTAAATCCTACGCATCGCCACAGCCCTTCGGGGTCCACCCTCAGAGAACGATTCTACCGACAGGTAGCAGACTACCTTGCCTTAACTGCAGATATCGACACTCTGAGGAGCGATGAACCCCTTGACTACTGGGTGTGTAGGCTTGACCTGTGGCCTGAGCTATCCCAATTTGCAATAGAACTTCTGGCCTGCCCCGCTTCAAGTGTCCTGTCAGAAAGGACCTTCAGTGCAGCAGGAGGTATTGTCACTGAGAAGAGAAGTCACCAAGGTCAAAAAAGTCTAGATTACCTCACCTTTATTAAGATGAAAGAGGGATGGATCCCGAAGGGACTGACAGTGGGCGATACATTCGACTAAAAAAGGCCTGATGAGGGGGACGTAACAGGGTGTCGCGGCTGCCGGCCCGCCGCGTGATATTTAAATCCCTAGCTCACCCCAGTACCTTTCCCTGTCGTGGTTTCCTGTTCCTGGTTTCCTGAGAGTGCTTTATCATTGTGAATCTGATTTCCTGGTATCCTGATCTTGGCTTTTCCTTTTGACCATTCTTTGTCTCTAGCGTATTAGTCCGGCCATTCTAAGGTCCGGTTTACGCTCTGTCCTTAAATTTTCCTTTTCTTGCCTATGTATATGTTTACATAGTTTCTGCGTGCTGGACCACACTAGTAGTCGTGACATTGGGATTAAACTGATAAGAATAGTACTACTTAACACACCACTCCTATCTGGTGGCACATTAGATTGCACGCGCAGTGCCCCAAATTTGAAGTAGGAGGACCGACCAAGCATCTTTTTCCATCTCCCGGTTCCTAAAATCGATGCCATATACACGTCCCGTGATAGGGGACTTAACAGGGATTAAACTGATAGGAATAGTACTACTTAACACACCTTATAATAATGCAGAGAGAGGCAACGCAGAGAGAGGAGTCTGAAGAAGAGGAGTCAGAGGAGGAAGGTGGCTTTGAGGAGGTGGAAGACCAAACACAGCAGGCATCCCAGGGGGCTTGTTGTCACCTTTCGGGGACCCTTGGTGTTGTACGTGGCTGGGTGGAGGAAGAGAGACCTTCAATGACATCAGTGAGGACAAGGAACGGGACATGGCTAGCTTGGTATCCAACCTTGTGCAAATGGGGAGTTTGCGGTTGTGCAAATGGACTGTTTGCGGTTGTTTGCGGTGCGTTAAATGGGGAATTTGGTCTGTCACTGTGAAGCGGGCGTAACCCTTACACTACCTGATCGATACAACATCATACCTGATGTATTAAAGCACGTTATTCCAAACAATTTAGGAATGTTAGGTGATTTATGCCCTTTATGGATTAAAACCAGACTCTGCATCAACTATGTAATTTTCCATGGGAGTTTTGCCAAGGATCCCCCTCCAGCATGCCACAGTCCAGGTGTTAGTCCCCTTGAAACAACTTTTCCATCACTATTGTGGCCAGAAAGAGTCCCTGTGGGTTTTAAAATTCGCCTGCCTATTGAAGTCTATGGCGGTTCGCCCGGTTCGCCCGTTCGCGAACAATTGCGGAAGTTCACGTTCGCCATTCGCGAACCGAAAATTTTATGTCCGCGACATCACTAACTCCAATATACAAATTGTATCTGTTTTTTACATCACTGGACTAATACGGCTACAATCTCTACTTGAACATGTATGTATGTGTATGTATGTATCTACACACATTTATATAAATATGTACTATTAGCAGTTTCAGAATATAGGCAATATCTAACTGGATAATAAATCTGATTCCTTAATGTAATATAACAGTACCCATTTTCAGAGCAATTTAACAAAATACCTCAAAGAGATTTGGTTACCTAAAAAAATGAAAAACAATTCAATATATCAATAAAAAAAACTGCACAGGTTCTCAAAATGTTGCACAATGACTAAGAGGACCATAGGTACCCATTTATTTTAAAGGACCAGCACTGTCAATTATCCTTTAAGTGGCATTTGATATATTTCTCTGAAGAGCTCATGTCATTATACCATATACCAACATTTTATAGATCTATGAAACACATCTAAATCACTTCAATACTTTTATAATCTCACTTTTTAGATACTGTGCAACTTCCAAGACTTGACTGGTTAACTTAGTATGCTAATAATATTATGATTATAGCTCTTGTACTCCTCCAACTTGCTTTAATTTGTGGTGAACGTGCAATAAAACCTTCACTGCATTAGGTATTTTGAAAGGTCAGTGACTTTAAATGTCACCCATTCAAATATTAATACCGACCTGTGAGCTCAGTTTACTGAACCCCTTACCATTGGATATTGTTTCAAGAAGTTCCATGATATTTACTGTCACAAAGCATGAGTTGACTACAGAGCTCATCAATTTTCAAATAAAATGATTTATGCATTATACAAATCTAATGTATATATTTTGCCGTACAACATTTTCCTGATGTTTGCCTCACATATAAAGTGAGAAATGAGCAGAAGAGCTAAAGAAGGAGTAGGAAAAAGTCTATATTTATATAGTACATTTTTATTCATGCATATAACATACAAATATCTTATTTTTTATTTTTTTATTTTTTACCTTTCCTTAATTTCCCCCTCTCTTGGACACGTCCCACTAAAAGCAACATTTAGTGACTATCCTGTAGCCATAATTTTTTTTCCCATCACTCGTTTCTGGTTTTGGTGCCACTGGTGAAAAACAAAACCGTGAATCAAAACGAATATATTCTTGTCCACAACACGTTTTGTTTGGTACGTGATTAGGCTACATTTCAGCACAGAGTATGGGAATTAAAATGATGAACCCAAAGTCAGATAAATTTGTTTGTAACAAAACAAATCTCCAATTATAATAACTGATAAATCTAGGGACTATCTAAGAGGTTGCAAACCAATGGGAACATCTTTTCTTCAGGCAGTTTTTAAAGCAATGACCCATCTATTATTAATTCTAAAAAAACAATATATTTAATATGCTGTATTGATATTGGAACCTCGATGGCTTGGTACCCATTCCTTTTCAATGTTAATTTATAATTGGACTGTGCTCTTTCATTGCTGCAGCAGATAATTGTACTTTGTTACACTATACTGACATAAAAGGTTAATGCTGTGACAGCTTGGCAGCAAGCACATGTTACTGATCGTTTGGACATGTTTTCAAGTGATAGGTATATGGAGCAGGTTAGCACAGACTCTCATATGACACATACACGCGTGTTTTGAAATATATTTTAATCATGTAGAACGTAGCATAGGGTTTTTGTTTTACTGACAGCATAAATTAAATAAACCCCTGTGTTTAGATGTTTGAGCTCAAAATCTTTCTGAATACTGATAGGACCTTTAACATTTCATAACACAATTTTCTGACTTATGTTGTTTTAAATTGCACCACTAGAGAGAGCCATTGCTATGTCAGATTCACACACAACAGTACTATTTTAATATTGAAGCTATGGCATGATTAATCCTTGCTGTTTGTTTTCTATATTCAGTACACACACAGGAAACTGTGCAGAAAATTCCCCACATTTTTAATTTTAAATACAATTATTAGTTACTCATATTTTTTATTGTCTAAATATAATTTTGCCTGATAAATGTATATTTCATGTCAGACATGTTTAATTCATAATATTTGCCAGACTACTGATCATACCATTAAGCAATTTCTCAACATTTGGAAGCCTTGAATCCTCTAAGAAGAAATTCATGGCCTTTCCTCTGTCTTGATCCTAACGTGGCTGTTTATCAAGACTATTTTCAGTCACTACTACTCATGGGTTACTTGTAGACTTTTGCACATTGAGTAATTTGAGTACTGAATATAAATATATAGATTTTTAGTGTTTAAGAATTTTATGTTGTTGGCATGAACTAATGAAATTAGCCTAGAGTGCCAGAGTATAAAATTATTGTGCACACATATATTGCATGTGCTTTTCTGCATGTGCCATTAATCAATTGATCTTTTATTCTATCTGTATACAGTGTATATCAGGTGGGAAACTGCATTTCTTGAACTCATGACTCATAACGCTTTGATTCATTTGAGAACCTTATTATACAAAAAAAATATATATATATTTTGCTTGCCTTTAAAGTGTTACATTATTTTCTATGTTTATTATTGCATGAACTTTTTTGGGGGGGAAACAAAAATACAAACCTAAAACAATGTATCTGATAGAATATGCAGCATAAGTATACCAATCTTAATTGAACATATGAAAGATGAAATTAAACTATACATTTCATTAGACTATCAGTTGCATAATATTATGTTGCTGATATACAGTCTCCATAATGTTTTAATAATGAAAGCTATCTGTTATTTTAGGATTGCTGTGTTGAGATAATATCATATGCAGCACCACTGCTAGTGAGACAATGCAAGATATTTATTACTGTATGCTGCTTCTACACTAGATGTCAACATTCTCCACATTGGAATATACTGTATGATCTTTACCGAACAAGCTTTATTATAATCACTTTGGCTCATCTTCAGATTCTATACAGATAACGGCAATAATTATTTAACCTACAACAATATGATACTACAAAGTTAGCATCATTATGTCATTTTCTATATCTACTCAGTATTGCAAACATTATCAAATATTTTCCCCAAACAATATTCTAATAGAATACGAAAGGTAAACTTTGTTGATGCATTTACTAGACTGTTTTATTGTATTGCTCATAAAACAAACAGGCATATCAATATAGTAAGCATGTCATATATCATTAATTTTTAATCCATCTATATGTTAGATTTGAGTTTTTTTTTTTTTTTTTTTTTTTACATTAGTTTTTTTTTATTTCAACCTCCAAACTAGTTTATTAAAATAAAAATATGTCATCTTCTAGAAATGGAACATTTTAAAACTAAACTTAGCATTTTAAAGACCATCCAAGTTTATATGTTTGCCTGCAAGGTGACACTCAGAGTAGGGGGAGAAGTAGATACCTGAACTTAAGTTAAGTGTATTTTATATTCCATAAAATGTCCTTAAGTTGCCATCATTTTATTTTTGGCTCACAGAAGCTTCATGTGTGGTACGGCCATACTCTCACACATGCTGTAGTGTACAAAACTTGACAGATACAAAAATGTTACAAATTCTGTATCAGTGTTGAGCAATCCCATCTGAAACTGCATTCACAAAATTGTGAATGAAGCTGTAGTCCAGCTGATGGAGAAACTGTCGAGCACTAAACTGTATATTTCATAAGCCTTTGTAGAACATGGCCCAGCTACAACTAAAAATGATAATATCATAATGCAAATATGGTGCAGGACACTAAGCTACAAATTTACTATAAATACTTTGTGTCTCAATATAAATACTACAATTTTGTTGTCAAATAGTTGTCACTTATTTATAGAAACAGATTTTTAAAAATAGAAGTCAATGTGGGGTTTTCAGTTTAAAATAGTCTTACCAGTTATATTAGTGATTTTACCAAATTTGTTTTTTTTTACTAAAATGATACCCTTGACCTTATAGAATAAGTAGCATTCTTTGATTGCAAAATTAACTTAGAGACTCGTTATGCAAATGTAATATACATTTACTAAAATTAGACAACTTCTATGTTCATAAATGTATACAAAAATACCAATGTTACATTTTTGTTAAAGTCCACATGACTTAAGATTTTAAATTTAAGCTCCTTTACAACAGTATTTTGCATATACAAAACTATAGAGAATTTAAGATCTTCATTCATAGAACTTACATTTCATATCTGTACCATGAAGAAATCAAAATGGAAAATCAATTATATCTTTATTACTGCCTTTTCCTGTCACTCAATCAACCTCAATCACATAATAGAGAGATAGTACACAGAAAATACTCAGGCAACAAAATAATCTAAAAATGGAGACAGGGCCGCCACCAGAAATTTTGGGGCCCCTGACAAAGCACAAAGTCTGGGCCCCCCACACCCCACCCACCGCCCGGCCGGCCTCCCCCCCCCCCCCCCCGCAATGAATGCAGTGTGTGTTAGTGTAATGAATGCAGTGTGTGTGTTAGTGTAATGAATGCAGTGTGTGTGTCAGTGCAATGAATGCAGTGTGTGTGTCAGTGCAATGAATGCAGTGTGTGTGTGTCAGTGCAATGAATGCAGTGTGTGTGTTAGTGTAATGAATGCAGAGTGTGTGTCAGTGTAGTGGATGCAGTGTGTGTGTCAGTGTAATTAATGCATAGTGTGTGTTAGTGTAATGAATGCAGAGTGTGTGTCAGTGTAGTGGATGCAGTGTGTGTGTCAGTGTAATGAATGCAGAGTGTGTCAGTGTAATGAATGCAGAGTGGGTGTCAGTGCAATGAATGCAGTGTGTGTGTTAGTGTAATGAATGCAGAGTGTGTGTCAGTGTAGTGGATGCAGTGTGTGTGTCAGTGTAATGAATGCAGAGTGTGTGTCAGTGTAATGAATGCAGAGTGTGTCAGTGTAATGAATGCAGAGTGTGTGTCAGTGCAATTAATGCAGAGTGTGTGTCAGTGTTGTGGATGCAGTGTGTGTGTGTTAGTGTTGTGGATGCATTGTGTGTGTCAGTGTAGTGAATGCAGAGTGTGTGTTAGTGTAGTGAATGCAGAGTGTGTGTTAGTGTTGTGGATGCAGTGTGTGTTAGTGTAGAGAATGCAGTGTGTGTTAGTGTAGTGAATGCAGAGTGTGTGTTAGTGTTGTGGATGCAGTGTGTGTTAGTGTTGTGGATGCAGTGTGTGTGTTAGTGTTGTGAATGCAGAGTGTGTGTTAGTGTAGTGAATGCAGAGTGTGTGTTAGTGTTGTGGATGCAGAGTGTGTGTTAGTGTTGTGGATGCAGTGTGTGTTAGTGTTGTAGATGCAGTGTGTGTGTTAGTGTTGTGGATGCAGTGTGTGTGTTAGTGTTGTGGATGCAGTGTGTGTGTTTAGTAGTGTATGCATGTAAATGTAATACAAGTTATTCCCCCTCCCTGTTTCTTACCTGGTTCAGGGAGGGGGGAAGATTCTTTGATCCCTGGTGGTCCGGTCCGGTGCCATTGTGGGGCCCCCCCGGCTCGCTATACTTGCAGAGGGGGCCCAGCGGACTGCAGCTGTACTATACAGCATTTCCCTCTCTCTCTCACTCCCGCGAGATGTGGTGTGCGCGCTGCGCGGAGCGTTGCCATGGCAACGCTTTAACGGCCGCACATCTCGCGGGAGTTAGAGAGAGAGGTCCGCTGGGCCCCCTCTGGAGTCCGCTGGGCCCCCTCTGCAAGTATAGGGAGCCGGGGGTCCCACGGCTGCACCTATATATAGCGATCATCGCTATATATAGGTGCAGAAAGTAATTGTGGGGCCCTGGACTGCCAAAGCAGTCCGGGCCCCCCAGGACCGCCGGGCCCGTGACAACCGTCTGGTTGTCACCACCTGATGGCGGCCCTGAATGGAGATAATATCACAATTGCTATTAATTATGTTTGTCAAGTGTGACATGTTTGTAAACTGCCAAATGGACAATGTTAGAATATCAGCGCTATTATTACAGCATTTTTCTCCTCTGTAGCTCTGGACAAAATATACTCCCAAACACCTTGAATTCCCATCAAAGGCAGACAACATATCATATTGGCAAATACTAATGCATTACTGAATCTTGTTTATATTGTGTAGACGAGCATTGTGGAGATCATGGGTACACAGGTAACCCAGGTAATTGTCAAACTATTCACAAATGCAAGAACTGACACAAGGGAATGCCTAGCACCATAACCACTACAGCAAACTACAGTGTGTTCCTTTGAATATAAAATGCATAGTGAAATATATCACCTATTTTTTAAACAAATACTGTAGTACATTTGCTCTATTACACTAAAATGTACTGCTAAAATATTTGTCATTGTCCAAAAAAAAAGGATCAATAGATAGATTTTGTTTATAACTGCAAGTGTTTATTCCTATTGAAATGGAGGTAAGATAAATGTGCATTTTAGGTGCCAAAATTACAACACATATCCTTGTTCTCCAGTTTGTGTAAACATATCTTTAAATCTGGCAGTGATTGATTGGTCAAGCAAAACAACATTGAGACTGCATCTAGACAGGATCTATGGGATATTAGAGAAACTGCACAGGTCCATGTTGTGTAATAAGCCCACACATCTCCTTATGAATGTGATCCTGGACTACAGTGTTGCTGTGCAATGTGCTCTATTCATTGTCTATATTGAACCCTGGTGTATAAAAAGTTAGCATATTCACAACTCGCATTTACATGCTGGGGATAGCTTGGATATCTGAGTCACACAGAACATTGTGGCAAGTGGAATTTAGGAAAGAGCAACACATGTATATTGTAGCTCCAGGGCATCTGGTAAATAATTCAAACTTTATTTGGTGTAGTTAAAAGAATTACCTAAAAACTCACTAGGTACCAGCATGAAGCTTTAATGCCCTTAGTATCCTTTTAACCAAATCCGTTATTTTGGAAAAGAGTCAATGAATAAACCACAAGATTGTGCTTTTTAACTCTGTTACAATTTTTGCTCCAATGTGTTATATTAAATATATGCATCTGTAATAGTCAAGCAGGAGCTGCAAACACGTCTTAAGAGCAAGAGACATGGTAAATGATCATCAGTCTATTTGCAAGTGTGAGCATCTTGAGTTTAATCAGAATGTTTTGCTGGACTACAAAAAATGTCCATACATCTTAAAGAAACATATAAATAACGTAAAGGCATATATTCTAATCCATGAACAGATTGGCAGTTATAGCAAACTCATGTAAAGGTAAAAAACAGATACAATGTATAAGAATTTATAAAATGAATTTTTGACATCTTACATTAACACACAAGACCAATGCATATTACCCTATGCTTACTGTAGCGGAACGCAGTAAGCCTGTCCTGCAAAATGCCTGTGTGACTATATTCGTTATAATTTTGCCTGTGTTGAATTGCTATTCGTCTATTTAAAGTGTGAATTGTGTGTTATTCGGTAGTTTCCATCCGTACTAATTGCTTATGGAAACTACCGAATAGAGGGACCACCCCGGAGAGAGAAGTGTGCCAGCAATTAAGGTTCACATTCTTTCCAAACCGCAAGTTAACCGGCTCATTAACATTGTATCTGGGTGGCCGCCATTCGGCATGCGTACACGTGGCGGCGGCCATCTTACGCATGAAAATCTCAGCGGTGTTTGGTCGTCGAGTGTCTGGAACTCAAATCGGACACTCAAACAACCAAACACCGCTGAGACCTCCAGAGCTCCGTAACTGCCGAACGGAGAGACATAACGAATCCCCATTCGGTAGTAACAAAGTACCGAATGCGGGAATCACTATCTAGGTGAATTAAAGTATGGATGGCAGTTATAAATGTCTGTTTTAACTGCCGAACGGAGACCGACCGCAGGGCCCATTCTCATGGAACCCTTTTCGGATACCAACTCGTGTGCGGTCGGTCAAACTTCACCTTCCTGTAACTACCGAACCACTGGTCCGATCTGGGTGAATTTTGGATATTATATTCACCCAGATCAGGGCTACCTAGCGGTACCCTAATATTAAGGATATGTGATGGTTTAGGGGTACATCTAAGTTTGGGGTAAAGTACTGTACAAGTTAAGGGGATTATGACTCACTCTGAGGGGAGAAGATGTGTGGGAGGTAACAAGCACTGCATTGGTTACTGTCATAATTACTGTAGTTCCCTCCCTATCATGGGAGCAGGCTTTATAAGAAACCTTGGAATAAACGATTGTCAGTTCTACTCCTGAAACTGTGTGTCGTCCAGTTATTGGGAGTGCTGTGGGGATATTGCTGTACCTTTTTACCTGTTGGAAACTCTGCTGTGGATTTACTAATGACTTGTTCCTGAGCCTTCCTTGGATCTAAAGTGGAGAATAGCTGTGAGAAATCAGCTCTCCGCTACACTTACATACCCATTTGTTGTATCAAATGTCTTCCAATTGTTGCTCTTTTTCACTTTAATTGAAAAAATGTATTTCCCTTAGAGAGAGCCTACTTTATGTAAAGATCTATTTTAGTAATTATAATTGGATTATTGATTGAGCTTAAATATTCTTCCATCATAAATTAGAATTGTATGGAATATTTTGAATGGCTGTGAAAATATGAAATGCATTATACAGGGAACATTGCGTTTCATATAGTCAAAAAAAAAATCTTATTGTAAATACACTTGTCTTGTGGAAGGCAAATAAAAGTAGTTTTTTCTAAAACAATTCAGAAAAAAACTATTTTTCAAGTCCCCAGAATTTAGTTTATTTAGCTCTTTGGTTCAGGTTATGTTTTTTTAAGCGAAAATAGTTCTGAAAAAAATCATAGTGGAGCATTTGTAAATGTAGGCGCATACATGGCTGCATTCACAGTATGTTAGAGTATGGGAGAACGGTGTGTTAGGATGGTATGTTAATCATTGCATGCATGGTATGTTAGGACATATGTTCGGTATGAAGGCAAGGACATGCAGGCCCAGCTCTCCTACCTAGAGGGCTTGGAAGCATGGCTTGAAATTGCATTTACAAGTTTTCTAATTACTAAAATATTTAGATTTGGAATCACTAAGGAGGGGGGAACAAATGTAGGCACTATAACTTCATATGCCAGTTACTGCATTGGTTTCCCATAAGATATAGGGCTTAATTTAAAATTCTGGTTATTGCTTTCAAATATCTGGTCTTTGCAGCGCCCCCCCACCTCCCGTCATTCTTTTTATAGTGTATTAAATAATGATTTAAAAACAATATTAATTCCTCCTTTACTGTTGTAAGCTCAGAAGGGGATAAAAAACGTTTAGGCGATAATCCACTTTCCCATAGACCCACAGCTACTGCAAGCACCAATCTCCTGAACTGCAAAATGTACGAATCTTCCAACTCCCTAACTGGAAACACACGAATCCTGGAATCAGCCGAACAGGAAAAGCATACAATCCGCTTACATTCCTGGCAGTCAGCATACAATCCGCTTACATTCCTGGCAGTCAGCATACAATCCAATTCCCCCAAAAACGAGACGACACATCGGTTTGAGGGTCAAGCAGAATCTGAGGTGCTGGCACACCCAGCCTGGTTTTTATTACAGTTGTTGCAAATACAGGTCCGCCCACAGGGAGGCATAAAACAACTAATCACATCACAGTTACATCCCACATATTCCCTCCCCTTATCCTGAGAGGAAACTCAATTACACATACAGTTAAAACATACTTTCTACCCAACTTTCATAACTCTAAAACCATACATCATATTCACATAAAAATCACATATTCACAATCAATCCATTCAGGGGAACAACATATTAAAAAAATGGCATGAATCAGACCAGGGGTTCAAAAGTTAGTAAAATATCTTTTGGGCCCTGGCTGGCACATGGCTATCTGGCTCAGACCGGTTTTACAGAGCCCTCTCTCCTGGAGACAATGGAGAAGTAATCCAATTGCCTCCCAGGACAGAGACCAGACTCCATTATGCACATGGGGACACAAAGACAGTAAAACACTTTAAAATACATAAAGTCACCTTTTACACATAACACACAGACATTTCACATATCCCCAGATAGCTGGGATCTGAGCGCACAAAACTACCGAATAGCGCTCAGATCCTATTCACACAGTTCAATTGCCATGGAGCTAAAGTCTTTCCCATAGTCTTTCATTATATGAATGGGCTCCATGGCATAGCTATCTGGGGTATCACCGCTCACACAGGGCAAGTACCGAATGACCCCACTGTATTTATTGGGCCAGAATGAGTGACATGCACTCTGTTAGGGCCGAATAAGTTTTTTTTTTTTAAAGGGCCCAATCTCCCAGGGCCATAGTCAAAAGGCAGCAGGCGGGCAACCAGGCTTCTCCAGTTCATAGTGGCGAGGTTGGTTTCGCCACATTACCTAGTTGGGAGAGGGGCATGCTGATCTGAATCTAGTCTGCCACTCCACTGGGTGCAGACCATGCATAACTGTCTCGCAAGCTCAGGGACTTGCAGTGTCCTGTGGTAATCTGCGGCAGTGTTCTGATTGGCCTGAGCTAGGAAGTAAGCTACTTATGGTCTGCAGCCAACAGATGTGCATGCCAGATGTGTCAGACTGCAGAGTCACATGCACACAGTTCCACAGTCAGATGCACACAGTTATACATATACACTGTCAAATATACAGGATCAGGCAGAAACACAAAGGTACAGGAAGTTACACACATAAACAGTTACAGGCAGATACACACGCTCACACAGTTACAGGCAGACAGTAACACGCACACACAGTTAAAATCAGACAGTAACTCACACATACACACAGGTACAGACAGACAGTCACATACACAGAGGCAGACAGTCACACTAGCAGATAGTCAAACACACACACACGCAGAGGCAGACAGTCACACACACAAAGTCACACAAACACTCACAGACAGTCACACACACACATACAGTCAGTCAGACACACACACACATGCAGGCAGTCACACACACACACAGACAGACACAGGCAGACAGCCACAGACACAGGCATGCAGACAGCCACACACACAGGTACTCACACACACAGACAGGCAGATAGCCACACGCACACACACGGGCAGACAGTCAGACACACACAAGCACACAGTCACACAGGCAGACAGCCACACACACAGGCAGATAGTCACACACACACAGAGTCACACATACAGTCAGTCACACACACACACAGGCAGACAGTCACACACAGTAAGACAGACACACACACAGCCACACACACAGGCAGACAGCCAGCAGACAGTCACACAGGCAGACAGTCATACACACACAGACAGTCACATACACAGAGACAGTCACACTGTCAGGCAGACAGTCACACAGTCTCTCACACACACACACACACACACACACACACACACACACACAGACAGCCATACACACAGGTACTTGCACACACACACAGGTACTCACACTCACACAGGCAGACAGTTGCACATACTCACACACACTCACAAACAGTTAGTCATACATGGCTACCTCTGTCCTTTATGGTCTAGGAGGAGTGAAGGCAGTGCAACTCTGGTTGTTGGGGAAGCAGGGACTCCTTCCTGCTTTAAATTCAGCCATCATTTTAGCTCCGCCATGCCGTCATTTAAGCTGCGCCCCCACCGCAAGGTAAGCCCCGTCCCCATCGCAACACTGGGAGGTTTTTTTCTAATCCGGGTGGAGAATAATGTAATCCTCCATCCGGGTAGCTGGCCATGTGCGAGCTGTGTCGGCCACATGGCGCCCTCTGCTCCACGGCGCCTTGTGCGGCCGCACAGCTCGCACACCCCTAAGGCCGGCCCTGTCTCTACATAATGCTGCTCCCAACTATCTATCCTCCCTAATACACAAGTATGTTCCTAGTAGGCCCCTACATCTATCCTCTGTTCATACTCCTACCTCTGATGCTCGCCTTAAAGAGTTCTCTAGGGCTGCACCGTTCTTGTTGAACTCCCTTCCATTTTCCGTTAGACTTTCACCCAGTCTCTCCTCATTCATAAAATCATTAAAATCACACATTTTCACAAAAGCACTAAACTGTTAAAAGCTCCCAACTAATTCATCTCCTGCAACTGTCATTTAAAACAAAAAAAAAAAAAAATATTCTACCAATACCAATACTTTTTTTTTCTATTAATATTTAAAAAAAGACCACTTGTTCACGTGTGCAGTAAACTGCAGCCACAAACTGTGTATACTACCAAGGGAAGAACTTGCAATTTCCAAAGCACAAATAGTGGCAAAGAAGCACACTGGATTCTAAATTGACAGTTGACGTAAGTGGCACTGGCAGTAGCAGCTAAGCAAAAGGAACTTTTGAATTTTTTTTTCTATTTTTTCCCCCTTTTTTTAATTCAGCAGATGAGGGGTCCAACTGTTCCTGCAAGCTTCCTCTGACTACTGCCACTATCCTCACCTGCCCCCATGTTCTCCTGAAGGGTTGTGACGCTAGTAGCAGAGGAGGTAACGCTGATAAGTCATGATACTTGTGCAGAATCAGAAACCACACCAGTGGCTGCCTACCCTAGTACTTTTTTTATTTATTATTGGCATTAGGCAGTACAACACACTTAGATAAATACGGTTGTAAAATACAATGTAATTAGAGATATGTTGTTTACAATATTACATTCACCTTCATATCAGCCATGTAGTAAGAAAACTAGGGGTGAGGGAGTGTGGGTTAATGGATGTTTTTGACACCTGTGCTGAGAGGGTGGGGGTGGGGGGGTAGTGTGCAGTCATCTACCTTTGTGGGGAATTTCTTATGAGTATGATAAAAAAGGTATGGTGCAGAAGGCTGTGAATTGCTTAGTTTTGTACCCATATACAGGGTGCATGTGACTCAAAGAAGAAAAATGTGCACATCCTATGTGGTATGTGTGGTGTCAGTATCTTTGCTGATGTATAATTAGTGTGGAACAGAAGATATAATATATTATACAAAACAAAAGAGTATATGCAATGAAAGGAAATACATAACATAACCGGATGCTAGATGTCCAGGATGGAATACCTCTTTGAGTTTAATTTCATATACATAAATGTAAAAATATATGAGGACCTATGGGTGATTTTGTTAGGTGTAATCTGAGGTATGGTGAGGGCTAGCCTGGAGGAATGTCTGCCAAGGCTCCCACATCATTGTTAAATAGTTACATAGCTGAAAAGAGACTTGTGTCCATCAAGTTCAGCCTTCTTTACATATGTTTTTGCTGTTGATCCAAAAGAAGGCAAAAAACCTAGTCTGAAGTGCTTCCAATTTTGCAACAAACTAGGAAAAAAATCCTTCTTGAGCCCAAAATAGCATTTAGATGTCTCCTTGGATCAAGCAGCTTTACCCCACTAATTAGAAATGATATCCCTGTATGTTATGTTTTTGCAAGTATTTATCCAATTGCAGTTTAAACATCTTGGACTCTGATAAAACCACCTCTTCAGGCATATCCTTATTGCTCTTACAGTAAAAAAACAACAACTTTTCTTTGCCTTAGATGAAATATCACTTCTTTCAGCCTAAATGTGTGACCTTGTATCCTATGTATAGCCCTGTTGTAATGATATTTATGTTACAAAGTTTTGGAGTCCAGTAGCCAGATCAGCAATGTTTGTATGTCAGAGATTCGCAAAGCGAGAGGGCGGTTGGTACCCCTTCTGGTAGTGGCATTGGAATCTGAGGAAGTGCGTCAGTTGAGTATATTGGAATCTTTGAAGTGCTGAGTGTGTATCAGTCAGTATCAAAGTGTTTAGTGGAGTAATGTCATTATCATCAAGCATGATAACATGAGGTATTTTGAGTATGGTAATCTTGTTATGCCCCACCTGATTCGCCTGTTTGGAATAGTGCATTTTAGGGAAAGCGGAGATGGGTAAGGTGATAAATCTTCGCTAGTTTTAATATATGACCATAGAAGAAGCGTGGTGGTTATGGTTGGGTAGCACACAGGTTTTAAATAAGCTTATGCCATGGTATTGAGTAAATGGGTTCTCTAAAGATGCTGTCTTCTTTTGCTATCCATTGTTTCTGCGTTCGAGTATCTGCCCAGTCATAAATTCTAGACAGCAATGTAGCATTGTTGTATAACTCAATATTAGGCAGGCCTAATCCACCATCTGTTGTCGGCCTGACCAGGAGTGAGTAGGCTTGTCTAGGATGTTTATATGAGCATATGAAGTCAGTGAAAATTTTCCGAGCTTTTAGGAGGGATATTGGTAAAACCTGAATCATATATAGCAGTCTCGGCAGCACATTCATCTTTATAATGTTGGTTCTGCAAAACGAGCTGAAATGCGGAAGGTGCCATGAAAGTAGGTCTTTTGAAATGGCCTGTAAACATGGTGGGAAGTTTAGATCGTAAAGCTGTGGCGTGACCTTGGGGAGATATACAACTAGGTATTTTAAAGCAGATTCAACCCACATGAATGGATATTTGCTTTGGAGATGACATTTGGTTACAAGTTAGAGACTGCGTTATACAGTGACATTTCCTTGAGTATATGGGTCAGAGACCGTAAAAAGCAAGTCATCAGCAAAGGCTTCATAATGACGTTATAATCTACCACTTCTATTTCAAAGCACTTTATTTGGTGCTTGTCTCTGATGCCTTGCAAGAAAGACTCAAGGACTAGAACAAAGAGGAGGGGGGAGAGAAGGCACTCTCAGGCCGTTGGAAATGAGAACGGGTCTGTGAGATGACTGTTAATGTTAATTTTGGCCTTCAGGGTGGAGCATAGTGCTTTCCATTTGAGCCAATTTGGACCGAAACCCATAAATTCTAAAGTTGCCATCATTAGAGACCAGTCCACCCTGTCAAACTCCTACTCAAAATTAATAGTCAGGAGAATGTTTTGGGTTTGTGAGAATTTAAACTAATTAACTAGATTTTGCAATTTAGTGGTGGTGTTTTTGGCTTCTCTGCCTGGGTTGAATCCTGATTGATCAGGGTGGACCAGTCCGTTGAGCAGAGGGTGCAGGTAGTTTGCTAGTATTTTTGTAAATAGTTTCAGATCAATGTTAATGAGAGATATAGGTCTATAGCTACTACACTGCAGCAGGTCTTTTCCTGGCTATGAGAATGAGGGCTATGTTTACTTCGAGGGAGTCAGCTGGGAGTTTTGGCATGTTGAGTAGGGAGCTAAACAACTGAATAAAAGTGTCTGCTAGGAGTGGGGTGAATAATTTTTAATATTTAGCTGTAAAGCCATTAGGGCCCAGGCTTTTCCCCAATGGAAGCGAGTTGGTTACCATTTTAAATTCCTCTTTGAATATTGGTAGTTCGAGTGAATGAATGAGATTTTGCGGGATAGTGTTTCAAACCCTTGGGAGTAAAAAATCTTGAAGATGGAATTCTGAGGGGTGTGACTGTCTGTGGTTGTAGAGTTTTAGGTAGAAAGTATGGAAGGCTGTGGTTATATCTGACATCATTGTCTCTGATGCCTTGCAAGAAAGACTCAAGGACTAGAACAAAGAGGAGGGGGGAGAGAAGGCACTCTCAGGCCGTTGGAAATGAGAACGGGTCTGTGAGATGACTGTTAACCTCCCTGGCGGTATTCCCGAGCGTGACTCGGGGTTAATTTTCGCTGCCAGAAGCGGTAACCCCGAGTCACGCTCGGGGTAGATAAGATGTACTTACCTCCGCCGCGATCCGCTTCGGGAGGACTGCCTCACAGCCCAGGCAGCCCTCCCACGGCAAATCAGGCCCCCGGGGGCCATGTGATCGCTCTCAAAGAGCGATCACATGGCCCTCTATAGCTGGCTGTGGATCTGCCAGCAGGGGGACTGTTTGAAATATCAGACAGAACCCCTGCTGGTGGGAAGTATAAAAAAATAAATAAAAGACAAGTGTAAAAATAAATGAAATATATTTTTATATATATATAATATGTATATATATTATATAATAATATATATACATATTATATATATGTAACGTCATACAAAGTGTATTTTAATATTAATATAAGTATATATATTAATATTAAAATACACTTAGAATGACATATATATAATATGTATATATATATTATATATATAATAGATGTACATATATATATATAATATATAAATACGTATAATTAAAATAATAAATAAATAAAATAATAAATAAATAAATAAAATATTGAAACAAAATTTAATATAAATTATATATGCATATGTAATTTCATTCTAACTGTATTTTGTTATTAATATATATATATCGGTAACAAAATACACTTAGAATGACATTCTATATATATCTATATATATATAAAATACAAATAACCGCAAATATATATATATATATATATATAGATAAATACATATAATTACATAAAAGATTACATTAGTATACACGTAGAATTTAAATACCTATAAATGCATATATATTAAAATTCTACATGTATATTTAAATAATCTTTTAACGTAATTATGTGATTTGATTAATTAAAATTTGATTGACATGCCTGACATGGGGGCTGATCTGGGCGGGTAATTCAAATGCAAAAAAATGGTACCGCTTTTGGTACAAAATTCCTGACATAATCATACCGCCAGGGAGGTTAATGTTAATTTTGGCCTTCAGGGTGGAGCATAGTGCTTTCCATTTGAGCCAATTTGGACCGAAATGTTTGCCATCTTGTAATTTCTATGCAGGAATGAACGTGGTTTGCTTTTTTGTTTGAAAGCATGGACCAACAATCGATCGCTTTTACCTCAATTGACTCTTAGTAATAAGGTGTTTGCACTTCGCTTGAAGGCCCATGAGATAATGAGTTCTGATCTTTTGTCAGTTAGTAGTTTCAACATGGGTAGATCAGAGTCTGATTTGTGCCTATCTATCAGTAATTGTGAAGGCTTCACCTCCCTGTTCCGTTTGTGTGCTGAAGCTATCTCAATAATAGTTCCTCTGATTGTACATTTATGTGCTTCCCAAATTGTAGTGTTGGACGAATCTGGGTATGTGTTCTTAGTGAAATATTGGGTTATGGCTTCTTTAAGCTGGGTAACAGTCTGTAGCAGTCACCCCGAAGAGTAGAGGGGTTTCCACCACCAGAGATGTCCTTCTCCCAAGTGTGAGGTGTGTTACCACATTCTGAGGAGTCATCCAAGTAGAGAAGCTCTTACAACAGCTAGTAGTGATAGCTGTATAGCAGTTCCCTACAATAAGAGACAAGACTACATATTGAGGGTGAAGTAAATCTGTTTTAATGGTAGCCACACTGGCCTTTTATGCAAGTCCCCATGCATGGGTTATACCCACATGGACCTTGTTGGGGACAGTGATACAGAATTATCAACCAATAATAACAGTTATACAGTGTGAAACTCCCATACAGGGCATGCAATCCCTCCCCTCTGCCTGGGACATAATTGAGTCAACTACTGTCTTTAACTCAATTATCTCCAGGTGAAAAAGGAACAACATTTATATACAATCTGCAAGTACCCAAAAACACGTAATACCTCCATATTTATTATTTATTTATTTATTTATTTATTTATTTATTATTGCTATTTATAAAGCGCCAACAGATTCCGCAGCGCTGTACAATTAGTGGAGAAACGTACAATATACACAGACAAATACAAGAGGTAAGAGATCCCTGCCCATAAGCTGATATCTAGCCATTGGAGCTCTTTTATGCAAAGTGCTTGGCTAGATGGCCCGTGAGCTTACAATCTAAAGGAAACCATGGGGATTTGAGACATAAAATATTTGAGACATATCCCCTGATAGCCCAGATCTGGGGAAGCAACATATTCAAAAATCACACAGATCGGTTCAGGGGTTCGGGATTTGTATGGAGGTCTTATTTCTGACTGACAGCACACAAAGTGCTGCCCAGAATAGGCAGTGGTCGGTAGTTCTTTTGTTAATCGAATGGACAATGGTGATATAGGACATAGCTATATTTGGTCGAATGGATAGTCGAAAGGGTAACAAACTTTAAAAATTCAGGGACAGAGGGTCTGTCACACAGTCTCTGGGTCATTTAGTAGGATATCATTCAATTTCAATTGGAAACTTTGGCGAGGAAGGGAGAGAATAGCAATGGCAAGAGACAGGGGAGCATGATCTGGCCAAATGGAACTGTAATTACAAAGTTTGATCAGATGTAGACAGCGGTGTGGGAGGAAGAACATATCTATTCTGATGTAAGAGCCTGATCTGTAGGATGGAGGACACGCCATCCATCGTAGAGTTGTGCTTCAACTAGTAATGTTCGCATTGGTCTACGAGCGGATGCCAGGCAAATTTGTGTAGTGGAGAAGGTGTCAGGATTGCTATCTATGGAAGTATTAAAGTTTCCAACTAGGATAAGTATTCCTTCAACAAAGTGATCTAGTTTGTGGAGGATTTTGATAAAATAAAACCACATACAAAAAGGAACCTGCCATTGTCATCAGACATATGGTCTTTGTAGGTAACTGGAAGATTTGCCCCAAAGAGTTTAGCTACTCCACGGGTTTTTGAGGAGTGATAGTTATTGAAATATGCTAAGGGGTATCGTTTGTTTTTAAGAATTGGAACCGAGTTCAGACAAAAATGCATTTCCTGAATGAACACATCAGCTTTCATGCCGTGAAAATCCACCACGGCCATGTGTCTTTTTCTGGGGTGTTCAGCCCTCTCGCATTAAGCAATACGATTTGTATGGTAGCCATGAGAGACTGCTTGGGGTAGTACGTGTGTGGAGGCAGTTCCGTCCAGGACAGCTGGGGACATTTAAGAACAAGTAACTATGCATTATGATATTAGTACAAACAGAAAAATAAATTGAGTAAGCGTGTTTAAATTCGTGGATATGGAGTTGTATGGGTTTGGTTTACACTGCTGGTGTCTATCACTGAGATTAACCAGAGTCTACAGGGAATTGCATCTAATGAAGACTGGCACCGCTAGAATGGGGGTTTAGAGGGATTCGTGGCTCAGTGTGTGTGTGTGTGGCTGTCAAAAGGACAGCTATGTCAGGTTGCAAAAGGTTAGGTTGCAGGGTGGGCATGTGAGTGTGAATGTGTCGGTTCTGTGGCTGGATTGTGTGAGATGACACTGTCACAGGTCGGCCAACAAACAACAAATATATAGTGAGTGTACATGTTGAGGTGATACTGGAGTGTATTACAAATCTGAAGAACACTCTGATGCAGTCTGCGCTCCTCAAATGGACATGTGTATCAGTTTGATAGATGTTAACCCAGAATTGGTTTCTACCTTTACTTTTCTTTTCTTTTTTTCCACGTATTTTTTTTTTGTGTGTGTCTTGCACACAACTGAAATAAGATTCTGTATTATATATATGTTGACCATATAAAGGTGTGAGCCGATTCAAGGATATGTCAGGGTCCGTCTGTGAGGTTGAGAGGGGGATGGAGCAGTGTAGTAGGTTGTAGCGTGTGAATATGTTATTGGTCAGGAGTGATATTGTCTTAAATTTTTATTTTATTTGTTATTTTTTGGGGGTGGAAGCGCGGGGAGGTCAACCTCGGTCAGTTCCCCTACTAGAGTCAGATAAGCCTGAGACCTTAACATGCCTCAACATGGCTTAAATATTTCTGAGAGTGTTGTGGCTGTGTAGAGATGATCAGTTTTCAGCGATGTGCAGAGTTGTCCCAGTTGTGAGAGTCAAGCGATCCAGAGGCAAAGACTGGCCAAGGAGCATGGAATCTTAGTATAGTTAATTTAGGGAGTGCCTGGGCTTTATCTGTGTGGTGCCGGTTCAGTTCTCCGCTTCTTAGAAGGGGTTTTCCACTTCTGGCGTTGAGGAAGTTGTGATGTGATAAGTCCTGTGATTAAGCAACAGTACAATCTTCCTGGTTTAGTCACAGAGGGGCATATGGGTTGTATGTGAAACTCAATTAGCGGAGATCATCAATTACGGGCCTTGGTCAGACTCTGGTATGTTTTTATGGGTAAACAAGTAGGTTATCTTAATGGAGTGGAGCCAGGGGATGGGGAGTTACAACATCACAACTCTTTCTTGGGTGTGTGGCAGAGTTTAGGGTGATTTTCAGTAGAGTTTATGGTTGGAGGGGATGTTAGGGTGGGAAGTGGGGGGTGGGGAGGGGGTTAACAAGTTTGGGGCACACGTAAGGGAACATTTCATTGCAAAGTACAAGTATGCCATTGTAGGTAATAGGCTCTTTTATATGGGAAATGTAAAGACAGTCCGATGAATTATGTAACATAAATGTCCTAAAGAGTAGACATAGATGTGTCACCTCAGGATTCTGGCTCAGTCTGAGAGATGTCAGTCAATGAAAGGGCAAAAATATTCCTGTTAGCGTTGCGGCTGTATAGAGACAATCTGTTTTTAGCAATTTGCAGAGTTGTCCTAGTTGTGAGAGTCATGCGGTCCATAGAAAAGGGGCCAAAGGAAAATGTTTTCCAATACATTGAAAGGGCTAGGAGCACGTTGTGATTGTGCAGCAGGCATTTGTGATGCATACTAATTGACAACTGGAGTGTTGGGTAGATCTAGCGCCCATAGGAATGGTTGGACATCCAGGTATGAGGAAATCAAATGCGTTGTGCTTTTATGCAACACTATTAGTGCGAAGTAAAAACCCCATCTGCACTTAAGGTTTCTGTTCTGCAAGTAATCTGTGATGGGCATCAAGGTTGTCCAAGCTTGCAATGTGAGCCATGTCAGATCCGGGTATATCTGAAGTGGGTTGCTATGGAATATTAGTGGAGGAGTTGTGGATCTCAATGCTTTTATAATAGCTTCTTTCACAGTGTAATAATGTGACATCCCGTGGGTTGTCTGTTGAGGAATTAATGGGCCACAAGGATCGGTGTGCCCTGTCTATAAGTACAGGTGAGTTAGTTGGTTTACCCAGAATGAGGTTGAATAATTCAGCGAGGATAGACTGTAGGTCTTCTTGATTTTCTGGTAGGCTTTGTATCCTCAGATTATTTCTGTGCCTGTGGTTATCAACATCATCAAGTGAGCATTGTATGGAGGCTATATATGTGGACTGCAAGTCGAGTTCTCAGTCATCCTCTAGGTCTTGTACCCTATGGCCTACCTGACTGATGTCAGTTCCCAGGCCATCCAACTTCGAGCTTCCAGCTTCCCCAGCATCTTGTCCTGGTCGCTTTGTGAAGGTAAGTTTTGAAGCAGATCTTTAATGTCAGGAGAATGTAGAGCCCTCCGATGGAGCAGGACTTGGAGGATATGAGTCTCGTTGCGAGGCCATCGGTGCCATATTGGAATTGGCACGGTCCGGCATGTGGTTGGTTGAATCTCTAAAATATTAATTAGGGCTTGAGATGGCATCTTCCCTGTTGTACTCTGGGAGCCTTGGACTTTTTTGGAGTTCCCCATGTTTGGTTTTCACCTCGGATTATGCAGATTGTCTGCATGGCCTACCTGGAGCTAGTTCAGCAAACATCCATCCAGCTTGGTGATTAGCCATGCCCCTTTCCTTGGTAATACAGACTTGTGCTGTATTTGCAGATATTGCTTGTGGTGAACAGAACCTCACCACAGGCTTTTGGAGGGGACCTGCTTGCCAACCTCCTGCCAAAACACTATGGGCCAGGCCAGTGACTGTAAAGACCCATAGTTTATTCCCCCTGGTTTGGCACTTTCTATAGAACTGAATGCTAACTCACTGGTGGCCGTTCGCATGGACCAAAACCGCGAGTAGACTTCAGGGGGGACTTAGCTGCGAATGCCCTGGAACTATTTTCAGCATGAAAACTTTGCGGTTCTGGGTCGATCCTCCAGCAGCACTTAGTCGCGATGATATGAAACTGTTTTCAGCAGGAAGACTTCACGGTTCCCGGTTGGTCCCCAGTGGCACCTAGCCGCAATTCTGTGGAACTGTTTTGGTCATGGGACCATGCGTGTGGTCAGCCAAAACTATAACTTCCAGGAAATTCCGATCTAAGTGATTTTTGGATATGTTGTTCTCCCAGATCTGAGGTATCAGAGGATGTAACTTTTGTGGGGGTTTTGAATGTTTTAAAGGTACTTTTGGGGTTTTAACTTTGTACTGTAGTCTTCCATCAGGTCCAGGTGTGAGTACCCCTTGCATGGGGATTGTCATAAATGGCCAAGTGCGGTCCCATTAAAATCAGTTCACTTCACCCTCAACACGCAGCCTCGTCTCGTGATTGTAGGGAACAGCTATACCAGCTATACCTGCTTCGGATTTCTATACTGGCTATAATCACTAGCTCTTGTAAGAGCTACACAGCTATATCTGCTAGACTCTCTGGAGTAGGAGAGGTCCACCCACTGGAAGCTGGATCCTGGGCTTGGGTCCAGGGTGGGTGGAGGACAGCGAGACCCCCAGCCAAGCTGGGGTGGCTAAGGGGCTATGGTGCTTATGGTGTCTGGTGTGCTGCTTATAGTACTCCAGGCTACTAGGAAGCAGCGATTGGCGGAGGCACCCAGTTGGGGTGCCAGGCGGTCTGTCACATTGCTTTATACTGGCACTGAGTGAGGTGACCCTTTACTTGCTTTTACTCATGTACCACACAATTTACAAGTTAGCCTCCTGAGAGCTACTCAAAGTGATCCTATACTTTACTGACGGTTTTTGCTTTTTATATCGTAATCTCATCCCATTATATTACTTTTCTTTACTTTTTCATAACAATTTTTAGAGTTAATAGAAGATTGGCAGCAGTGTTAATTTTGTCGACTTAAAATTTTAGTCTATTAAACTTTTTGAGATTTTATACTAAAACTAGACTAAAACTAGACTAAAACTAGACTAAAACAATTCAGATTTTATAGCATGATAGGAGGCTTCATATTTGCTTAAGTCTCTCTTTACTTGAACTCCACAGCAGCACATTAACATAGAGACATAAACACAAAAGACAAAAATATGAGGTATCTATATAAGGTTCATCCTAAGCCACCATTTCCTCTTTCTTTGCTGCTCCGCAGATCAGTACAGGTCAGAGTACCACTGCCTCCTGTTTTACTTAGGTGGCTGTGTGTTTATCATTATTTTTTATATTTTGTGTTTCTCTTATGTAATTGGGCTTTGGCCTTGGATCATCAGTTTTTGGTGTTGGTGCTGTATTTTCTCTTGTAATTGGGCTTTGCCCTCCTTATTTGTCGGTGCCTTTTCTTTTACTTTGCCACCCCTTTTTTATTTTCCCTTTGTTTTGGGGCTTGTTTTATTGTATACCTCTGCGGTCGCCATGAAGCGTTTTTTCCGACCGCTTCCCGTGCCGCCGTCAGGACCGCGGAGTAAGACTCCGGCGGTCCCACGTGTTTCTCGTATTGATTCCCGCCCGCCGGCTTCGTCCGCCGAGCGGAAATCCTATCATTGCCTCCCTGCCCTGCCCGCGTCCCCGCTCGCTGGATACTGCTTCCCAAGCGGCGTGGGGACAGAGCAGGGTGTCGGGTTTGTTTCCGCGGGCGCCTCCGCTGCTGGGCGCCCTTACCCCCCGTGACCGCGTGGCCGACCACGGGGGTGCGTGGCTCGCGGCTCAGTCTCTGCTGCACATACTGTTTACCCCTTAAGGGCGCAGGGCCCATTTTATTCTTCATTTCTATTTTGATATAATTTTATTTATTTTATTTATTTTGCTGTAGGATCATCTAAACACTTTCTACCTTTTCTACTGTAGTGATTAAATAGGTTTAAGCAATTGTATATCACATTAATTTTATTTATTTAATTTACTTTATTTTATGTTGGGCCTCCTGTTCAGCCCCCCTGTTTGGGGGTCTTTTCTACTGGGTTCTTCTGGTTTCCTCTGGGCATGTTTGGGTTTTTTGCCCCTACCTGCAGCTTTGTTTCTTTAGTGCATGTTATAAATTTGCATGTCTTTGCTGGGGTCGCCCTTACTACATGTCCCCTGGGATATAAGTGGCTATAGTTGTTTCGCTACAAGCTTCCTGCATGGGACCCGCTTAACATCACTGTGCTGTCATTACACCCGTTTGCACCTCTGCCCTACATGCACTTCATGTCAAGATATACCCGCACGTCTGCCACAGTGACCTACACTCCTGCTTCGCATACCACTGGGCCGGTGCTGCAAGTGCCCATGTATTTGTCAGTGCCCCGTGATTGGCCTGCTTTGTCTGTGCCATATTTCGCATGCTATTGACCTGACGGCTCCTTCCCCTGGAGCAAGATTTGTTGAGCCTGCATGCGTTAATACTTGCCTCTGCCATACTAGGGGTGCTGCCCCTACTGCCTGCTACTGATACCTGTTCTCTGTCTCCTTAGGTATCACGTACCATATCTCAGGCGTCATGGAAGCCACTGCACAGAAGCAAAACTTGCAGGCATTGATTAATGCGGCTGTGGCCGCCTCTGTGGAGAAAGCCCTGGCGAGGGCTCTGCCTCAACCTCATACTGACAGGGGTGCGAGAGGAACCCCCCTTTTTGCAGACGACTCGGCTGAGTCAGACTCTCAGGGAAGAGAGCACGCAAGTGCGCAAATGCGCTATTGGAAGGGTGAAGGCCCTGAACCATGCTCCTGGAAGGGCAAGGCTCCGGCGAAGCGTCATGATTCGAGGTTATCAACCTCGCCAGCCAGGCGCCGTTGTATATCAGGCACAGGGGAGGAGGCCTCCTTACCCCCCCTACTATGGCCGTGTTGGATGAGTGGCGGGCAGACCAGTCCCCTTCAGATGAAGATGGAGATTGGGACGAGGACCGTGGGGATGGCCCCAGTTGGTGCTGGGAGGACGAAGATGCGCCAGGGACAGAGGCCCCCTCGGCGGTGCCGGGAGACGACACCTTTCTGGATGCTACGGGAGAACCCCTGTTTGACCCTCGGTCTATCCGACACCCCATGTCCTCAGAATGGTTGTTGCCCGACCACTTGGCACTGTTCGTGCACTACTGGGTCCGCAGACCCCTTGAAGGGGAGGCCCGCAAGAAACTGAGGGCGGAATGACCAGGCCCATCCTGCCGGACAAGGTGGCAGTGACCCGGGAGTTTGACCCTTTGGTGGCCACGTATTTGACCCGTACGGGTCGGGACCCCAAGAAAGGGGTGGAGCGTAGCCTCCGGTCAGCGCAAGATAAGCAGCTGGACGTGAGGGACCCCTATGCAGGATGTTGGCCTTGGCAGACGAGGCCTACACAGAAGGTACGAGCCTGTATCCGTCCACGATGCGGGACTGGGCACTACGTTCCCTTTTGCCTGCTAGGCAATGTCAATGTGGCCCTCTGCACTGAATGCAGGAAGACAGCTCTGTTCCATATGGACAACAAACTATCGGAACTGGGCTCCAAAGAATTGGGCCCCATGGCTAAGGGCCTACTGTTCGGGGAACCCTTCATTAAGGAGCTACAGAAGCACGTTAACCTGTTTACCTCCCTGGATAAAGCTCAATCTTCCATTAAGAAGGTTTTTCGGCCGCAAACATCCCATTATTTTGGACGGGCTGGACGACAGCGGGGTCGTGTCTCCAGCTGCGGCTGGTCCTCGGGCCGCCACAGATCCCGTGGTCCATCCTTCTTTCCGTCATACCACTCCAGAACCCCCTACGCTCAGAGGACGGATATAGGTCACGGATACCGTGCCAGAGGACGGGCGAGATTTCCTGAAGGTGAGTGCACCTCCTAACACTTTCGTTCACCCTACTTTGCATGCGGGCAGACTGTTTCACTGCAGAGACAGGTGGCGGGAGGTGTCTTCAGATGTATGGGTCCTTCAGATGGTACGGGGTTATGTCATAGATTTCCATTCCCTTCCAACACAAGTTGGGCCCCAAAGGGTCCCCATCATCGCAAGGGAACAACAGTCCTTGATAGATATGGAAGTTCGGGCACTGATCGCCAAAGGCGCGGTTCAAAGATCCCCGGATTTGAGGGGTTTCTTCAGCTCGATTTTCCTAGTGAAGAAAAAGTCCGGGGAGTTCCACCCAGTGATCAATTTACGAGAATTGAACGCCTTCGTGGTCTACAACCACTTCAAGATGGAGGGCATTCATCTTCTGCGGGACCTTCTCCGGCCGGGAGACTGGTTCACGAGACTGGACCTGAAGGACGCCTACCTCTCCGTCCCGGTGGACGAGGACTGTCGCAGATTCCTTCACTTGTGATGGAAGGGCATTCCATGCCAATTTACATGCCTCCCCTTCGGCCTCAGCTCGGCTCCTTGGTGCTTCACCAAGCTCCTAAAGCCGGTGGTCGCCCGATTCAGGTCAGAGGGTGTCCACTGCATAATATATCTGGACAACTTGCTGATCTTTTGCGAGGACCCCTCCAGGCTCAGATATCAAACTCGCTCTGCGCTCTCCTTGTTGGAACACCTGGGGTTCGTGGTCAATCTGATTAAATCGGCGTTGGTGCCTTCCCAGACGGTGGATTTCCTGGGTTTCGAGGTCAATTCGAAAGAATGCGCCTGCCCTTGGCAAAGATAGCGACCATTCGGAAGGAGATGCGACGGATCTTACGGCAAGACCGGATTTAACCGGGTCCACTACATTACAGGGCCATGCAACGGCTGAAGGCTCATTTTCTGCGCCGGAGACCCTCTTACGATCAGATGATCTCCCTGTCTCCGGACGTGAAGACCGAACTGCGCTGCGCATATGTCCGCCTGGAACGGAAAAGCGATATTCGGACCAACCCTGGATTTTGTGCTGGAATCAGATGCAAAACAGTGCGGCTGGGGTGCCACGTGCGCGACCGGGTCCATGGGGGGCCCGTGGTCGGACAAGGAATCGGAATTTCACATCAATTGCCTGGAATTGATTGTGAGTTCTTTTGCGATTCTGAGCCTGGCGAACCAACTGTCGGACTGCTGCGTCCTCCTTCGGATGGACAATGGCTCAGCGGTGCAGTACATCAACCGCTTGGGGGGCGCTCGATTTCGAGCACTATCGGAGGTGACGAAGGAGATTTACAGCTTCTGTTTCCAACGCAACATCACCTTACAAGCAGAATATCTTCCGGGGAGTCAAATCTGACGGCGGACTGGTTCTCCAGACATTGGAGGGATGCCAGTGACTGGAAACTCCTGCTATCCATCTTCCTCGAACTCAAGTATCAGAGGGGCCCGTTCACCTTGGATCTATTCGCCTTCAGGACGAATCACCAGACCCAGAGATACTTCAGTTGGCTCCCGGATCCGGCATGCACAGCGGTGGATGCTTTTCTCCAGGTGTAGCTTTCACAGGGAGCGTATGTGTTTCCTCCGTTCGCTATGATTCCCAGGGTATTGCTACAAATTCGACGTCAGCGTGTGTCCTTGGTGAGATCGCTGACTCCGCTATGGCAGAGTCAAGCCTGGTTTCCGGAGCTCCTGGATCTCTCCTGTCGGGATCCTCTTCTTTTACCGTCCTCTCGAATGCTCCTCTCGGACTCCCGGGGCAACCCTCATCCCCTAGTGGGAGACGGCCACCTACTCCTGGTGGCCTGGACTCTTTCAGGGGTGCCTGGAATGTCGAGGCGTTATCGCAATCGGCTAGAGACCTTCTCTGGGATTCCTGGGCTCCCGGGACGAGGAGGTGCTATCTCTCAGCATGGGGTTCCTGGTGTCGCTGGTGTTTGGAACGGGATACTGATCCCTTTACAGGTCCTGTATCTAGCGTGCTGAAATTCTTGTCTCATCTCTTTGACCTGGGTCGGTCATACCGCTCGGTTAATGTGGCTAGGTCAGCTATCTCGGCGGCGCATGTCCCGCATAGAGGTTCTCCCATTGGCCAGGATCCAGTAGTCTGCAGGCTCCTGCGTGGAATGAGGCTGGCGCGCCCTCCGGCACCCAAGTACTCTTCCCTCTGGGACGTACGTTTGGTTTTGGCCTGATAACCAGGACCTTTCTCTTCGCCAGCTTTCGGCAAAATTTGCCCTCTTGTTGTGTCTGGTCTCGTTCAGACGTGTTTCGGATGTCCGGGCCTTCGATGTCGACGCTTTCTCGTTTTCTCCAGAGGGGGTCTCCTTCAAGGTGGTTAGACGTACCAAGTCGGATTCGACGGTTGTATCATACCATTACTTCAAGGATTCGCCTAAGCTTTGTGTAGCGAAGGCACTGGCTTGTAATGTTGCAGTTACCGCTCCTTTGCGCTCTTCTCATTCTGGACAGTTGTTGATTTCGTATGTCAGACCCCACAAGCCGGTCTCGTCCCCTACTCTGGCTCGATGGATAAGATGGCTTTTGGCTCTGGCGGGCGTGAATGCGACCTTCGGAGCGCATTCATTTAGGGGCGCCTCAGCTTCCGGAGCGTTTATGGCGGGAGCTTCCCTTCTGGACATTTTATGTTCAGCGGACTGGTCCCGTGAAGAGACTTTTCGACAATTCTACTTTAGACCGTCGGACCATGCTTCTTTTGCTTTGCTGTCAGAGCGTTAAAACAGCAAATATGAAGCCTCCTGTCATGATATAAATTTGTAGATTATACTAGCTTTAGTGTAACTATAATCTTAATTTTATTAATGACAGGAGGCAAATATTTCCCACCCAGTTTGGTTTCTCCCCCCCCCCCCCCGTTGTTTGGATGGATTGCATTGATTGTATTTCTGTTGAATTGTCTGGTTACCTGGGCTAGGTCTGGTAGTCTGGGGTGATGTTTGGGGAGATGTTGGGGGAAGTGTCTGTTTTATTGTATTGACGGTAATTAGTGATGGATTTCATGTCTTTTATTCTATCAGTACTGGATCGTGGGATTTATGTTTTATCAATACATTTCGTTCACTATCTGTTTTTTTCGACTCTGTTTATCTCGTTTCAGTTTAATGGTTCAGTTCATAGAATCGGCTGTTTGGCAGGATGAAGATCAAGATCATTCGTTGTCCGAAGTTTTTTCCAGATGACATTCATTGTTACATTATATTTTTCCTTTATTTGGTTATTGTCATTGTTGTGTACGTTACGTTGTCGCAGCGTGAAAGAGGAAATGGTGGCTTAGGAGGAACCTTATATAGATACCTTATGTTTTTGTCTTTGGTGTTTATCTCTCTATGTTAATGTGCTGCTGTGGAGTTCAAGTAAAGAGAGACTTAAGCAAATATGTCATTAATAAAATTAAGATTATAGTTACACTAAAGCTAGTATAATCTACAATTTGAATTGTTTAATGACTATGAAATACGACGAAAACTAAAACAGCTTTTTAGTCAAAAGACTACGACTAAAACTAAATTAAAATTTGTCACCGAAAAGAACACTGCACAGAGGGGCTGGGGACAAGGCAGAAGACAGATCAGTGCTTGGGAGAGACAGCTAGAAGAGCTTGGAGGACTCAAATAGACACAGAGGGTTTGGGGATGGGGCAAAACGGACAAGAGGCTTTAACTAAACCCATTTAGATTTTAGTCGAGTCTACTAAAATCTACTGAAGGTTTAGTCAACTAAAACTAAAACAATTTAGAAAAATGGCTTTTTAGTCAAAAGACAATGACTAAAGCAAAGTTGAAATTTGCCAGCAAAATTAACTATGATTGGCAGTATCAAGGATAGATATAGACACACAGACAGATAGTATTACCTTTACTTAGATGCACTGTATCCGCTTCATGAACTCCATCCATTGGGATGGGAAATACATGATCATGTGCCCATCTGATATTTTATATCAAGGAAATGCATTGTTTTGAATGGAATAAATGTATATTATTTTTCACATGTATTATGTTAGTATGCAACATCACACTTACATCTTTCTGGTGGTATTTTTCAAATATTCCTGAAAGCTATAAAAAGCAAAAAACAAAACAAAAAACAAAACAAGAAAACTATTTTCCATATACATATAATGAAACTTTAATCATTAAGGGTTTTCAGGAATTTTCTAAGACAAACAACATAAATGTGAAAAATCCCATGGAGAAAAAAATATACAAGTTCATTTGTTTCACAACTGAGCAGGCAGATGTAATCTTGGATTGTGACATTTCAGAGATTTTATGTATCCAAGCTTTAAAATGGGTAATTTACAGCATGTATTGAAACTCTAAAAGGGAAAAAAAGAAACCCACCAACATTAAATTGAAACCCTTTGTAGGTGATAATAATAAAAAAAATAGTAATTTTCAATAGTATCCTTAACAATAACATTTGAGGCAAAAATAGTAATCATATTGGCAATTTGTTACATTTGCCAAGATAATTGCTAGATAATTAGGTAATAAAAATGCTTAGAATTGGGTAAAGAGTTATGGTATCAGATTAAGCCTCATTGCAAATTATCAGCAAAATGCAGCTGTTTTACCTGCAAACATTTCTGTCAGTGAGAAGATATAAAGGTTTAACTAAAATCTAATAATAAATGCAAATGTCTTTACATATTTTCATAAATGTACAAGTACGGTTAATGGTGCATATTTGCATTAGATCTTATGAGTGATCATTGAGCATAAACGCAGCTGTGCCTAAAAATGCTGTACATACTTTGTGTTCTTGTTGCAGTATTACAGGAACACTTTAGCTTTAGAAATACAAACCTCGGGGGGCGGGGCCGGTCCGCCATGCTGACCGGTCGCATGGCGGATGGGCTCCTGAGAAATCCGACATCGGAGGCAACATAGGCGGTCATCCAAACCCGCAACCAGCGAGAAACGAATCACACAGCGGTGGGAAGGGTATATATCACCTCTGAAAACGACAAGAGACTTTGGAGAATATGTTTTTGCCCTTATAACCCAAATATCAATGCTAAAATAAAATGAAGCAATCCAGAAGCTAATAAACAGGAAAAAAAAACTAACTGATAAAATGAAAGAACACCAATCAATAAAAGTAAACCAAATATTAACATCCTAAAGTGCAAATTGGATACTTGCAAATTAAAATTAAAATTAAAACAAAACTAAATAGTCCCAATCAGAAATAATAATTTCAAAAATTCCTAAAAATAGTCTTAAAATATAATGTAGCACATGGATCAGAAAATCACCACTGAACTCAAAGAAATAGTAAAGTGATATATTAAATTACTATACATCCAGTATTTTCTACTTAGTTTTCACCCTCAGTTCGTGATTGGTGCTTTTAGGTCAGGTGGGTGCTAATCAAGTAAAGGTCCTTTGTAACATTTCAAGTTATTCTGGACGAACTGCTAAAATTTCAATAAAAATAAATAAATGAACAATTGAGGTGTTATAAAACTTTAAACCAACATGTATTTAATAGGTCATAACATAAATATATACAGACCAATTAACATGTCTTGTATCATGTCTCGTTTCATTACCATCCTCAGTAGGCTAAAGTCAGTTTGTTTGTTTTTCTGCAGATAACAGGAGTGTTTCCAAATCTTCATCTGTATATATATAAAAAAAAAAAATGGCAAGTTCAGCAAATATCCATTATATGGTATAATTAATGCAAATACCAGAAAAGAGGATGATTCTCAGTGAGTGAGACTAAGCTCAGCTGGCACACTTTTTGATCATTTGTCAAAAGTGATGTGCATGTGCAAAAAATTTGGTTCAGTTAAGTTCGGCTTGGAAATTCGGGTAAGTAAAACAATTTGTCTGCTTCGGGAATTCAGACCAATGGCATTCGGTTCGGTTCAGCACTTCGTTCTGAACATCGTCACTTCAGAACTTGGAGTTACTTGGAGATTATGTTAGTAAAGCTGACATATGCTAAAGAGAGAGCTTTTGCCAGTAAACAAATCAAACCAAATAACACTGAAAGCCCAGATGGAATTTTAAAACGTGATTATAAGCAATGGCAAAAACCTAATGCTATTGATGCTTCTATTTAACTGAACTTTCCTAAACCATTTTATTCACTAAAAGGTGACTGCCCCATCATTTTTCTCATAGAAATGGTGAATGGAGCCATGGAAATTCATGGTTTTGGAGCCCATGTCTAACCTCTGGGACCTTGGCAGCTGCCTATAATCTGCTCTGTTTCTAACCAATATGCCTGAAACTAAGTGCCTATGTTTCAAGAAGTGTTTTAGGTTCTTGGATTGCCTGTGTTATTTTTGCTCCTGGTACTGTATCCTGCCATGGTATATTGTTTTAATGGATTTATTCAAATACAAGTCTACAATTTTATTTTCTAATGCAATGAGTCCACCTTTTCGTATGTTTTCCTTTTTTTTCTATCAGTATCTTCACTTGTATATTTGAAAAGCTGGTAGAACTTTAATTGATAGGTTACTTTTTATACAACTGTATTTTCATCATTTTGTTTTACTTACATAGAAACATAGAAACATAGAATGTGACGGCAGATAAGAACCATTCGGCCCATCTAGTCTGCCCAGTTTTCTAAATACTTTCATTAGTCCCTGGCATTATCTTATAGTTAGGATAGCCTTATGCCTATCCCACGCATGCTTAAACTCCTTTACTGTGTTAACCTCTACCACTTCATCTGGAAGGCTATTCCATGCATCCACTACCCTCTCAGTAAAGTAATACTTCCTGATATTATTTTTAAACCTTTGTCCTTCTAATTTTAGACTATGTCCTCTGGTTGTGGTAGTTTTTCTTCTTTTAAATATAGTCTCCTCCTTTACTGTGTTGATTCCCTTTATGTATTTAAATGTTTCTATCATATCCCCCCTGTCTCGTCTTTCCTCCAAGCTATACATGTTAAGATCCTTTAACCTTTCCTGGTAAGTTTTATCCTGTAATCCATGAACAAGTTTAGTAGCCCTGCTTTGAACTCTCTCTAAGGTATCAATATCCTTCTGAAGATATGGTCTCCAGTACTGTGTACAGTACTCCAAGTGAGGTCTCACCAGTGTTCTGTACAATGGCATGAGCACTTCCCTCTTTCTACTGCTAATACCTCTCCCTATACTTAGTTTATAATTTTTTTGCTATCTTGTGTATACGAAGATGCTTGAAAACAGTCATTATTTAAAAAAATAATTAAGACACTTTAATTAAACATTTATTATGTTTTTTCTGTTGTATACACTTTCCATTTCTATTTATTATTTAGACTTGGGACCATAAACAATTTCGTCTGTAGAGGGCAATGCAAAATAAGAAATGCTAAGAATCATTATCATTCTTGAGGTTTCCAAAAGCCATGATAGTTTTAAAGCAATTGATTTTATGATGACAGGCCTAAATAGTGTGTGGATTTTTTTATGTAAGTTAAGAAGGCCTTTTTGTCTACAAATAAACCACATTGTCTTATATTGTGCCATCTGCATAACAACAAAATCACTATTCTAGACGTATAAGTGCACAACAGTGTTCCATCTAAACTGAAGTTCTGTTTTTTTACTGCATGAATGGTTAATAAATCAGCAAATATGTTAATTTAGACTGAAAACCTTAAATATATAAACATAAGCTCATGAATATTTTGCAAACTGATTGCAAATATATCTAATTCACTGGAAAGACTAGGCAAAATGTATTTAACTAGCCACGTCTATCTATCTATCTATCTATCTATCTATCTATCTAATACACTATATAAAACTAATTATCTAGCTATCTGGCCATCTATATTTCTGTCCATCTCTCTGTATATAACTACCATATTTCACATGAATTATTTAATTACAATCATCTCTTATACATATTGTTAGTACACATAACAATCTATTTATATGCTTCCTCCCAGATAGTGCCATGAGCTGAATCTCTACCACCTCTTACACAATGAATGCTTGTTTTCAGGTAATCAAGCTCTTTAAAGCTCTCCATTGTCAAAAGTAAGGGTGGGAGCAGAAGCCAGCAGTCCCCTAGTAAGATGTCAAACCATTCCAAAATGGTTTGACTGCTTACAATGGGATGCAACAGGGCACTCTAGACACCATAACCACTAAAGTAACTGTTAGTTTTTTTTTTTTTGTAAACAGTGCAAAAGCAGCACCTGGAGTCATTTAATATCACTTTCCCACTCACCCTTTCTTCTAAGTTCTTTAAAAATCCCCTATTTTTAAATTAAGGTAGTCCTTCCACTGTTGCAGCTCCCCTTATTTAAAATGTCTTTCATTGTAGTGATTTTGCTCTGCCTGGCTGAGTCTTGGCTGCTTACTACATCTGCAAACACAGTTTAGATAAGCTGATGACAAGGTGATGTTTTTTTCCATACAGAAGGAAAGTCACCGACACTAGAAAATGGATGTGTGGAAAACTTTGCACTTCTCAGAGTGGAATAGGTAAGTCTACTTCATTAATTGCACATGCCAACTCAGTGTTTCCTGAGAAGAAAAATATACAGTGGGGGAAAAAAAAAACAGTGCCCTATCTCCCATCTTTGTCTGCAGAGGAAGAATGTGTGGCCACCCCACAAGACTCAGCCAAGCATGGCAAAACTACTCCAATAAAAAGCCAGGGACTAATGAAAGTATTTAGAAAATTGGGCAGACTAGATGGCCTGAATGGTTCTTATCTGCCATAATATTCTATGTTTCTATAACTTTTTTTTACTAGTCTGAGACTTTACAGTTGGTTGAGTAATGTATTGCTAGTGGAGAGGGTGGTGGGGCTTGAGGCGGTGGGGATAATTTTGGTTGTGGTGTTCGTAGCAGTAAAAAGTAGGGGTTATAAAGAAAGTGGGTGAGCTACTTGAAGCCCTGGTAGCAGATTATGTTACAACTGTATCCATTGGGTGGAGTAAAAGCAGATAGAGATGCGATTGTTCAAGGTGGAGAAGATTCAGCTGGAAAAGAGAGCACACTAGCTGGAGAAAATGCTAGTAAAATGCTGCTTGCCCTTTGTAGACTCTCCATTTGTTATTCCTTGGGCTCATCAGGGGCCAGAGATAAAGAAATGTGCTTACTGTGGTAATGGAAATAGTGATATCCTCATCACTGGATTCATTACCACCACCACCAAGACCAGACACTGGGAAAACCTCTTAAGAACACTGCTGTATTTCTTCAGTAACGTTTGTCTCTTACATCTCTAACAAATTACACTCTGCTGATATCTCCCTGATATTTAACAATTTTAAGATGTCGAGCCAATACCCTCCTCAGGTCACAAAGACCGAACACTAGACATGCGCGGCTAGAAACATACAAGGGCGAGTGAGACTATACTTACCGATTTGGTGCTGACAAATCACTCCCCCTTTCTGTTCATGTGGGCCAAATCCATCAGTCAGCTGCATCTGCTAACTCCAAGTAGTTATTTGTCTACTGGAATGGTGCGTCTTTATATAGTTTAAATTCACAAAATGTCACATCCAATCTTAAATAGACCATGTAATCAGGACCATCATTAATAATGTTTGGACCCTGGGCACGCATTTGCTAGGGCCCCCATAAACCGTGCCCCCACCCCACTCCCTTACATGCAATCACGCCCTCCACCCCAACGCAGTGGCGGAACTAAAGTATAAGGATCCCTGGTGCAAGTATTTTATTTGGCCCCCCAATTGCAAGGTTGGACAAAAGGTAGAACCCCATCTGTCGTGCAACTCCAACAATGCATTGACAGGTGGGGTTCTACCAAATTTTCCATGCTTGCAGGGTTGTATTTTGCACATGTTTTTGTATGAAGTATTTTTGTCTGAATGTGTTTGTATGTCGTGTTGGAGTTTGGATGCAAGTGTGCATTTATGTGTAGTGCTATTTTTTGAATGTGTGTATATATCATTTTGGTGCTCAGACACACTGACACATGCAAATACACAGATACATACACTGACTACTTACAGATACAAGGACACAGACAGAAACACAGACATTAAACTGACTGACATACTGACACACAAATACATACATTGACAGGCATACTGACACACACACACACACACACACACACACACTGACAGACATACTGACATGCACACACACACAGGCACATACACTGATAGACATACTGAAACACACTGACTACATACAGATTCACAAACTGAAAACTTACAGATACACAGACACATAAACTGACTGACATACTGACACATACAAATACATACACTGACAGACATACTGATGCACACAGATACATATACTGACAGACATAGATACAAACATTGACATGCTTACTAACACACCCATAGACATACTGACACACACACACACATACACTGATACACACACACACAAATACTGACACACACACAGACATACTGAAACACAGACACACTGACACACACACAGACACACAGACCCACACAGAGACATACTGACACACACACAGAGACATACTGACACATCTGTAAAAACATTTGTAAACCCACCCTCCAGTTCCCTACCTTTTGCTGGAGGGTGGCTTCCCTGGGGTCCAGTGTGGTGCCTGAGGCTGATGGGAGTGAGGAGTCCCTATCTTCACTGCCTTGCCTCACTCCCGCTCTGCTCGTCCTGCTCCCTCCCGTGCAGCTTCTCTCCTTATGGGAGGAAGTGACTCGAGGCAATCACTTCCTCCCATGTTGCCGAAGAGCAAGGGCCATGCTGTTAAAGGGCCACAGCACCAGACCGGGCCCTGGTGTGTGGGGCCCAAATAAATTGTTGTGGGCAGCGGGGCCCACTGGGCAGCTGCCTTAGGTCCCCCAGGAGTGCCCCGTGTTAAAGTCGGCCCTGCATGTCAAATAGGTAATCCCATGTTTGCACTTTTTGGAGTTGCAGAGCTGACGCGGGCAAATCAGTGCCCTATCATGGTTACTGTCTTGATACATGTATAGTGCTTAAAGTGTGTCACTTTTGATACTGACCTTGGTTTGTATTTGACTTTGAGTATTTCTGTAATACTATACTGGCTTGTTTAATTGACTATCCATATTTCTATTATCCTGACCTTGGCTATTACTGACCTTGTTTCTATCTTTACATAATGTTAAGTCCGGCCACTCTAAGGCCTGGTAATAGGTCTATATTAGAACCTCTAATTTGTGGGATCGTTATTTCCTGTAAGTTAGGGTAATAACCTTGGGCCATGTACCCTGCTGAAATGGGATTTTTTCAAACCACTTGTGAGCAAAGTTTGAGGAATTAGATCACAGACTGGATCAATCACTCAGGAATTCCAGACATTGCTAGCTAGAACAGCTCACCTCTCTCCTAAAACAACCATTTTAAAATGTCTCTATTGTCTTTCCCTACTGACAGGTCTAAGATTGGGTTTTCTATGCACCAACTAACTGAAAAGGTTTCGAAGTGGACTAATTCATTATGGCAGGTGAGAACATCCTTGGTGGATTATTACCAGAGTGTTGTATCAGATATTCATAAGGTAGTTGATACATCATTTAGGGATAGAAGTGCAGCTAGAGCCCTGATCAGAATCAAACAGGCAAACAAATCAATGGTCAATTATGCTATTAATTTCCACACGCTTGCATTTGAGGTAGTTTGGTATTCATGAAGCTGGTTAACTATAATATTGTAGATGAGGTGTAGCTAGAGAACTTTCAGAACATTTGGAGGACCTGATCGATTATCTAATAGAGATAGAAAATTATTTAGGGAAAGACATATACAGAGCCATAGAGTCAGATGTCCTGCTGTAGCTGTAACTCCTACAATCACAGATCCTGAACTCATGCAGTTAGGGGTAACCGAACAATCCAAGGCAGAGAAACAATATATTGCCTATATTATGGGAAGGAAGAGAATTCCAGAATTGATTGTGTTCTATTTATTAAACACAGAGGCGTAACTAGAAACCACAGGGCCCCAGTGAGAAGATTGCCCTGCTCCCCCCTACGTCTACCCTCCCCCTCCCATATGTTCTCCCCGAAACATGCAGACAAACGGATACACATGCAGACACACACACATATACAAAGACACATACATACATACATACAGACACATACATACAGGCACATACATACAAACACATACACACACAGAGACTCATATATACAGAGACACAGACAGACATACACACACATACAGAGAGGTCCCCCAGAGGAAGGCTTCACAGCTGAAACGTTGGGGTTTCTTTTCTCCTGCTCTAGGTCAGTATACCTTATTTAATGTGTTTTTGCATTTAGCACTTTACTTACATTTTGGTTTTGGTACTATATAGTGGTTTAGCACTATACTATGCACTTTCTCTCTGTTATAAAGATATTTTGTTGTATTTTCTATGCATGAATAAATATTCTTTTTATGTGCAAAACCTTGGTGTGCCTTGGGATCATTTCTTATTTTTTATTATATGTATATATCTGGTATGGGAACAGATTTTCTTCCTTTAAGAGCACCTTGTACCTTATGAACCACACACTTACTACCCATTTTTCAGTAGAGCTCTTCCTGTAATTTTACGTTTGTATACACACATACATACAGACACACATACATACAAGCACACACATATACAGACACATACAAACAGACACACATACAAAATGTTTTAGTCATCCTATTGTTTCCTACCTTTGGTGCAGGAGGGTGACATCCCTAGGGTCCAGTGGCTCATCCTGATGGGAGTCAGAGTTCCCACTCTGACTCCCTCTTTTCATTCCTCCTCCAGTGCAGCTCCAGGTGTTTGCTGGGACGAGTGACCGGGACTGTCACTTCTTCCCAGCATCTGGCATCATCCCAGGGGGCCCGGTCAGCGCTGCAGTGCTTTAACAGCCCCCTGGAAATTAATTGTCATCGGGTGGCCCTAACAGCATGGGCCATCCAATGGCCCCCTTCAAGTAAGCTCTGGCGGTTATACCATGCGGGCTGGGGCCGTAGCTGCATTACATAGCTGGCGGGCACCACGCTTGCAGGAATCCACAGGGCGTCCGGGCCCCCTGGAGTGACGAGCCTGGTCGCAGCTGCAACCCCTGCAACTGCAGTAGTTCTGCCACTGATTGCACACAGACAGACTGTGTTTCCAGGTCATATCATCTCCTTCTCCAATTGTTTTAGGTAATCCATGGTTATATCTACTTAACCACAATACTGATTGGAAACATGGACAAATTATCTCATACATTTGTATAAATTCACACCTTTGCATTCTATCAACATTCCCACTGCTCCACCATAATCCACAGAGATACTGCCTCCTATTTACACCTTAAGTCTTTTTTGATAAGAAGGAGGCAGACAAGAAAACAACCTCATAGACTCTATGACCGTTCCATTGATCTCTTCCCGGCACATTACCCCATAAAGGCAGAGCTTATCCATTACCACCCAAGGAGAATAAAATCATGCAGGAGAAAAGTTATTTTTTTTGTTTCCAAGAAAGAGGGGGATTTACAGCCCTCTATAGACTATAGAGGACGTAAAGGAACATATTCGTTTTCCTGGCACTATATGCCCTGAGGGTGCCCCCACCCTCAGGGTCCCCCTCCCGCTGGGCTCTAGGGGGTGGAAGGGGTTAAACTTACCTCTTTCTCCAGTGCCGGGCTCCCTCAGCGCTGGGGACTCTCCTCCTCCTCTTCTCCTCCTCGGCTGAATGTGCATGCACGGCAGGAGCCGCTTCCGCATTCAGCCAGTCCATAGGAAAGCATTCACAATGCTTTTCTATGGACGCTGGCGTCTTCTCACTGTGCAAATCACAGTGAGAAGCGCGGAAGCCCTCTAGCAGCTGTCAATGAGACAGCCACAAGAGGCTGGATTAACCCTATTATACACATAGCAGTTTCTCTGAAACTGCTATGTTTATAGAAAAAAGGGTTAATCCTAGAGGGACTTGGCACCCAGACCACTTCATTAAGCTGAAGTGGTCTGGGTGCCTATAGTGGTCCTTTAATACAATAACCATAAGGAATGAATACCTTGTCTCTTTAATCACAGAATTGTTTGACAGACTAAAAGGGTACTCTGTGTTTACTAAGTTAAAGCTCAGGGGTGCGTATAACTTGGTACAAATTAAAGAGGGAAATGAGTGGAAAACTACATTCAATACCAGGAGTGAACGTTATGAGTATGCTGTCATGCCTTTTGGCTTCTGTAATGCTCCTGCAGTTTTACAGGATTTTATTAATGAAGTCCTCAATGAATATATACATTCTTTTGTGGTTGTGTACTTGATGATCACTTGCATATCACTTGCATATCTCAAGGGTATTGCAAATGCATATCACTAATGTAAAAGAAATGCACAGAAGTTTTATAGAGTAGTTAAAAAATACAGCATTCCTTTTATTTGCAAAGTGGAAATAAAAAACTCACAAACTGTAAACACACAAATTAAAATTAATATGATAATTAGTGATGTCGCGAACATAAAATTTTCGGGCGAACCGGGCGAACCGCCATAGACTTCAATAGGCAGGCACATTTTAAAACCCACAGGGACTCTTTCTGGCCACAATAGTGATGGAAACGTTGTTTCAAGGGGACTAACACCGGGACTGTGGCATGCCGGAGGGGGAGCCATGGCAAAACTCCCATGGAAAATTACATAATTGATGCAGAGTCTGGTTTTAATCCATAAAGGGCATAAATCACCTAACATTCCTAAATTGTTTGCAATAACGTGGTTTAAAACATCAGGTATTATGTTGTATCGATCAGGTAGTGTAAGGGTTACGCCCGCTTCACAGTGACAGACCAAACTCCCCGTTTAATGCACCTCAAACAACCGCAAACAGTCCATTTGCACAACCGCAAAACCCCCATTTGCACAAGGTTGTGACACTAGATATGAGTGGTGGCACTGGGCAAGTGGGCACAGTATACGCTGTGAGCCTGACACACACGCTGGCAGGCAGGCAACTGCAATTAGATTACACAGGAAAAAAAAAAAGCAGACTGATGTTCTAGCCCTAAAAAGGGCTTTTTGGGGTGCTGTCCTTACAGCAGAGATCAGATGAGTCCTTCAGGACTGTAGTGGACACTGAATACACTAGCCTAGCTATCGATTTCCCTATTAAATCAGCAGCAGCTACACTGTCCCTCCTCTCACTAAGAATGCAGCTTCCGGGGGGCGGGGCCTAGCTGTCATGGAGGAAAGATGCACTTCGTGTGAGCTCCCTCAATATCTCATTTTAAGCAGCTATCAACAAGCGAATTTCACCCCAGAAGGGGATGATCCAGCAATGTTGCTCCTACCTGACCGACCCGACATGCTTAATAGCGGTCAGCAACTCGACAGAGTCTTACTTAACTCCGCGTGGCAAATGTGGCCTGGTGCTCACCGGGCGGGAGAGGCGGCCGATCTCCCGATCCTGGGATGCCCAGGAGCAGCTACTTCCCGGCAGGAGCTCCGTTACCCCCTCCCCTCGGACGGGTAGGGGTTATCCCGGTCCACCCCTGAGAGGCTGTCTAGAGCTAATGAACGCACAGAGCACAGCCGCCCAGGCTGACATACTCATCTGCCACTCTCCCAATATGGCGGCAGCTGCGTGTCCTCCTGGTACCAGCAAAGCATGGCAGGATATTGGAAGCAATCAATTTTGGAAACAAATTACAAGCAGGAAGCCCCAACAAGCTCCACCATAGCCCCAACAAGCTCCACCACAGCTAAAAGAAGCTGTCCCCATTAAAATCCACCAACGCAAAAGGCATTGAAGACGGGACCGGAGGCACAAACAGAAATGCAGAGCCTGCCCCACGTCAAGCCCTCACCTCCACCTTAAGCCACCACAATCCCGCACCGGACGTGAAGCACCACCGGAACAGATCCGACCACCCGACAAAACAAGCTTCCACCACCTCAAGCCGCGAACCCGGCACTCAGCCAAAGACTTGCCTTTGTTGTTCCAGGTATCAGGGACTCCCAGGGTCTGCACCTGGCGCCCAGAAGGGATCGGATGAGCACAAGCAGTAAACAGCAGCCTGCCAAGCATGTCCCACTATAGCCGATCCTCCACACCATGCCTTTGATCACATGAACTGCTCTCTGCACATTAACTAATCGTAAAGTAGCAAGCGTTTAAACATGTCATTATTTCACCTCCTAAAGAGTTTATTGTCGTAGTTCCTTACATGCCTTTACCTTAACCGTTCATGTATTATGTTATTCACTAGTCTCATCTCATGGGGCGACTCACACTTGATTTATAACTAGTGGTGGAGCTGCTGATATAAATACACAGTTGATAACGTGCAAGCTACACCCTAAACATAACAGCCGTCTTTCACAACAATGTACTGCTATATACTCATACCCTCAGTGCAACTAGCCATGATATATGCACGTTCAGCCTAGCATGCTCAAATATAACACACTTCTGTCTAAAAAAGAAAAAAAAAGAAAAAAAGAATGCAGCTTCCAAATGAATATAAAATGGATGCTGTCCAGGAGGTGAGAGGGTCTGGGAGGGAGGGTCTGCTGCTGATTGGCTGGAATGTGTCTGCTGACTGTGAGGTACAGGGTCAAAGTTTACTCAATGATGATGAATAGGGGGCGGACCGAACATCGCACATGTTCGCCGTCCGTGGCGAACGCGAACAAGCTATGTTCGCCAGGAACTATTCGCCAGCGAACTATTCGCCAGCGAACTATTCGGGACATCTCTAGTCAGGATAGATGCCTCTGGAATGGGAGGTACGGGTTGAGATGGTACGCATACCAGTGTCTCAGGGGCCAAATAAGCATTTCTGGACAAAAGTGTCTGATGGGCCTGGGCAATCTGGTCCATACGGTGATCCTGTTCTTAAAATCTTGCCTCATAGGAGACCATTTGCTCTCCTAAACCTGCAGGGCCCATGGTCCTATCATAATGTCATGATGTAATATCCCAACACGCAGAGTTTAGGATAGCAAGGGACAAGACTAGTATATAACTTATTACCTGGACTTAGAATGGCCAGACTAAACGTCAGACAGAGATAAAGCGTAATCAGAAACGAGACAAGGTCATGGTAACAGAGAGACTACGAAAACGAGAACAAGCCAGAGTCAGGTAGATGGTAATCGGTCACACGGGCAAACAAGACAGGAAAGGGTTAAAGATAAATTCAGAGTCAAGAACAAAGCCATGGTCAATACCAAAATAAACAAAATAGATCAAGGAAGGCACTAAAGGGTACTGACACAGAAGCTCAAGCTAAGGAGCCAGGTCGGTCCCAGGATAAGGTAAATACAGCCACAACCACTTATCCCAATTACACACCTTTCCTAACGTCCTAGCCCATTAAAAGCATATTACCGCGTATTTAATAAAACAGATAGACCCCCTACTTCATCCAGGTTACCGATCGATGGTTCAATATTCTGAGCCCTCTCTGATTTACTGTACACGACTATTCGATATTCCCACAAATTTTATATAGCATTTTATGTTTGTTTGAGAACATCTTAAAAATATTGGATATCGCTAAAAATCATGATCACTATATACTTTCCCTACAAACCTCTAAAACGAACCAAACTACTCATCCATCCGCTATACCACTTTATCCCACCTAGAACTAGTGCCCAGTTAAAATACTTGACTCTTACTTACCCACACTCAGTCATGCCACACACATTTCACCACTACTCTCACTGAATCCCTCTGACTACGGCTAAATTAATCTCCTACATCAGAACACTACTCCTAAGATTGTGTTGTATCCATGTCTCGGGTCTTTCATTTAGAATAGGGGCAGCTTCGGTCTCCTTCAACCCTGACACTCCAGTGCATATTATTAAAAGATTGGGCAGATGGAAATCCTCAGTCTACAACCGATATATTCCTCATCCCGAGAAAGAAATGAGGAAAGCTTTTAAAAGTTTGGCTTTGTAAATTTGATGCATTAAGTGTGTTTTTCTTTAATACCTTTTCACCCTCTTTGCATGAACCCGATTTACTTATATTACTAATATGTTTCTGAACATATATATTATATTATTCACTCACTCACTCACTCTCTGGGCCGGCCTAAGACATCATGCTGTATAGGTCCAACGATAAATGACTATGAGGGATAATGTATAATAAACCCAGGTTACTGGCTATGGGAGAGATAATGTATAATAAACACAGGTTACTGGCTATGGGAGGATAATGTATAATAAGAACATGTTACTGACTATAGGCGGGATAATGTATAATAAACACAAGTTACTGGCTATGGGAGGGATAATGTATATAGAGGTTACTGGCTATGGGAGGATAATGTATAATGAACACAGGTTACTGGCTATGGGAGGATAATGTATAATAAACACAGGTTACTGGCCATGGGAGGGATAATGTATAATAAACACGTTACTGGCTATGGGAGGGATAATGTATAATAAACACAGGTTACTGGCTATGGGAGGATAATGTATAATAAGAACATGTTACTGGCTATAGGCGGGATAATGTATAATAAACACAGGTTACTGGCTATGGGAGGGATAATGTATAATAAACACAGGTTACTGGCTATGGGGAGGATAATGTATAATAAACACAGGTTACTGGCTATGGGGGATAATGTATAATAAACACAGGTTACTGGTTGTGGGGGGATAATGTATAATAAACACAGGTTACTGGTTGTGGGGGATAATGTATAATAAACACAGGTTACTGGCTATGGGGGAGATAATGTATAATAAGCACAGGTTACTGGCTATGGGGGGATAATGTATAATAAACACAAGTTACTGGCTATGGGAGGGATAATGTATATAGAGGTTACTGGCTATGGGAGGATAATGTATAATGAACACAGGTTACTGGCTATGGGAGGATAATGTATAATAAACACAGGTTACTGGCTATGGGGAGGATAATGTATAATAAACACAGGTTACTGGCTATGGGAGGATAATGTATAATAAACACAGGTTACTGGCTATGGGGGGATAATGTATAATAAACACAGGTTACTGGCTATGGGGGGATAATGTATAATAAACACAAGTTACTGGTTATGGGGGCTAATGTATAATAAACACGGGTTACTGGCTATGGAGGATAATGTATAATAAACACAAACACAAAAAAAAAGAATGCAGCTTCAGAATTAATCTAAATTGTATGCTGTCTATGAGGTGGGAGGGTCTGGGAGGGAGGGTCTGCTGCTGATTGGCTGGAATGTGTCAGCTGACTGTGAGGTACAGGGTCAACGTTTACTCAATGATGACGAATAGGGGGCAGACCGAACATCGCATATGTTCGTCATCCTGGTGAACACGAACAAGCTATGTTCGCACGGAACTATTCGCCAGCGAACCGTTCGGGACATCACTAATGATAATAGATATTCACATAATATGACCCACAATATAAAACTACAATCTGAAAAACACATAACCTCTTTTAGAATAGAAAGAACTAAGTCCCAACGTGACGAGAAATCTCCACTAGGTGGATGTAGAAGTATTGGTCCTTGGTACTGGGCAAAGTTCCAAAAGTTCTAGGATGTAATGGAGGATTTCATAGCACTCTCTAGTGCAAATATTAAGTAATCCTGGCTGTAGGAGCTCTGGGTTGCTTAGACTGGAATAGATAAATCTTTTGCTCAGAGCTGGTCTTGCTTCTATACATTTCTCCTACAGATCAGCCACAAAGAAAAGGCTGAAGGACTTTTTCTCATAAGAAGCAGCACTAGACTAGTAATTATGGTATTCTTACTTCAATTATGTATTTTATGTTTGTTTAACAACAACCTTGGTCCACCAAGATGACTCGATACCTCCAAAAATGCTTCTGAACTGCTGAATGCCGTTGGAGAAAGTCTCACTGTGTGTCTGACTTTCTCCACTATATTATTTATTTATACAGTTTGGCTCTTCCCTCTGCAAAAGTAAATTACTTCAATACTATTTCACACATTTAACTCTCTTCTTTGCCCTATTATTCCTCCTCCACCTACTAACTTGACCTCCTCAGACATTGCATTTTACTTCACTGACAAGATGTCTACAATCAGGGAAGAGATCTCTCATCTTTCTTCTTCCCCTTACAATACTTCCCCTAACCTCACAATACTTCTATGTTCATTCGCACCTGCTACATTGGAAGAGGATTCTGCTGTGCTCCAGTCCTCCCGCCCCACCACCTGCACCCTAGATCCAATTCCCTCGCATCTCATCCGTACTCTGTTTTCTATCTTTCTCTACCTCTCACTAAAATTCTCATTCTCTCTTCTCTGGCATATTTCCATCGCCCTTCAAACATGCAACTATAACCTCAATTCTAAGGAAGCCCAACCTTGACCCTAACTCCCCGTCCAACTACCGTCCTATCTCGCTACTGCCTTTTGCATCAAGATCCTTGAAAGAGTTGTGTATCTGAGATTGACAGACTTTCTCGAGTCCAACTCTCTGCTAGACCCTCTTCAGTCTGGTTTCCGTGCTAAGCACTTTGTGGAAACAGCACTGACCAAAGTATCCAATGATCTACTCGCTGCAAAATCTTGTGGTCACTACTCTATCTTAATTCTCCTTGACCTGTCTGCAGCTTTTGACACTGTTGATAATCAACAGCTTATTCTCATCCTCCGCAATATGGGTCTACAAGATATTGCTCTCTCCTGGTGCTCCTCCTACCTCTCCCAGAGCTCTTTCAGTGTTTCTTTCTCTGGCTTTGCTTCTTCTCCCCAACTCCTCTCTGTTGATATCCCCAAGGCTCAGTCCTCGGACTCCTACTGTTCTCTATCTATACTGCCTCCCTTGGTAAACTCATTAGCTCCTTTATAAACAACAAATTAAGGTGGAGTATCTTACATGTATTACTTCAGTAGTTCTTTACATAGGTACACTTCTATGGTTATTCCTACAGAAAAAACAATACTAGATAATAGTGCAATATTGTTTGAATGTTTATTTCTATACGCTCAGTAGTGCTCTAGTAAGTGCAAACTCACAAGGATGGAGCCCCTTGGGCTCAGATATTTCGCCTTGTGGAATATAAAGGGTCCCACTCCCTCCTTTATATGTCAGGATCTTTCTGAAGGATGATCTCAGGCATACAGATGGTGGGTAATAAAGTGCTTTATTGCTTAAAAAATGCACATAAAAACGAAAAAAAACAATAATAAAATAATTGCCTTTAAAATAATTAAAAGACCTTACAATCTCTCTTGAGTAGTCTCTGGACTGTAGTCCTATTTGCAAAACGCGTTTCGCCCCTTCAAGGGGCTTCCTCGGTTGCTTGTCCTCTTCCTAGGCGTCCTCTGGTTCTTTTAAACTTTAAATCTTGCCACTTTTTTTCCTCTCCTCCTCCTCCTTCAATTGCGATGTTGCGGGACTTCCGGTTTCCGGTTTCCGTTTTATGCGTTCCACTGTTGGAACGCATAGGCATTATGCATTGGCTTCCTGTTCACTTCTCCTGACCTCTTTTCCGGTTCATCTATGCGTTCCACAGTTGGAACACATTTGTACTTACTTCCTGAAGTCACTTGCACAACGTTCTTAAAGCATATTAAATACGATCCCAATATATTTAAATTGCTGCTCATTGTCCATTTTACAGAATTTTCCACTCACATGTATAAAAAGAGGGGGGGGAAGAGAAAGAAAAAAGGGGGGATAAGATGCAGGCTCTTATCCCCCCTTTTTTCTTTCTCTTCCTCCCCTCTTTTTATACATGTGAGTGGAAAATTCTGTAAAATGGACAATGAGCAGCAATTTAAATATATTGGGATCGTACTGTGGAACGCATAGATGAACCGGAAAGGAAGAGGTCAGGAGAAGTGAACAGGAAGCCAATGCATAATGCCTATGCGTTCCAACAGTGGAACGCATAAACCGGAAACCGGAAACTGGAAGTCCCGCAACATCGCAATTGAAGGAGGAGGAGGAGAGGAAAAAAGTGCCAAGATTTAAAGTTTAAAAGAACCAGAGGACGCCTAGGAAGAGGACAAGCAACTGAGGAAGCCCCTTGAAGGGGCGAAACGCGTTTTGCAAATAGGACTACAGTCCAGAGACTACTCAAGAGAGATTGTAAGGTCTTTTAATTATTTTAAAGGCAATTATTTTATTATTGTTTTTTTCATTTTTATGTGCATTTTTTAAGCAATAAAGCACTTTATTACCCACCATCTGTATGCCTGAGATCATCCTTCAGAAAGATCCTGACATATAAAGGAGGGAGTGGGACCCTTTATATTCCACAAGGCGAAATATCTGAGCCCAAGGGGCTCCATCCTTGTGAGTTTGCACTTACTAGAGCACTACTGAGCGTATAGAAATAACCATTCAAACAATATTGCACTATTATCTATTATTGTTTTTTCTGTAGGAATAACCATAGAAGTGTACCTATGTAAAGAACTACTGAAGTAATACATGTAAGATACTCCACCTTAATTTGTTGTTTATATATTTGATTGTTGGTGAAGGTTAAGGGGACCCCACCAAGGTGTTAGAGTTACTTACACAGTAATACAAAGCTTACTATTGGGAACTGTTATTTATTTGTCATTAGCTCCTTTGGCTTCCAATATCATTATCTCTCCCCGTCCCTCTTAACTACTGTCTCTGACTGCCTCTCTGCTATTTCTAACTGGTTGGCTGCCCACTTCCTTATACTCAACTTGACCAAAACTGAAATTCTGGTCTTTCCTCCCTCAAGTGTTGCTACTCCTGTGCCTGTCTCCCTTCAACTAAACGGTACTACCATCAGGCTCGATGCCTAGGTGTTCTCTTTGACTCCGACCTCTCCTTCACACCTCATGTTCAGTCTATCGCCAAATCCTGTCGCTTCCATCTCAAAAACATTGCACACATCTGACCCTACTTAACCCCAGATGCGACTAAGGTGCTGGTCCATTCCACTGTCCTTTCTTGCCTTGACTACTGTAAACCACTTCTCAGTGGTCATACGTGCTCCCAACTTGCCATGTCCATAAGCAATGCGGCGGCGAGGCTCAGCTTCCTGTCCGCCTGCACATCCCACGTCTTACCCTTCTGTCAGTCCCTATATTGGCTTCCTGTATGATATAGGGCTCAATTTAAAATTCTGGTTCTTCCTTTCAAATCTCTACATAATGCTGCTTCCACCTTTCTATCCTCCCTAATACACAAGTATGTCCCGTCTAGGCCCTTACGCTCTGCTGAACACTTACATCTATCTTCTGTCTGTACTCCCACCTCTGATGCTCGCCTTCAAGACTTCTCGAGAGCTGCACCGTTCCTGTGGAAACCACTTCCCTCCTCCGTTAGATGCTCACCCAGTCTCCACTCCTTCAAAAAATCATTAAAAACCCACTTCTTCATAAAAGCGTATCAATTAAACTGTGATAGCTCCCAATTGATTCCTCTCTTACAACTGTCATTAGTCTAATACTATCCTTAACTTTTGTGCCCTCAATCTGTTCCTGTGTGTCCAACTTGTCTGATTACAACTACATGTTTGTTTCCACCCACTGCCAATTTGTTGGCGCTATATACATAATCTAATAATAACAGAATATCTGTTTCTTGATTCAGCAAATTCACCAAATTGGTTGGAAAGCAAAATAGGCAGGGGCCTCATACTACAATAACAATTTAATTGAAGAAGATTTTTTTTTTCTGTAATAGCCCCTATTATAAAAACACAATAAGATAAGTCTTATATAGAAGTGTTGTATAGGTTAAAAAAAGGCTTTTATTTCTGCTCCTATTCTCAGACATCCAGATCCTACAGTTTGTTTTATATTGAAAGTGGATTCTTCTGAAATGGTGCTGTTCTATCACATCATAAGAGTCCTGACCAACCGTTTTCCACACCAATTCCAGAAAATATATGGAGGCCAAACATAATAATGACATAGGGAATAGAAAGTTGTTAGGCATTATTGTTGCATTGAAAGAATAGTGCAATCTACTAGAGCAGGTACAGGTAACCTATGGCACGTGTGCCATTCACGGCACTTGAGGTGTCTCAAGGCTGCCAGAGCAAAACAGGCTCTGGACTATCAGGAGTCCCAGTGAAACTTCAGATATCTGCTAATATAAATTCCTGAAATTGTGAAAAAGAATCCACACCGTAGTAAAGCAGCCCACAGCTGCTGTTGCAGCTCCTGTCCTTGACCTGTAACTGGCCAGCCTGGTCCCCACTGGAACCCAGGGAAGCTACCCACACTGCTAGATATACACAGAAATGCAGAATAATCCTCCCCTCATACAAATAACAGCCCACACACAAACATACACACAATCCACAAAAATGTAACACCACTAACAATCCACATACATGCACACAACCCCATATGCAGCCTCTCACATGCAATACCCAAAACAGCCCTACACATATACACACCACCAAACACACAATGTGACATATCCATCCACAAACACAATTCCACAAGCATCCCCCAAACACAGCCCACATCTATAGGTATCATTCACGATACAACAAACTACTCATGAACATATACAATATAGCAGCTCATATACGCACAAATACAATGATGGAAAGCAATTACAGCATAAATAACACAAGCAGAATACAGCAACATGCACACCTCAATTTAAAAAAAATAAGAGCGGCACACTATGGGACATCATAATCCAATTTCAGCACAGTGCTGCTAAAAGGTTGCCTACCCCTGTCCCAGAGAGTTCAAAGATCCTTTTTTTGTTTTAACAGATCATAAGAATCTATCGTACCTAGGAAAAGTAAAAAGGGAAAAAATCCAGCAGATAGTCTTTTTTCCTATGTTGGTTTAATTTTGCTATGTGTATAAATCTGGATCACGTAACTTGCTTTGTCTAGGCAATTTAATATGATTGAAGAATACAAGGTTGAGTAGAGTATATAATTCCTCCAGAAACAATTATATTTAACATTTATATTCAACTGTTTTGTTTTTTTTTCGTATCCTCTTCTTTATGAAATTAATTCAAATCTAAACAGTACAAATTCTCTGAGACTAAACCAAAAGATAGGTTATATGTCACACCAGAAGTCAGAAAGAAGGCTGAGTATGCTGGGCACATAATTAAAACTACTTACTTTATATTTTTTGACTTCTGGTGGCCATCTCTTAAAGGGGATATTAGGGAATATGTTCAAGCGTGTGATGTTTGTGCAGCAAATACAATCATAGACAGAGGACCATCTGGTTTGCTCCAACCATTAACTACAACTAAGAAACCTTGGTCTAGCACAGGAGTAGGCAACCTTTTAGTAGTACTGTGCCAAAACGAGATCTTGAAGTTCCTTTCTAGTGCTGGCTCTAATTGTTTTAAATGTGGTGTGTAGGTTGCCGTGTGGTGCTTGTGTTATTTATGTGTGCTCCAGTTGTCTTGTAACACTGTATCTGTGCTTTTGTGGGCTATAATAGAGTATATGTCCATGAGGTGTTTGTGATATTTGTATGGTACCTATGAATGTGGCCTATGTATGGGGCTGCTTGTGGTATTGCATGTGAAAGGCTGCTTGTGGGTTTGTGTGTGTGTGTGTATGTGGCTTGTTAGTGATGTTGTTGCTGACCCGGGTCTAGCATATCAATAGACTTTATTGTTTAATCCCTTCATATGGATTCACAATAAATTCTAAGATGGCTCATTTTATACCCCTTAAAAAATATCCATCCACAACAGAATTAACTAAGGTTTTCTCCAGGCAGCTATTTTGTCTCCATGGTATATTGTATCTAATAGAGGTATTCGGTTTGTTTCTTATTTCTGGAGGTCTTTTTGCTCAGAGATTGGCATTGAATTGTCTTTTTCATCTGCCTACCACCCTCAGACTAATGGACCTGCTAAACGTGCTAATAAATCTCTTGAACAATATCTTTGAGTCATATCTCATCATCAAGATAATTGGGTTGACCTGCTTCCTTGGGTAGAGTTTGTTCGCAAAAGTGCTACTCACTAATCCTCAATAATAATAACCCTGTGACACACCCTTAGTTGCTTTTTAAGAGTTCTAGAAGTACTAGCGCGAGTTGTACCAGTCTAACTGCTGTTGCAAAAGTACTTTCAGTCTGTATTTTCTGTAAGCCCTACATGCTTTTCAAACACACTACTACTACCTGCGGACCTAGCTGACTCTGCTTCTGAAATTACAGATTGTTCTCCTTTAAAGTTTTAAGTAACCAATTAGCATAGCAAAACAAATCACCTCCTATGTGAGGAATATGATGTAACAAGCACACTAGTCCCACTTTTAAAGGACTGAAACAGCTGCACTTTATCTGTGGGGAGCGGCACCTGGGTTTTTAATTTATTGCATATTGTATATAAACTGGTGAGTGTTACTGCATGTTTAAAGACATTTGCATTGAAATAGGGCTTGTGCCCGAAACGTTTGCCTGTCTGTTATGTCCTTCAAATAAATGCTTGGTAGCACATTGGTGCACACTACAACTGGTAGTTTAGACCTCATTTTTTCTATGTTTATTTGGTTAACACTGCTGGAACTACAGTGGGAGGAGCTGCAGCTCAGGAGAGATTGTTTGTATTTTCAATCCTTTTGGTATTGCAATTACCTCTGCCTCTACTCCTTTTCTCAATATATAACAGCGACAACAAGGTCAAGTACATTTTTCACATAACGTCGGCTATTTCTCACCTCAATTTTTAACTAGGGTATTCATGTTCGTTTTGGTATTATGTCTTTTAAGATGAACATAAATAAAGGTTAAGTTTTAATTCATATTAGTCTCTGATTTTTTTTTGGAGTGTTCTAGCTAGCATACTCACAAGAAAACACCTTAGCAGTCACTAGATCTGTCTGTCTGTCTATCTATCTAATATGTCTGTCTATCTATCTATCTATCTATCTATCTATCTATCTATCTATCTATCTATCTATCGTCTATCTATCCAATATGTCTGTCTGTCTGTCTATCCAATATGTCTGTTTATCCAATATGTCTGTCTGTCTATCCAATATGTCTGTCTGTCTGTCTATCTATAATTCAATTAACTTAGATGAGTTAATTAGTAAAATGGGGTGTTCTAAAGATGAGATTTTTCTCTACAATTGTACTGTAGATGTTGATGAGCACACATTTGTTTTCATTTTCTCTACTACATTTTTTTTTGGTAATTGATAACATAAATGGTCAATAAACATAATTTTTTAATAAGTTAAAAAGCCTTTGTCCATAAGGTAACAGCAGTTCATAATCTGTTTGTAGCAATAATAATAATAATACTATTTTTGCATACATTGTAACATTCTCTGGATAACTAATTGTCAATTAAAAAAAAATGTATAAACAATTTCATTTTCTCCCTGCTTCAAAACTGTTTCCTTGAGCCAGATGTTTTTATTTAACTATACTCAATCTAATATTACACTTTAATATGAAGTGATGGGTATTACAATCCCCTACCCATCATTCTTGTCAGTAAGTTGATTGATCTATATTTGGAAATGATTTACCTGCCAGTAACTTTGTTATATGATATCCTCCACAGGGGCAGCAAACAAAAGTATTCTGTAGAGGAACAGGATACATGACTAGCATAAAATAATAATAATAATAATAATAATAATAATAATAATAATAATAATAATAATAATAATAATAATAATAATAACAAAGAATTTAACCAGGCAATGTACACTCAGATTACTCTGTTTTTCAAGTACAAGAGCTTATTTCTAGAAATATTAGTCAATTTATAGTAGGTATTTAGTTTCTTGGCTAGATTTTAGCATCTGAAAACATATTGAAGTTTTATGTAAAAAACTAAACTAAACAAAACAAAACAAAAACTACCTAGTTTATTATACATAGCTTACTATATACACACACACACACACACACACACACACACATATATATATATATATATATATATATATATATATATATATGTATATATATATGTATATATATATATATATATATATATATATATATATATATATATATATATATATATATATATATACATATATATATATATATATATATATATATATATATATATATATATATATATATATATATATATATATATATATATATATATATGTATATATATATATATATATATATATATATATATATATATATATTATACAGTGGGATTCATCCATGTTTTGGAAAAAAATACCAATAATAATTACCACAGATAAAATACCAAGATCACTGCAGCTGTAAGCCCCAAGTCATCATACATCATGCATGAAGGCCTTTTAATATTGATCACTGCAGCTGTAAGGTACGGACTAAGATGGAGAAGATACTCAACCAGATTTCAACCAGACTATAATGATGCTACCATTGTTACATATAAGTTTACTACTGTAATATTTTGCACTTGATGTTACATGTAGTTATTAATAATCTGGCTGATAGAATTTTGGCAAATACTTACTTGTTTATAACAAATGGCTTGTCTGCTCCATTCCCCCTGATCCCCTAACCTCCCCCGCTTGCCACTCCCGTTAATGCCTTTAAGTAACTGTTTTTCTCTCTTCCTCAGCCCCAAGTCATCATACATCCCTGCATGAAGGCCTTTTAATTTTACTCTGCTCTACCCACCCACCCTGGTTCCTTCTAACTATATTGCATGCTGTTACAGTTGTTTGGAACCATAGCCAATCACCTCCTCATTCCCTTCACATGCTATCAGCTGCTGCAGTTATACTTTTAACTCTATCTGTTATGACATACAAATCCCTCTGCTACCTTTTCTCTCATCTCCCCATTTTAACCTTTAGATTTCAAGCTCACAGACAGGGTCCTCTACCTGTTGTATCGGTCTGTTCTTATTGTGTTTGTCTTTTCCCAATTGTACAGCGCTGCGGAATTTGTTGGCGCTTTATAAATGCCATTAATAATAATAAGAAGATGAAGTTTGCTCATCCTTGAGCTCCCTGTCTAACAGAAAGTTGTAGCAAATACCAAGATTTTATGCAAGTTATATATATTTGAAGCTCATGTGAGTACACCAAACACCTTCCATAGGAAAGCATTAAACTATATTGTGTATGCAAGAGTGATGTTCAATTTTGAAGTATGAATAAAACATTTTTTTATCATATAATATTTTCACATACTAATTACCACTCACGAATGTTTGTATATTAGACAACTACCTGGCTAAAAACTGTTCAAACGCTCACTTGTTGATTCTGTAAGATTCTTTTAGTTCAATATTATATTACTTTATGTATCCATTTTCTACATCATGCATTCAAAAAAGAGGGTCAGTTTGGACTAAAAAGTACAGATAAAGGTATATCTTGCAGCTTGTAATGCAAGTGCACAGGTCATTGGAAAACCAATATTTAATTCTCTAAGCTGAATTACAATATTATGTCAAAATCTAGAAAAAAAAAAGTGTGTATTTTATAGAATCAGTCCTGTGACTTGAAAAATATATAAAATGTCCCCTTATTGTAACGTCACCTGAATATTATGATACATTTTCATGTTTCAGAAGTGACTGCACTTTTGTATTTTTTTCTCTTCCATGCTTTGTATAATTATGGGCAAGTAGATGTCATATTTACAAACTTTTTTAGAGGAAAGTGCACAGGTCATGCAGAGAGTATACAAATCTAAGTACACATTTTTCTCAGATACATTATTTTTAGATTGTGCCAGTTTATGCATATCGAGCCGTATACAGGAAAACTATGACCACAATTTTTTACACTGTTTTTATTTTTTTCTCTAACAAATGAGCAGATTGCTCATAAAAGGTATACTCTTTATGTACTTTGCCCAGTCCCAAAAAGGACACAAAAGTTGTGTAAAACCTAACACAATCTCCTACAGCTCAGAGCTGCAGGAAAAGTAAAAAAAAAACATATACCAGAGTATTTATTCCGTGTATCTTTGTACCTAGAAAGTACAAATCAAAGCCATCTGTTCATATTCAGTGCCCTAAAATATTCAGTTTTACTCATGACCACTTTGCTTGTCAGAGAACCTCCTGAACCTAGCATGTGTGTCCATCAATTGAGCCACTCTCAGTTCACTAAAAAAGTTAGGACTGTACACGTATTTAACCAATAGACAAATTAACTGCATCAGTGGTTTAGCATGAGTAGGAGGTGGTGAATTAACTCAATATGCACTGAATAAATGCAAATAACTCAGGCGCACAATATTTTTAAAGTGCAGGCTTTAATAGGAACTTCAAGTTAAATTGCTGGTGTTAATAGGAACTTCAAGTTACAGTAACTACGTTTCTTCCACATAATGTGGCCTTTGTCAAGAACTGTTGTTATTCTCATTGCCTCCTACGCAGATTAGCCATGATATTAAATGCCTTGTTTAATAGAAAACCCAATGAGCCCAGCACGCATTTGATTATCTGTATGTGCTCTGCATGCAAGCCCTAGCAACCATGTCAGCAAAAATCAGGTCAGCATAATGCACACATTTTCTTCACAAAACTGCTGACAACCTTTGCCTGGATTTTGCATAGAATAGTTGTGTACTTTGTTCGAAATATGCATGTCTCTAGAAAATAAACACTAATCCACATGTAAAGTCTGTGCAACATCTACATGGGATGAAACAGACTGAAAATGTTTAAATGTGAGCTTTGTCCTACATATTACAAATTGAGCTTCACTTGAAATAGAGCACAATATTTGCACAGATAAATGGTATTTAGCTGTGTCAAATTGCTGTTAAGATGATTTTGGCAGAATGAATATACTTAAAATGATTTTGCCAAAGGTGTTCTTTCATACTTTACATTTTTTTTTTACCTCATATGTTTGGGGTCATAAAAAGGCTTGATTATCATATAATATACTGACTGTAAGCAGAGACAAGGAAGGCGTGGAATTATCCCATATGTATAGATATTATTTAGCTGTCCTTTTTACCAGAATTGGGGATTGGACAGATAAACAACGTAAAGAGTACAGCACACAATATGTGGGCAAATTTGTTTGCAATAAATGCTATAAAGCACCTGAGTGGGAACCCCTTATACCTCTGTAAACAATATAAAACATATACATTCAATAGGTGGAACACATCTGATGATTCAAATAGAGCTTGGAAGCTTCTTTTTTAGAGTCTACTTTTTAGGGAAAACATTTTCTAATAAACGCAATTCAAGGCCTTCACAATGATAGAAGTTGTTGTTCTGAATCTGACATAACTTTTGATGCTTGCTCATATGGAGAAACCTGTTCAACTCCAAATACCTTTGAACCATTTTGATTTATTCAACAAACCTGCATGTTTTCAGATTACTATTAAGATTCAGAACAACAACTTCTATCATTGTGAAGGCATTGAATTGCATTTATTAGAAAATCTTTTTCCTAAAAAATAAGCTTTCAAGCTCTATTTGAATCATCAGATGTGTTCCACCTATTGTATGTATTTGTTTTATATTGTTTAGAATATATAGAAAGACAACAAGAAGCCCTGGTATAAACTGAAACTTAAATTTTTTTCTTCCGTGTCCCTAGATACACTTCCCTGGCAAAAGTGTAAATTGCAAAGCATTTCACCAAAAACATATCCTTTTATATATAACATTCTTACAAAATAAAGAAAACATAAAAACCATTGGAAACTTCCACCAGGAATATCTCCTCTTTTACCAAATAACCCGTTTTCAAGGAGGTCATGGAACGATGACTGGAGTAGCAAACCCCAATTTAAGAGTAGTACTGCGGAAGATATTCCCAATATGGCTTCTCTTAATTCACCCCTTTTTGGATACCTCATTTGGCTTCTTCCCAATAAAGGCCTCTGTGCCACCACAATCCTTTCAGGACACTATAACCAATCCCAGGTGCTCCTGAGGGTCATGATTGTAAGTCGTGTTTCGCTGCAATTGGGTTCTGTGACCACTACAAAACCCCAAGTGAGTGTGTCATAATAACCAAGCCAACATGGAACCCGCAGGAACAGTTGAAGCTATTACTGCCTTGACCCAACAGATGACGGCTTTGGTCCAAGCAGTTCAGGATCTGCAAGCCAGTAACACCGCACTGCTACAGCGTGAACAGAGAAGGTCTCAGTCTGCACCCCTTCCAGATTCACCTCCAGCTGCTGTCCACATGTCGCCTATGTCTCCAGAGCCAGCCATTCCCATGCCTGACAAGTTCACTGAAAAAAAAGACTGAACTGTGATAATTTATCACAGCCTGTGAACTGCTCTTCACTTTAAAACCACGCACATATCCCAATGATTATGTGAAGGTTTGTACTACTATTGCCTTACTGTCAGGTCAACCTCAAACCTGGGCACACCAACTCCTACACTTTAACAGTCCAATACTGGACTCATGGGACTCATTTTCTGAAGCCATGTGCACATTATATGATGACCCCCTGATACCCTTCACTGCCCGCACTGCACTCTGTTCCCTCCAGCAGTGAAGAAGGCCCATAGAAGACTACACCAACGGATTTGGCTTCTGACACATGTTATAACGAAACCGGCCTAATAGAACAGTACCAACTGGGTCTATCTTAGGCCTTAAAAGATGAACTAGCCAGAGTTGGGGTACCCACATCCTTGGAAGATCTGATTCCCCTGTCACCCAATTAGATTGATGCTTCTGTGAACGAAGAAATGAGAAACAGGCTCCAGCCAATCTCCAGCCCTTGGATCTATATGGTCCTGCAGCTTCTCCCTTATCTTCCACCTCCTCCTCTGAGGTACCCATGCAAATAGACATGGTTCATTGCCCCCTGACTGAAGAAGAACGCAAGAGACGCCCTTCTCAAGGACTCTGTCTCTACTGTGGGAAAGCCGATCACCAACTGCAGTCATGCCAGTCCGACCCAACACCTTACCTGGTAAGGGATCCATAGCTCCTTCTTCCTGGACTTCTACTGTTCCATCCACCTCCTCTTACCCATCTGTCTTTCATTCTCTCCACTGGGGAAGTAGAAACCACCATATCACAGCCATCATTCACTAAGGAGCCAGCGGCTGTTTAATGGAGCAGATCTTGGTACAAACCTATCACCTGCCCATGTGACTAAAGTCACCCCCTTTATCACTGTACGTGGTGGATGGGACTCCAATCAAGACAGGACCATACTACATGAAACAGGCCCCATCTCTGCCTCCTACTTGGTCACCACAAAGAGACTATAAACCTAGGAGAGTAGGATGACCGACTTCACCCAGTAGCCTTCTACTCTTGAAAACTTCTGCCCACAGAAAAGAACTACGATGTAGGTGAGAGAAAACTTCTTGCGGTCAAATGTACTCTGGAAGAATGGCGCCACCTATTTGGCGCCACTGAGCCCCCTGACCTATGACTGTATTTACAGACCACCGTAAATAAGAGTACCTTTGTGCTGCCAAAAGACTACATCCCCTCCAAGCCCGCTGGGCCTTGTTCTTCTTCAGATCCAACTTACAGATCACCTACCACCCTGGGTCAAAAAATGAAGAGGCGGATGCTCTGTCACACATGTATGAAAAGAAAGACCTAGGGGGCACGAGTGCTCGCAAGTGCTGTTCGCTCAGAGGAATATCAGCCCTCACGCAGCTTTGAGATCCGAAGAACAACAATATCGCTCCCCCATCACTTCCCATCATAAGGGGAAAAGGACGACTTACAAACAGGACAAACTGACCTTCTCCAGCACAAAACAAGGGCACGCAAAATGCCTTCACCAATTTGAGGACTTCCAAGATGGCACCAAAACGGACCAAGACAAGGCCTCAAACCCAGACTCACCAGGCCTTATGTAGAAGGATAAGGTGATGAGCGCACACACTTTAAGAAGGATTAATTACCTCACATATAATCTCTTCCTGACAGAAAATTATATATGGCAATCCTAGATAAACAGAAATAAAACACAACATAGTGTCATCTGTTTGGATAAATCGTGAGTAGGATTTAGAAGTCAGAACACACAATTTTCTGAGCCCATTAAGGTTGGCTCTGGACTTATAGAGCATATAGATAAATTCCTTTAGTAGTTGGGGTCCCAAGAAATGCTTAATAACTGGAAACATGAACTCCAAAAGAGGTTGAAGAATAAAAATAATTTATTGTAAACATAAGAACATAAAATAAATGCACCACGCATTTCAACCCATTGCTTGGGCCTTCCTCAAGTGCTACTATAAATTCTGTTTCTGGTTCAGACACATACTTCCGGTTTAGCAGCCATATTAGTAGTGTATTAGGAAATAGGCAGATATCCTATTGCTATACCGAGCAAATAAAAAAAATTTGAATTACATTTCCCATATCCCATAAACTATTCATAGTCCGTCCACTCTTGTTGAAATCCTTTTCAGAATGCTCTCGTTCGGCGCGGCTTTTTCATTTTCGTCACTTCCAGTGACATGTCAAATTCATAACGTCATTTCCTGTGACGTTTTCATGCAGAGACATGACTCTTTGGCAGAAAGATGATGTCCATATATGTCTCTCATGCCCGACCAGCGGGCGCCATATTATAAAAGGGCACATGTCAATATATCTCATGTGCATAAGAAGGGCAAAGAAGAAAAACACAAAAGTAGAGATACACAATTAAAAATTATACTCAGGCCCCCTCCTCCTCACCCCCTCCACCACTTATCTCTTCTTCTTTGCTAACGGTAGCATCACCCTTGTATCTTTCTATTCATCTCTCCTTTTTCCTCTGGGGGAGTTCCCCCCCACCCCTCTCTCTGTCCATTCTCTCTTCTCCTTTACCCTTTTTTTTCCTAAATCTCCTCTCTCTAGCCTGATTAACGGGTTTAAAGGAGCAGCGGAGCCTATTGGCTACCCCGCTAAGATTTTCATTGAATGATGGCAAACCTAATGTTAGGCTTACAAAGTTAAAACGTTTTCAAAATTTCCTTGATAGGGGGCGACCCATGAGAGGCCCGGGACCGGGATAGAAAGGGGAATACAGTTATATCTGACTCTGAATCTGTTTGATTCTCCCATGAATGTATACACCAAATTGGCTTATGCGTAGACACCACAGATAATGTACACTTGCGCTACCAGACGAATGTAAACTGAGATTAAAAACACATAACCCTCGATGGGAGGCAGGTTGTATGGAAGTTATTAAGTGGATTGAAATCTATTTTAATGTCAGTTACTGTATGCATAAGAATGTTTATATTGTTCTTTAATAGCCCAGCTTCTGCGCAAGCCTCATGTTATATCATTCTTGCCTTACCTGTCGAGTGCAAAAATAAAGAATTAAAAAAATAAAAATAAATGATACTCGGATTAAAATATATATTCTAATTAATAAGATATTAAAAGTCTAATAACAACTTTAAGTGAACCATAGAAGAGTAGAAAGTTAAAAACTACAGGAATAAGGCAAAGAGAGGAGGCGGGGAGGGGGAATTATGTTTCCTAAAATGGAATTTATCTCAAAGTCAATATTAAGTCCCCTAGGGACCAAAGTACATAATTCAAAGACCTATTTGGTCTCCTGTATACTAAGATTTTTAGCCACATCTCCTCCCCTCCAATAAGCATTAACTTTTTCTATTGCACAAATTCTAGATGTCTTGGGTCTGACATATGTTTATCCAGAAAGTGCCTTGATACGCTGTGATTTAAAAAACCTTTTTTTAATATTGCGAACATGTTCGTTAATTCTTACTTTGATAGGTCTGGATGTCTTGCCTATATATTGTAACGCACATGTACACCACAGAAGATTAACACCATTGTTGGAGTGACATGTAATTAATGATTTAATTTTGTATTCTTTTTCAGTGACAACTGAACTAAAAGAAAGAACATTTTTATTGGATATTCTTGTATTACGGCATGCATTGCACATCCCACAATGATGAAAAACTTTATGTTCATTTGACCAGTCTGTTAAAAAAAAATTGTGGGGTTCATTTTTTACAAAACTTTTGGTTAAAATTTGTTTAAGATTTTTTGCACCTCTAAAAATAAATTTTGTTTTTTGACATATGTATTCAGCTACATCATCCTCTTGTTCGAGGAAGTGCCAGTTTTTGTTAATTATTTTCCTAATCATGCCCACATTATTAGAAAAAATTGATATACGAGGGATTTGATCATTTTCTGTTTTCTTATCTGTACTTTTTTCTTTATTTTTATTTTTATATTTAAGTAAAAGGGATCTTTCTAAATCAGGAACTGCATCTATATTGTTTTGTAGCTCATCACTATTATATTCTTTTTGTTCAAATTGTTTTTTCAGAGCAGGGGATTGTGTAATAAAATCTCCCTAGGTGGTACAGTTCCTGTGGATTCTCAGGAACTGTCCACTAGGTATATTTGTCAACCAGGGATGATGGTGACAGCTGTCTAGTTCAATGTAGCTGTTCACATCGACATGTTTAAAAAAGTATGAGTCATAATAATAAACATAACAAAAAATATATGCTCTGATCGCTTACACTCTTAGTGAGAGAAATGCAAACATTATCATTTAAAAAATGTAAAATAAATTATGTTAAAAATTAAAAAAAAATTGTTAAAAGAGTCCCTACATTCTTTCAGATAATAAAAATATAATCTATGTATCTTTTATATTGGACCCAGTTTGTGCCAAAGCCATGTTCTTGATAAATAAAATATTTTTCCCAGTATGCCATAAAAAGATTGGCATAGCTTGGTGCAAACTTGTTCCCCATAGTAGTACCTTGTATCTGTAAAAATAAGTCTTCTTCGAACCAAAAATAATTATTATTTAAAATCATTTTGATACCCTCTAGAATATAGGCAGTTTGTATATCCTTATATTTCTTAGACACATCTAGATACATTTAACAGCCTCACAGCCTTTTAGGTGTTATATAATTGTATAAAGACTGGCGACGTCACATGAAATTAAAATATACTCTTCATTCCATTTAAAATTATTTAAAATATTTAAAAGGCACATGGAGTCCTGTAGGAAAGAAGGACATGTCTTCACCAGAGGTTGTAGATGGAAGTCAATATATTGGGACAGGCAAGATAAAATCGAATTAATTCCAGGTACTATTGGATGGCCCGGGGGGTTATTAGGATCTTTATGTATCTTTGGCAAGATGTATACAACTGTGATATTGGGGTGTTCCACAAATGAAAAAGATAATTCACTTTTATTAAGAATATTACTTTCTAAACCTTTTTCCAAAAATATTTTTAAAATATTTTTTTAAATCATTAGTAGAGTCTTTTATATGTAGTTTCATAATCTAATTGTTTTTTTATTCCTACCAAATATTTATCTTTATAAAAAAAAAAAACTCCTTCCCCCTCATCTGTTTGATAATAATTAAGGGGTCATCTTTTAAAAGATTTATTGTTTCCTTTTCTTTATGTGATAAGTTTTGCCGAATTTTGAAAGAGGTTTTATATTGTAAATACCCTACAACACAACTCGTTTGAACACTTTTATGTTATTTGATTTTTAAAAATAGGGATAAAAATTAGATTTTTTTTTTCTTAAAATTGGAATGAATGATGTCAAAAGATTCAATATTAATTTCCTCATTCTGTATAGGATTTAATTCACTATGATTTTTCTTAAAAATTCCTGACAATGACATCAGTGAATTTGTTTTACCAAGGCATATTTACTACTGTGTAAGTGTATCAATATTATACCTACAAGAGCATATGGTTTTAGATCATCAATTTTTCCTTTTTTAACAATTAAGGATAAGACTTTCTGAAGCGCTGACACTTTCTACAGCATCTGGTTCTTATGGTCAATAGGAATCACCTTTCATCTGTCGAGCAGCATTTACTTTTATGATATATTTTTATCTTTTAAATTTTTGAATTGCGCTTTTTTGTTTATATTTTACCCAACAACATACCCAGAGACATTTTACTGAAAATTACTCAAAACAAGCAGGACGAAGAAGGTCTTACCCCCTACCTATTAGAAAATTAAGGTCTTTGTGGACATCTCTGCCACCATGCTTGAAAAGAGGAAAACCTTCACTGCAGTTACTGAACTGCTTCGGGACAATAATATGGCATACAGGTGGGGGAACCCAACCAAGCTTCTGGTCCAGCATAATGGAGCAATCAACGCTCTCAATACCCCTGAGGATGGCCTGTGCGTGCTAAGAGAATGGGGGATCACCGTGCCAGACAACCAAGCAGAGAGACACGCCAATGTCCGTCTGCAACAAGAATGGAAGAAAGCGCACAAAAGAAACGAACATTCCATGGAGCATTGCCACATTGCACTCTAAGAGTTTGCAAGTATAAGCTGCAATAGTTGATTAGCTGTACAAATGTTGATGTTCATAGTTATGGTTTGTAAGCCAATCCCCATCATTTATAACTCAAATTAAGGTACACGCCATACCATAAAGCCTTACCGGGCACCTCCTAATGCAATACAATCCCCTTTCCTCACTTCCATAGGCGTACAGTCTCCTGGGAGTAGTGGGAGTAGAGTCATGCTTTTAACAATTGATTGATAAAGGGGGGACACTGTGATGGCTACTAGAAGATACAGACCAAGAGGGCAGAATTCACAATGGTAATACAGCATGTACCACACATCTTGAACTCATACTGAAAATACAGTACAGGTGGTATCTAGTCCCAATGAAATTATCACATATCAACAACAAGTGCTGGAGATGTAAATCTGAATTAGACTTGATGTGCCATATATGGTGGACATGTAACGTTATCCGCCCATATTGGAAAATGGTTGAAAAAAATAATTGCACAATTATTACACCCCCCCACAACTAACACCTGTTAGAGTAGGACCTGCCAAAGATGGGGTACATTGAAGTTGTGGCAGGCTTATGCAATTTATGATCATATAATGTAACTAAAACCCCATTATTTTTTGCCTGGATTAGGTGTTTTTAATAAAACTAGCATAATCTGTCAGCACCAAAGTAGCTGTTTAGTTGATAAGGGAGTGTGCTGCATTTTAATTTTTACAAACACATACCATGACAGACACACACCATGACACATACACATACCATGACATACACACACACCTTGACAGACACACACATACCATAACAGACACACACACACACACACCTTGACAGACACACACACACACCATGACAGACACAGACACACACCCACACCTTGACAGACACCTTGACAGACACACACATACCATGACAGACACACACACACCATGACAGACACACACACCATGACAGAGACACCATGACACAGACAAACACACACACCATTGCACAGACAGATACACATACACCATGACACAGACAGACACACACACACACACACACACTGACAGACTGGCACACACACATACACTCACACTGAAAGACTGACACACATTATTGCTACCTGTGGGTGACCAGCCAGGGGGTTGTGCAGGGCAAACAGCTGGGTGTGCTGGCAGTCGCAGGGGGAGCTGTGCTGTCTCTGCTCCCCAGCGCGCAGCTTAATGAGACCGGGGCCGGAATATGACGTCATAATCTGGCCCTGTTCTCATTAAGCAGCTGGCAAGGGCGGTGGAGCAGAGCAGAGACAGCACAGCTCCCCCTGCGGCCGCCAGCAAACCCAGGTGTCTGCTCAGCCCCAGGTGCCGATGGCCCATACCGGATAATTGCCCGGCATCCAGGTGGGCCAGTCCGGCCCTGGTAATAGCCTTCCAGTTGAAGTGGTAAAGGTTAACACAGTGAAAGAGTTTAAGCATGCCTGGGATGGGCATAAGGCTATCCTAACTATAAGATAAGGCCAGGGACTAATGAAAGTATTTCGGATATTGGGCAGACTAAATGGGCCGAATGATCCTTATTTGCTGTCACATTCTATGTTTCTATGTTTCTATGTTTTCTATGAAAAGACAGTGTTTACTGCAAAAGGCCTACAGGGATTGACTACACTCACCAGAACAACTACATTAAGCTGTAGTTGTTCTGGTTATTATAGTGTCCCTTTTAAACTACTCAGAATTTTAGAGAAAAAAAAAAAAGAACTCATTCCTAACTTTTAGTTATTGGGTTGTTTAAAAATCTAGTTGTGACAGTTCTGCTTTTAACTCCTTCAACTTGATTATGATATGTACTGTGATATTTTTGTGCATGCTGAATTCCAACATTTGTATTTATAGACTTACCTTGTTATTCTGCAGTTGACCTTTAAAGATGTGTAGCAATATTTTCAAGAGACATCCCATTGTCAAGTAGTGCCCTTTTGCCAAATTTTGGACACTGTACAGCAGTAAGGCTAACGTACAGCAGAGAAGAAATATCAAGTAGCAGGTCAGTGTTATGAAATGTTTTGTATTATAAGCATAAAGCAGATGCATTATTTTTGTTTCTACTTGGAAACAATGTATAAATGTATGCTGAGTAGCAATCATTTATTTTCTTCTAAATCATTTATTTATCCTCTTCACTAGGTAGCACGTCTATGTTTAAAAAACAGCACTTTTGTGTTTGTAGATTGTTCTTTAGATAGCTAAAAAAAATCATTAAGTAAACCAAATTTTCATTCAATATTTAATTGTACATTTTTTTTCATTATTTAAATACATTTAAAATATAATATGGGAATATAGCGTTCCAGAGGCTACATGATATCTTTTATCTAGGAAATATCAGCTTTGCTGCTTGCAGTAGTTGTTACAACTGCAGATGAAAATTAATTGGGCATATATCCTTCTTATGAATATTTAAATTTAGCCTGATGGCCACGGAATACAGCAACCTAAAAATAGAATGTAAAAATAATATCTGTGATCGCCACATACTGTAAACATAGTTACACCAAGTATCTATACTTTTCAGGATTCCCCCACGTTGTTTGGGAATTCCTCCATATTTGATTCCAGTCAGTTCGACATTTAGCGATCAGACCCCCATATGCTTGTGATGTCATCCCTTCCTGAGTCAAAAGGAAGATGCACCTGATCTCAGGTGCTCAATCAATCTTTCTCTGTCAATCTCCTGTGCTTGATGTGCTCTCGCTTCTTACTACATGGTTGCTGTGTCACTGCAGAACTCTGCTCATTTGAATTCCTGTGTACTGAACCTCTGGTTTTGTGTCTGGCTATGCTCCATTCTACTTAGCCACTCAAGAAACAGACTTAACTTTGGATTCCTGTATCTCTTCAGTTACTTCAAGGAACCACAAATTAATCTACACTGGAAGGACTTCAACTCCCATCATTCATTAAGGAAAGAGAAGTTCTCCTATGGTTGTATTTACTAATTGGTTCTAGCCACAAGTTTCTGGGAAGGATAAAGGTTATCCAAAGTCTGTCTCTGAGATTCTACTTGCTATATCTATTTAAAATACCACGTGCCCATTACTCAATGGTTTTAATTATTGCTATTGGAGCCTACTAACTACAACCACTTCACATACCAGGATAATTAATTACCAAGTTATTTCTTTATACTAAGAGACTGATACTTTGAACTACAGGAGTCACCTGCTTGGCAACCTTATTGAAATCTTATGGACTATACTACTTACTGCTAATTAAGCATTCCTCATTGAAGTCACCTGGGCTATATTGTTTGCTGCTGATTAAGCATTTCCTTAGTTTTATAATTTCTATATTCTTGTGTTGCAATTCTGAAACAAGATTCCAAGCATTCATACATTATTTCGAAACTTATTTGCTGCAAAAGACTGCCAAAGTTAATTTCCTTTAAGAAAATATAATTTATTTTAATAAAGTGAAAGTTATCAAATGTATTATTTAATCTGCAGTTGCATTTCAAATACATTTTCTCCCAAGAGCATTACAATACTACAAAGGACATACCAAACTGCATTTTCTATCTGGTAACAGGACCATTGACTGTATTTTTGTATACAAAGACAAAGATGCATCTTACCTTCCATCTAAATCTTCAGCTGATTAGGCCTGGATGCCTCTTAATCACCCTTTTTATGCATCTCAACATACCCAATGTTGGCAGGACCGTCCTGATTTTTGGGTCCTGCCTTACTTACCTTGTTCCAGGTGTCTCCAAAAGTGGGAAAAGTGTAGCATGATCGCATCATTAGACATGCTTGAACTACACTAAGAGCACTAGAACTCTACAGAGATCACCGATACAGTGCTGCCAGCATCATCTGCCCTCAGTGTGGTGGCCTAGATGATTGTCAGGCAGCCTGGCATTCATTCCAGGGTGATTAGCCAATCCTTTGGACAGTCCCGCCGCCTTTCTTGCCTTTGGGCAGCATGAATGACGTGACATTCACTAGTCTGCCATCTTTCCCCCTCTTCCACCGGCATCACAATTCACTCGCTGCTGTTGCTGCGAGACATGCCTTTTGCCCCTCTTACCTAACCATTTTCCCTTTTTTTTATGTACTTTTCCACTTTTGACAATTTTATCCAACTGTTCTTTTTCTTATACCTGCTTTTGTGTTCTTTCCCCTCTTTTGTCATCTCTTACCCCCTAATTTGACTGTAATCCCTTATTTTGAATACCTTACTCATTTTATTGAATTGTATCCCCTCTTTTGTGTCACTCACCCTTTTGTTTTACCTCTTGCATCTCTTATCTCCTTTGTGTATTACTCCCCTTGTGTCTCTTAACTCTCCTGAGTGTCTTAATCCATTTTTTTAACTTTATTTTATTTTTATTGATTTTCAGTAAGAAAATAAACAATACAAACAGTGCAGTCAGTAACAGTTAAAGACAGTTCATAAGTAACATTTTAAAATACATGGCTTCCTCTTTTTATCAGAAAACATATGTACATTACATTGCAAGAAAGTATAAAACAGATAGGAAGATCAGTATCACTACATGTTGTGGATAATCACCCAAGGATATGTTCAAGGGAAACCAGATTGTAAGTTTGAGCGCTTGGAGAAAGCAAATAAGACCCACATACAGCATTTGTGAAATCAAAAGATGCTTCTGCTTTTTAATGGGAGAGCATACAAGATAATATAGTAAATAGTTTTGTGACTTGCGTGACAAAAACAGGATGCTTGAAGGCACGTTGTACCATAAAAGGAATTTACAGAACTAAGCATATTTCAACATTTATATATTTTTAAAAAATGAAGTTACTTAGGACATAAAAAGGGGGGCTGAGGGTGATAGCTGTAATCTTCTCCTCAGAAGCCACAGGATGCCGCAAGTAAAAAAAAAAGAGATTGTGCTTACATATCAGGCACTAAAACTAGAGTAAAGTTCAAAGCATATCATGATCCAAGTTAGCCAATTTTAAACAGACTGGTCATCCAGTCATCTGTACCTTGAGCCTTGGTGTCACATCCTGTTCTGTTCATCCTGTCTGGCCTTGGCTTCTGGTATCCACTATCCAGTACTCTTTTTTTTTTTTTTTCTTTTTTACAATTCTTCATTCAAGTTTTTCTTTGTTAATAATTCAAGTTTTTCTTTGTTTTTCTGGTTTTCTATTCTGCGTCTGGTTTTCTTTATGCTGGTTTTTCTGGGTTCATTCCTTTATTCCGTTCCTGGAATTCCCAGTCTCTTGGATTCCTTTATATGTTTGTTTTATGTTGCCACACCTGTTCCTTTTCCATTAATCCTTTTGTTTCCGTTGGTTCCTGCAGGCAGTTGTTTCAAGTCCTTGGCCCCTTTCTTGCAGGTAAGTGCTGTGTGTGTCTTATTATTGTTTATTTATAATGCATATCTAGGCAGATAGGAACACACTGTAATTGGAGTACTTTGACGTAGTGGTGGGCTGCATACATCTTGGCAATTTATGTATGTCTAAATCTCCAATGTTTTACATATATAGTACTTAGTTATGTCTCCTTGTTTTGCCTTGCAGCTCTTGTCTTGTTTTATTTTGTCTTGTATTGCCAGTTCATGTACAGTCCTGTCCTGCCCTGTTCATGTTTCCCTCATGTCTTGTGTACATGTTCTGGGTTCTGCTTTCTGTCCTGTTCCAGTTCTGGGTTCTTCTAGTCTAGTCTTGTCTTGTTTTCTTGTTAGGTGCCTGTTCTAGTTTTACCTTGTTTCTGTACTGGATACATATCTGCTGCAGAGCCTCCCTATCCAGTTCCTGGGAGGTCTGCATACCATCTAGCTCCTAGCTCTTGAGAACTGCAGAAGCTGTATCAGTGCCCTGGTATGTGGCCGCACAAACGCTGGTGCTCAACACCAGGGGGAGTGTGGTTACCCTGCACCAGGCCCTGATAGTCCATTACCATGTTGAAACTCCTCTCAACATCAGGCATTGAGGGGTCCCGGTCTCCGTACCACCACCCGTTACACTTGGTTACAGGTATAATCCTCGACTATTCCCCTCTTTTGAACCCAAGGCTCACCCAGCGGTCTTAGGTATGTCCGGGTGTGCAAAATCACACCTGTGGGTCTTTTATTAAATTTTCACCACAGTTCCCTCAGACAGGGTGAGCCAGGGGTCCACATAAGGTAAGTTCTTTAGTTACACAGTGCTGTAGGTATCAAAGGCAGGGGAGACTGATGTATAGGTTAAGGTACGACCAACGTGAGGTTTTGATTTACACAAGGATGATAGAAGATAGGAGAAGAACTTAAAGATAAGAAAAATCATCATAATAACAAATACAGCAAGGAGTAAGAAATACAATATTTTCTTGATAAGCAGGCTTAGTCAGGTACCTAGTCCAATCCCCAAAGAACCCAGTATCTTGTGTGATATTACTGACTAGGTCATGTAAGTTTTGTGTATATGCTCATGGATCATATGATATGGTTCCATGATCTGAAAGATTAAAGCAACACATGCCCTTTACAGCCTCACATCCTAAAGCATGTTTTAGGATAAGATAGTCTATTGCTGCACTTTTTTTGAGGATCGCTTGCTTATTGATCTGTGTATCCATTAAGAGTCCTTCCAATGCCTGGGAGGTTGCATTCAGGCCTTTTGCAAGGGAGCAAGCGAGGGCATTTATAACTCTAGCATTGCTAGTCCGGGGATCCCTACCTGGAAGACTGCCATTGCTGTATACTCTGCCTTAGATAAGAGTAAACTTTGAATCACAATCTGGGGTATGGGTATGTTTTACATCTCTCCTACCTTGGTTGGGTCTGGACAGCTGGGAGGGTTCAGAGACCAGGTCGGATTTAGAGCATACAGTCATGGTCAGTAGTGTGATTGCACAGGGGCCTCCTGTCACATTGGCAGGAATGTAAGCATATGTCAGATTGCCACAGAAGAAGGTCCATCCAGTGGGCAACTCAATATATTGGTCGTAGCTCATTACAGTTCTGGTCTTATTACATTTCATGGTAGTGTTAAGGGCTTTGCAATTTGTTGCATTTCTGCACCATGTTGGACAGGTTTGGAAAGGGGGTTTGGTTGCGGGGTCTCTCAACCAGTTACATAAAAAAAATCCAGCAGATATCAGCGTTGAACACATTGACCGTCTTTAAGGCCAGTGGGGGCTTACCACTAAGGGGGTTAAAGGCATAACTGTACAAGTTCATCGACTTTTTGTACCATGTAGTAATTACGGTATTATTTATTAGTGTACGAAGTGTTTTGAGCAAGTGTTTATTAAGTACTGGAATGGGGGTTGTGACGAGACCAATCTCGCCACATTGCATTGGAGGAGCCTGGTTGCCCGCCTGTTGCCTCTGGACTATGGCCCTGGGAGATTGGGCCCTTTAAAAACAGTATTCGACCATACCAGAGTGTATGTCACTCATTCTGGCCCTTTAAATACTGTGGGGGAAGGTTTGGCACTTTTTATATGGCACTTCGGATGCAGCCGAAGTGCCGAAGTTGACAAAGTCGTCGAAGTGGCAGCCATTCCACAAAGAAACACGTGGCAGCGGCCATTTTAATTTAATCGAATGCGGTCAGCGGTGTAAGCTAAAGCATCTATGGAACTAAAATCGGATGCGCAAATATACCAACACCGCTGACTCTTACCGTCATCTCCACTTCGACACTTCGGTAAAAGTCGAAGTACGTTCGACAATTCGAACAGCCGGTTGCAATGTGCTATTTGCACATACCCGTTCATGCATTCAAATGGGACTTAGACGTTTTTCTGTAGGAAATTGACTGACCGCACAGCCCAAATCTATGGAACTGTTTTGGGCAGGGAAATGTGCTTGCGGTCGGTCATAAAGGACTTCCACTTATCTTTTTATGTACTAGGGGGATTTGTCTGATTTTTCGTTATGTTTGTTTTTAAAGTATGCTGATTCCAAATATGTATGTTCTATGTGAATATGATGCATATTTTTAAAGTTATAGTATATGTATAAAAAGTGTATTTTTCCTGTCTGTGATAAATTACATTAACCAATTGTGTTCAGTAATTATATCACAGGCAGAGGGGAGGATTCTATGTGTTTGTGCTGGGTGTGTTTTATGTTTTACTGTACGAGATTGGTTACATGTTGTCCCTCCCTGTGGGATGTCCCCTTGCATGGGGACCTGCATAAAAGTCTGTGTGTGTTAATTAAAGGGAGATCATCAGACCACAGCTTGACCCTCAACACGGAGCTCTGTCTCGTTCTTGGGGGGATTTATTGTATGCTGTTCCAGTTTGACTGCTAGGAGTGCAAACCTATTCATATGGTTTTTCCTATTCAGCTGTTTACAGCATTCGTATGGTTCCGGTTCAGCTGTTTACGGCATTCATATGCTTCTCCGGTTTGCTGTATTGGTGTCTAGAGTAGCTGTGCCTGTGTCTCTGAAAGGGTAAGATCTACTAAACGGCTTCTAACCCCCTTTTATGCCCGGGGTGCCGTTACAATTGGTGGCAAGCGGCGGGATCGTTCCTACATCCAGAAGGACAGCTACAGGAGACACCATTTCTTTGGATTTACAAGTTAAGGGCACCGCATGTCCCAGTACAGCGACCCTGACAGCACCAGGATGGAACCAGCAGTGGTGTACAGCTACTCTATGAGAGAGTTTGACAATATGATGGGATTGCGGCTGAAGTACTACGGATCCAATACACCGGAGAAATCGGTGCAGCTTATGAGGAACTAAGTGTTCAAGAATCTGCAATACTGGGCAGAAAGAGAAGGTCAGCTGGCACATTGGGAGGAACTCCAGCGGCAGGTAATGCAGGGAATTGGGAGCCCAGTCTCCATTCCCCAGTGGCAGTGTGATCTGCAGGGAATAGGAAGCCCAGTCTCCATTCCCCAATGGCAGAGTGATGTGCAGGGAATTGGGAGCCCAGTCTCCATTACCCAGCGGCCATGTGATTTATTGGGAATTAGGAGCCCAGTCTCCATTCCCCAGCGGCAGTGTACTATGCAGGGAGAGAAGAGCAGCGTCCTCCCTCCCCAGCGGCAGGCTGAGTTACAGGGGGCAGAGGTAGTTGTTACTGCCCTCCAGCAGCAGAGTGATATGCCGGGAAGGCAGCGTGAAGTACAGGGAGAGGAGAGCAGCGTCCTCCCTCCGCAGCGGCAGTGTTATTTTTTGGGAATTGGGAGCCCAGTCTCCTTTCCCCAGCGGCAGAGTGTCCAGCAGGGAATAGAGAGCCCAGTCTCCTTTCCCCAGCAGCAGGACTCTGTATTGGGAGTAGAGACAGTCGGTCTCCCTCCACAGAGGCTGGAAATATATATGGGAGAGGAGCTTGTTACCCCCTCTCCCCAGTGGCAGATTATTAATGTGCAGGGAATAGAGAGCCCAGTTTCCATTCCCCAGTGGCAGGTAATGCAGGGAATTGGGAGCCCAATCTCCATTCCCCAGCAGCAGTGTTATTTGTTGGGAATTGGGAGCCCAGTCTCCATTCCCCAGCGGCAGAGTATCCTACAGGGAATAGAGAGCCCAGTCTCCTTTCCCCAGCAGCATGACTCTGTATTGGGAGTGGAGACAGTCGGTCTCCCTCCCCGCGGCTGGAAGTATATATGGAAGAGGAGCTTGTTACCCCCTCTCCCCAGTGGCAGCTTAACATACCAGGAAGAGACAGTAAGCCCCACAACTGTGTCGATGGGACCGTGGTCTCTGCACTTACCACACAGGGGGTAGGGACGGTCGGTCCTGCCCCCCAACGACCGGGCTGTTTAGACAAAGGGGAGACAGTCAGTCTCCCCATCCAGCAGCAGAGCTGTGCATCTAAAGGGGAGACAGTCGGTCTCCAGAAGCAAAGCTGTGCAGCTAAAGGGGAGACAGTCGGTCTCCAGCAACCAGGCTTCAACCAGACTACTCCTGTGGTAGTGCTGGCATCAGGGCAGAGTACCACTGGTCTCTGCCCACTCAGCAACCCACCATGGCAGCCTACCAGTCCCCCACACAGCCGTGGTGAGGCACCTGGACATGGACAATTTCTCCTCTACCCAGGTGTAGTAACCAGTTATTGTGGGTGGGCTGTACTGCTGTTTCTGTTTTGTGGGTGGGCTGCTGGACTAACAAGGGCACTGACCGGCAGGAGGTCAGATACCCTGTTAGTCTGTTTGGAAAAGGGGAGAGATGTGACGAGACCAATCTCACCACATTGCATTGGAGGAGCCTGGTTGCCCGCCTGTTGCCTCTGGACTATGGCCCTGGGAGATTGGGCCCTTTAAAAACAGTATTCGGCCATACCAGAGTGTATGTCACTCATTCTGGCCCTTTAAATACTGTGGGGGAAGGTTTGGCACTTTTTATATGGCACTTCGGATGCAGCCGAAGTGCCGAAGTTGTTGAAGTTGTCGAAGTGGCCGCCATTCGACAAAGGAACACGTGGCGGCGGCCATTTTTCTCATTTCACTTCACCAACTTAGACTATTGTGTTCTGATCCATAACATAAAATTCAGATTAATAAAACATTGAACTTAAGGCTGTAATGTACCAAAATAGGTAAAAAGTCAAGGGCGGGGTGAATACTTTTGCAAGGAATACTTATATAAGAACATCTATCTTGTTTGCAGCATTTGCAATCTCTCCCCTTCTTTGCCAGCCCATACTTCCTCTGACTGTTTAATCCCAGACTTTCCAATGAAGCGTAATGTCTCTGCAAAGCAGATTCTCTTGACAATTGCTTGCCTTTTCAGTTTAGCCCCACTGAACTAAAACACCAGAACGTATAAGGACCAGTTGTCTTACAGCCATGAAGGATGTAGCAAAGTAAATTGAAAGAAATGCCAAATTCCTATTTAAATTAGAACTTTTTGAAAAATGAATAAAGAAAACACAATTTTCATATATAAGGAACTTCATTAAGGTAAAGTGCTTTAGGTGTCCGAAGTGTTCCTTTAATTAGTTTTTAATCAGTGAAATTCTGTTTGCTTTTTAAAAAGATACAAACATTCTAAATGTAGTTTAAAACATAAAATCTTTACATTACTGCAGTAACATAAATATGATAATGTTTCCTTTTTTTTAAACACTTATTTTTTTTTACATAATCATTAGCTGCTATATTAGTTTTTACCTTGAGAAATAATGACTGCTGTTACTGTAAATATATATGGATTCTGCCAGATTCAAAAGGGTAAACAGTTTGTTACAAATGCAAATATAAATCTGATTTCTTAAAATGGACAGCCATATCTGTTTTTGTTTCATTTTATTATCAGTTATATTTTACAAATTATCAGAAGGTATAAATTCATGTTAATACATATTTCCTATAATAGTTACCAAAAAAACGCGCTAAATCGATCTGTAAACATAAAAAACACACATAATAGTGCAGACCATCTAGTAATGATAATATGAGAAATAGGAGTGATAGGAGAAAAACTCACATGTCCCAGAGCCCTATCACCCCTGGCTCTGGGTTTGTAAGGCTCTTTGGAAGAGGGGATATCCCCACACTGCAGGATCTTCCACAGAATGTATCAGCTGATAATTTCGTTTTGCTGTGTGTAGGAAAAAGAAGGGCAGGACCTCCAATTGAATAATATCACAATTCTGTTTATTTGTACAAAAGAAGTTAAAAACCCTTACTTGGGATGTGGTGGGTATAAACTCGCAGAGTCACCCACATAAAAGCATAAGACAAATATCCGAAAAACGCTTCCTGGTTGCAGTCCGGTCACGTGATCGCTTCCGGGTCCGCCCTCCAATGACGTCCGTGTGACGCGTTTCGCCCGCCTCCACAGGCTTCTTCCGACGACGTCAGGGGGTTCCAGTTTTCCTTTTGAGTTCACAGTGCCGCCCTTCTCTCGCTCCTATTGGCTGGGGGGCGTGGTTTCACACGATCTGTTGCTATCACTGTTCACTCCATATTCGATTACACACATATGGAATTCATTCTATTAAGTTAAACTTAACCCCTTGCAACAGCCAAATGGCTGCATCCTAACACACATTAAAAACGAAAATAAAGAATCCCCAAACTGCTATATTACACAATTCCTACTCTGAGCAGTGATATTTCAAATGCAAACATGGGACATATCCAGATTATTCAGATTAATAGTTCTAAAGAAGTTTTTTCTAGAGACATCTTCTGATTGTATTATATTCTATACTTAAAGGTATATACAGTGAAAAGTTGGTACCAATTCCTGAAGATTAAAATTAATGAAGAGAGAAGACATAGACTTTTACAATATTATCCATAGAGATTCATGAAGGGAGAGGACATGAACTTATACAATATCGTCTCTACCAGATAGAATCAATGTTCATATTTAAAGACACTCTATTCATATATTAAATCCAAAATTAAAAAATATAATTATGTACATAATAAAATAAAATAAAAAAAGGATAAAGATGCCTGTCAAGTGAAGGACAAGAAAACATAGAGAATTATTTGCAAAAAATGACAAATTATTTACAAAAAATGACAAACTTCAAATTCTCCGTTTAGACCTCTAGGGAACAGCGATTTTAATTTAAACACCCACCTCATTTCTTGTTTTGACAATTTATTGTCTAAATTCTCACCCCTCCAATTTCTACTAACTCTTTCTATCCCAATAAATTGTAATTTAGTGACATCTCCCTGATGTTTGTGAACATCAGGGAGATGTCACTAAATTACAATTTATTGGGATAGAAAGAGTTAGTAGAAATTGGAGGGGTGAGAATTTAGACAATAAATTGTCAAAACAAGAAATGAGGTGGGTGTTTAAATTAAAATCGCTGTTCCCTAGAGGTCTAAACGGAGAATTTGAAGTTTGTCATTTTTTGTAAATAATTTGTCATTTTTTGCAAATAATTCTCTGTTTTCTTGTCCTTCACTTGACAGGCATCTTTATCCTTTTTTTATTTTATTTTATTATGTACATAATTATATTTTTTAATTTTGGATTTAATATATGAATAGAGTGTCTTTAAATATGAACATTGATTCTATCTGGTAGAGACGATATTGTATAAGTTCATGTCCTCTCCCTTCATGAATCTCTATGGATAATATTGTAAAAGTCTATGTCTTCTCTCTTCATTAATTTTAATCTTCAGGAATTGGTACCAACTTTTCACTGTATATACCTTTAAGTATAGAATATAATACAATCAGAAGATGTCTCTAGAAAAAACTTCTTTAGAACTATTAATCTGAATAATCTGGATATGTCCCATGTTTGCATTTGAAATATCACTGCTCAGAGTAGGAATTGTGTAATATAGCAGTTTGGGGATTCTTTATTTTCGTTTTTAATGTGTGTTAGGATGCAGCCATTTGGCTGTTGCAAGGGGTTAAGTTTAACTTAATAGAATGAATTCCATATGTGTGTAATCGAATATGGAGTGAACAGTGATAGCAACAGATCGTGTGAAACCACGCCCCCCAGCCAATAGGAGCGAGAGAAGGGCGGCACTGTGAACTCAAAAGGAAAACTGGAACCCCCTGACGTCGTCGGAAGAAGCCTGTGGAGGCGGGCGAAACGCGTCACACGGACGTCATTGGAGGGCGGACCCGGAAGCGATCACGTGACCGGACTGCAACCAGGAAGCGTTTTTCGGATATTTGTCTTATGCTTTTATGTGGGTGACTCTGCGAGTTTATACCCACCACATCCCAAGTAAGGGTTTTTAACTTCTTTTGTACAAATAAACAGAATTGTGATATTATTCAATTGGAGGTCCTGCCCTTCTTTTTCCTACACACAGCAAAACGAAATTATCAGCTGATACATTCTGTGGAAGATCCTGCAGTGTGGGGATATCCCCTCTTCCAAAGAGCCTTACAAACCCAGAGCCAGGGGTGATAGGGCTCTGGGACATGTGAGTTTTTCTCCTATCACTCCTATTTCTCATATTATCATTACTAGATGGTCTGCACTATTATGTGTGTTTTTTATGTTTACAGATCGATTTAGCGCGTTTTTTTGGTAACTATTATTGTGCTTTTCACACATTTTGTTGTGCATTGTATTTTGAAACGCTGCCATATTGTCTGTATGGGACTCTAGCGCTCACTCTTTTGGTTATTGTACATATTTCCTATAGCCTATGCCATATGAAATCTTACTGAAACCAAATATATTTACTTCATAGAAGTCAAATTTCTTACATTTTAAGTTGTCTAGATTTTTCAATTTTAATATAATTTATTTCAATTCCTTGTTAAATAAATTGTTCCACTGGTCTCTTAGTGGTTAGTAGAAATGGGTGTGCATTCACATTTCCACAAATTGTAATGTCTGTAATATTACAGCTCATTAAATGCAGTCATTTTTTTTTGTATTTAATTGCTGTGACATGTAACCCTGTCATTACTATTTCGTTGTTGGAAAAAAATAAAAAATAGGTATTAAGTGTAATGTACATTAGAAGCATAATATATATCACTAGACTATAAAATGTTGCACCATAACACCTAATTTGCATTAGTTCTATATTTTTCATTTACTCTTTCATCCTTTGCAGCAAAATGGAGAGTATAAATTATCAGTGGCTATACGATACGCTTGCCTCACAAGAGTAATGAAACATCATTATACAATGACAAATTCAATACATGGCAAGGTACATACACAGCATACATAATACCAAAAAAGTGCAGAAACAACCTTGGTGGCCCCTTGCTTAAGATCCACAAAACAAAAATGACGCATAGAAAGGAAAACTAATCCTACCTGAAATAAGTAAAACCTTGCAAGGGTAGCATGTTCTGGAGACTCCTATTTATCTAAACTTGATATTCCTACTTAGACAGAATCACCATTACTAAGTCAGATTGTCATACAACTACCATTAGGATCACTGTGTGAGTGCCCTCCGGCACTGTCCTGTCACTAAACGGTCACAACCCTCATGGAGCCATTTTATATTGGAGCTGTATGCTGGAGATTTTTTTAAAGAAATGTATTAAAATGTAAGAAATGGATCAAAATAAAAATTTGCTAGATAAGACTAAAAGGACATCTGAACTTCCCATATATAAGAGAATAAAAAACGGCTGTAGTTCTGGGAAGGTAGAGGTGGCATTTTATTTTCATGTCCTAACTAGCCAAAAGAACTTTGTAGTAATGTATTCTGACATATAATGTATGTCATATCTATCTATCTATCTATCTATCTATCTATCTATCTCTCTCTCTCTCTCTCTCTCTCTCTCTCTCTCTCTCTCTCTATATATATATATATATATATATATATATATATATATATATAATAATTGAAAACAAGAAATAGAGAGCGCTAGTACTAGATAAGCGGCTAATGTAACAGCCAAAGGATATCTAAACAGTATATAAATAAATACTAATGTTTGTAGATAAGCTGCTAAAACAAAAGAAAATCCCAATTTCTAATAGACATGCATATTTAAAGTTTCAGCGCTTAGTAGATAATCCCCCTCTAAATCAAAGCGGGTCTTAAAATAAGAAACAGTGAGGAAAAAATGTATAACACTGTAGACCTAACAGAACTAAAGATAAACATATATATGCTAACAAAGAAATAAATAAATAAAAATAGGATGGACTAAAAATAGAAAAAATCCACAAAATATAAGTCCCAAATGGAAATGTGAAAAAATTTCGCTATGAAAACCAAAGTCTCATCTAAAGGGAAATCCAAAGTACAAAATAGGGAAAAAGGAAGTCCTGCACCAAAATCCTACTGTGTAGTGGAGAGTAGAGGTCCAGATATACGAAAATACCTTAGATAAAAGGGAAACAGAAACGGTGTATAGTATAAAACCGTAACACAATTTATTCAATGTAAAAACCCCCCCCTACAAAAAAACTCTTACACAGAAAAAAGATACTCATCATGTAACGGACTGCTGTCATGCCCAGTGGTAAGTTCGGAATGAAGCTGTGGTTCCTCCAAGAAGACAGTGAACTGCCCGGTGCACTCGGGTAGAAATGTCCTGGATGCTGGCAGGGAAAAAAACCCACAGCGAACTTGCGGCAGAAGCGGCTGAAGTTGGAAGCCGGTAAGTCAGAAAAATGCTGCAGATGAAGTCTCTATAGACACCTGATCAACGCGTTTCGCCCCTACTACGGGGGCTTTTTCAAGATAGGTGTCTCATGCCCGGCTTGGCAGTTATATACCTTTGCCGGGTGAAAATTCATTTAAAATCTTAAAGGTGCAGTTACAAGCAAATAAAAACTTTAAGCAAAATAAAAACTTTATCAATAAACGTAGACATCTCATTCCAATTAAAAGACTGTGACTTGAAATGTACAAATAGCTGAGATGGTGATGTCTAAGCATCTTTCCCCGTGAAAAATCAGGAGTATATCTTAACCATATTTGGAGCAAATATATATATAGTTTACATGCGCTGTATTTCCAGTGTAACAACATTTTAGTACATGTACTACATAATGGCAACTGCTGTATACTTTTTTTACTATTTAAATATAGCACTCTATTAGCATCAGCGATGAAAAGTATATTTTAAACTTAAAGACAGCTGTAAACGGATATATAAAAAGTAGAATAACAACAAACTGTCTGATTCAAATTGGGACCTACATGTTAAAGTATCACAGTAACAATAGCAACAGTGTCTGTTGGGTCATTTTTGAATCCCAACAATGATAGGGGTTTATCTTCTAAACCTCTTTACGGGTCACCTTCATAAAAAACTTTTCGATAGAGATACACAGAGCACTATAATATATTCATAAGTTCCAGCTCTGCATTTAGACCCCATGGAACAAGGGTTTTTAAGTTATAAATCCAAAACATCTCTCGATAGGTTAATATTTTACTCAGCTCCCCTCCCCTCCATGGCACTTCTAGTTTTTCAATGCCACAATATGATAGGAGTGTGGGGTCACGATTGTGATGTGTGTTAAAGTGTTGGGAGAGTGTGTGTTTATCAAACCCTCTTTTTATATTATACACATGTTCCCTGAGCCTGGTTTTTAATGTTCTTTTGGTTTGACCTATATACTGGAGGCCACATGGGCACTCCAGTTTATATATGACCTGTTTTGTATTGCACGTAATGCAGTTCTTAATCTGGAATGTTTGTTTGGTTGTTGAGGACTGAAAGGTGGTACAGTTTTTTCCTATCGTGCTCAATTTGCATATGTGGCAACTGCCACATTTATAGTACCCCTTTTGGCCATTTAAAAAATGGTGATGGGATCCAGATGGTTTGCTGTAACTATGGACCAGTTTGTTCCGTAGCGTAGGAGCCCCCCTAAAAATAACTCTAGGTATAGCTGGTAAAAGCGTAGCCAACGCAGCATCTTGGCGAAGTAGGTGCCAATGTTTCCGTATGCTGTTTTTGATCTTATACGCCTGGGCACTATAATTGAAAACCAGGGGACATAAATCTTCATTGTTTTTATTTAACTCCACATTTTTATATTTCTTATGTAGAATGTTTTCACGTTCAATATTCGTCACTTTTTCCAGAGCTGTATCCAGTGCTTCCTCGTCATATCTTTTTTCTATGAACTGGTGTTTCACTTTTTGAAGTTGTTGGGTACATATTTCAGGGTCAGAACAATTTTTCTTGACCCTTAGAAATTGTCCGAAAGGGACACCTGAAAGCCAAGTGGGATAATGGCAACTGGAAGTTAGAATGTAGCTGTTGACGTCTACACTCTTGAAAAAGGTTTTAGACTTGAGGGTACTCTGGTGATCCGTGTACAGGACCAAGTCCAGGAAATCTATGTTACTGGAACTGTACTTATATGTAAAAGATAGATTGTATTCGTTGTTGTTGATATATTTCAGAAACTTTAATAGTTCTGTTTCCCCTCCTCTCCAAATAAAAAAACAGTCATCAATGTACCGTCTATAGAAGACCAGGTTCGCCTCCCACTGGTGTCCTTGCCAGATGGATAGGTTTTCCCAGTATGCCATAAAGATGTTCGCGTAGCTTGGGGCGAACCTGGTCCCCATAGCGGTACCATTGATCTGCAAATAGATGTCATTGCCGTGCCAAAATAAATTATTGTTGAGTATAAAATCAATGCATTCTATCAAGAATTCTACTTGTTCCACCAGCATGGTGGAAGAGCAGTGAGAAAGACTCTATATGAGGACCCCACCATGCTGGTGGAACAAGTAGAATTCTTGATAGAATGCATTGATTTTATACTCAACAATAATTTCTTTTGGCACGGCAATGACATCTATTTGCAGATCAATGGTACCGCTATGGGGACCAGGTTCGCCCCAAGCTACGCGAACATCTTTATGGCATACTGGGAAAACCTATCCATCTGGCAAGGACACCAGTGGGAGGCGAACCTGGTCTTCTATAGACGGTACATTGATGACTGTTTTTTTATTTGGAGAGGAGGGGAAACAGAACTATTAAAGTTTCTGAAATATATCAACAACAACGAATACAATCTATCTTTTACATATAAGTACAGTTCCAGTAACATAGATTTCCTGGACTTGGTCCTGTACACGGATCACCAGAGTACCCTCAAGTCTAAAACCTTTTTCAAGAGTGTAGACGTCAACAGCTACATTCTAACTTCCAGTTGCCATTATCCCACTTGGCTTTCAGGTGTCCCTTTCGGACAATTTCTAAGGGTCAAGAAAAATTGTTCTGACCCTGAAATATGTACCCAACAACTTCAAAAAGTGAAACACCAGTTCATAGAAAAAAGATATGACGAGGAAGCACTGGATACAGCTCTGGAAAAAGTGACGAATATTGAACGTGAAAACATTCTACATAAGAAATATAAAAATGTGGAGTTAAATAAAAACAATGAAGATTTATGTCCCCTGGTTTTCAATTATAGTGCCCAGGCGTATAAGATCAAAAACAGCATACGGAAACATTGGCACCTACTTCGCCAAGATGCTGCGTTGGCTACGCTTTTACCAGCTATACCTAGAGTTATTTTTAGGGGGGCTCCTACGCTACGGAACAAACTGGTCCATAGTTACAGCAAACCATCTGGATCCCATCACCATTTTTTAAATGGCCAAAAGGGGTACTATAAATGTGGCAGTTGCCACATATGCAAATTGAGCACGATAGGAAAAAACTGTACCACCTTTCAGTCCTCAACAACCAAACAAACATTCCAGATTAAGAACTGCATTACGTGCAATACAAAACAGGTCATATATAAACTGGAGTGCCCATGTGGCCTCCAGTATATAGGTCAAACCAAAAGAACATTAAAAACCAGGCTCAGGGAACATGTGTATAATATAAAAAGAGGGTTTGATAAACACACACTCTCCCAACACTTTAACACACATCACAATCGTGACCCCACACTCCTATCATATTGTGGCATTGAAAAACTAGAAGTGCCATGGAGGGGAGGGGAGCTGAGTAAAATATTAACCTATCGAGAGATGTTTTGGATTTATAACTTAAAAACCCTTGTTCCATGGGGTCTAAATGCAGAGCTGGAACTTATGAATATATTATAGTGCTCTGTGTATCTCTATCGAAAAGTTTTTTATGAAGGTGACCCGTAAAGAGGTTTAGAAGATAAACCCCTATCATTGTTGGGATTCAAAAATGACCCAACAGACACTGTTGCTATTGTTACTGTGATACTTTAACATGTAGGTCCCAATTTGAATCAGACAGTTTGTTGTTATTCTACTTTTTATATATCCGTTTACAGCTGTCTTTAAGTTTAAAATATACTTTTCATCGCTGATGCTAATAGAGTGCTATATTTAAATAGTAAAAAAAGTATACAGCAGTTGCCATTATGTAGTACATGTACTAAAATGTTGTTACACTGGAAATACAGCGCATGTAAACTATATATATATTTGCTCCAAATATGGTTAAGATATACTCCTGATTTTTCACGGGGAAAGATGCTTAGACATCACCATCTCAGCTATTTGTACATTTCAAGTCACAGTCTTTTAATTGGAATGAGATGTCTACGTTTATTGATAAAGTTTTTATTTTGCTTAAAGTTTTTATTTGCTTGTAACTGCACCTTTAAGATTTTAAATGAATTTTCACCCGGCAAAGGTATATAACTGCCAAGCCGGGCATGAGACACCTATCTTGAAAAAGCCCCCGTAGTAGGGGCGAAACGCGTTGATCAGGTGTCTATAGAGACTTCATCTGCAGCATTTTTCTGACTTACCGGCTTCCAACTTCAGCCGCTTCTGCCGCAAGTTCGCTGTGGGTTTTTTTCCCTGCCAGCATCCAGGACATTTCTACCCGAGTGCACCGGGCAGTTCACTGTCTTCTTGGAGGAACCACAGCTTCATTCCGAACTTACCACTGGGCATGACAGCAGTCCGTTACATGATGAGTATCTTTTTTCTGTGTAAGAGTTTTTTTGTAGGGGGGGGGTTTTACATTGAATAAATTGTGTTACGGTTTTATACTATACACCGTTTCTGTTTCCCTTTTATCTAAGGTATTTTCGTATATCTGGACCTCTACTCTCCACTACACAGTAGGATTTTGGTGCAGGACTTCCTTTTTCCCTATTTTGTACTTTGGATTTCCCTTTAGATGAGACTTTGGTTTTCATAGCGACATTTTTTCACATTTCCATTTGGGACTTATATTTTGTGGATTTTTTCTATTTTTAGTCCATCCTATTTTTATTTATTTATTTCTTTGTTAGCATATATATGTTTATCTTTAGTTCTGTTAGGTCTACAGTGTTATACATTTTTTCCTCACTGTTTCTTATTTTAAGACCCGCTTTGATTTAGAGGGGGATTATCTACTAAGCGCTGAAACTTTAAATATGCATATATAATAATTGAGTAAGAATAATTAATTTGCATCACAAAAAATACATTTTCACTTTTTAACCCCTTAACCCCTTAACACTGCAGCCAAATGTACAAGTTGTGAACAGAACAAAACGTAAACAAAACCTGGCATTTGCGCTATATGTCTGTCCAACCGTAATTCACCTCTTTCATATTAAATGCATGCCCCCTTATTATATATCATTTTATTCAGGGGAAACAGTGCTTTCATTTAACATCAAATATTTAGGTATTGAACATAATTTAATATAAAAAATATATTAAAAAATGGGAGAAAAAAATAATGTTTTAATTTTTTTTTAGTTCTATGTGACATTTTAACTGTGGATGTCAAAATACTGTTTGCTTTTACTGCAATACAATATACATATTTGTATTCAGTGATGTCTCACATGTAAAACAGTACCCCCTATGTACAGGTTTTATGGTGTTTTTGGAAGTTACAGGGTCAAATATAGCGTGTTACATTTGAAATTGAAATTCGCCAGATTGGTTACGTTGCCTTTGAGACTGTATAGTAGCCCAGGAATTAAATTTACACCCATAATGGCATACCATTTGCAATAGTAGACAACCCAAGGTATTGCAAATGGGGTATGTCCTGTCTTTTTTAGTAGCCATTTGGTCACAAACACTGGCCAAAGTTAGCGTTAGAATTTGTTTGTGTGTGAAAAATGCAAAAAACGCCAATTTTGGCCAGTGTTTGTGACTAAGTGGCTACTAAAAAAGTCTGGACAAACCCCATTTGCAATACCTTGGGTTGTCTACTATTGCAAATTGTATGCCATCATCGGGGTTTTTTTCATTCTTGGGCTACCATAGGGTCACAAAGGCAACGTAAGCAGTCTGGCGAATTTTAATGTGAAAAAAATGAAACACAAGCCTTATATTTGACGCTGTAACTTTTGAAAACACCATAAAACCTGTACATGTGGGGTACTGTTGTACTCGGGAGACTTCGCTCAACACAAATATTTGTATTTCAAAACAGTAAAAAGTATTGCAGCAATAATATCGTCCGTGTAAGTGCTGTTTGTGCGTGAAAAATGCAGAAAACGTCACTTTTACTGGCGATATCATCGTTGTAATACATTTTACTGTTTTGAAACACTAATATATGTGTTCAGCAAAGTCTCCCGAGTAAAACAGTACCCCCCATGTACAGGTTTTATGTCTTGGAAAGTTATATGGTTAAATATAGTGCTAGCAAATTAAATTCCCTATACTTTCGGCATGGGTTGTCAGGCAGGTCCCGCTAATTGTAATTAATTAGGATACCTAATTATGTAAAATTATTACATAAATATATGTGTAGAATTAATATATGTATATATATATATACATATTTGTATATATACGTATATATATATATATATATATATATATAATTTTTTTAAAATATTTTTATTTATAGGTATATATAGTGATATATACGTATATATTTATGTATATAGATATATATATTATGATATATATATTATTTTGTTCTACGTGTATTTTGATATAAATATATATATATTAATATCACAATACAGTTAGAACGAAATAACACACATCTATATTTTTTAATTATTTATTTTTAAATATTTTTTTAATTTTATTTTTTGACGTATTTACATATATTTTTTTATATTATATATAAATATATATATATAACAATAATTATATATATATATTTAATCAGTATCAGTCTACGTGTAATTTGATATTAATATATATATATATATATATATTAATATTTAAATACACGTCGTGTATGTGTAAATGTGTGTATGTGTATATATATATACTTAGATCATATATATATATAATATATATGATCTAAGTATATTTTATTTGTAACTCTAATTTTTTTTATTTATTTTTTTAACTAATATTTTATTTTTTTCACAGGACAGGGGGCAGAGACAGTGTCAGCCAGTGATTTCACATCACTGGCTGACACACAGGATCAGTGATCACAGTGACTGTGTCACGATACCTTACCTGACTTCCTCGGACCCACGCAGCACAGCGCCCTCCTTCACTGAGCGGCACGGCACTTCTGACGCCGGCCTCTCGATCAGCTTGGAATTTCTAGGTTTCGGCGCATGCGCGCCACTGCCGTCGGCTTGAAGCCGACAAGGTCCTGACGCGGCCACGCCCCCGGACCTTTTGGGGGCGTGTTTTAAGGCTACACACACCACACTATAAAAGGGCTGCCCTGACAGCAGTAAGACGCCCTAGTGTGGTTCTTGCTGGTTCCCCTAGTGCTAGTTTCTGTGATATTTGTATTCTACCCTGGTATTTGACTTTTGGCTTCCCTATTCGACTACTCTACTCTCTGGTTCCCTGTACTTTGGCTTGCTTATCGTTATCCCGTCTTCTGTTATCCCTTGACCTCTGGCTATCCAATTTGACTACTCTAACATGAGTCCGGCCATTCTAAGGTCCGGTATACGTTCTATAGTTAGGTTACACTCTGCGAGAAGGGGTCACTGTCGTGACATTACACTAGGGCCATGGACCCTGCAGGTGTTAACCCTCTTGGGCTTGGTACTGACAATAGGTTTGAGGAACTGGACCATCGTATGGACCAGATCGCTCTCGCCGTACAGACGTTAATTAACCGTACTGCTTATCTCCAGCCGGAGGAGCAGACTCCTAGTCAGAGACCCCAGGAACATCCCATGGAAGTGCTACCTACAGGCACTTCCAATCAGGCTACAGCGCCTCTCAGGTATGGGGGTGATCCTAAGGGATGCAGGGGGTTCTTGAACCAGATAAGCAACTATTTTGAACTCCATCCTAGAGCGTACCCTACCGATAGGGCTAAGATTGGGTATGTTATCACCCTGTTAGTAGATAGGGCCTTAACCTGGGCTAATCCCTTGTGGGAAAATGACAACCCAATTGTCTTTAATTATATAAACTTTGTTGCAGCTTTCAGGAGAATTTTTGATCCCCCAGGCAGAAAGACTAACGCTGCCAAATCCTTGTTACGTTTAAGACAAGGTACCCGTTCTCTAGTAGACTATGCTTTGGAGTTCCGTACTTTAGCTGCAGAAGTCAGATGGAACGAACAAGCTTTCGTGGATGTGTTCCTGAATGGAGTGTCTGACAGAATCTTAGATGAAGTGGCCACAAGAGATTTACCAGACACCCTAGAGGAATTGATAACATATTTGGCTCATATTGACGAACGCCTTAGGTATAGGCAGAATACCAGAGAGAGACCTAGGAGGGTACCGGAACGTCTTGCTCTGACTTATCCCTCGTCAGAAACCCCAACAGTTACCCCTCCAGAACCCACGCAATTAGGGGCTACAAGATTGTCTGAGACAGAGAGACAATACCGTAGGAGGGAAGGTTTATGTTTATATTGTGGCAGGAAGGGACATACACGAGTGAATTGTCCTAACCGGCCGGAAAACTCTCGCACCTAAGTCCGCAGGGGGGACAGGCCTTGGGTGTTATGTGTATGTCCTCCTTCAATGATAAAAAAGATCTCCGGCTTCTTCTACCTATTACTATAGAATGGGAGGGAAAGAAAGTATCCACCCTTGCTTTAATTGATTCTGGGGCTGCCGAGAATTTTGTGGATCACTTGTTCGGGCAGAAAAATTCTCTCCCATTCCAAAAAAGATCTGCACCCTTGGCCGTTGAGGCCATAGATGGTAGACCACTGTCGATACCTCTTATTACCCAGGAAACCATTCCCTTAGTATTATCTACAGGTCTCCTTCATAGGGAGGTTATCACCCTGCAACAGATAACATCCCCTATTTTTCCTGTAATACTTGGGTTTCCTTGGTTAGCCCAGCATAATCCTTCGATTGACTGGGAGAAGAGGGAGATTCTTAAATGGGGAGAATCTTGTCACAGGAAATGCATTACTCCGATCAAACCAGTGGGGTTGATCAATATACCTACTATGGAACCATTGACCACCCAAATACCCAACCAATATATTGATCTTAAAGATGTCTTTGAACCTAAAGAGGCAGAAAGATTACCTCCTCATCGTCCCTATGATTGTTCTATTGAATTGTTGCCCGGCACTATGCCTCCACGAGGTACAGTTTATCCCCTGTCGATAGCCGAGAATAAAGTATTAGAGGAATACATTGCTGAGAACTTAAAGAAGGGGTTTATCATTAAATCTTCATCGCCTGCGGGCGCTGGGTTTTTCTTTGTATCTAAGAAAGAGGGGGATTTAAGACCCTGTATTGATTACAGAGGGTTAAATAAGATTACTATACGTAATGCTTATCCTATCCCCTTAGTGACTGAACTATTTGACAGGTTGAAAGGAGCTACTGTCTTTTATAAACTGGATTTGCGGGGAGCATATCATTTAATCAGAATAAAAGAAGGGCATGAATGGAAGACTGCTTTTAATACTCGTTATGGTCATTATGAGTATCGAGTTATGCCCTTCGGGTTATGCAACGCCCCAGCAGTCTTCCAGGACTTCATTAACGATGTGTTACGAGACTTTTTACAAATGTTTGTAATAGTATACTTGGATGATATCCTGATTTACTCTAAAAACATGAACGAACACTATGAACATGTCAGATTGGTTCTTTCAAAGTTATTAGAGAATGGTCTCTATTGTAAGTTGGAGAAATGTTTGTTCCACAAGGAAGAAGTGCATTTCCTGGGATACATCATTTCTAGTACGGGTTTCCAAATGGAGCCGAAAAAGTTAGAGGCCATTCAGCAATGGCCCTTACCAGTTGGACTTAAAGCAATCCAACGCTTTTTGGGGTTTGCCAATTACTATAGGAAATTCATTAAAGGATTTTCTTCAATAACAGCCCCTATTACTGCTATGACTAAGAAGGGAAGGAATCACAGGGAATAGTGCCCAGAAGCTAAGAGAGCTTTTGATTCATTAAAAGAAGCCTTTTCTTCAGCGCCAGTATTACGGCATCCTGATCCTTCCCGTCCTTTTATACTGGAGGTAGATGCATCCGAGTCAGGGATAGGAGCGATACTATCTCAAAGACCTTCGGATGATCAACCATTGCACCCATGTGGGTTTTTCTCTAAGAAATTAACAGAAACTGAGAAAAGATACGATATAGGGGAGAGAGAGTTGTTGGCAATTATTTCTGCCCTTAAAGAATGGCGATACTTGCTTGAAGGGTCACCCATCCCTGTTACCATTTTTACAGACCATAAAAACCTCTCTTACTTCAGTGAAGCCAAGAAAATGTCTGACAGACAAGTACGTTGGTCTCTATATCTCAATCGTTTCAATTATATTGTTACATATAGGCCGGGGTCAAAAAATATTAAGGCTGATGCCCTATCCCGCCAATATGAACCTTTTACATCCTCCAACGAAGTTATGTCCTCTTTAATCCCTAAGAATCGTATTGTCGCCACTGTCTATGCTAGAGTCTCATCGGGATTAATAGAGGAACTCTCTACGTTCCAAGATCGCACTACCTTGACTGTTCCACAAGGAAAACTATATGTGCCATTGGCCTATCGGGACAGAGTACTATCCCTCATGCATGATTCCAAAATGGCAGGGCATCAAGGGATACATAAAACCACATCATTGCTGGTGGAACGGTTTTGGTGGCCTTCCTACAAGAAGGATGTTCGTGAGTTTGTCCTTGCTTGTGGTATTTGTTCCGCTACTAAATCCCCTAAGGGTCGTCCTTTAGGTCTCCTCATGCCCTTACCTATTCCGGAGACTCTGTGGTCGAGTATTGCCATGGATTTTGTAGTAGACCTACCTCCTTCTAAGAACCACACTGTCATATTAACGATAATTGACAGATTCTCCAAGATGTCTCATTTGGTCCCTCTTTATAAATTACCTACATCTTCTGAACTGGCTTCTATATTTATAAGGGAGGTGGTCCGCTTACATGGGGTACCCCATGATATTGTCTCTGATAGGGGACCTCAATTTATTTCTCATTTCTGGAAAGCGTTTTGTGGACAGTTGGGTATCAACCTTAACCTTTCCTCTTCTTATCATCCCCAATCAAATGGTGTTACGGAAAGGATGAACCAATGCCTGGAACAATACATCCGCTGTTTCACTTCGGTTCATCAAGATGACTGGGCGGAGTTGTTATCTTGGGCAGAATTTGCTCACAACCATCATGTCCATGAATCCACTTTACACAGCCCCTTTTTTATCAATTATGGGTTTAACCCTACGACTCTACCAAGTTCCGTCCCTTCTACGGGAGTGCCAAGTGTGGATGACACCGTCCGGAATATGAGGGAAACTTGGTTAGGGGTTAAACAAATCTTGACTCAAAGGGCTAGTGTGTACAAAGCTAATGCGGACAGGCATCGGAGACCTGCTCCCACGTTCATGATCGGGGATAAAGTGTGGTTAAGTACCCGTAACATTAAACTCAAGGTCCCGTCTATGAAATTTGCTCCGAGATTCATTGGCCCGTTTCAGGTCCTCAAACGTGTCAACCCTGTTTGTTACAGTCTTCGTTTACCCTCTAATATGAAAATACCGAATTCGTTTCATGTCTCACTTCTCAAGCCATTAATCTGTAATCGGTTTACTCGTAGTACCCCTCCTCCTCTTCCTGAAGTTGTGGAGGGACAAAACGAATATGAAGTGAGGTCTATTTTGGGTTCTCGTTTTTCTAGGGGTAAACTTCAATACCTTTTAGACTGGAAGGGTTATGGTCCTGAAGATCGTTCGTGGGTGGACGCTTCTGATGTTCACGCCCCTCGCCTGGTTCGTTTGTTTGAAAGGGGGCGTTCTAACCGCACTGGGGGCGGTCCTTGTGGGGGGGGTACTGTCACGATACCTTACCTGACTTCCTCGGACCCACGCAGCACAGCACCCTCCTTCACTGAGCGGCACGGCACTTCTGACACCGGCCGCTCGATCAGCTCGGAATTTCTAGGTTCGGCGCATGCGCGCCACTGCCGTCGGCTTGAAGCCGACAAGGTCCTGACGCGGCCACGCCCCCGGACCTTTTGGGGGCGTGGTTTTAAGGCTACACACACCACACTATAAAAGGGCTGCCCTGACAGCAGTAAGACGCCCTAGTGTGGTTCTTGCTGGTTCCCCTAGTGCTAGTTTCTGTGATATTTGTATTCTACCCTGGTATTTGACTTTTGGCTTCCCTATTCGACTACTCTACTCTCTGGTTCCCTGTACTTTGGCTTGCTTATCGTTATCCCGTCTTCTGTTATCCCTTGACCTCTGGCTATCCCATTTGACTACTCTAACGTGAGTCCGGCCATTCTAAGGTCCGGTATACGTTCTATAGTTAGGTTACACTCTGCGAGAAGGGGTCACTGTCATGACAGACTGCCTGTCACTGTGATCACCTCCTGCAGATTGGGTAATTGACCACAGGGGGGAGTGCCTGGGTGTTACAAGCACTCCCCCTTCCAATCTGCAGGGGGATCATTGTGCCAGTTACATGTGTCAGCCAATAGGCTGACACATGTAACACTGATCGCAGTGACAGGCTGTCACTGCGATCAGAGCGCTCTGAGATCACAGTGACAGCCTGTCACTGCGATCTCAGACTTAGCAGATCGCGGTCACTGACCCCAGGGGGACTGCCTGGGGGGCCAGGTAAGTCCCCCGACTGCGATCTGCAGAAGGGGAAAGCCGCCGGCCGCATGTGTCAGCCGATTTGAAATCGGCTGACACATGCTGAATACTGGTCGCAGTGACAGCCTGTCACTGCGATCAGAGACTGCAGATCGCGGTCACCGGCCACAGGGGGGTTGCCTGGGGGGCCAGGCATCCCCCCCGACCGCGATCTGCAGCGGGCGATTAGCGCCGGCCACGTGGGCGGCCATTATGGCGAGGGCGTACTATTACGCCCGCCGGAGTTTAGAGCCGGTTCCTGCAGGGCGTAATAGTACGTCCTCCGGATTTAAAGGGTTAAGGACCGCTGACGGTTCAGGACTGTCATAATGGTAATATTTACTTACCTGATTGCTGCCATTCCCCCAGCGGCGATCGGCGTTGCTCTCGGTCTGGGGGGACTGCCTGCAGGGCCGGACTCGGGATACAAAGCAGCCCTGGAAAAAAAATCTATGCCAGCCCCATAAGTCATTGCACCATATATTGTCGCATGTAATATGTAAGGCTGTGTCTTGCCACCCCAGATGATTGAGTAATATATATTGCTTTTTCTAATATAAAATATTGATCCTTTCAGAGTAAAACGTTTAATTATACAGTAAGCATACTCACATGCAGACACAGACAATCTCACTGACACACACAAGCTCATTGATACACAGGCTCCTAGACAAACAATCTCACTGATATACATAAGCTCATTGACATAAAAACAGAAGCTTACTCTCTAGCAGGCACACACACACACGCAAGCAAGCTCACTCACTAGCAGGCACGCGCACGCGCACACACACACACACACAGCTTAATGTAGTGGTTCTGGTGTCTATAGCCTGTCCCTGCAGGCTTTTCAGAGAAAATTGCTTCTTAGTGACATTGCTTCTTAGTGACATCTCTAGTGATAGACACTCAGACAGTCACTAGAGGTGCTTCCTGTGTAAGTGCGGATTGGCTGAGATCATCAAGCTTGATGATCTCAGCCATAGAGGCAGGGCCAGTAGAGGGAAGACCAGCACGACATGGGGGAAAAAAAGGTGAGTAAATACACTATTTTTAAAACCACACACACAGACACACACACATACTATGACAGAAACACACACATCATGACAGACACACACCATGACACAGACAGAAACACACACACACACCATGACACAGACACACACACACCGTGACACAGACAGACACACACACACAGTGACACATACAGACACACACATTACATGACACAGACAGACAGACACACACACACACCATGACAGACAGACACACACACACACCATGACAGACACACACACACACACACACACACCATGACAGACAGACACACGCAGACACACACCATGACAGACAAACACACACCATGACAGACACACACACACACACCATGACAGACACACACACACACACACCATGACAGACACATACACACACCATGCCAGACAAACACACACCATGACAGACAGACACATACAGACACACACACCATGACTGACAGACACACACACACATGACACACACACACACCATGACAGACAGACACACACCATGACAGACAGACACATACAGACACAAACACCATGACTGACAGACACACACACATGACACACACACACACACCATGACAGACACACACTTCATGACACAGACAGACACACATACACACATAATTGCTACCTGTGTGCAGACAGATGATGGCGGCTGCAGGGTGAGCTCTGATAAGACAGGGGCCATACTAGGACGAGGGTGGGGGAGCAGAGACGGCACAGCCAGCTCTCCCTGTGGCTGCCATCAGAGCTCCCCCTGCAGCTTCCATCAGAGCTCCCCCTGCGGCCATCCAGCATAGACAGTTGCCTGTCGGCCCCAGACTGTCTGACAGCCAAGACAGTCCCCTCTCAGCTAATTAGCCCCCCCATGGACATGTGATCACTCTAACGGAGCGGTCACATGGCCGCAATAGGCGTCCAAGTATCTGCCTGCAGGGGGATTGCCTGTGCTGATAGGCAGTCTCCCTGCATGTGTAAAATAATAAAAAAAATGAATAAAAATATATGTGTGTGTGTGTTTGTATATATATACTGTGACAGAGTGTTGGGGATGGTGGTCAGTGGTGTATATCTGGCACCCAAACTTTTACGCAGCCCCTATCCTGACATGTGGGTAAGCACATGCAGCCCCAGGGAAAGTTAAGTTTAAATGTAGTTTTTCTTTTTATGTTGTTATTTCGGTCCCTGGGGTGGAGTATTTGGAAGAGCAGGGTGGACTGATTCTCCACCCACTGTCAGAGTGGCTGTGCATGAGTCCAGCCCAGGTTTTATGAGGAGTTCTGGCTCACTGACTAACAAGGTCATTAGCCTCACTTGTAGGGACTGTGAGCAGCTTTGTTCAGGGCATAGAAAGCCTTAATGTCAGTATGTAACTTTTATAACTTATACCTTATGATAACATAGAAAATATTAACAGTCGGTTGTGGTGTGCCGAAACCGACAATACGGTAGGCCTGCAATAAAGAGGGCAAAAAGAGTATACCATGCAAGATTTTATTCAGCCTACAAGGACAGTCATGTAAGATATATCACATATTCAGGTTACAAAATGCTTCTCGTATTTCCTGTATTGGATGAGTTATGTATCTGGTATATGCTGATGAATTCCAACGTCCCAATGTTTTGATAATATGTACCGGTATGTTTCTGCTGGAAGCAGTGGTGGCTGCTCCAATGCAGAAGGAGTGTCCTGAGTAGTGGGATGGATTAAGACCTAATTTAGTCAGCAATACTCTTATATTCAGCCTGAATTTAATGATAGTGAGAACCTTACCATGTAATGTGAGCAGAAGTTGGTTTGGAGACCCTGGATTGGTGGTTAGGAATCTATCTAGGTCTTGAACCGGGCACCATTTGTTGCCGGTAGGGTAATAAGGTATTTGTACCAGCTGGTCCCTTGGTGTGGTTTTGGTGTGTTTGAGGGACAATATGTAGTGGTCCTGTATTTTAACAATTTGGGATCTCTTAAGGCCGTCTTGGGAAGTGATGTTCGTGGTGGTAAACTCTCCGGGTCTGAGAAACCCATAGAAAGCTAAGTAGATTTTAATGACATGATTGGTGTGTGATTTGAAAGGGGTTGTATCCATGATAATGATTTGAAAAGTTGACTATGGATAGGTGATCTAGAAGATGTTGGCATGGGTTTTGATTTTTTAATGTCTTTAAGTATGGTTTTGACTTGGTAAGAAGATACTAAACTGTGGTTGATTGGCCAAAGTGTGAGTATATGGTGTTGTATCCCTGTCAGATATATTTTGATAGTGTTGTATGATAATTTTAATTTAAGGTGGCAAAAAGATGTGAAGACTACAATAGTTTCCATAGAGTGTTTATTTACAACTTGAAAGTCCACCAAGAATGTGTTATAAACATGTAAAGCCCTGTCGTATGACTTCCTAGTGTTGTCAGACAAAGCTAGTTGCGAAAGGAGTCTGCCATACTTTAGCAGATCTCTGAATCCAATGTCATGTCCTGCCATGACGAAGCCGGGGTAGCAACCAGGGCTGCCGTTGGTAATGCATTGTGGAGTTCCTGAAACTGAGAGCGAGGTAAATGATCAGCCTTTACATTCTGAATGCCAGGAATATGCACACATACCAGGAAGAAATTATAGTTGGCTGCTAGCCAAGTCAATTTCCTCAGAAAGCTCATGATGGTCAGAAATTCGGAATGACCTTTGTTAATTATTTGGCAGGTTGGCAAATTATCCGAACAACATCTCACCACTTGACCTGACCAGGCTGTTCCCCTAGCTACTGCAGCAGCTATAATAGGGTAGAGCTCGAACAGGGCAGATGTGGTGAAAAACCCTGGTACATTATATACCTCCCTAAGCCAAGCCCCCCAAAGCCAGTGATCACCAAAAATAGCTGCAAAGAATGAGGTGGCTGCTGCATCCGGGAAAATAGTGAGTCCGAGGTAAGTAAAGGGATAAAAATGCTTTTCCTATTCCATCTTCTGAGAAATTCCTGCCACATACGTAAATCTGCTGTAGCAGGTCCATCTAGTGTAGCGCGGGAACTGTCTGTCTGAAAACGGGGTAACAGATTGAGCAGTCTTGATACGAAAGCCCTACCCTGTGGGATAATTTTCATGGCAAAGTTGAGGGAGCCTAATAAGGACTGCAGTTCTGTGCAATTACAGGAGAGATATAAGTTGATGTTTGATAGGATGCGCTCAATCTTATCTCTAGGCAAACTGGCCAGCATGTTGACTGAATCTAGTATGATACCAAGAAAATTAATCAATGTGTCGGGTCGTTCTGTCTTTTTAGGGGAGACGGGGACCCCCAGAGATTGAAATAGCTAGGTCATGGTTATTGGGTGGGAATAAGTTACTCTCAATAGTCAAGAAATCATCCAAATAGTGAAGAACTGTGGGGCATCTACAGACATTGAGTAGTAGCCAGCATAACGTCTTGGTGAAGGTATCAAAGATCCTGGGGCTACTTTTTGCACTAAAGGTGAGACAAGTAAAAAAGTAATAAGAACCTTGCCACTTAATGCCATGTAGATGCCACAAAGAAAGGTGTATGGGGAGGAGCTTGAAGGCGTTAATGATGTCTGTCTTACTAAGCCATGCTCCCTTCCTTGCTGTCATAATAGCATCAATGGCATTATCAATAGTAGCGTACTGCAGTGAAAATTCCTCTGAAGGAATGAGAGAGTTCAAACTGGGTGTTCTGGAAGAGTGGGGAGCAGAGAGGTTGACAATCAACCTTTGCTTAGTTGAATTTTTCCCAGAGACCATCCCAATGGGGTTAGTTCTCAAAGCTGAGATAGGTGGAGAACTGAACAGCCCAAGTAGGAAACCTTGATCTAATTCCATCTGTAACAGATTGTTTACTGATGTTGGATTGGTGAGGGCGGATAGTAGGTTCTTACATTGTACGATGCCGAAAGGCATGTAATTGATACCCGTATGGAACCCTTTCATGAATCCTGGCACCAAAAACTCCACCAAATGGAGTGAGGGGTGGTTTTGCAGTAATTCGGCGAAATAAGTCACATTGATTGAGGCCATATAGGGTTTGGGAAACAATTTATTTAGCATGTGCCCTGAAACAAAGAGAACAGACATGCAATAACCGGCATGCGCTAAATCCACAGGAGCCTGCATTGAAGTTATTGCACATCTCGGATTTACCAAGGAAAACTATTTTACTGCCGAGCTTGTCCTTAATCACCCTGTCAGGTTTAGCTGAGGAAGATGGAAAAGGATAGGCCACTCCCTGCTCAGGGGTATTAGGACATAGTTTAGTGGTGTGTGAGGATGAAGAGAAAAAACACTACAAGCTAGGCACCTGAGGCCCGTGAAGTGCCTGCAAAATAGTTCTGTATCCAGCTGGCTCCAGTCTGTCTGAAAATTAAACTGAGCCAGGGCTGCAGACGCCTTTGCGGAGAATGATCTGTGGTAATCATAAAAAGAAGTACCACCATATTTATGCCCCAGGTCCACCAACTTGTGTAAATATAAGTCAAACACCTCTCTGCGTTGTGAATAAACTGAACACACCATGTCCCTATAAATCCCAAAAGCTAGGACAAACTCAGGGATAGACAGCTTCCTATTCAACCTGGGGTCTTTAGCTTTTAGTACAACAGACACTTCACCATATGAATACGTCTTGTTTTCCAGGATATCTTGGGAAGCAATCAGCAGCGAAACTAGATTGGCGTCCTTACCTTCCAAGATATCCTTCTTAATATGTGCTGGTACCATATGAGCTGGGTTAATGATGTTCGGGTTTTGGAGTGGGCCAATGAATTTACCATTCAAGGTGCTTGAGAGACCAGTAGTTTCTGGAGTAACCAATCCAGATCATGCCACTGGCCTATCATTAGCATCCAACCGGTCCAGCTTATCTGTAATGCATCCCAATGAGGACAGGACTGATGATAGTATGGCATGGAGGTCAGGTGACTGGGCACTACTGGACCTCTCGCAAGCCCCCGTATTGTCCATGTTGGTATTAAGCAATCTATATAACTCTGCCTTCCTGGCAGTGGTAGGGTAAGGAATATTTGTGCGTCTTAGTTTGCCCGTGATCCTGGGTATTGTCCAAGACCTAAGGGAAGACAGGCTGGCATTGTCCCCTCCCTGAGATGGAGAGATGGACCTTGCAGGAGTTCAGACATGCTAGAACAGGATAACGTTTAATGAGTAACCAAAGTGATAGCAATGTACTGGCTAGCTTATCTAATGCCAAGTGGCGAAGAAATTATCTACGACAGGAGAGGGAAGCCCTTACTATTTGCCAAGTGGCATGAGAGACTCTTGCTGTGTATGGGCCTGATGGAATTTTTTGAGGCCACTGACGTTGTGGCGGGTTGGTGGCCTCTCGGTGACTAGTAAGACAAAAGATAAATGGGAGTGACAGTGGAGGCCCTCTCTTTACAACCGTGTGAGACGACTAACTATGTGTTGGCTGTTTGGGCGTGAGTACCTCTGAATATGAGGATGGGTGTTCGTAATGCGGGACCACTGAGACTTGGCAAGAAGCCCATAAAAATCAACTAAGTGAATTCTGAACCTCACTAGCCAGTAGACCAAGTCTCACCCTAGTAGGTAGTGCCGGATGGGGATTGAAAAGTATAAGGACCTCTGGGTACGAATACCTGTAGTTTATCAGATGAATAGGGTAGGAAAGCATAGTTGACTGATACCTTTGAGAATAAATAGTCAGCTTCAAACCTTAAGTCATTGTGATGGTTCCCCAATAGCCCTAAATCTATCCCCAAATTAAGGACAAAGAAAAGAGTCATGTAGTTATGTAGTACCCATCACGTGATTGCAAAAGGAGGTAGTAATATGAAATAATGTGTAATAACTACCAGTCAATAGACTAGGCCTAAATGTAGCTGGGACGTAATTGGTAGTATAACCAGTAGAGCCTAGTACCTAGTAACATAAAGGAAACAGTTTCCGAGCAATGAGGGGCAGAATGTGAAATCGAAGATAAAACCAAAACACTAACCGATGTAATATTGTAGGAATGAAAAGACAGGAGATGTATGTGAATATGCAGAGTGATCTCAATCTGTAATATATAAATATGGCCAACATTAGAACTTTAAGAGAGCACAAAACTGATTACTAACGGACCAAAATTACAGAACCCACCTAGAGAGTGTGACAATTGAAAACCAGAGTCAATCAGAAATTATAAGCCTTGACAATCTCAGAGATACAGCAAAAAAGGCGGGGAGGCTTCAGGCTTGGCAACCTATAAAACATGTATATAAGGGATCAGAGCATAGACAAAAACAGCAACAAAGTGCTGCTGAATTTAACTTGTGAAAACACATTTGAGAAATGTAATACGTGCAGTACTACTTTATGACCTCTAAGGGTCAATAGTCTACCCAGAATATTCGTGGAACTTAAAGGAACACTATAGTCACCTAAATTACTTTAGCTAAATAAAGCAGTTTTAGTGTATAGGTCATTCCCCTGCAATTTCACTGCTCAATTCACTGTCATTTAAGAGTTAAATCACTTTGTTTCTGTTTATGCAGCCCTTGCCACACCTCTCCTGTCTATGATTGACAGAGCCTGCATGAAAACAAACTGGTTTCACTTTCAAACAGATGTAATTTACCTTAAATAATTGTATCTCAATCTCTAAATTGAACTTTAATCATATACAGGAGCCTATTGCAGGGTCTAGCAAGCTATTAACATAGCAGGGGATAAGAAAATCTTAATTAAACAGAAATTGCAATAAAGAAAGCCTAAATAGGGCTCTCTTTACAGGAAGTGTTTATGGAAGGCTGTGCAAGTCACATGCAGGGAGGTGTGACTAGGGTTCATAAACAAAGGGATTTAACTCCTAAATGGCAGAGGATTGAGCAGTGAGGCTGCAGGGGCATGTTCTATACACCAAAACTGCTTCATTAAGCTAAAGTTGTTCAGGTGACTATAGTGTCCCTTTAAACCAAATGGTTGCATGGACTCTAGGAATTCCTACAAGTGAAAATAGGGCATTCTGCAGAAATCTTACGAATGGCTCCCAAGGAGGAACAAAAAGTCGTATAACTGCCGAACGCTCCAGTAAAACCAACCACTATTACATACTTGTGTGAGAAATGTGAGTATCGTGCGTGTGTGTGAACTAACTGCTGAACATGTGAGTATAATCCCACGAAAGACAAGTATACGAACCGATTTAATATAGTGGCCAACTACCGAACCGTTGTTCGTATAAAGGTTTAAACGAAAGGTTGCACAAAAGTATACGAAAAGAGGTAAGTATGTGAAGATAGAGTTGTCCTGTGATGACGCTGTGTGCCTCCATCAACTCACTGTTACAGTAGTTTCGCGATCGTGCGGAAGTGACCGAAGGAGAGGGGAAGAACCCGGCGGCCTTTAACGATAGAAAGAACCTTGATCCAGGAACGGGCAGACATTCTGAAGGCAGGTAAGGTCTCCATGAGGAAAGGAAGCAAGATGGCGGCCTGCAGCAGCCGGAAATCCAGGTACGCAAATCGCCAGACCATCCATGGCAATGGGGAGGGGTCTGGCAGTCCTTAATTTGGGAAATCATGCTCCTTACACAATTACAAGACCAGCCTTCCACACATATATATATATATATATATATATATATATTTGTGCTCGGAATTTAAATACTTAATGGATAGTAACTGTGAGCAAAGTTGGTTGTGGTGTGCCGAAACCAACGTACGAGTGGGCCTGTAAATAAAAGAGGGCCCACCAAGGAGAATGTAATTATAACAGGGTGTAGGTGGGTGGGGACAATCAGCTGAACGGCAGAGGTGAGTAGGGGCTGGGAGTTTAAGTAGGGGACTTACTCCTCCCACAAATTCAGGCCTCCACAAGTTCAGGCCTTTTAACTTGTGGTCGGAATTTAAATACGTAATGGATAGTAACTGTGAGCAAAGTTGGTTGTGGTGTGCCGAAACCAACGTACGAGTGGGCCTGTAAATAAAAGAGGGCAAAAGATAAATTCGAGAAATACACACTTTATTGCATTTTTTACAAGACCAAGTTCCTGAAAGCTTGGCGAAGCTCTTTCTCCGGCTGTGGAATATATGCAGTATATATGGAGGATTTCCACCGCCCCAGTCTCTTGATGATATGGACCGGTGTGTTAGTGCTAGAGGCTGCAGAGGTGGCTCCTATACGGAAGGAGTGCCCGGAGAATGCAGTCGGGTTGTGTCCGAGCTTAGATAACAGAGATCTGATGTGAACCATCAATTTTGCTGTGGTTAACGGGTGCCCTTGTAGTGTTAAGAGCGGAGAGTCCGGTAGGTGACCATGCAGAGTTGACCGTAGGTGGTCTAGTACTTTTACCGGACACCAGGCATTATCAGTAGGGAAGAGAGGAATTATAGTAGGGTGTAGTGATCGGTTGGTTTTAGTGGTAGGGATCGAAAGCAGATAGTGATCCTCTATCTTAGTGAGGTGTGATATTTTAAGGCTTAGCGTAATATCTCCTTGGCAAACCACGGTGAACTCTCTAGGTCTGAGAAAACCATAGAAAGCGAGATATATAGCAGCTTTGATCACCGTATTTGTGCCGATGTCGAATGGGGCTGTGTCAAGGAGATTGCTAAGTGAACTGAAGATAGGCCCATCTATAGGTAATCTAGTGGTAGTGAGTGGAGGTGAAACCTTTGATATACCTTTCAAGACCTTTTTGATGGGGTATGATGACAGGAAAGGAGTATTGTTAGGAAAATAGGTGAGGATGTGGTGCTGAACCCCCGTGAGATAAAGTTTAATGGTGTTGTGAGATAGTTTAAGGTGTAGGTGGCAGAAAGAGGCAAAAGACACCATGGTTTGAATAGAGAAGTCACCTTGTAGACCGAATTCTGCAGTGAATTTATTAAATATATTAATTGCCCTATTGTAAGTGATAGCAGTGTTGGGTGATAATGCTTGGTGAGTGAGTGCTCTAGCGTGATTCAAGAGTGTGCTTAATCCAGGATTAGTTCGTGGAACCGTGGTGTCCTGGATGGCTGTAGGTGAATCGTTGGGAGTGCCTTAGAGAATGCCTGGAATTGAGAACGAGAAAGAGCGTCAGCGGCCTTGTTGTGAATACCCGGGATGTGCTTCTGATTGCTGTGGGTGAAGGTGACCCTGGCTCTAGTAAAAAGTCGTCGAGGTAGTGGATAACGGAGTGACACCTGATGACGTTCAGAAGCAGCCAGCATAGTGACTCTGCGAAAATGTCAAACAGTTTGGGGCTGCTTCGAGAACCGAAAGTGAGTCGTGTAGAGAAGTAATATTTCCCTCGCCATTTAACACCGTGTAAGTGCCAGAGTGAGGGGTGCATGGGTAGTAATTTAAACGCGTTTGTGATGTCCGTTTTGCTAAGCCAGGGTCGATTACCAGATGATATGATGGACTGTATGGCGTCGTCAATGGTTACGTACTGAAATGAGAATTCGTCTGCTGGAATGAGTGCGTTTATGCTTGGAAAAAAAGAGGAGTGCGGTGCCGATAAATCAATAATTAGACGTTTTTATTAGAATATTTGTGAATAGCAATACCAATGGGGTTAGTGCGCCAGGAGGAGAATGGTGAAGAGGTGAAGGGGCCGATCATGAAACCGTTGGTGATTTCAGAGGCAATGAGAGTGTCTATGGAGACTGGGTCTAAACGTGCTGACTGGAGATTAGGGCATTCTAGTGTACCTGGGGGAATGGCTACAATACCCGTGAGAAACCCTTTAGTGAACCCTGTGGTGAGATAATCCACCAGATGCCTGCTAGGGTGAGACCTTCGGTAAAAAAACAGGTTGTCGATGTTTATGTCGGTTAGTCATTTGTTTGGTGACAACCTGGCTGGGCACATGGTCTGGGTATGTGCCATGAAACATATGGAGCAGATGTGCAATAATCTACAGGCGCTGAAACTGCAGGAGCCTGCGTTGAAATTATTGCACACCTGCGCCTAAAAAGGAGATGGGCCTACCTAGCTTATCCCGAAGACCACCCGCTGACTTGTTGTGAGGGGTGAAAGTGGAGTGAGGTGTGAAAGTAGAATGAGGGGTGGGAGTGGAGGTGGTGGGATCTGCTTCGACGGGACATAAGTCCGCCATGTGGGATGTCGAATTGCATATGGCACAAGCTGGGGGCCTGAGTCCAGCGAAGTGGCGACAGAACAGTTCTGTGTCCATCTGACCCCAGTTCATTTTAATATTGAACTGCTTCAGATTGGTCGCCGCCTTCGCTGAAACTGACTTGTGGTAGTCTCAGAAAGAGGAGCCCCCGTACTTGATGCCTAGATCCACCACCTTGTGCAGATAAAGGTCTAACTCTTCTCTCCTGTGGGGATACGCCGTGCAAATGACGTCTCGGTATATCCCGAAAGCTATCACAAACTGGGGTATGGACAATTTTTTATTAAGCCTGGGATACCTTGTCTTGAGCACCACAGAGATATCACCGTAATTGAATGCCTTGTTCTCAAGTACATCCTGTGAGGCTATGAGCAAGGACACCAGACACACATCCTTCCCGTCTAGGATATCTTTCCTGATAGAGTCAGGGACGGAGTGTGCTGGTGACTCAAATGGTGTAATGGCTGTGGCCGGTGCTGGAGGGGGGAGTATAGGGGGGCATGTTGGTATAGCAGGTACAGCCGTGATAGCGACTGGGACTACCGTGGTAGTACCTGGGGAGGAGATGGCGCTTTCCACCTTAGATAGCCTGCTATTGAGGGTTTTTTATTTTTATTTTTATTTTTTTCTTGGGACATTCTAAAAGGAATGATTATGTGAAAGATATATTAGAAGGGGCGTAAGGTAAGTAGGCGGGGTATGTGGGGTGGGGTATATGGAAGAACTGGACTGTAATGCTAGATGCCAAAGCAAAAAACTTAACTGTTGAATGTTTGGATAGGTGAGGCCCTGCTAATGCCAAGTGGCAGTGAGAGGCTCTACCTATGATTTGGCTTATGACGTAGTTGCCACAGATGTGGTGGCGGGATGTTGGCCTCTCGGTGACAGTAGAGAGAAATCAAAACGTGTGGCCGTGACAGGTGAGGCCCTGACTAGCACCCTGTAGTAGGGCATGCGAGGCTTGTAACTATGATTTGGGCGTGGGGCCGTACCTCCGTGTTGAGGTGGGGGGGGATGGAAGGCCTCGCTGGGACGGGTTTTCTGATAGGGTGCGCTAAGGCATTAGCCTAGACCCTGTAGCCAGTTCGGTTGTATATTTAAGGATAAGGTGAGAGGACTGGAATGTTGTGTAGATACTAACCTTGACTTCTTGCGAATGGTATCTAGAACCTTCTGGTGGTAATAAGTGTGGTAAGTCTCGTCTTATGCTGTCCTTGAGGAAGAGTCCTGAGGATTTAAGACAGATGTTGACGTATTTATGCGTATCGTGGTGGCGTATGGTTTGAATTGGGAGTAGGTTGTTTGTTAGGGGCGCAACGTGAGATCCTGCATTGGGGGATCTGGAAGGTTTAAGTGTGTGACTGGGCTGAAATAGATATTTGTGAGAAGGCTGGATGAGGCCTTGGGGTGACGATTGGACGTATTTGGGTATAGACGTAAGTACCTGACGGTATGGCTGAGTACCGGGTCAGGTTTTGGTGTTTTCCGGAGCCTGATGGCTGTATGACCGTAAGTCTGAGTAGAAATAATAGTAAAGAATTAACGTACCGTGATCACCGTATGTGGAAAAGTAGTAATGAACTTGAGACCGTGATAGGTTTTATATGAGGTGTAGTAACAAACGAGTTGTGAACTATACCTTGGTTTGACGTAAAGAAATTACGTTATGCGAAATGGTTTAACTGTGTAGAACCGGGGGAAGCCTAGAATAATACTGGAGCTAAGGGTTAACCGAAGAAAAATTCCATAGTTAACGACAGGTGTGACGGTAAGTAATAAAACCCAATATGTAAACATTTTAGGCCTATGGCTTTATAACGCAAAGTGATAAAATACAATACCTGTTCCTATAATAAAAGACCTTGAAATAAACAACTTTAGCGCAGAAAAAGCGAGAAACCGATGCAGTCTGTAAAGCCAAAAATATGTGACAGCGTGATTATATGGAAAATTAATAGTACAGACGTTTATGTGCCGGATATTGTGTTTATAAACAGTATTTATTAGTATCTGTGACGTATGGCAGTATATACCATGGAAAAAAAGAGATGAAGTGTTTAATAGGTAAATATGTGTTGTGGCAAGGTCAGAGAGGCTTTCTATGTTAGTAATTGTAGCGGAGGGCAGTATTAGAATCCACAATCTCTGCTGGTTTCACAGGTAAATCCACAGTCAGCGCTGAAAAGTAATGCAAGTCCCCAAATCCTCCCAATAACCGAACGAAACACAGTTTGGGAGTCAACTAACTCGCTTTATTCACAAGCTTGCATATTTAAGCAGTTCCCCATGCAAGGGGTTTCCTTACAGATAATTCAGGGGATTTCTCCCATCAGGCATTGGAATTCTCCCAACAGGCATTGCTGCACGAGAGGGATACTCCCACTAAAATGGACGATTAAGTGGATTATCCCCTCGTGCAGCAAAACCGACAATTTACTTTAAAATACATATTTTAGACAATATTCGGTACATTGAGGTAACCGAACGTTCGGTAGATAGCTGGGGTCTGAGCGCACCTTTTTGAGAATACCGCTCAGAGCCCAGCTGGAATGACCGAACGCCGCAACAAATACTGTTCTGTATGGAAGTTCCCCTCAATCTGTCGATTGTATTTAGGGGAACGATTCTACCGAAAACCGGGCTCCCGAACGGCCTGGAAGTGCAGCGGTGTTCGCATCATCGAGTAGCCGTTTTTAGTTCCAGGCGCTCGATGACCAAACACTGCTGCAGAATAGACTATCCAAGATGGCCGACCGCCGCATGGTCGGTAGTCGAACGACGGCCACCCAGGAGAGCCTATAATTACCGATTGCAACATTGTTGCAATCGGTTAACAAGCGCCACACGACCCTAAGTGTGTGATCTATCAGGGGGGCCCGTATTCGTTTGGCGAACAGCCCAGATAGCCGCTGTTCGCCGAACGAAGTACTTGTATGCTGGTAGCTTACGGCTGCCAACATGCGAATCACTATAGCACAATACACACACAGCAAAATATACATAGCACACAATGCAGCCTACAGACAACCTTCCCATATTATAGTCCAGAAGTGGCTAGGTTTGCCACAATGCTCCCCCAGAACCAAGCCGGCATACACAATCTGATCCCAACGGATCGGCTTGGGGAGGTCCGGGAGAGTACTCACAGATCACTTTTCAAGTTCAGTCTGTCTAGATAACCCGTCGGCGTTACCGTTTTGTTTCCCTGGGCGATAATGAATTGTAAAATCGAAGGGCTGCAGCGCCAAACTCCAGCGCAGCAGCCTGGCGTTGTCCCCAGCTACACGGTTCAGCCACACCAACGGGTTGTGATCTGTGAGTAGGGAAAAAAGGTTGTCCATATAAATAAGGCTGTAATTTCTTAAGGGCCCACACCACGGCCAGGCACTCCTTCTCAATAGCGGCGTAGCTTACTTCTCGTGGCAATAACTTTCGGCTCAAGTAAGCTACGGGATGTTCTCCGCCATCGGTTACAACTTGGCTCAGCACTGCCCCCAATCCAAACATTGAAGCGTCTGTGTGAACAAGAAATCTTTTAGTTGGATCAGGAGCAGCAAGTACAGGAGCATTAGTTAGAGCAGTCTTTAGTTGTTGGAATGCCTGCTCACACTCTGGGGCCCAGACAACCTGTCGAGGAAGATTCTTACGTGTCAAGTCAGTCAGGGGTTTGGCCAGGGCGCTATAATTGGGCACACATTTTCTATAATACCCTGCAGTACCCAGAAATGCTTGCACCTGGGTTTTTGTCCTAGGGGTGGGCCATTTAGCTACAGCTTCCACTTTAGCTGGTTCAGGTTTCTGTTGCCCGCTTCCCACCCGGTGGCCCAAGTACTGCACTTCTGCCATCCCTATATGGCACTTGCTGGCTTTCAGCGTCAACCCTGCCTCTCCAATGCGATCTAGTATGGCCCCTATGTGTTGTAGGTGCTCTGGCCAGGTCTGGCTGAATATAGCGATGTCGTCTAAGTAGGCACAGGCGTATTCCTGGAATCCGTCCAGTAACCGATCTACCATCCGCTGAAACGTCGCCAGAGCGTTTTTCATCCCAAATGGCATGACTCGAAATTGATATAAGCCAAACGGGGTGACAAACGCCGACTTGGGGATGGCATCCTCGGCTAGTGGAATCTGCCAGTATCCCTTACATAAATCTATGGTAGTGAGATACTGGCCCCGTGCCATCTTATCCAGCAACTCGTCTATCCGGGGCATCGGATAGGCATCAGACACCGTTTTGTCATTTAGCCTCCGGTAGTCGACACAGAAACGTGTCGTGCCGTCTTTCTTGGGTACCAGCACTACCGGCGATGCCCAGGGGCTATCGGAAGGTTCGATAACCCCTAGCTGCAACATCTCATCTATTTCCATTTTCATATGCGTCCTGACTGCTTCAGGGACGCGATATGGAGTCTGCCGCATAGGTAGCTGTCCCGGGGTTTCAACTCGGTGGGTGGCTAGCGGAGTGTACCCAGGCAAATTGGAGAAAGTAGCCCCTTTAGCTACAATCAGCTCTTGTACCTGGGCACGCTCCTGAGGGCTTAGCCGCTCCCCCAGCTGAACCCCCTTGGAGGGCTCGGTCTGTTCTTCCTGTTCTAATAGGTCAGGTAGTGGCAGATTCTCCTGATCCTCAGAGGCTGAGGCGCATATCGCTGGTAGGGTTTGAGCATGTTCACATGGAGCATGCGTCTCTTCCCTACCCCTGAGCATGGGCCAATCACATAGGTGGTGTCACACCTCTGTTCCACCACCTGGCATGGGCCTTTCCAGATGGCCTGCAGCTTGTCTGTGCGGACAGGTTTTAAAATCAAAACCTTCTGTCCCACTTGAAAGCTGCGGTCTCTGGCTCCCCTATCATACCAGCGGCGCTGGCGTTGTTGGGCTGCCTGGAGGTTGGTGCGCACTTCTTGAGTTAGCGCCTCCAGACGGTCCCTGAATTCCGAATATTCTAATTACTCAAAATCACCTACTATTCCTAATCACACCAATAGATACCAGCTGTTATCAGTCGATTCTGACTTTGATGGTGAGGATCATTTTTTAGAGATACGCACTCACCAACCTGCACTAGCTCAGACACCATATCCACCACGTCCCCAAAAAAGAACTCTAAATTTAGAGGAAGACGAAGTGGAAGACGTGAACAAAAGAGAAAGACTGGAAAGATAATAACACCTTCCACTAATTCTTGTAACGGCATTTTTAATCTCTCTCAAAAAGTTTTATCAGCTGCACAACTGTCTGTTTTAAGTAAGGGTCTTAAATTTGCCCCCACTTCTTCTTTTAACTCATTTCAAGCTTTTCTTGATATAAATAAATTTACTAGGAAGGCTACACTGAAAAGATTTTTTATAAGCAAAAATGATGAAGAACATGCTCCACTTACGCTACCTTCATCTTCTGAAACAACAAATAGTCCTTTTCTAAATACGCATCTTAGAGAAAAATCTAAGTTTTATCCATCCCATTTCAAATCAGCTCCCTTGATTTTATTTGAAAAACTTGTTCTTAAAGATTTAGAAAAAATTAAATACAAAAAATACGACCCAAATAATCTCACAAACATTGAGAGACAAGCAATCAGAGAACTCCAAAAAGATCGAGATATTGTCATTAAATCAGCTGACAAAGGGGGTGGAGTAGTTATCCAATCAAGTGAAATGTACATAAATGAAGCTCATAGGCAATTAAAAGACGAAAATGTATACGAGCAACTTTTAACTGATCCCATTAAGAATATCCAAACTATTTTACTTAAATTTTTAAACAAGGGTCTAGATTTAAAAATTTTAAACAAACATGAATTTAACTTTTTAAATAATAAATTTCCTATTACCCCTGTTATTTATTTTCTTCCTAAAATTCACAAAAATGAAGAACATCCCCCAGGTAGACCTATCGTCTCTGGGATAGGCTCACTTTTAAGCAACCTCTCACAATATATTGACACCTTACTCCAACCTTCGGTAAAACTTATGAAATCGTACTTAAAAGACTCCATGCCACTTTTAAAATTTTTAAATGATTTTACCTGGAATCATAATTTTATACTAGTCACTTGTGATGTTCAATCACTTTACACCATTATCCCCCATGATATTGGTTGCCAAGCTATAAAGGAAATTTTAACTCAAGAAGCTAGGATTCCTGGTATTCAAATCGATTTTATAATAGAAGGTATCAATATTATTTTAAAAAATAATTATTTCTGGTTTTTAGACTCTTTTTATCTACAAAGGAGAGGTACTGCCATGGGGACCAGGTTTGCCCCCAGTTATGCCAATTTGTTCATGGCTGACTGGGAAAATGAAGCCATCTGGGGCAATCATACCTGGCGGGCAAACCTGGTCTCTTATTTTAGATACATAGACGACCTTTTTTTATCTGGGATGGACCAGAAAAACATCTTATTGATTTTATCAATCATTTAAACACCAACAATAGAAGCATTATCCTTACACATGAATTCAGCAAACAATCCATCAATTTTTTAGATCTTAATATTTTTATTAATAAAGGACAACTCCAGACAAAAACTTTCTTTAAAAAAGTATGTGTAAACACAGTGATAGACAAATCCAGTTGCCATTACAAGCCTTGGTTAGAGAGTGCTCCTAAAAGTCAGTTTTTACGCCTCCGTAGAAACTGTTCAGAACTCATTTTAATGAACAAGCAGAGGTTTTAAAAAACAAATGTATGGAAAAAAAATATTCAGAATCAGATCTAAATACCACAATTAATACAGTGAAACAAAAGGAACGAAATTAACTTTTGATATACAAAAACAAAGAAAATAATGAAAATATATCACTTCCAGTTATTTTTAATTTTAATAATAAAAGCAACGATGTTAAAAAAATAATAAGAAAACACTGGCACATACTAAAACACGATGAGGTACTCAATCCCATTATACCCGCTCACCCAAATATTGTTTTTAGAGGAGCACCCAATTTTAAATCAATTTTAACTACAAATTTTACTAAAAAATCTCCTCCAAAAAATCTATCCTTTTTCCCTCAGACTAAAGGTTTTTATAGATGCAAATTATGTATTGTGTGTAAAACTGTGGATCATGTTATTTCATCTAAAGTTACAAAATTCATGTCTAATCAAACCAAAAAAGTGTATGATATTTATGATTTTATATGCTGCAATACTAAAAATGTTATCTATCTGCTCGAGTGCCCATGTGGCCTCCAATATGTGGGGATGACCACAAGGTGCCTAAAGATAAGACTGAGCGAACATTGCAGAAATATTATAAATGGATACCTAAACCATACAGTATCCAAACATTTTATTATGCACAATAAAGACCCACGCCTATTAAAATGTATCGGTATAAAAAAATGCTCTACCTCCTGGCGTGGAGGTGATATAAAAAAGTTACTTGGAAAAACAGAGATGGAATGGGTGTATAAACTTCAGACTCTTATACCCCATGGCCTCAATGCAGATTTTGATTTACATAATTTTTTATAAATATTTATATAATTTGATGCCTGTACCTTTAAAGCAAGATTTTACTGTCATTCATTTTATTTACATATATCATGGTCTTATTGCTACCTGTTAATAACCCAATTTTTTATTATAATCTTTTATTTATCTTGCCCATTCTACTAGTATTGGCCCCCTTTTTAATATAAGGTGTATTTGTTCCTTTTATCAAAATGTATTTATGTTTTCTTCCCATATTATTCCCCTTATTTTACTAGTTCCCTTTGAGTATCTGCCTCTTAGTCTTCTGTTTTAACTACATTTCCCATAATCCATTTCGGCCTCTATTGCCGATAATCACGTTACCATTTTCAACTGTCCATAACTAATATTTGGCATTTTCGTTTTCTACAATTTATCCCTGAATTAACATCAGACGAATATGGGTAAATATATGTCTAAGTTTTAATGTGATTGGAAACGGCCGTTGCTCGCGGCCAAATTGAACTACATTTCCCACTGAGCATTGCGGCTATGCTTCCGAAATGCGGAAGTGACGCCGGTCATGTGACCGTTTTAAAACGTTTAAATTCATACTTTCCCACCCTCGTTTTTGATTTATATTAATTAGAATCATGTTGCTATATCACAAACAAAGCTTCTATTAAGTTATTAACGTATTTTAAGTTTTAACGCTCGCGGCCAAATTAAACTACATTTCCCACTGAGCATTGCGGCTACACTTCCGAAATGCGGAAGTGACGCCGGTCATGTGACCGTTTTGAAACGTTTAAATTTATACTTTCCCACCCTCGTTTTTGATTTATATTAATTAGAATCATGCTGCTATATTATAAACAAAGCTTCTATTAAGTTATTAACGTATTTTAAGTTTTAAACGTGCTTTTAATTCTGATTGGATGGACCAAGTTTTGGCGCCAAAATTCAAGTAATTATGTTCCTATATAATATCTACCTGCCAGGTTAAACATGTTATTCCATTTGAAAAAGTCCTTGTGTGACGAAACGCGTTATGGATATTTAAAATATTGTGTTTTATATATTAAAGTATTTTTTGGTCATTTGTTTGTGCCAATTATCTTTTTTTTAGACACATAACTTCTATTTTACCCTGGCTTTTTATTGTTATTTTTATCATTTTTTACTGGTTTTATAAGAAACCTTGAATACTCCTGGAAGTTTCCTGTACCCAAAGAAATCCTTAGTGAGCACTATTGGCTGTTTCTTCTTTTTATCCCGAGAATTGAAAACCACTCACGGAGAGGAACCTGCTTTATATCCCATAAGCGGGGATTAAACCGCTGTACGCACTTCACTCCAGAGCTGGACATTAGCTCTGGTAAATGTGAGTTTTATACTATTATTTTTCACGTCTATATCTGAATTTTACGTACTACACCATTGGTTGTTCCTTGTTCCTTTTTATCTTTCATATTAAGTGATACCACTACACAAGTAGAAGACCTCAACAACCAAGGACACTTGTAAGGACATAATAGCTGGACTTATTCTCTCCTTTTTTGTTCAACCATTGGATTTTATATTTGTGCGCAGCCTTTTTTATTGTATTTATTTATATTGTTTTAAAGGGTTTGAGGGATTCCCTTTTTTTAAGGTTGCTGCCAAAAAGTTATCTAGCGCTGTCTTATTCTTTTTATTTATTACCTGAATTCCAGTACGTACGATACAATAGGGGTTCCATCAGGGCTACTCTCTCCCTCCCAATGTTCTCTAATTAGGTCTAATGGCCCCCGTACCCTTCTCCCAAACAGTAATTCAAAAGGGGAAAACCCTGTTGACTCTTGAGGTACCTCTCTCTATATGCAAAGAGCAAATGGGGCAGAAAACGCTCCCAGTCTCTGTGGGCCTCTCCAAACGTACGGAGCATCTGCTTCAGCGTACCATTAAATCTCTCGCATAAGCCATTGGACTGGGGGTGGTACGCAGAATTTACTATTGGCTTAATGCCACATATTTTCCACAGTTGCTGGGTGACCTCGGCGGTGAATTGGGTGCCCCTATCGGATATTATTTCTTGGGGAAACCCTACCCGGGAGAATATTTTCATTAAAGCCTCGGCCACCGTCTCTGCATGGATATTCGAGAGTGCTACGGCCTCTGGGTATCGGGTGGCATAGTCCACTACCGTTAAGATGAACCGTTTTCCAGAGGGACTGGGTTTGGGTAAGGGTCCCACTATGTCAACGGCCACCATACTGAAAGGTTCTGAAATAATCGGGAGGGGACATAATTTGGCTTTGTGACAGTCACCTCGTTTGCCTACTCGCTGGCATATATCACAGGAGGTGCAGTATTGTCTCACATCTTTAGAAATCCCTGGCCAGAAAAATGCATGGGTTAACCTATATCGGGTACGGGTCATTCCTAGATGTCCGGACAAGGGGATATCGCGAGCAATCCTAAGTAGCTCGGGACGATATTTCTGGGGAACCACTAACTGTTTGGTGGTCACTGTGACTGACCCTCCCACTCCCCGTTCAGCAATGCGGTATAGTAGCCCTTTCTCCCAAGTGTACCGCTCTCCCTCTAGCCCCACCTGGTCAGTGCGTACCCTGTCTCTGTACACCTGTAATGTGGGATCTGATTTCACCTCGGCTTCAAACTTAGCTGGGGTATCCCAGGACATACGTGTCGGGTGGGGGTCTTGGTCTCTTACCTGAGCCTCAGAGTGTGTTGGTGGAGCCGTGGTGCGAGCCTGTTGCCGTGTGGTGACTGGATGGGCTTCTTGGTAGGGAGCCTGTGGGACAAAAGCAGAGGTCATCTGGCCCAAGTCATTCCCCAGTACAACATCCGCTGGTAGGTTTTGCATGAGACCTACTTCCACAACCCCCTCTCCCACACCCCAATCCAAATGTACTTTAGCAGTGGGTAAACGGTACACTGCTCCCCCTGCCACCCTTACGGCCACTGATCCGCCAGTGTGAGCGGAACCTGGGACTAGATGGGGTGCGATCAAGGTGAGCGTGGCTCCGGAATCTCGGAGCCCTTGTACTTCTTTCCCCTCCAGGGTCACCAGTTGGCGATGATGCTGCCTGTTGTCGGTGGCTCGAACTGACATCACCTCGTGTAATACCCCTAGAGGTTCCTCGGGTTGAACGCTCCACATCTCTTGGGTAGCTGGTTCCCGCTGATAATAGTGGGCAGCAGCCCTTGGTTCGGTCGGGCTTGGTTCCAGGTGGGCCTGCCTCGATTTTGGGTGCATTCCCGGGCCATATGCCCCCACTGTTTGCAGGTGTGGCACTGGATATTGACACGTCCATTATACCTGGAGGTGGGTGGTACATTCCCTGGGGACGGGCGAAGAGGGGATGCAGTGGGAGCGTGGGGGGTTGGAACGCTGGGTGACCCCGTGGGTCGCGGGTAACTCTTGGAAAGGGTTATCTGATGCCTTTTTGCATCAAAATGCTGGTCGGCTAAGCGTGCCGCCTCTGTTAGGGTGAGAGGCTTCCTGTCCCGCACCCATTCTTGTGTCACTGGAGACAAACCATCGAAGAATTGCTCCAACAGCATTAACTGTCGCAATACTTCCATGGTAGTGGCTTGGCTCGCTTGTATCCACCCTTGTGATGCTTGGTCCAGCTTGTATGCCCACTCAGCATCAGAATCTTTATCTGGTTTTCGCAGGTTTCTAAATTTCCGCCGGTATGCCTCTGGGGTAATGGCATACCTCTCTAATATTGCTCGCTTCACTTTCTCATAGTCTTTGCTGTCCTCGCTGGGTACAGCGCGATATGCTTCGTCCGCCCGCCCTGCCAGCATGCCTGCCAGCAGTGGGACCCATACTGCCCGTTCCAAGTCATGTAAATCACACAGCCTTTCAAAATCTTGTAAAAACCCATCAATCTCATCCTTCTCCTCGCAGAATACTTTAAACGCATGATAGGGAATTTTGGGTTTTACCTGGCTGTAGGGTGACCCAGTCGTGGGTTCTGCTCGAGACAATGTATGCTGTGGGCTGTGTGCCATCACGTACTCCTGCACATTTGCCATCACCAGGTTCAGCATGTCAGCTGATATAGGCTGTGGCAGAAATGCCAGCCTGGTCCTCATTTCTCTCTGGTAGAGAGTTTCTTCCATGACTGCTGGGGTTGTAGCGCTGCGGGCTCGGTCTCCCTCCATCAGCTCGGCAATTAGTACAGCCTTGGGTTTGCTGCTGGCTACCTTACCCCTGGCTTCTAGTAGTTCTTTTAACGTCTGTCTCTTTAGCTTAGAATAATCCGTCTCCATTCACTTCGGTAGTCGGTTCTTTCGCTGAATTCTACTTGCCATTCCCTTTTCTCATTCGGCAGTTGCAATTTGCACGAATTGCGCTTTTTCGGCTGTAAGGTCGGATCCCGTCGCTTGCCACCAATTGTAGCGGAGGGCAGTATTAGAATCCACAATCTCCGCTGGTTTCACAGGTAAATCCACAGTCAGCGCTGAAAAGTAATGCAAGTCCCCAAATCCTCCCAATAACCGGACGAAACACAGTTTGGGAGTCAACTAACTCGCTTTATTCACACGCTTGCATATTTAAGCAGTTCCCCATGCAAGGGGTTTCCTTACAGATAATTCAGGGGATTTCTCCCATCAGGCATTGGAATTCTCCCAACAGGCATTGCTGCACGAGAGGGATACTCCCACTAAAATGGACGATTAAGTGGATTATCCCCTCGTGCAGCAAAACCGACAATTTACTTTAAAATACATATTTTAGACAATATTCGGTACATTGAGGTAACCGAACGTTCGGTAGATAGCTGGGGTCTGAGCGCACCTTTTGTGAGAATACCGCTCAGATCCCAGCTGAAATGACCGAACGCCGCAACAAATACTGTTCTGTATGGAAGTTCCCTTCAATCTGTCGATTGTATTTAGGGGAACGATTCTACCGAAAACCGGGCTCCCGAACGGCCTGGAAGTGCAGCGGTGTTCGCATCATCGAGTAGCCGTTTTTAGTTCCAGGCGCTCGATGACCAAACACCGCTGCAGAATAGACTATCCAAGATGGCCGACCGCCGCATGGTCGGTAGTCGAACGACGGCCACCCAGGAGAGCCTATAATTACCGATTGCAACATTGTTGCAATCGGTTAACAAGCGCCACACGACCCTAAGTGTGTGATCTATCAGGGGGGCCCGTATTCGTTTGGCGAACAGCCCAGATAGCCGCTGTTCGCCGAACGAAGTACTTGTATGCTGGTAGCTTACAGCTGCCAGCATGCGAATCACTATAGCACAATACACACACAGCAAAATATACATAGCTCACAGTACAGCCTACAGACAACCTTCCCATATTATAGTCCAGAAGTGGCTAGGTTTGCCGCAGTAATAGATTGGAGTGCTCTCTATTCCCAGCATGATGGGGTTAATTGGTGGGAGTCACCCCTTGAATGTTATATACCAGGTGAATGTAATTAACCAGCACTAGGGTTTTAAAAGGTTAGCCTCTGAAAACATCAGAGAGTCTAACAGCTGGGAGAGAGGAGGCAGTTAAGCCTGAGACTCTGAGACAAAGGTACTGTGTGAAACCTGCTTAAAGTGCTGTATTTCATTTGTTTAAAACTGGGAACCAGATTAGCTGGCCAGTTGAATAGTTAGTAATACTGTTGTTTAGTAAGTCTCCAAGTTGGAGTAGGATTTATTCTCTTTTGTTTTATTTTGTGAGAGAGCACAACCTTGTATATATTGTGGAAAGTGACAATAAACTGCAGTACTATTATATCCTGACTGTTGCATTTGAAGTTTATTGTGAAGAGCCTGGCCATCCTGCCACAGTGTATAGAAACCGTACGTTTATGATAGATGTGGATATTTTAAAAAGTAGTAAAACAAATTAACTGGTTAACATAGAAAGAAAATCACAAGGCAGATTTTTAAACAAGCTAATTATATCCCCAAACTGACAAAAAGGTATTAGTAGCAATATGACCGAACAGGGAATATACGTAAAGAAAAGTAGAATTCGTGAAATAGAACTTAGTGCATACTGTAGCCTATTTGAATAAGAACTAGCTGAATATGGATTTAGAGCATGGTGTTTGTGCTTTAATCGTACGAAATAGATTGGTCCTGGGTGACCCAACGAAAATAAGAGAATGCCAGTAATAATATTACTGTGTATATAAATCATAATAGATTCGGTAGTTTCCGTACGAATATGTAAAAGCAGTGATAAAGTGCCGAGCGTTCGTCTGTTTGGCGTGAACGCTGAAATCGGTTAAAAAAGCGTGTATTTGTACGAATATGATAGAGGGAGCCTACCCCTACGTTTTTAGGCCCGAACGGCGGGAAATAGCGGAGCGCTATTTCCTACGCCTAACTTACGTGAACGTGCCGGTCTTGTGACCGGAAACCGGGTACCTCGACCAGGAACCGAGTGGAAGGCCTCAAACGGACAGAGGACTGGTCAGGACGTCTGACTGCTGGAAACAGGAAAAAATTCTGGTGGGAAGCTGGACAGGAAGTGCAGGTTGCTATGGGGACAAGACAATCAGCTGAACGGCAGAGGTGAGTAGGGGCTGGGAGTTTAAGTAGGGGACTTACTCCTCCCACAAATTCAGGCCTCCAACATATAATATATGTCTATATATCTTATATATAAAGTCATACTAAGTGTATTTTTATATTAATATATAATATAAAAATACACTCAGAACTAAATTGCACATGTGTATATGTATAATATATATAATGACTATATATATAAATATATATATTATAAAATATAAATAATAAGTAAATAATAATTGAAAAAAAAATTATATATATAGTACAAGTATAATGGCACTCACCCTTGCTGGTGACACAGTAGTTAGCTCAATGCCCTGGTGCTATCCCACGCTGAACATATATACATAGAAAGAATGCACTCTCCGGTCTTCCAAAGTTAGAAAAGTATTTATTCCATCAAACGGTATACAATAATGTGATCGACGTTTCGACCCATTCGGGTCTTCCTCAAGATCTTCGATCACATTATTGTTTACCGTTTGATGGAATAAATACTTTTCTAACTTTGGAAGACCGGAGAGAGTGCATCCTATTGATCTATCTATCTATCTATCTATCTATAAATAAATAAAAAGAATATGAAATATATATATATCCATATAAAAAATTACATAAACAATTTCATAAATATACATGTAGACTTCAAATATATATATATATATAAATTCTACGTGCATATTTATGTAATATTTTTACATAATTAAGTAATTTTATTGATTGCAATTTGAGGGACCTGCCTGACAACCCAGGCCGAAAGTCCAGAGAATGTAATTTGCTAGCGCTGTATTTAACCCTGTAACTTTCTATGACACCCTAAAACCTGTACATGTGGGGGTACTGTTTTACTCTGGATACTTTGCTGAACACAGATATTATTGTTTCAATAATTTTTTGCATTTTTCACACACAAACAACACTTTCACTGATGATATAATTGTTGTCATACGTTTTACTTTTTTGAAACACTAATATTTGTGTTCAGCAAAGTCTCAAGGGTATAACAGTACCCCCTATGTACAGGTTTATAGAGTTTTTGAAAGTTACAGGGTCAAATATAAGGGTGACATTTTTTTACATTGAAAATTGTCAGGTTTGTTATGTTGCCTCTGAGAGCATATGGTAGCCCAGGAATGAGAATTACCCCATACCATTTGCAAAGTAGACAACCCAAGGTTTGGCAAATGGGGTATGTTCTGTCTATTTTTAGTAGCGACTTAATCAGAAACACTGGCCAAAAAGAGTGTTCATAATAGTTTTTTACATATTTAACACAAATATAAATGCTAACAGTGTTTGTGACTAAGTGGCTACTAAAAAAGACTGGACATACCCCAAATTAAATAACATGGGTTGTCTACTTAAACAAAAAAAATATGTACATGTGAGGTGTGATTCAGAGATTTATGACAGATAACAGTATAACAATGTCACTGTTGATACATTTTTAAAATATATATTTTGAAACTGCAATTTCCTATTTGTACTTATAGCCCTAAAACTTGCAAAAAAGCATGTAAACACTGTGTGTTTTTAACCCCTTAAGGACACATGACATGTGTGACATGTCATGATTCCCTTTTATTCCAGATGTTTGGTCCTTAAGGGGTTAAACTCAGGACAACATTTTGAATCTATTTAGCAGTTCTTTTCATTAGCGTTTGTAGAGAAGCAAAAGATTTTTCAAGTAAAAGTAAAAAATATTTTTTTTTTCAATTTTTCACCATATTTCTTTTTTTTTTTTTAATAAATGATATGACATGATGCAAATAATGGTATGTAAAGAAAGCCCTTTTTGTCCTGAAAAAAAAAAGTATAACTTGTATGGGAACAGTAAATGACAGAGTGGGAAAATTCAGCTAAACACAAACACCACAAAAGTGTTAAAACAGCTCTGGGCCAAAACAGTCCAGTCCTGAAGGAGTTAAAGCTCATTTATCAAATCAGTGGTTTATTCAAGAAATAAAGATATTAAATGTTTTAGTGGGTATTTTTAATGTTTAACAAATACCCACATTGCACATGTCCAAAATATAAACTAAGTTTCCCAAATTAATTTTCATGGTTCATAAATAGAGAACTACAATCACAGTCTGAACATGCACACGTTCACCTCTAGCAAGAAGTGTCAGTTTTATTTTTCACTCCCACAGGCAAAGTGAATTTCCATTTAAAAAGTCTGCAGACAACAATAGCTATACCCAAAACAATACATTGTATAACAAGACTCAGAAATACTTGCTATACAAAGTAAAACACCATGTAATGTGTATCATTTAATGCTCTCTCTGACAATATGAAATTCAGAGATCAAAACAAGACCTTTGTCATTCACAGCACATTTTTTTTTAATTCTACATATTACAGAATAATATCTACTCTACATTGTTTGTTACAGAGAAACCTGAACAACCACTCATTGTCTAACCTAATGATTTCTTAATGAAGTTATATTCCTTAGGAGGCTGTGCTGTACAGTATTGGACTCTTGGCTGTTTAGAGCAGTTGTAAAGTCACTGCCCTAGAATTCTGGAAAGCAGGTTTGAATCTTGGTAAGACCAATTTATCGTTAAGTGTAAGACACCTACATGGAAGTATTAGCCATCCTCATAGATTGTAACCTCTATAGCACTATGGAATATATTGATGCTATACAAAGGCTAATAATTAGTGATGTCGCGAACATAACATTTTCGGTTTGCGAACTTCCGCAAATGTTCGCGAACCGGGCGAACTGCCATAGACTTCAATGGGCAGGCAAACTTTAAAACCCACAGGGATTCTTTCTGGCCACAATAGTGATGGAAAAGTTGTTGATGGCAAAACTCCCATGGAAAATAACAGTTATTGCAGAGTCTGGTTTTAATCCATAAAGGGCATAAATCACCTTACATTCCTAAATCACAATGGATATGGATAGACACCTGACATATGACATATTGACACCTTGACATATGGATTGACACCTGTGCTCAGAGACCCTGATACACACTGACACAGAGCAGAATAGGGACTGTTCCCCCTACATAGGGACACTTGGCAGATATGGATTGACACCTGTCCTCAGTGACCCTGATACACACTGACACAGAGCAGAATAGGGACTGTTCCCCCTACATAGGGTCACTTTGCAGATATGGATTGACACCTTTCCTCAGGGACCCTGATACACACTGACACAGAGCAGAATAAATAGGGACTGTTCCCCCTACATAGGGTCACCATTTTTAGACCAAAGCAGCTCATCTCATCAGGCCTTTTTTAGTCGAATGTATGGCCCATTGTCAGTCCCTTCGGGATCCATCCCTCATTCATCTTAATAAAGGTGAGGTAATCTAGACTTTTTTGACCTAGGCGACTTCTCTTCTCAGTGACAATAACTCCTTTCCCTGAAGGTCCTTTCTGACAGGACACTTGAAGCGGGGCAGGCAGAAGTTCTATCGCAATTTGGGATAGCTCAGGCCACAGGTCAAGCCTGCACACCCAGTAGTCAAGGGGTTCATTGCTCCTCAGAGTGTCGATATCTGCAGTTAAGGCGAGGTAGTCTGCTACCAGTCGGTCGAGTCGTTCTCTGAGGGTGGATCCCGAAGGGCTGTGGCGATGCGTAGGACTTAAAAAGCTCCGCATGTCCTCCATTAACAACACGTCTTTAAAGCGTCCTGTCCTTCCCGGCGTGGTCGTGGGAGGAGGAGGATTACTTTCACCTCTTCCCGTTGTGCTGTGACATCACCCTTACACGCTGTGTAAAGCATACTTTTTAATTTATTTTGCAAATGCTGCATCCTTTCCGACTTGTTGTAATTTGGTAACATTTCAGCCACTTTCTGCTTATACCGGGGGTCTAGTAGTGTGGACACCCAGTACAGGTCGTTCTCCTTCAGCCTTTTTATACGAGGGTCCCTTAACAGGCATGAAAGACCCCATTTGCACAAGGTTGGATGCCGAGCTACTCATTTCCCGTTCCTCCTCCTCAGTGATCTCAATGAAGGTATGTTTTTCCCCCCAGCCACGTACAACACCACGGGTACCAGATAGGTGACAATGAGCACCCTGGGATGCCTGTTATGGTTGTTCTTCCTCCTCCTCCTCAAAGCCACATTCCTCCTCTGACTCCTCTTCCTCACAATCCTCTTCCAGCGTTGCCGCAGGTCCAGCAAGTGATGCTGATAAGGCTGTTTCTGGTGGTGATGGTGACCACAACTCTTCCTCTTCACGCTCATCTACGGCCTGATCCAGCACTGTTCGCAGGGCGCGCTCCAGGAAGAAAACCAAATGGTATGATGTTGCTGATGGTGCCTTCGGTGCGACTGACTAGGTTTGTCACCTTTTCAAAAGGACGCATGAGCCTACAGGCATTGCGCATGAGCGTCCAGTAACGTGGTAAAAAAATTCCCAGCTCCCCAGAGGCTGTTCTAGCACCCCGGTCATACAAATATTAATTAGCGGCTTTTTATTGTTGGAGCAGGCGGTCGAACATTAGAAGTGTTGAATTCCAATGTGTCGGGCTGTCGCAAATCAAGCGCCTCACTGGCATGTTGCTTCACCACTGGATATCTGCAAAGTGCGCCATGGCCGTGTAGGAATGCCTGAAATGGCCACACACCTTCCTGGCCTGCTTCAAGACGTCCTGTAAGCCTGTGTACTTATGCACGGCACATGTTTCAACTTGCCCAACTTCAATGCCGCCAACAAATTTGTTCCATTGTCACAAACCACTTTGCCTATATCCAGTTGCTGCAGAGTCAGCCACTTTTCCACCTGTGCGTTCAGGGCGGACAGGAGTGCTTGTCCGGTGTGACTCTCTGCTTTCAAGCAAGTCAAACCCAAGACGGCGTGACACTGCCGTATCCGGGATGTGGAATAGTACTTGGGGAGCTGGGGGGGTGCCGTTGATGTGGAGCAAGACGCAGCAGCAGAAGAGGACTCAGCCGAGGAGGTTATGGAAGAGGATGGAGTAGGAGGAGTAGTGGAGGTGGCAGCAGGCCTGCCTGCAAGTCGTGGCGGCGTCACCAACTCATCTGCAGAGCCACACATTCCATGCTTGGCAGCCGTCAGCAGGTTTACCCAATGCGCAGTGTAGGTGATATACCTGCCCTGACGATGATTTGCAGACCAGGTATCAGTGGTCAGATGGACCCTTGCCCCAACACTGTGTGCCAGACATGCCATTACTTCCTTTTGCACAATCGAGTACAGGTTGGGGATTGCCTTTTGTGAAAAGAAATTTCGTCAAGTTACCTTCCACTGTGGTGTCCCAATAGCCACAAATTTTTTGAATGCCTCAGACTCCACCAGCTTGTTTGGTAAAAGCTGGCGGGCTAATAGTTCAGACAAGCCAGCTGTCAGACACTGGGCAAGGGGGTGACTTTGTGACATTGGCTTCTTACACTCAAACATGTCCTTGACAGACACATGACTGTGGGCAGATGAGCGGGAACCGCTCAAGGCAAGAGACGGAGTGGCGGATGGTTGAGAGGGGGCAAGGAGGACAGCAGTGATTGACGTGGCTGAAGATGCTGGACCAGGAGGAGGATGGCAGCTTTGAGTTTGTGTGCTGCTTGTACTCATGTGTTGATCCCATAGGCGTTTGTGATGTGCGATCATGTGCCTACGCAAAGCAGTTGTACCTAGGTGGGTGTTGGACTTCCCACGACTCAGTTTCTTTTGGCACAGGTTGCAAATGGCATCGCTCTTGTCAGAGGCAGACACACAAAAAAAATGCCACACTGCTGAGCTCTGCAATGACGGCATTCTGGTTGTGGACACAGCATGCATTGATTGGCGTGCTGTCGAGCTGACCCCGGGTGCCGATGCATGCTGTCTGACTGTGCCACTAGCTCCTTGCGACGACCTCCCTCTGCTTCCAACTCGTCTCCTCCTCCTCTCTGTCTCCCCATCTGAACTTTCGCCCTGTTCTTCTTCTTGCCGAGCAGGCACACATGTGACATCCATGGACGCATCGTCATCATCAACCGCTTCACTTGTATCTGACAACTCAGCAAAGGAAGCAGCAGCGGGTACAACATCATCATCACACTGTATGTCCATGTGTGTAATGCTGCCTGACTGAGACATATCCCTGTTATCTACATCCTCTGGCAATAATGGTTGTGCATCACTCATTTCTTCAAACGGATGTGTAAATAACTCCTCTGACAGATAAAGTGAAGCGGCTGTGGTGCTAGTGTTGGTGGTGGCGGCAGGCGGGTGAGTGGTATCTTGAGAGGTGTCCGAAGCTAAGCTGGAGGAGGATGGTGCGTCAAGGTTCCGAGTGGAAGCTGTAGAAGATTGGGTGTCCTGTGTTAGCCAGTCAACTATGTCCTCAGAACTTTTCAAGTTCAGGGTACGTGGCCTCTGAAAATTGGGCATTATTCTAGGGCAAAAGGGAATTACAGCACCACGACCACGACGGCCCCTGCGGGGTGGCCTGCCTCTGCCTGTCATTTTTTTTTGGATTAGTGGTACTATGCATGCAAGCTACTGTGAGACCAGATATGAGTGGGAATGTGCACTGGCAGAGGTTGGCAGAGTACACGCTGTAGGCCTGACACCCGCTTGCAGACAAGTAACTGCTATTCAATCTATAACAGTAAAAAAGGTTTTTTGTTTTAAATGCACGCTATTGTGACACCAGATATGAGTGGCAATGTGCACTTGCAGAGGTTGGCAGAGTACACGCTGTAGGCCTGACACCCGCTTGAAGACAACTAACTGCTATTCAATCTATAACAGTGAAAAAAGTTTTTGGGTTTTAAATGCACGCTATTGTGACACCAGATATGAGTGGCAATGTGCACTTGCAGAGGTTGGCAGAGTACACGCTGTAGGCCTGACACACCCGCTTCAAGACAACTAACTGCTATTCAATCTATAACAGTGAAAAATGTTTTTTGGTTTTAAATGCACGCTATTGTGACACCAGATATGAGTGGCACTGTGCACTGGCAGAGGTTGGCAGAGTACACGCTGTTGGCCTGACACACAGACGCTTGCAGACAACTAACTGCTATTCAATCTATTACAGTGAAAACATTTTTTTTGTTTTTAAATGCAAGCTATTGTGACACCAGATATGAGTGGTGGCACTGGGCAAGTGGGCACAGTATCCACTGTGAGCCTGACACAGAAGCTGGCAGGCAGGCAGGCAACTACAATTAGATTACACAAAAAAAAAAGCAGACTGATGTTCTAGCCCTAAAAAGGGCTTTTTGGGGTGCTGTCCTTACAGCAGAGATCAGATGAGTCCTTCAGGACTGTAGTGGACACTGAATACACTAACCTAGCTATACATTTCCCTATCAAATCAGCAGCAGCTACACTTTCCCTCCTCTATCTAAGAATGCAGCTTCAGAATGAATCTAAAATGGATGCTGTACAGGAGGTGGGAGGGTCTGGAAGGGAGGGTCTGCTGCTGATTGGCTGGAATGTGTCTGCTGACTGTGAGGCACAGGGTCAAAGTTTAGTCAATGATGATGAATAGGGGCGGATCGAACCGCGCATGTGTTCGCCCGCCGTGGCGAACGCGAACACGCTATGTTCGCCAGGAACTATTCGCCAGCGAACAGTTCGGTACATCACTACTAATAATAGAAGCACAAATGTTTTCTTATATTTACATCTATAAAGCATATCTCTTCTTATTCTTTTTTTTCATGCAGAATTAGAATTATTTTCTAGCCAAAGCATATAATTTTTATTACAATGAAATAAAGTTAAATTTAGTTTAAAAATAAAAAATACCTTAACACATGGGTAGGCAGCATTCGGCACTCCAAATGTTGTAAACTATATGTCTCTTGATGCTTTGCCAGCATTATAGCTGGAAGAGCTACATCTGGAGTTCCAAAGGTTACCTACCCCTGCTTTAAAGCATATCTCTAAAATGTTGTATAAGTAAAAGTGACAAACAATTAGTATTTTTCATTTTGCATGTTTTTTTATGAATTGATTGATCTACACCCTGTTCCAAATTATTATGCAAATTATATTTTTCTCATTTACCTAAATAATTCATGTAAATAACTGTCAGCATAATTCTCATGTTATCAACTATTAAGAGTACAATTCAAATTTTATTGAACAAACCTCCTAATGATAACAGTATTTTTTTAAAAATAAACAACTTGCAATGCACTGTTCCAAATTATTACGCACAGTAAGTTTCAAAACACTTTATAGGTTGTAAAGAACTGAAAATTTTCATTTGTTGTGTTTGCAGCATATTTACTGAAATCAAAAGCTATTTCAATCACTTCAATCACTTATAACGACATTTTAACTTTTTAAACATTTTAACAGGTCATGTTACATTTTAACAGAGGACCCCTTATTTGATAACAGCTTCACAAGTCTTGCATCCATTGAACTTGTGAGTTTTTGCACAGTTTCTGCTTGAATTTGTTTGCAAGATGTCAGAATAGCCTCCTAGAGCTGCTGTTTGGATGTAAGCTGCCTCAAACCCTCATAGATCTTTTGCTTGAGGATTCTCCAAAGTTTCTCAATAGGATTGAGGTCAGGGGAGGATGGAGGCCACACCATGACTTTCTCTCCTTTTATCCCCATAGCAGCCATTGATGCAGAGGTATTCTTTGCAGCATGATATGGTGCATTGTCATGCGTGAAGATGATTTTATTACATAATTCTTCCTTCTGTACCAGGGAAGAAAGTGGTCAGTCAGAAACTCCACATACTTTGCATAGGTCATCTTTACACCTTCGGGGACCCTAAAGGGTCCGACCAGCTCTCTTCCCATGATTCCGTCCCAAAACATGACTCCACCATCGCCTTGCTGACATTGCAGCCTTGTTGGAACAAGGTGGCCGTCCACCAACCATCCACTACTCCATCCATCTGGACCATCCAGGGTTGCAAGACACTCATCAGTGAAAATTAGTTTTAATTAGTGATGTCGCGAACATGAAATTTTCCGTTCGCGAACGGTGAACGCGAACTTCCGCAAATGTTCGCGAACGGGTGAACCTGGCGAACCACCATAGACTTCAATAGGCAGGCGAATTTTAAAACCCACAGGGACTCTTTCTGGCCACAATAGTGATGGAAAAGTTGTTTCAAGGGGACTAACACCTGGACTGTGGCATGCCGGAGGGGGATCCATGGCAAAACTCCCATGGAAAATTACATAGTTGATGCAGAGTCTGGTTTTAATCCATAAAGGGCATAAATCACCTAACATTCCTAAATTGATTGGAATAACGTGCTTTAAAACATCAGGTATGATGTTGTATCGATCAGGTAGTGTAAGGGTTACACCCGCTTCACAGTGACAGACCAAACACCCCGTTTAACGCACTGCAAACAACCGCAAACAGTCCATTTGCACAACCGCAAACTCCCCATTTGCACAAGGTTGGATACCAAGCTAGCCATGTCCCGTTCCTTGTCCTCACTGATGTCATTGAAGGTCTCTTCCTCCACCCAGCCACGTACAACACCAAAGGTCCCCGAAAGGTGACAACAAGCCCTCTGTATTTTTTTTTTTTTTAAAGGTACACTACTGTTACACCAGATATGAGTTGCACTGGTGTGACACTGTGCCCTGGCAGGCCCTGAAATGCACACGTGTGAAGGAAACTGACTGCTATTATTTCACAGTCAAATTTCGAGTTTTTTTTTTTTTTTAATGTACACTACTGTTACACCAGATATGAGTTGCACAGGTGTGACACTGTGCCCTGGCAGGCCCTGAAACGCACACATGTGAAGGAAACTGACTGCTATTATATTACAGTCAAAAAAGTTTTTTTTTTTTTTTTTAAATGCAAGCTATTGTGACACCAGATATGAGTGGTGGCACTGGGACACCTTAAAAATATTGGATATCGCTAAAAATCATGATCACTATATACTTTCTCTACAATCCTCTAAAATGAACCAAACTACTCATCCATCCGCTATACCACTTTATCCCACCTAGAACAAGTGCCCAGTTAAAATATTTGACTCTTACTTACCCACACTCAGTCATGCCACACACATTTCACCACTACTCTCACTGAATCCCTCTGACTACGGCTAAATTCATCTTCTACATCAGAACACTACTCCTAAGATTGGATTGTATCCATGTCTCGGGTCTTTCATTTAGAATAGGAGCAGCTTCAGTCTCCTTCAACACTGACACTTCAGTGCATATTATTAAAAGATTGGGCAGATGGAAATCCTCAGTCTACAACCGATATATTCCTCAAAAGAAAGAAATGAGGAAAGCTTTTAAAAGTTTGGCTTTGTAAATTTGATGCAATAAGTGTGTTTTTCTTTAATACCTTTTCACCCTCTTTGCATGAACCCAATTTACATATATTACTAATATGTTTCTGAACATATATATTATATTATTCACTCACTCACTCTTTGGGCCGGCCTAAGACATCATGCTGCCTAGGTCCAACGATAAATGACTATGGGGGATAATGTATTATAGACACAGGTTATTGGCTATGGGGGGGATAATGTATAATAAACACAGGTTACTGGTTATGGGGGGATAATGTATAATAAACACAGGTTACTGGTTGTGGGGGGATAATGTATAATAAACACAGGTTACTGGTTGTGGGGGGATAATGTATAATAAACACAGGTTACTGGCTATGGGGGGATAATATATAATAAACACAGGTTACTGGCTATGGGAGGATAATGTATAATAAACACAGGTTACTGGCTATGGGGGGATAATGTATAATAAACACAGGTTACTGGCTATGGGGGATAATGTATAATACACACAGGTTACTGGCTATGGAGGATAATGTATAATAAACAAAAAAAAATAAATGAATGCAGCTTCAGAATTAATCTAAATTGTATGCTGTCTAGGAGGTGGGAGGGTCTTGGAGGGAGCGTCTGCTGCTGATTGGCTGGAATGTGTCTGCTGACTGTGCGGTACAGGGTCAAACTTTACTCAATGATGATGAATAGGGGGTGGACCGAACATCGCATATGTTTGCCATCCGGGGCGAATGCGAACACGCTATGTTCGCCGGGAACTATTCGCCAGCGAACCGTTCGGGACATCACTAGTTTTAATGTATTTTTCTGCCCAATGCAGCCATTTCTGCTTGTGAGCATTGGTTAGTGGTGGCCGAAAAGAAGTTGCAAGACTGTGGAGGACTCTACACCTTAATGTCCGTGGGACTCCAGAGGCACCAGCAGCTTCAAATATCTGTTTGCTGCTATGTAATGGTATTTTAGCAGATGCTCTCTTGATCCGATGCATGACAGAAATCTTCCTCAATGTGCCTTTATCTGCACAAACCCGTCTGTGCTCTGAATCAGCCACAAATATCTTAATAGTGCGATGATCACTCTTAAGTTTTCGTAAAATATCTAATGTTTTCATACCTCGTCCAAGGCATTGAACTATTTCACTCTTTTCGGCAGCAGAGAGATCCTTTTTCTTCCCCATATTGCATGAAAATGGTGCTCTGCTTAATAATGTGGAACACACTCCTTTAGTAGTTTTTCCTTGAATTGCGCTCACCTGGCATTCTAATTATCTCAGGTTTTCCGAGATTGTTTTCAGTGATCAAAAGAGCCCTGAGACACAATGCCATCCATGAGTTAAACTGAAAAACAAAATATTTAATCTTTGTGACACTTAAATAGAATTTGCACAATAACTTGGAAAATGGTGTTTATAGTATTCATACATTTGGTATACTTGAATAAAAAACGTTTCATAATGGTTATCAAATCCAAAACAACTATACAAAAGTGTATAGTTATGTTGCACAAGGCATGCATGAGTCTTTACCTAGGGAAAAATACTATATTTAGTTTTGTTGACTTATACAGCCATATAATTAGCATTCTAGTGCCATTTGAGGAATTTACATACCACAAACCTGGGTCATACACTTTACAGTTCCGCTATGCTTTTTTTATTTTTTACTTCAATTAAAAGTCACAATAATAGACTGATCAGTGATAGTGTGAAAATGTAATCAAATAATAAAAATGAATGCCAACATATGGAGTAGACTGACAGAAGGATAGATGGATGATATCCTTTACAACTCCTTGATTGCTCATTGACATGACTTTAGGTGCTGTAAAATAAAAAGTTACCAGTGGACAAAAACTAATAAAATGTAACGGTGTATACAACAAGGATACAATATAGTTAATCAAATCTGTCAAATAGAGGAACCAAACCTTTCCGTTCAAGAGCATTTTGATATCTGTTGCACAGTTTGGCACAATTTGTTTGATTACTTCAATTTTCTGTAGCATTACATATTCTGACTTAATTTCAATGTTTTGAGTTTGAGTTCCACTCACTCACACAATATGGCACTACGTTTTCTATTTTCCCTTTTGCTCTGCTCCGGCTATTGACTCGTGTTTTTTTTTTTTTTTTTAATTATGTACATATGGCTACAATGTTCTGCTTAAAGTTGTTTTGTTTTTCTTCAAATCCAAGGATTCTGATTCTTTAACTGCCATATTAATCATTGTACATTTTTTTTCAAAAAATATTATTAAAAAAAAAATGTGAATCCCACTACAATGGAGTTAGTTGGATTGATGTCACTACAACCCCCAAAATGCAGTTGGAAAGTGAACAAAGGCATTTAAATACATTTTTAAAAGTATACTACACCAGAAGGTGTGGGTAAATAATTCAAACTTGTGAATATGGTGTTCACACTATTTCACTGCTTACTGCTGTATTAATCATAATACTTTTACTTTTAATAAATCGAATGTAAAAAAAAAAATCTACTGTACCAGAGCCTGTGGTATGGATGTCACCCTCCCCCCAAACATATCAGGAAAGTTGTCGAGTTAAAAAAAAAAAACTCACCTCATTATATGTACAATAAAAATCATACACATCAATAATACAAACAGTCACATTAACAGAATGATAATTTCAAAAGTGCTTTTCTTGCACATTGATGATAAAGATATTGATTGTGTAACAATCTAAAAAATAATTTCTACACCTAGTTCAGGAAATCAGAACAGAAACTTTGGAGTGATATCTGAATTGGTACTACTTGTTAACATTTATGAGAGTGTGGCAAGGAGCAAGAACAGCTTAAAATTGAGGATGTGTATTTTACAATATTCTATTATACTTAAAAAAAAATAATAAATTACAGAATTTATCATAGGTCACTTATCTGTGTGAGTGCCAGCAGTAATTTAATTTCAAATGAGCCTAAGGTCTTTCTTCTGTCTGTCTGCTCAGCTGTCTGAAACATCTCCTGCTGAACGTCTTTTCTCTAGATTCTCCCTGCTAGCCAACTTCCATGTCAGTTATTGCTAAGATATAAATCAAACTCTGAATGGAATCATATGGTGCCATTCTGTTTATGTGTTTATTGCAAACACTGCCGCGAGAAGTGCTGTGTGCATCCTACTGAATTTTTTCTTTGTACACGGCAAATGTGTGTGTGTGTATATATATATATATATATATATATATATATAGCAAAAATAATTACATGATTTAAGTTCTCATTCTCTGTTGTGTCCTGTCCAATTGTTTATCCAATTTATAAATAAACATTGTATTTATTTATTTTTGCTAAAGGTTTGTTTGAGTGAAGAAAAAAAGAAGAAAAAGTAAAAACAGCATTTATGTATTGGAATTTAAAAAAAAAAGTGTATTGACCTTCGGCATGTGTATATTACTAATATTTTATTCAATACTTCTAGTTTCATAATAAAAGTCACCAACTGATCAAGTTTGTCAAATTTGATTTTGCTTAGTTTCGATAATTGAAAAATTTGTTTTGGTAAAATTTAGTCATTATCAATTCAGAACAAACTGAAACTGAAATTCATCAGAACATTTTCAGAAACATATGAAATTCAGACATCTGTTATTCCTTGTAAGGGACAGTTTAGTAGATAGCTTCACTTGTTTTGTACCCTTATTTTAGACTGACCTACATATCAAATTAGGGGTAGGGCATGGCCAACTGCCGTGGAGTATGGTCGAATGCTAACTGAGCTCCAGGTACAGCAGGCAAATAAACTACCTGGAAGCGGTAAATTCACGACAATGGGGAACACCAAACGCTCCCAAAACACCCATGCAAGTATGGGGAGACCCCAGCAGGGAAATCAGGCTCCATCTCGAAGTTGTTTAAAGACTACACTGACTGCATGTTGGAGCATGGCGACTTCAATATGGCGCAGACAGCGGTCAAAACTTACTTAAACCCTTCAAGCCCAGCAGTCTCGGACACCTCAGCTATCTCCGCTAATTGTGATATAAAGGAACTCATTAGAAACTTACCTTCCAAAGCAGATCTCTCAGCCATGCTAAACAGACTAGAGACCTCGTTTCAGAAAAAGATGGATGGCCTGGGATCGGAGATCAGGCAGGTGAGTCTCCAAGTTCAGGATCTAGAAGATGAAAGAGACACTGAACAGGCCCAACTGGATAACCTAACATCCAGAATTGAGGCTCAAGAGATGCACATATCCAGACGCACAATAGATTACATCAATAATAGGGGAAGAAGAAACAACCTCCGTGTCAAAGGCCTCCCCCGAAGTGGAGAACGAGGACATACCGGCAACCCTGCAGGAATTGCTTAATCTGTTATTGGACCAACCAGCCACAAACCCAATAATCTTTGACAGGGCACATCACTCGCTGAGACCCAAAAACAAACCAGGAGAAGCCCCAAGGGACATAATATGCCGGGTACATTATTTTGCAGTCAAAGACCGGATCTCGAGGAAACTTAGAGACACAAACCCTCCATTGTTATTTCACGGCCACGAGGTCCAAATATTCCAGGACCTATCATGGCTCACTCTCCAAGCCAGGAGAATACTCAGACCAATTACAGACCAACTAAGATCTAGAAACATCAAGTACAGGTGGGGCTTCCCCCTCACCCTAATTGTTTCGCATAGAGGAGTAACACATACGATCGCTTCACACCAGGATGTAGCAAACTTTCTGCGAGCAATAGGTCTGGCGGATGTGCACATCCCAGATTGGTACGCAGCAGACCCAGTACAAAGCTTCAACCAACGATCCCAGGAGCAGAGGGTCAGCCGGCCACCGAAAAAGAAGCGGACAGATCAACCGGAAACATCGACCAGAGAGGGCGGAAAGCAGGCCTCCAAGGCCACAGAGTAAACCAGGGCTGTCCAACCTGCGACCCCCCAGATGTTGCTGAACTGTAACTCCCATGACTCCCTGGCTATTGAAAGAATCATTAAAAGAATCATGGGAGTTGTAGTTCAGCAACATCTGGGGGGCTGCAGGTTGGACAGGCCTGGAGTAAACCATGAGAGCAACACAGCAGGGAATATCCAGAGGACATCCCCAGACTTTCCACCACCACACTGAAAATATGCACTCAACCCACAAAGACGGACTTGACAAGAACCTCTGTACCCCCCAGGACACTTCACACAAATCGGATCTGTGAACAAAAACTTTGACATTTTAGACATAACCTCAAAACTCCTAGGGACAAATTAAACTGGACACATGCTGCACTCCTCAGACTCGGAACTAACACGGTCAAATGGCCACAGTCCATTAAATGGTTCTAAGCCACATCAAGTACCAACACGGGACTGACTCCCCAATAATCTGAAACGACTGGCTGCTATGAAAAAGTCAGGTTGTATACTAAAATGTTCAATGTCAAATATGATATGCTAATATTTACATTGTTTGTAATATGATTTACTGAATGCACTGTTATAGACTCCACACAGAACACACCACTGCACCCTCTAGGCAGACGAGGGATACAGCTAACCGTTATAACACAGACCGATCCAACAACAAACAAATCAGACCTTGACTTGGGAGGTGGGGAGAGACAAAAGTGACCTCAACACTAGCCTCTGGACCCTACACACGTTACCCCACGCTCATAAGATGCATTCCATTACTCGACCCCTTCCGCAACTTCTACATCACAATATGCATTGCCTGCACACCCACTGATACATACCAACACTTGCTATAACGTACACTCATCCTTAGACACACAAGCAATCCCACAATGCTCTACTCCCCACGCACCCCACTCAGACCTGGCGGTGTCACTTACAAAGTAAAGCCCTCTGTGGTATCTGGATCACTACAGAGGTCGACACCAGCCGCTCTTACATTACCTGGTCCCTGCTAAAAATAAGCCCCAAGTACTAACCCAGGGCCTAATCGCTGTATATAGCTTACATGTTAAGTTTTATTAGTTAAACTGCTAGAGCCCCACCTAGGCACTAAATCTCGCAACACAGTTCACAGTACTAGCTATACACCCGCACACCCTGCAGGTGATCTGATACAAACACTACCATATATAACCCCAACCAACTTCAGACTTCAATGGCAACCATTACCATCATTTCACATAATGCCAGGGGGCTGAACACCCCCGAAAAACAACGCATAGCTCTAAACAAATATCACACCCAAAGGGCGGATGTGGTTTTCATTCAAGAGACTCACTTCCGCGCAGCCTCCGCCCCCTTACTAAAAAAACAAACACTATCCATTAGGGTACTTTAACAATTTCCCAGGATCAAAATCAAGGGGGGTGGCGATCCTCATAAACTCTCACCTCCCGTTTACATATAAAGAGCACAGCATTGATGACAGTGACCACTATATATTTCTAAAGGGAAGTGTAGGCAACACCATGACCACTTTTGCCAATGTATACCTGCCTAACAAACTACAGCTTCCAGTGCTCCGAAAGATTCTCACGAAACTAGAGGCATCCTGGGTGGTTATTTCAACATTTCATTGGATAGCACACTAGACACCACATCCACTACACACTCCTACCAACCAGCTACCAGAACACAAACACAACAGCTCTTAGACACCCACTACCTTTAAGACTGTTGGAGGATACTTCACCCCGCACAGAGGGACTATTCCTTCTACTCACACACAACAGGAAACTACTCCAGGATCGACATGTTTTTCCTCCCCCACAGATTCCTTAACCTCATCACATCTTGTTCTTACGCGCCAATAACATGGTTGGACCATGCACCCTTAATTATGACAATACAAATACCATCCCTACACGCAACAAGATCACAGTGGAAGCTAAATAACTCCCTACTAAACGACCCTGAAGTATTGAACCAGATCTCTATAGACCTTGAGCAATACTTCTCTTTAAATGTACAAACTGACACTCCATACCCAATAACTTGGGAGGCTCACAAATGCGCAATCAGGGGTTCCCTTATCCAAATTGCATCTATGCACAAAAAAAAAGAACCGAACGGGTGACACAATTGACCCAGGATATTAGAAATCTAGAAACATCACACAAAACTAAATTAAGATTAGAGACATACAAAACATTATTAGAAAAGAGAACAGAGCTCAATATCCACCTAAATGTTCAAACCAAACATAAACTAACACTCACAAAAAGTCCCTACTTTGCTCAGGACGGCAAAAGCTGCCATCTACTGGAACATGCACCGAAAAAGCAGAGAGAGGCCACATTCATAGCCTCTATCAAAGACAAAACCGGCAAATGATCCCACCTTATGCCAGACATCACCAAGGCCTTCCATGAGTTCTACTCCTCTCTCTACAATCTGCACACGGCACCACCTCCCACTACAGAGATACAGAAATTTCTTACACAAAGGATATGTGCCACCATACCAACTAATATCAGACAATCTCTAGACCAACCCATCTCAATACAGCAGTATTACACAGCAATTAAACAGACATCGCTGGGGAAGAGCCCCGGCCCAGGTAGCCTAACGGCAAAATATTATACATTTCTTGCAGCACCTCTCGCCCAGCACTTCCTCAACACATTCAATTCCTTACTCCAACCAACAGACCTCCCGCCCCAGGCCCTAAATGCCACTATCACACTCCTGCCCAAACCGGGGAAAGATCACACCAACTGTGGGAGCTACCGGCCAATATATCTGATAAATATAGATCTTAAACTGTCGCCGAAAAGGCTTTTGAAAGGGTAGACTGGACCATGATCTTTGACAGGGCACATCGCTCGCTGAGACCCAAAAACAAACCAGGAGAAGCCCCAAGGGACATAATATGCTGGGTACATTATTTTGCAGTCAAAGACCGGATCTCAAGGAAACTTAGAGACACAAACCCCCCATTGTTATTTCACGGCCAAGAGGTCCAAATATTACAGGGCTTTGGACCTAATTGGATGAGGTGGCTGGGAGCCTTATACTCCAATCCTTCCGCACAACTATGCATAAATGGCCAACTATCCGATCCTGTGCCCATATCTAACGGCACGAGGCAGGGTTGCCCCCTGCCCCCCCCCTGCTGTCCGTCTTGGTGATGGAACCCTTTCTTCAAGGGATCAGGGACAACCCCATGATACAGGGGATCAAGGTAGGGGTTACAGAACACAAAATAGCTGCATTTGCAGATGACATAATGTTCACAATCACACAACCAACCACTACACTACCCCACTTAATGACAGAAATGTCTACATGCAGTGCCATCTCAAATTTTCAAGCCAATCTCAACAAATGCTAAATTCTACCGATCAAGCTACCCCCGCCACCAAGGAACTATTAAAACAAGAATACCCCTTCGCATGGGCTACAGAATCTCTCAAATACCTGGGAATACATATAACAAATGACCCCATACAACTATACAATAGTAATAGTAAGTTACTACAAACTATAACAGCTGGTCTAAATTCATGAAACCTCCCACACTTTAGCTGGTTCAGCAGACTGAACATTCTAAAAATGAATATTTTACCACGCATCCTTTACCTGTTAAAGGTGCTACCAATAACATTACCCAAACACTTATTTGACACAATATGTAAGACATTTGCAACCTTTATACGGGCTCACAAAAAACCCCACCTACCATATACACTACTCAAACGGCCAAAAGAGGAAGGAGGGCTGGGTTTACCAGATATAGAACTATATCACAAAGCCATACATCTCTCAAGGGTTTTCGTTAGGTCCATACTTCACTCCAACAGGAAACAGGCAATGGGTACAACTAGAAGATGCATGTTTCAGATCACTGATATACACTATCCCGTTGCACAAAACAGGAATACTTCAACTAACCCATCCTGCTCACCCGACCATAACGTCTACGCTGAGAATGTGGGTCCACATGCGTAATCACCAACAGATATCTCCCTTTCCATCACCGCTATATCCAATCACTCATAATCCTTTATTCCCACAGGGGTTAAATGGGAAGGCCTATACGTCCTACCACAATTCCTCATACCTGACACTAGGAGATATAAGAGAGGTGTCGGGCGTTAGACCACTCCATGACATAATTCCAAGAGACAAAGCCTCAGTGCTGCACACGTTCCACCACACCCAACTCATGCACTTTATACAGACATACCAAATTAGGGTGCTGTTTAGGAGTGGCCATTGACATATACATTGTCTTTTACCCATGAATGCACAGTTATTTGCCCACACACTCTCACAAGCATATGCACTGTTATTACCCATACATGCACATAGTCATACACACGTTCATGCACACAGTCACATGCATTGTCATTTTACCCATGCGTGCACAGGAATTTTCCCATATATACACACACACACACACACACACACACACATATGCACAGTCATTTAACTATTTGTGCAGTGTAGCTTCCTAATTTAGTATTCTAAATTACATATAAATCACATATAACAGTACCAAATAATGAAACTATCTACAAAACAGTGCCATCATTAGGTATCCTAAATTTACATAGTTACATAGTTACATAGCTGAAAAGAGACTTGCATCCATCAATCAGCCTTACTTATATTTGTTTTTGCTGTTGATCCAAAAGAAGGCAAAAAAAAAAATAATAGGGCAGTCCAACATAAGAATACCATATAAGTGGAGGTATCTACTAAACAGCACTCCTTAGATAGGATTTCACATACAAGGGTACCAAATTAGGGAAGCTATCCACTAAAAAGAGCTCTCACTTTGCATCCTAGGTATTGCAGTTTCACAGAAGGGTATCAGATTAGGGGAGATGTCTACTAAAAAATGCTCTAATTTGGTTTCCTAAATAGGAAAATCTATCTGTTAGCTATCTACTAAACTTTGCTTTAATTTGCAATCTGACAAAAAGGTACCACATTAAGGAGCTATTTATTAAACAGCTGAAAGAACAAAAATAATAATAGTTGCAATTTGCCTAATTTGCTATCCTTATAAAAATGAATGGATACGAACATTTTCAGAATCCGTTTCCAAATTAAAAAATTTGGACAAAATCTGATTTGTCTGAATCTCAATGTACATGCCTAATTGCTGCATGACATAAAACTTAAGTCTTAACCCTTATGCCAAACCTATTCACAGTATGCATTCCATATTTTATAATATATGGTGAAAGCAGTAGATTTTTTTTAAAATTTGAGCATGGTTTTAACTTCCGTGATAGACTTCTTCTGGCTTTCAGGATTCTCTTTTACATTTGCAAGCTCTCACATGGAACTGGGATGTGTTCTCGTGAAGGACTGGACTTGTGACAATAGATTCTTTTTCACAGGAATTTCCAAAGAATCTCCCAAGAGACTTCCCTCGGTAACCAGAGTGGTTACTGAAAGCAAGGACTCATTGGACAATTAGGGAGAATGGAAATTGCATCTACTTCTTCCTTCAATATTTTCTGAGAATCCATGGAATTAGTGTGAATGGGGGAAAAACAAAGCCTAGATAAAAGTTCCACTTCTGAGACAAGGCATGTTGTCCCCGAACTCTGTCAGAATGCTGGAAGTTCTTTGTTCAAGAAGGTTGTCATAAGATTTTTTTTTTTTTTTTTGGGGGGGGGGGGGGGGTGGGTTCCCATTTGTTGCATATCATCAGAAAAATATCCGTATCTAGTTTCCACTCTCCTATCTATGCAATTCCAGCTCAGAAAATCTGCAACTTTGTTGTATTTCCCTTGAAGATGAATAGCTGACAGACCTTCTAGGTTCAGTTGAGTACAAAATATAATAGGCTTGGTCTCCTGCATCAACCTCCAATTTCTCGTTCTACCTTGATGGCAAATGTATGCCATTGCTGTTAGATTGTCTACCTGAACAATCACATATTCGTTCCTCAAAAATGGTTTGAATGAAATCAAGCCTTTGTACACCACCCAAAGTTACAGAATGTTTGATTGTAGATTCCAATTCTGCACTAGCCATATACCCAGAGCCAGGTGATTCTTGCATTGTGCTCCCCAACATTTCCTGCTGGTATCTACTGATATTTCCCAATATGGTTCTTCCAAGAAACAAATCTATCCTGATATTGCAATCTTCCATCCACCACAGAAGTGTCAGTTGCATTTCTTCTATTAGATAAATGATTTGAATACAGTTTTGCTCTGCTTTAAGGAATTGACTCAATAGGTTATCTTGTACAGGTCTGAGGTTCCAGTGGGCCCATCTAATCAGACCAATTGTACATTGCAGGTTTTTCAGAAGATTCATATAGTCTGTTGTCAACATGCTTCAACATACAGCTGCTGACCTTACTTTGTTTAGCAATCTGGTATTTCTATCTTTGTTAGAAGGATGTAATTTGTTCTTGTTTGATCTGAGCACCTAGGAAGTATATATCATGGGATAGTGCCAGTTGACTTTTGTAAAAGTTTATCACTCCTCTAAATTCTTGTAGAGTGTGATTGACCACATTTTTTTGTGTTGCCAGTTCCATAGGACAACTGTTTAAAATTAGAATATCATCTAGGTAATGGAGTGTTATCTTTTTTATAAAGTAGTTTGTTCTATACATACATATTTCAGAGGAAGCCTTCCATTATAAAGTGCTGAATAACTCAAAAACAAACAAAAGAAATATACGACAGTAAAACACATAATAAAGGTGCACTCACTTTAAAGAGCTACTGAGAGCGCTGCTGTATTCAACATGGACGGTACAATCCCTGTCTCAGGATTTATATTTTTTCTGCAGTAGTGATGGTATATCTTCGAGGTAAGTGCGATATGGAATGACAAAAATAAAAACATCCAATGGTGCAGTATAAACAAGTGTTTGAACATATACAAAGGTAGGTATCCTACTCACATGTGGCAGAGCATATGACCTGCTCTGGTGTGATACAGCTCTGGTGGTACAATCCCCAACTGGGATGTGTGGAATCAGGAAGCCAGCAGTGTATTAAGTAAAATCCCAAATAAATTAAAAAATAAATTAAAAATGATTTAAACATTATAACAATTATAAATGAACAAATAAAATCAATATAGCAGCAAAGACTATAAAAGTATAAAATAAGGCTATATAAGCACACTTTATGCGTTTCACCAAAAGGTTTCAGAAGAAGTGTGGTCTCTTCAGTGTATCTTAAGTTTATGTAGGTAATCCACTAATTGTTAAATAATTCTAGCTGGTATTGGTAGTTTCCTATTGGCTTCCTTACAAGTTTTTTTAAAAGTTTTCCAGACGTGACGTGACATTATATGATTTGCATAAGGTTTTGTGGAATAGCCTATTACAGGCTGTATAATGTTATCAAGAAGTGAGGCTTCATAAGGGTGCATGTAGTAATAGCCATATTGGTTATGGGCATGCAAAGGGAAAAACAGAAGTCTACATAAGTAATAGGTCTATACACATTAATAAATATATACGTTCAATGCTGACAATTAAAATACATTACGATGCCACAATATTTGTAATAACCATATATATATATTAAACACTAGCATTGTATTAGGATCTAGTGTAATATTAAAATCAGCAATATGATTACATTGTGCAATATATAGCATGTAAAACATCAAAGCATATATCAGAGGTATGGACCCAATGCTGAACAAGTACCCCAAATTGAGGTTTGTATATATAAGGAAATTAAGAGTGGTGAATATAAAAAAATGTGTATATAGATAAGTAATATAGGCAAAAAGTAATAAAATAAGCCATTAATAAAAAAAATCTACATACAGAGGAAATAGAATTAATTTTAAGGAATAATTATTTTTGGTTTGGAGAGTCTTTTTTAGCTACAGAAACATGGTACAGCTATGGGTATCAGGTTTGCACCTAGTTATTTATTTGTTTGTCTTTGAGATATTAAGCACTTTATAAAGGAAGGCTTCCTCTGACATGTGTATGTATAGAACAAACTACTTTATAAAAAAAGATAACACTTAAGGGTAAAATATATTTTTGGCGCTGTTTATCAATTTTGTATTGGGTTTTTACTTGTATTGTATGTCACAAGGTTTGGGAATCCTTGTTTAGATTCACTGCTGCCTCACCAAAATAATAGTGAGCACCTAATCCTCTATCTATTTCCAATGGAAAATCTTAACTCCTCTCTCTCTCAGGTATGCTATGAAGCTGATTAAGGTTTTGGAAAAGGTTCTGGGGGCAGAACTAGGACCAAATGGAATACCCTGAAATTGGTTGTATTGATTGAATATCATGAAGCTGATAAACTTTCTGTGTTTGATTGCAATGTGAATGTGATAGTAGGCATTTTGTAGATTTATTGAGATGAGCCATTCTGAATAGTGGAGTTGAGGTAGTACAGATTAAACATTCTCCATGTTAAATATCCTTTTCTTCAAGAATGTATTTAATTTTGTTCAGACTCAGTATTATCCATTTTCCTGATGGTTTTGGGTCAAAAATATGAGTATATTCCTTGAAATTCTTCTATGGGAGGAACTACACAGATTACTTGATGTACAAGTTTTACGATGCATTGCTTCAAAGGAATTTCTTTTAATTTGGAGACTGATGATCTGACTATGATGTTCCTTATAAGAGTTTCTTCAAATTACATAAAATATCAGTTTTCTATAATAGAAAGGACCCAATGATCTCTTACATGCAAGACCCAGATATGAAGGAATCTTACAAGGCAGACTTCAACCATGACTATCTGAACCATTCCCGCATCAGTTGGATTTTCTTCTTCCTTTTACTCTCTAGTTCCTTTTGAAGATTGTCCCAGTTGTCCTTTCCAAAAGATCATTCTGATGTACTCCCTTCCTGGCTTGTAGGATCTAGCATCTCAAAATAAGGATTGGTCTCTATTTCCTCTTTCCCATCCACTGGAATACCTTGTAATGCTCCTAATTTGTGGGAGAACTGCCTTTTTCTCTCAGCTGCTTTTAAATAGTTTTTATCTAAGGAAAACCTCAAACTGTAAGTAATCACCCACATTTTAGAAATAAAGGTAATAACAAAGATATCAACAAACAAGAATAAAACAAAAATAAGATTTTTCCTTTGCTGTACCATCAAGAGCATCCTTAAGTGCTCTTTAAATACAAAGGTGAGTAATCCAAACAGTGCCTAAAAAGTGAGTCTGCAATAGGAAAGAGCTATAACTGAAGGAGACAATTCTGGCTTCCTTACCACCACAATGAATGTATATGAGTAAATATGAGCACCATATCGTCAGTTGCTATGAGCTAATATAGTAACCTCAACCCAGGGAGTCCCAAATGGCTTGGGATGTATCTAAGTTAATCTCTTGGGAAAGAGGCTGAACTCCCTAGGGAGGGCCATATTGAAAAACTATTGGCAGGTGAACCTTAAAACAAAAATTGTACAGCCTAACAGCTGGGTTTCATGAAAAAAGACTGAAGGTAATGAGGAGTTGTGTCCTTTTAAAATATCCTTCAAATTTAAATTTAGTATTCCTGTCCTAGCTGAGAGGGAGGAGCTTAACCCATATGTGATTCTGACATGAATATGAATAAGGAAATAACTTTATGAAATACTCATGCTGACTGCAATGGAATGCTATTTAAATTACAACACAATTTAAATATACCATAAGACAAAGTACTGACTACATTGTCTTATAACAGATCCTGATGATATCAAAATTTGACAAAAGGTGCTCTCGAATTTGTACAAACTAAGCAGCCATTGCCAGTGATAATGGAATTCAGGTATTGTCTTGCTCATCACAGAAATGTGATCTTTGGAGACTCTTGTGGTCTTGTGTGATCCTCCATAGACCTCAGTGTTGTAGTCTCATGCATGTGTGGTCATCAGGAAAAATATGGAGGTAGCCAAGAGACTGCTTCAGATATGTGTATGTACCTTCCATTGCCCCCCAGAGCCAAGTGAAGATGTTACTTTTGGGGGTCTTTGCCCCTTATACATCTGTATTTGACTCCTAATTAATTATATACAGGGCCAATTTGCTCCTATTTGTCATAACCACATATCACACTGCAAGCATGCATCCCGTAGCATAGCTTGCCTGCGCACTTTAAACCAGTACAAGTGCACCTAGAATCTCACAATGGTTTCCCATGTTGCACATATACTCTTGCACAACTCTATCATACAAACCCTTGTACAAGTTGTATTCAGTGATCTACTATTCTTATACCACTGTGCTTAAAAAAACAGCTTTGTAAATTGCTCGTGCTAGTTCAAAGCCTTTTTGATGATTCCTGCATTCACCCTGTCAATTTTAGCCTCATACTGCCACATAAGCAACAAGGGTCTGTTCCATTTAATTTTTTGAATTGACTTTAGTCTAGTTGTGTTCAAGCAACTGTATCAAGAAACACAGAATTTCATGTTGTGGCTTCTCATTAACATAATTACTGGTACCTGTTGTTAAAACAAAAAAACAAAAAAAGTATGTAAAAAATTCTTGATAGCTTTATTTTACACTGCAGGTTAGAAAAATATTACGGTATTATTAATGTTGATAGATGAATTACACTGCCAGTAATTTGAAGGCTGGATGAAACTGTTATTAGACACACACAAAATGGTCTTATGCATTTAGTACAAAACACAAATTGCGTAAACTAAACATTCAAACAAAAGCATTATTTTGATTACAGCCAATACCTGTTACTAATTCAGTTGGGAATCTATTGCTTAAACTCTACTCCAAAATATGCACGCTCCTAAGAAACAAATAGTGTTTAACCTTGGTGGAAAGCCGTACATTGCTTGAAGAGATGCAGTAAATGCACATCCATTACTGAAACTCATTCCTTATGCTTCTTTGTTTTTTAATGTAATTACACCACCCACAATTGTGAAATCTTTAAATGAACCGAGCTTGCAAACCATTCTTTTGTTTGTTTTTTTCTTATGTTTTTAAACTTTTCTGCAGTTCTACAGAAAGCTGTTAACATAGCCTGACCATTATGCACATTTTATGCCAGTTGTTTACCTAGTAATCGGTATCGTAAAAAAAAAAAAAAACTTTTTCCTATATATATACCCATAAATATATAACAAAATTGCAGAGTAAAACGTGTTCTCTTTATTTGTTCTTTTTTTGTTCTCTATGGTACCTACATGTTGAAAATTCTCTATGCACACAAACTGCAGTTTTTTAAATGGCAATAAGTAAAATTTCCCTGTTACAGCTCTATTTAGTTGTCAAATAATATGTAACACACTGAATTAGTGATGCGTTCAGAACTGTGATGAAAACTAGAAACAAATTTATTGAAACATTTGTTTATTTTACAAAGAAAAAAACTACACAGGCATGTTCTATAATATGCAGACACAAAGAAATAGCAGCAACTACTAAAATATATTGAATAGTGACAGCTGGTGGTTATTTAGAAAAACATTTTTATATTTTTGTTTTTATATATTTTTCTTTTTATTTATGTTTATCTGCAAAGTTTGTCTTTCTTAGCTCCTCATTTAAAACAGCCCATAGACTTTTTCACAATTCATCAAATTGAAGATTGAAATGTGGACTTTCCATTTGTTTAATGCCTATATTAAATGAATACTCTAAGAACCCTAACTACTAAAGTATGCTGTAATGAATATGTAGAATGAGTGGCCTGATTCAAGTCTCTATAAGTAGTCAAACCATTTTGTAATATTTAGTAATGTTTTGACTTACATTGGATCCGTTGCCTGGCTCTTCTCAGTTGGAAACTCTTGTCTAAAGTAAGCCAGACAGTGCAGAGCTTAGCTCATTGGTTGAGATTGATCAGCTCTCAGCTAATGAGTTGACCCTGAACTGCAGGGCTTAGCTCAGATGAAGTAATGGAGGCACCTGGTAGGAGCTTCTGGATTTTACTTCCATCTGAAATGAGGCAGATATCGATGCCCGGTGGTTTGAAATTGATCTAATTAGTCATACCATACTGCAGTGGTTATGGTGCTCAGAGTGGTCCATTAAAATTGCTTGCGTACAGACTGTTATTGACTTTGTAATGCATTGATTGTGCTGGCACTATTCTTTATTTACTATTTTATCTATTTTTTCATGCCTGCATCTGATGAGTCAGGAACAAATATTGGTTTTATTTGTTTTGCTCCTGACTCATCAATTTTATCTTAAAAACTGATGATAAGTTGACCAATTTTATTAAAGATAAACCAAAAATTATTTTTAGGGGGGCGAGGAATCTCAAACAAGTTTTAACTAAAAGTTTTTTAGAGGTTGATAAGGAAGATAGTAATAATTTTTTAAAACAACCAAAAGATTTTTATTATTGTGGGGAATGTAGGGGTTGTAAAATAAGAAAAGGTAAAAACAAAAAGACTTCCAAATTTTTATCAAATATTACCAAAAAAGAATATGATATTAAATCTTTTATAACATGTAATAGTAAGGGTGTCATCTATGTGTTAACTTGCCCATGCGGATTACAATATATAGGCAGAACTTCCCGTAACCTTGAAACTAGGATTAGGGAACATATTTATAATATTAACCGCCAATTTATGAATCATAGTGTGTCTAAACATTTTATGGAACACCACAATAGTGATCCAAAAGATTTAGACTTCGTAGCAATTGAAAAGGTTGACATCCATTGGAGAGGGGGAGACAAAGAAAATTTACTTAATAGAACTGAAATTATGTGGATTTTTAATATGGATACTTTAATGCCACAAGGGTTAAATGCAGATTTTGAGATTACCCCATATTTATAATGCTATTGCAGCCTCTATCCCCTTTTCTCACATATCTTTTATATATATATATATATATATATATATATATATATTTATTAAATATTTTTATAAATATTTTTATATAATACTTTTATTATTATATAAAGGAATTTTTATATCTGGCTTGATCTAAATTTTTACTTTTACTGTTATATGCATACATTGTTTTAATCTATTTAAAATGCCATTTGCAATGAAAATATGAGTGCGAATAGATATTCCACTCTTTCTCCTTTCCAGCAGATATGGCAAATTCCATTTTCTATATTGTGTGTTTAGTGTTGTTTTATTAAATCCAAATGAATTGTATAGATGAACGATGTCATTAAAATACATGGCAACATAGCAATATCAAAGAGATTAATTGTGATTACAAGTCAATTTTTTTTCCCTGTTGGACTCCTGAGAATCCATTTTTGAATTGGGCAATACCCGGACGGCGGAAGGTCCCGCCCCAACTATAGACGTCACGACGCTACTACAAAGAGAGTGTCATGACGTCATATTCAAGGGACGTTGCGACTAAGGATGCGACCGGAACAAGGAAGTGACCGTAATCGGAAGGGTGAAAAGAGCGCCAAAAGGCGAAAGAAGGAGAAGGATGAACTCCTGAAAAAGGCTACGTGCCGAAACGCGTTGAGTTTTATTCATGTCCAGAGGACTTTTTACAATAAGAGTGTTTGTTTTATTTACTTATGTTTAGGCACCTATAATGTGTCCAATAAATCTTTGTTTCATATCTCTTGCATGCTGGAGTAATTGAAGCCATAAGGATTAAGGACCACAGAGGGGAGCCAGCTTGGAGTATCAATATACAAACGCTGATTTGATATGCTGTTAGTCAGAGTCAGCTTGTTTTAAGTGTCTCATGACCAGGGCCGGACTGGGAGAAAAATTTTGCCCGGGTATTTTTTTGATCACGGAGGCCCACTAAGAAGGGGGCGGGGCAGAGAGGGTGTGTTTCGTCATCACCAATGACAAAAAACACGCCACCTCTCAAAGTGAGCATGTTGGTTCAATGCTCTTCCAGGGCAGACCATGCGCAGAGCTCTGCTAAAGAGCTCTAGCATGAGAAAAAAAGCCCTGTATTTGTTCTGCACAGTGCAAGCAAATTTAATAACATGCTTGCACTGTGTTTCCTTGCAACTTGTCTCTGGTGTCTCTATAAATGGATACCAGGAGACAAAAGGGCCAGGAAAGAGTATTGCGCATGTGTTTGGAGCCTGCTTGTGGTATTGCGTGTGTGTAGAGTGAGCTGATTGTGGTGTGGTATTGTGTAATAAGGTCGGTTTTAGTAGTGTTGTGTTTTTGGTGTAATGTAATGCATATATGGCTAGGGGCTGTAGAGAATGTAAGTGTGTGCATACAGGCTATAGTGTGTGTATATAGGTGATGTAGTGTTTGTAGGGGTTGTAGAGAGTGTGTGTTTTGGGGTGTAGTATGTGTTTGTTTACAATGAAACTAGTGTGTTTATAAGGGATCCAGAGTGTGTATTTTAGTAATGTAGTATGTGTGTGTGTAGACGGCGCAGTGTTTGTGTATACAGGAGTCTAGTGTGTGTTTGAAGGACCCAGGATGTGTAGGAGATCTAGTGAGTGTGTGTATATAAGGATTCAGAGTGTATAAAGGGATCTAGTGTGCGTATATGATCCAGAGTTGGGTAAGGGATCTAGTGTGTGTCTGGAACGTAATGTGTTTAGGACTGCAGTATGTGTGTGAGGGGTGCTGTAGTGTATATATATATAGACAAGGTATAAGATATATATATATAATATAAATATGTTCGGAAGTATTGTGTGTGTGTGTGTTTGGTGCAGTGGGTGTCTGTGAGGGATGTAGTGTGTATGTGAAGGGTGCAGTGTGTGTGCGATGGATGCTGTGTTTGAGGGGTGCTGTGTGTGTGATGTTTGTGGGCTGAGTGTGCGAGTGATGTGTGTGAGAGTGCCGAGTGTGCTATGTGCGAGAGTGCTGTGTGTGATGGGTGTGAGAGTGCTGTGTGTGATGGGTGCAAGAGTGCTGTGTGTGATGGGTGCAAGAGTGCTGTGTGTGATGGGTGCGAGAGTGCTGTGTGTGATGGGTGTGAGAGTGCTGTGTATGAGAGTGCTGTGTGCGATGGGTGTGAGAGTGCTGTGTATGAGAGTGCTGTGTGTGATGGGTGTGAGAGTGCTGTGTATGAGAGTGCTGTGTGTGATGGGTGTGAGAGTGCTGTGTATGAGAGTGCTGTGTGTGAGAGTGCTGTGTGTGGTGGGTATGAGAGTGCTGGGTGTGATGGGTGTGAGAGTGCTGTGTGTGATGGGTGTGAGAGTGCTGTGTGTGATGGGTGTGAGAGTGCTGTGTGTGATGGATATGAGAGTGCTGTGTGTGATGGGTGTGAGAGTGCTGTGTATGCGAGTGCTGTGTGTGATGGGTGTGAGAGTGCTGTGTGTGATGGGTGTGCGAGTGCTGTGTGTGATGGGTGTGAGAGTGCTGTGTGTGATGGGTATGAGAGTGCTGTGTGTGATGGGTGTGAGAGTGCTGTGTATGAGAGTGCTGTGTGTGATGGGTGTGAGAGTGCTGTGTGTGATGGGTGTGAGAGTGCTGTGGGTGAGTATTAGAAGGGATTGTCTGTGTGTGTTTTGGGTTGGTAAAAAAATAAAAATAAGTAGGCATTAAATCCCCCCTCCCTTCTTACCTTTGGCCTGGGAGGGGGGGGATCGGCACGGTGGTGAGTGGGAGGGGGGACCGGCGCTCGCACAGAATCCCTGGTGGTCCAGTGGGTGAGTGAACTCTAGCCTGCGAGGCTAGAGTTCACTCTCGCGAGATCCGGTCGTTGCCATGGCGATGCGCCGGATCTCGCGAGAGGAACCCGGCGGAGCTGCAAGATGGAGCTCCGCCGGGTCTTCTCCCTCCCTCCCCAGCCGCATGTCTATCTCAGTGGGCCGGTGAGGGAGATCTTTGATCTACCCACCGGCCCATCGTGGCACACAGCGGGGCCGGCGCTCGGATAGTGCCGGCCCTGCATAGACCGGCAGGGGAGATCCTGGGACCTTCCCCTGCCGGCCACGGCCCATGGCCACCGCGGCCCACCGGGCATTTGCCCGGTGTGCCCGATGGCCAGTCCGGGCCTGCTCATGACCATGTGAGTTTAACCATTTGGAATCTTCTATTTATATAACTGTTACGTTATTACCCTATATATCTCTTGTTTTTATTTTCAGATCTACAAGAGTGGTGTGTATTTTTACATGTGTTAAAAGGTTAAAGTTCTGTTGTGTGCTCTCACCATCCACATTTTTGTAATATTGTATCTTTCTATGTGAATAAGTGACTCACATTGGTGATTGGAGCACCTTTATATTTTTAAACCTCTCAACCATAATCATTTTATATATTCACTACCAGATTACTTTATAACTGGTCTTCATGTCTGAGATGCTAAATAGGATTTCCCCAATTCATTTTCTCAGGTATCATAATAATTTGCATTTAGGTCTGCATCTAAAGCAAATAAAGCCATATTTAGTATGTAAATAATGAGAAATATTTTGTAACTGAAGAGGGCGCAAGGACGAATCTAGAGCCTGAATTCAGTAAGGGCACAATGGGTGTTGTGTCATATATTTTGTTTATGGACACATATGTTTGCAGAAACACACATACATACACATAAAAATACAGATACAATGTCAACATACCCACACATTATTATTATTATTATTATTATTATTATTATGATATTTATAGAGCGCCGTCAAATTCCGCAGCGCTTTACAATGGGTGGACGAACAGACATGTAGTTGTAACCAGACAAGTTGGACACATAGGAACAGAGGGGTTGAGGGCCCTGCTCAATGAGCTTACATGCTAGAGGGAGTGGGGTAAAATGACACAAAAAGGCAAGGATAGTATTAGACTAGTAACAGTTGCAGAAGAGGAATCATTTGGGAGCTATTAACAGTTTAATTGATACGCTTTTATGAAGAAGTGGGTTTTTAACGATTTTTTGAAGGAATGGAGACTGGGTTAGCATCTAACGGAGGAGGGAAGTGAGTTCCACAGGAACAGTGCAGCCCTCGAGAAATCTTGAAGGCGAGCATCAGAGGTGGGAGTACGGACAGAAGATAGACGCATAGAAAGCTTCAAACATATGACCAAATGCAAATATAGTTCAGGCAGTAGGATCACTTGTGCAGCAGTTTAATTGGAACAAGGGAAAATCAAGCAACGTTTCGATCTCCACTGAGATACCATCATATATATATATCCTCAAACAGAGAGACACAAGAACGTATACACCTTTACATAGATAGATATTCAGATTCATGCATATGGTCTTTCATTCGGCCCATGCAGGCAGGGCCGGCGCGTCCATAAGGCGGCACAGGCGGCCGCCTTAGGGCGCACCGGCTCTGGGGGCGCAAAATTCCAGTGACCGGCAGGAGGGAAGTGCTCCCTCCTGCCTGGTCACCTCCTGGATCCCCGGAGCGGCGCTGAAGTTCATTAGGAGGCGCGAGAGAGCTCTCTGATCTCTCTGACCGGCTCCCTCGCGCGCCTTTTGCTGATGCCGCAGGAGCCGGAATATGACATCATATTCCGGCTCCCGCGGCATCAGAAAACAGCCTGCGAGGGAGCCGGTCAGAGAGATCAGAGCTCCCTTGCCGCCTCCTAATCAACTTCAGCCGCACGCCTCCCAGCAGCCCCACTGGACCACCAATGAAAGACCCACGCCAGCACTCCAGGTAGGGAGGCTGGGTGGGAAATTTAAATTTAATTTAGATAATTAATTACTGTGTGTGTATGTGTGTGTGTGAGTGTGTATGTCAGTGTGTGTGTCTGTCAGTGTGTGTGTGTTCGAGTATGTGTCTGAGTTTGTGTGTGTCTGTCAGTGTTTGTGTGTGAGTGAGTGTGTGTGTGTGTCTGTCAGTGTGTGTGTGTGTCTGTCAGTGAGTGTGTGTGTGTCTGTCAGTGTGTGTGTGTGTGTCTGTCAGTGTGTGTGTGCATGTGAGTATGTGTGTCTGTCAGTGTGTGTGTGTGTTCGAGTATGTGTCTGTGAGTTTGTGTGTGAGTATGTATTTTTCTGTAAGCCTGTCTGTATGTATGTATCTGTATGACGGTATGCCTCTGTATGTATGTATGTGTCTGTATGTCTTGTACGTATGTTTCTGTATGTCTCTGTATGCATGTATGTAACTGGATGTATGTTTGTCTCTGAATGTCTGTATATATGTCTCTGTATGCATGTATGTAACTGTATGCCTTTATGTCTCTGTATGTACGTATGTGTATGTCTCTGTATGCCTGTATGTCTTTGTATGCATGTTTCTGTATGTATGTATGTGTCTGTATGACGGTATGCCTCTGTATGTGTCTGTATGACGGTATGCCTCTGTATGTATGTATGTGTCTGCATGCCTGTATGTCTCTGTATGTATGTTTCTTTATGCCTGTATGTCTGTATGTATGTGCCTGAATGTCTTTGTATGTATGTGTCTGTATGACGGTATGCCTCTGTATGCATGTATGTCTTTATATGCCTGCATGTCTCTGTATGCATGTATATCTCTGCTTGTATGTCTCTGACTGTATGTGTCTGTATGTCTCTGTATGATTATTTCTGTCTTTGTATGACAGTGTACCTGTATGACTTTGACTGTGTGACTGAAAAATGATGCCTGTGGCTTGGGAGGAAAGACACACAGGTGAAGATGCATTTTTTTTTTTTTTAATGAGGGTTGGGGGCGCCAAAATGCATCTTCGCCTGTGTAACTAAAAATCCTAGCACCGGCCCTGCATGCAGGTGAACGGTAAATGCCCCTTATATCTTAGAGGGAGCACTTGCTTTGTAATCCCCTTGAAACCACCACTGAGTAGGTGTAGTTGTGTGGAGGAAAATGAGGGGTGGTGGAGAGTTGATCAATTTGGACAAGATACCATGTATTGTTTTCTATAAATGTGCAACAAGAAGGCATGGGGTTTGGTTGTCCCAAGGTGACTGTTTCAACCAAGCATTTTTTGTATTGTAAAACCCATTCTTATATTTAATATTTAAATATACCTGTTTACTAAAGTGTAATCTATACATGGTATAAAATATTAAGCACTAGAGAAATTTCCAAATATACTTTTTCTCATTAAGTACTCCACTTTTCTACACCATGTTTTATGTTCTAACATATGAATTTAGATGCCCATATATTTATAAGAATATATTTTAGCTATACGAGACACCATTAGGCACTCTTATTGAGTCACAACTGTTTATTTTCTTACTGCTATTTTCAAATAAATCGCACTGCAACAATGAGATCTATTTCAAAATAGTAGCGACCCATTTGGCTCAGTGTGGTTTCAATTAGGTTGATAGTGATAGCAAATAAAGTGAGCCTCAGAGAAATTTTGTTAGCTATAGTTAAGACAATTGAGCCAAATGAAAGTGTAATTCAGTAAGCAGACCCCATATGTTCCCACAGAGTGAATTATCTATTATTTTGTTTATTATTATTTTTATTTTATGCTCATAATTTTGCAGTTACCAGTAGAATGGTAAATGGTTTATTTTTCATAAATACAAATTTAACCCAGAAGTTGTCAGGAACTATACTGACTTGAAATTCGGCTAATTTGATTTGCTAATTCTAAGAATTGCATTTGAATTCACTCTTGCAATACTCATACAGCTAATTGTCTGATTTGTGTCAATAGATTAAGTTACTAGTGAGCTCATTACTGTGTAGTTCAGTGAATAGACCCCAGAGTGTTTACATAATTTCTGACTTTGAGCTGATCTTGTTAATGCAATTTAAACTTAGAAATACGTTTGAATTTGTATTTATTTTTTAATAAAACAATATTTACAAAAGATCACTGTATATACTGTAGTAGTGCCCCTTGACACATTTCTACTTAAAATTATGGAGCTCTCATCAGCTGATTGTCATTTTATAATTTTCCTGTCTCAACAGTATAGGTGTCTTAAAGCTGGAACATATATAGAAGGCGTATGCCTGAAGCTGTGGGAGGGATTTTAACACTATTTAAACCAGCAAACCCCTTACTCACCTGTCTTCGACGATTTCGGAAATTCCCGCCTTCATTTCCGCTTCACGGACCTCTGACGTCAGTCTGCCGCGACGCTCGTACACAGCCCGCCGGTTTTGTGAGTATTTTCGTACCCCTCGGAAGCCATTCATCGATTCGAACTGTAAGTCCTTTCGGATAATCTTCGTTGTATACGTCCTTTCCGTACGCATCACTTGACGGTATTCCATACTCTGTACAGCCAGTTCGTCTCGGCACGCAAAAATATATATATAGAATGTTGGTGTAATTCTATCAGTCTGCTTCACGCATGCCGGTCAAGGAATATATTAAAACTTATCATTTCGTAGGGGGTTTAACGGCCCTGGCCATTAATCTATACGTGCATTTGCTGTTTTATTTTTACTTTTACATGCTTGTTTCTCTCTCATGGGGATTAGTACATTCAGGGTTAATGCGAGCACACGACTTTTACTCCATGAGCGGAGAGGGATTTCTGGTGGTGGATGGAGAGAGTTAAATGAATTCTCCGTCCCCCGAGTGTCACAGATGGAGATTAATTGCCAATCTCCAGCTGTGACTCAGTAAATGTTTTGCAGGGCCCCATAATCGATGCCATAACTGTCTGAGATGCCACGAAGCTGTGACATACGAATACGAAAACTCGCCAGGATCTCAGAAAAAAATAACTAAATAAATAAACATAAAACAAAACAAAAAACGTTCTTTTATTCAATATTAAACTGGTCTCTCAAGAATAGTCTGCATGCAGGAGGAGTAGAGTGGTACTAACTTCGCATAACACTTTACAGAAGTTCTGTACTGCGCATCCGGTGGCTGTGAGATAATGAGGTTTAAGAGCTCACCCTGAAAGGAGAGCGCTGTAATCTGGATGATAACTAAGTCTTTACAAACCTATTAACCGTTCTTGTAATTTTTATGGTATGTATGTGCTTTGTACCAACTATAACTCGTGCGGAACTACATGTAGGCTCTGTGGGCAGGTCACCTTTCTAACGCGCCTATGTTGTTACACAGATGGCTGTATTAAATACAAGGCACATGTGAGCATTTTACAGGCTATCCTGTGTAACGGAATGGTTAGCGGGTTCTGTCTTTCTTAATGAACGTGTCAATCACATGTCAGATAATGCAGAGCGGAGAGTTGCATTCATGCCCTAGGCATGAAGGGGTTAAAAGTGCCCCCTTTGTTTTAACGGACATGTCTGCGTATATGACGTGGATCTACGCACCTGTTAGATTGCTAACTCTCCAGCCTTAGCATACTATTACACTCTTCCTGCGCTACCTGCAACGCACAGACTCAGAGCCGCTCACACGCTGCATACGGATAGTCTTTGTATACAGTGTCTTGTCTACATTACACTGTCTGTATACTGGGTAGGAAGGTGATCCCCCTCTTCTCCCCACACCCCCCTCTCCCATTGTCTGTACACAGTTGCACATTCATGACGATTTAACACGGAGTGAAGGCTTCCCTCCGCACAGTTAGATCCTTCATACATAAACACAATCCCCACAGAGGGCTTGATTAACATGCTGGTGGCATTACAGGAAGTCATACGGGCATCTGATTAGGAGCGCCGATCATAGGTAGATTTCAAAAAACGCCGCACTGGCTTTCTTTGACCCGCTCATCATTGTGAGGGTCTTTGGATCACTGCATTTACGCTACAAACTAAGCATTGTCTGAACCAGTCCTAATTCATCCTCAGTCAGTGCAGCAATATGCGTTAAATGAGAAACCCGGCGTACTCCTACGCAGACAAGCACATTTGTTACCGGTCAAGTGCATCTCATTTCACACTGCAGTTCTGGTGAGCGAGCCTCGGCAACGGCTAGTACGTGTTTTACCTATACTATGTACAAGGTCAGCATATATATATATATATATATATATATATTAAAAAAAAAAAAAAAAAAAAAAGGTTTATTCGTATTACATTCCGAATCAAGGCCACGGTCTGGCACCACGAGCCACGAGCCACGAGCCATACATACGATCGTACACGCATTCTAGTTTATACGTCCTGACCATCTGGACCCCACATGCTCACTGGGCACTCCAGTTTCGCTCAAACCGTACTATCCTAACTCGTTGCTACCCACGTTTCGTTCTGTAGTATGTCCTCTCTCACTACCTAACCTTCCATCTTAGTTAGTAACTGCTGGCTGTTAGGTTCCTAGGTGTCCACTAGTTGTTATTCCCCCTGGCTTCTTCGCCATAGGTTAGTGGTCCCGCGAGGCCAACACCCATCCTCATACTTGGAGGTACTACGCCCCTCGGGCCAAATCATAGCTAGTCGCCTCGCATTGTGGCATAGAGAGGGCCTCATCTGTCACTCCCATTCTATCTTATGTTTAACTTTCACCGAGAGGCCGACACCCCGCCACATTATTCAGTGGCCACGCTACCCCCTCGCGCCAACGCATAGATAGAGCCTCTCAAGCTGCTTGGCAAATAGCAGGGCCTCACCTGTCACCAACCTAGAGTAATCGTTTCGCCGCATTGCGGCACTAGCTAGTCAGCCAGCACACACACGCACACGCACACGCTCTCACACTCGCACTCCTAGTAAGCCGGGGGGGGGGGGACGGCACACTACAGACCCATCACGCATAATCACTATGTTTTAGATCCTATAACCACATCAGGTATCCTAGCACTTTATTTCCCGCTTTAGTTTCGATTGTGAGTTACATACTCTTTCAGTGATACAAACAGTACGTCAGAACTGTCATACAAGGCTAATCCTGTGCTTTCAATACGTTGTCTCTTACGGGCTAAGGGTCCGCTAGATACTTAGTTGTAGCAGTACGAGGATACCAATGTATATATTACCCCAACCTGTCACTCGCTGGTGATCCTTAGGTACCACATACACTACGTGCCCAGGCCGAGCTAGTAGACACCATGGCCAGCAGTTGGCATATGTTCAGTTAAATAAGTATGTTGGCTCTCACGTTGCCTTTCACGTTACACGTTGTACAGGTTTGGCCTTGCATTGGACCATCGTCAGGTCCTCCAGACGTGACGTACTTACAGTGACTGCTTCCAGACTCATGTATTACAGATATACTATTTATTACTTCGCGACATTTCGGGGGCTTTTAGTACATTGAGTTCTAAATTACCATTTATCAACTCATACTATCACTTAATTTTCACGTCAACGTCACTTATACAAGCAATGCAGGATAAGCTTTAGCAATCTATTCAGACCGGGTGAACAGAATTCCCACTTGTTTCATATCGAACGTCGAGGCATCACTCTGCCTCCATTTCGACCAAACGCATACCATTCAAATCCTTGATCTACTAATTAGGGACTTGTCAGCGCGCTTGACATTCACAGGGTCCTCCATGCGCATTCAATTCATTCATCACGCATTTGACGTCGTACACGTTTCACTTTATTTAAGTTTAAGAAGTCCATCAGGAGTTACTTTCGGTCATGCTAGATGTTTCGATTTAGGTTGTAACACCTTAAGCATCCTATCATACTAACATTTACGATCCCAAGCCTACCGTGTAACTGCCATAAGGGTACTTGCTATACAACCACATATCGTCTTTGAATTTAAACTACAATCAAAGCTCCGGTTCATGTTCCTCTCTTGTGCAAACATTTCCCTACGGTGAGTCACGGCTTTGCATTCTATTCTTCAGTTCACATCACAACAGTTAGTTTCATCAGGTGCCTGTTTCAGTCCTTTTTCGCTGTGGTTCAATGCGGGTAATCACACGTGTACGGTCAGGTTAACACTTGAGTTTAACACCCTGCTGCGCGTAGTTAGTACAAGTCCACATGGCCCAAATCATAGGTAGGGCCTCTCTCAAACTCAGGGCTGACGGCACGGCCTCGACTCTTATGGGATAGTCCTTATCTTCGCCTATTGGTACCCATTAGTTAGCAGCTCTACTACACATGAGTTTCCATGGGCATCTGAGTTTTGCATATTTTAAACGTGTCACGTTTCCTTCCTCCTCACAGCATGCTACAAGAACTAGCTCCAGGCAACGAATTATCTTTAATAAACACAAACCCTGTCGTCTCAAGTCCCCTGCATTATCCTCCACCTTAGCCACTTCTGTAGTCCTGACGTCAGATCTTTGCTTAAACGTAACGGTTAGGATGAAAGAACACGCAGTCCAGAATTCCTCTGCTGGTCAAAAAGGTATCGATCATGCCCGGAGTTAGAGTCTACGCAGGTAAGATTTATCTACTAATACTAAGCAAATGTACTCTACGGCTTACGATACGTGTAAGTATTGTATGTGGTTCATGATAATATGTGCGTTCCGATTATAATGGTTGCTTGTACAATTTTTGGCACATCTCTCAAACAGTTCATGCTATACATTCGCTCCTCGTTTATTAGTCTTGACCTCAATCCAAATTCCTTCTCGGGACATTCATTCCGTATTTGGGCTGCCACAGCAGCCTCTAGTTGTCAAGTTCCAACTCATCTTGTAGAGAAGATGGGACGCTGGAAGTCTTCGGCATACGACCGGTACATTCCAAGTCCAGAGAAGAAATCAGGCTCGCTTTCTATAATATGTCTTTAATATGTCTTTAATGTGCGCCCCTTCCATAATCCCGTACACAAATAGAAGGCGTATGCCTGAAGTTGTGGGAGGGATTTTAACACTATTTAAACCCAGCAAACCCCTTACTCACCTGTCTTAGACGATTTCGGAAATTCCCTCCCACCACACCCTCTTTATATATCATTATACCTGGGTGGGCCCTCTTTTTGCAGGCCTAACCTCGCGTCGGTTTCGGCACACCTCAACCGACTCTTATATATTAAAAACTACACACACTTTAATGTGCGCCCCTTCCATAATCCCGTACACAAATATAAGATATAGGATGCACACTATAACATCAACACTTAATAATAAAAATCTTTATTAGAACAACCAAACTAATCAATACAAAAAAAGGACAAAGCAACAAAAAAAGCAAACAGTAAACCTTACAGTAATTACCAAAGTATCACAAGCCTCAAGCCAGAGACACGAGCCACTAATCCCCCAACGTTTCAGCAACTACTGGCTGTTTTTATCAAAGGTGTCTGTATCCAGGGCCGGACTGGCCCACCGGGATACCGGGAAATTTCCCGGTGGGCCGTCGGCACCTGGGGCCGGGGTGACCTGCAGCCGCAGGGAGAACTTGAAAGGCGGCCGCAGGGTAAGCTCTTCATGAGGCCGGGAGCAGGCTCTTCTGGGGGAGCAGGCTGTTCTGTCTCTGCTCCCCCTCCCTCGCGCGCTAGAAAGAGACCGGGGCCGGAATATGACGTCATATTCCGGCTCCGGTCTCATTAAGCTGCGCGCGAGGGAGGGGGAGCAGAGACAGAACAGCCTGCTCCCCCAGAAGAGCCTGCTCCCGGCCTCATGAAGAGCTTACCCCGCGGCCGCCTTTCAAGTTCTCCCTGCGGCCGCCAGCACAGCTACCAGTCTGCCCACCCACAGGTACTAAAAAATATGTATGTCAGTGGGAGTGTGTGTGTGTCATGCTGTGTGTGTGTCTGTCTGTCATGGCGTGTGTATGTGTCTGTGTCATGCTGTGTGTGTGTGTGTCTGTATCATGCTGTGTGTGTGTGTGTGTGTGTCTGTCTGTGTGTGTCTGCGTCATGCTGTGTGTGTGTGTGTCTGTCTGTGTGTGTCTGCGTCATGCTGTGTGTGTGTGTGTCTGTGTCATGCTGTGTGTGTGTGTCTATCATGGTGTGTGTATGTGTCTGTGTCATGCTGTGTGTGTGTGTGTGTCTGTATCATGCTGTGTGTGTGTGTGTGTCTGTCTGTGTCATGCTGTGTGCGTCTGTGTCATGCTGTGTGTGTGTGTGTGTCTGTGTCATGCTGTGTGTGTGTCTGTATCATGCTGTGTGTGTGTCTGTATCATGCTGTGTGTATGTCTGTGTCATGCTGTGTATCTGTCTGTGTCATGCTGTGTGTGTGTGTCTGTATCATGCTGTGTGTCTGTCTGTGTCATGTTGTGTCTGTATCATGGTGTGTGTCTGTCATGGTGTGTGTGTGTGTCTGTCATGGTGTGTGTGTGTCTGTCTGTGTCATGCTGTGTGTGTCTGTCTGTGTCATGCTGTGTCTGTATCATGGTGTGTGTGTGTGTGTGTGTGTGTCTGTCATGGTGTGTGTGTGTCTGTCTGTGTCATGCCATGTGTGTGTGTCTGTCTGTGTCATGCGGTGTGTCTGTGTCTGTCTGTGTCATGCGGTGTGTCTGTGTCATGCTGTGTGTCTGTCTGTGTCATGCAGTGTGTGTGTGTCTGTCTGTGTCATGCTGTGTGTCTGTCTGTGTCATGCTGTGTGTGTGTCTGTCTGTGTTACGCTGTGTGTGTGTCTGTCTGTGTTACGCTGTGTGTGTCTGTATGTGTCATGCTGTGTGTCTGTGTCGTCTGTGTCACGGTGTGTCTGTATCATGGTGTGTGTGTCTGTCATGGTATGTGTGTGTGTCTGTCATGGTGTGTGTGTGTGTCTTTGTCTGTCATGGTGTGTGTGTGTGTGTGTGTGTCAGTCGTGGTGTCTGTGTGTGTTTTTAAAAATAGTGTTTTACTCACCTTTTTTTTTTTCCAACGTCGTGCTGGTCTCTGCCTCTATGACTGAGATCATCAAGCTTGATGATCTCAGCCAATCCGCACTGACACAGGAAGCGCCTCTAGTGACCGTCTGAGTGTCTGTCACTAGAGGTGTCACTAGGAAGCAATGTAAACACTGCATTTTCTCTGCAAAGTCAGTGTTTACATTCAAAAGCCTGCAGGGACAGGCTATAGACACCAGAACCACTACATTAAGCTGTGTGTGTGTGCGCCTGCTAGTGAGCTTGCTTGCATGTGTATGTGTGTGTGTGTGTGCGCCTGCTAGTGAGTGAGTTTGTGTTTTTATGTCAATGAGCTTATGTATATTAGTGAAATTGTTTGTCTATTAGGCTGTGTATCAATGAGCTTGTGTGTGTCAGTGAGATTGTCTTGTGTCTGCATGTGAGTATGCTTACTGTATAATTAAATGTTTTACTCTGAAAGGACCAATATATTATATTAGAAAAAGCAATATATATATATATATATACCGACACCGGAAGTGGCATAATCGTAAAGTATTTAAATAGAAAGTCTCCCATTCACAATATGATGGGTACTACAACATAAACAAAAGCAATAATAATGTAAACATCTATACAAGTCAATATATAGTAGAAGCTCCTCCCCATATCCACGCTTATTATTATCCATGAATACGTTCACAATGAAATTGCCACCCGCTCGCGCCATCTTTATTACAGGCAATATCCACAATCAGTGAGCCATCTACCATGCATGCGCACTACTGCTAGGCTGACGCATGCATCCTTCATTCAGATATCGCACCTGTGATGTCAGTATCGATATATAGTTTAGCAAGCTTGCTCTACAAAATGAATAAAAGAGGGCTTACCTACAAGAACTAAAGAAGAGCAGGGTTTAAAAAATATAATGGCATTGGAAAACATGTGGCACTAAGCACACCAAGTGAACGTACCCTCAGTGTAAATAGTACCACATAATTCCCACCAACACCATAATAAAAATAAGCAAAAACATTAAATATAGACACAATAAAAAAGTGCAAAATAAATGTAATAATATACCACCCATTAATGACATGTCGCCAACATGTAATACATAAGGAGGATATTTACTCCACAGTAAACAACTTAACAACAAAAATATCAAGAAAAAGCTCATTTTCTGTGGCTCCATACTCAAATTCACAAAAGCTCCCATGTCTCAATCTATTTATAGATCAAAACAATTGCTCATCTCAAAATGTTCATTATCCATGGCAATATATGTCAACTCACTCAGATTCATGAGTCTTGATACAATAATATACAATGTAAACAACCAAATGTTTTCAAATAACATAAACGAATCCTATAGGCATAAAATATCTGACACAATCATTATACGTTGTTCCGTTAGTTAACACATTCATTATATTCTATAATAGAATTTCAAGCCCCAATGTGATCCCATCATCCAGTGTTAATTCAAGTGCATATCCAGTCTTCCAGCATCCAGATCAATGTCCCAACAACTCCTGAAGCACTGAAATCTAAAAAGCAATAAAATCAACAAAGATACAAACCATACGCAGGCAGATTATGTATGGAAGCAGAGAGTGATATCAAAATAGTTCCAACAAGGTCATTTACAAAAAGGAAGATAAATCTCTTTCCTCGTTGAGACTGTTTGGGTACATTGTTTGCAACTTGTATATCCAGTATAGCTCCCTTTGTTTCAACAAGGTAACCTTTGGACCACCCCTCTTCGGAGGTTTTATTAGCTGAAGAACTGTGTATCGCAATTGTGATACCATGTGTTTCTTTTCAGCGAAGTGTCTAGCCACTGGATATTGAATCTTGTTGGTCCTGATGCTACTTTTGTGTTCTCTAATCCTAGTGGTAAATGTCCGTGTGGTCTCGCCCACATATGCCAATCCACACGGGCACTTCAACATGTAAATCACAAATTGAGATTGACAATTACAGTACTCCCAGATCGCATATCTCCTACCAGTCCTAAGGTGTACAAAATGATCTCCAGTGATTACTCCATTACAATTAATGCAGTGCTCACAACAATACATACCTAGAAGTGCCGTAAGCCAGGTATCTGTTCTCCCAGTCTGATCGTCCACATCTACATTTCTCATCAATCAATCTCTAAAGTTCCTATGTCGCTTAAAGGAAAACAAAGGTCTATCATTAAAACAAGATCATAGTCTGGTGTCAGATTGTAAAATCTTCCAATGCCTGTTCACAATGTATTTAAAAAGAACTCACACAAGGGATACCACTATTTGCACCTTCTATCTCTTACTGTAACAACGTTTTTTTATCTCGAGAGTGATTTAGTTCTATCCCTACATTCCAAAAATGCCTCAATATTGTAACCGCAGCTGGTTCCCTTATTTACCACTATAAAGTCTTAAAGCATAGAACTTAGCAGGGCCAACCATACAGATATCTTTAGCCATAATATTATATAGTTAGCAAGAGAGCTTCTATTTAAAATTTATAAATAATTAAGAATACAATATAAAATAAGGTTTGTCTTGGAAGCAATAACGTTTTGTCTTTTAGATATTTTATTAAATAAAAATATAAATATATAGACATATAAAATCCACTACAATAATTTATAGCAGAGTTATAAGATTAAACTATAGGCTTGCAATATTATTTTAAATAGAATAACATACCCTCTTGAACATGTCAACATCTTTGTCATCTGTGTCTCTGTCTCCAAATCTCTCCTCTGTGTGTCCAAATATTAATAGTACACATATTCATATATTAAATGTTAGTTTTAGGACTTCCCTTAACTTAGCAAACATACAAGGTCATAACTAAAATGTAAGGGTGCACATGTCATGGCCAATTCCATTAAGCTAAGACAAAATGGTGTAAGTTAGAACTACACAGCATATTATGCACTGAAAGTAGGCAAGAGGTTATTGCTTAAAGAAACATGTATGAAAAACAATATGTTCCATTTCTAACACCTTGTCAGTTTGCAATATCTCTTATAGACAAAGTACACAGTTTATGAAATACAACATTTTATTCTAGAACTTGTAATATTTGCATTTGCCCATAACAGTATCATACCCTCTAGAGCAGGGGTTCTCAACCTTGTCCTCAAGGACCCCCTACCAGTCCAGGGTTTAGGGATTACCTGGGTGTGTCTAAAGTGTTTAGAAAAAAAAAAGAAAAAACACCTTAGAGTCTAAGGTGTTTTTTCCCCCTTTTTCTAAACACCTTAGACACACCCAGGTAATCCCCAAATCCTGGACTGGTAGGGGGTCCTGAGGACTGGGTTGGGAACCCCTGCTCTAGAGGAAAACGCTTGTACCAACTCATCTGCTCTTTCCTCAAACTTAGTTTCATCAGACACTATAGGACGTGCCCTGACAAATTGTACATATGGCAAGTGTCTGATGAAATATGAGGGATGGAAAAAAATCAGCATGTAGATGTGAGACCGGGTCAGTAGGTTTCCGATATAAATAAAAAAAACAAATGTCCCTCGCTTACCTGAATAGCCATATCAAGAAAATGCATCTCGTGATAGTCAAATTCCAATGTAAAGGAGATAGTATCCAAGCAGTAATCCAATTTGTCTTTAAATTATAGCAAGTCCTCCACACTCCCTGTCCAAAAGAAAAATATATCATCTATATAACTGAGCCAAAGGCTGACATTATATACAAAGGCTCTATCCAGATATATAAACACTTCTTCAAAGGCCACCATGAATAAGTTGGCATACGTGGGCACTACAATAGACCCCATTGCTGTTCCCTGTATCTGAAGGTAATATTTCTCACCAAAGATAAAATAATTCCTGTATAATACTATTGACAAGAGTTCAACAAGAAAGCTTTTGTATGCTTCACTCATGTCCAATTGCTACGTAGCCCCAAATACGGCCTCAATGCCTTCCTCATGTGGTATGGACGTGTACAAACTATAAATGTCCATTGTGCACAACAAGATACCAGTAGGGATCTCACCTACTATCTCTAACGTACAAATAAAGTCCATAGTGTCTTGTACAAAAGAGTGCATATTACACAAAAGGGGCTGTAGGTGAATGTCAAGAAATTTTGACAATTGCTGTAGTACTGACCCACACCCAGATACTATAGGGTGGCCTGGTGGGTTCGTTAGGTCATTGTGGATCTTGGGCAGTAAATAAATAAATGGAACTTTGGGATCATCTATGTTAAAAAAATTAAAATCTCTCCTTTCAATCAGTCCATCATCCAATGCTACCCCAGTGATTCTTATACTTTCTTAAAGCTCATCTGTGGGATCACTATCAAGGATCCTATAATGGTTTGTGTTGGTCAATTGTCTATCGATTTCTGCCAGGTATTTACTAGTGTCCATTAACACCAATGCTCCACCTTTGGCAGCAGGTCGGGTGGAGATAGACATATCATCTTTTAGTTCCTTGAGGGTCAACAATTCCTCTTTGCTCAAATTAGATCCTAGTGTCTTTCCCAGTGTATCTTGTCTATTTCCGTCTGGCAGGATTTAACAAAAGTCTCAATACTTGCATTTGTTAGTGGCGGAAGAAATTTACTCTTAGGCCTACATTTCTGCTGATCAAATTTGGTAGATTCAGCTCTTCCTGCCTGTTCGTCCTGATTACTTGGAAAATCTGGTTGAACTCTTGTCAATAGTACTATACAGGAATTATTTTAGCTTTGGTGAGAAATATTACATTCAGATACAGGGAACAGCGATGGAGTCTAATATGGTTCCCACGTATGTCATCTTATTCATGGCGGCCTTTGAAGAAGCGTTTATGTATCTGGACAGAGCCTTTGTACAGAATGTCAGCCTTTGGCTCAGATATATAGACAATATCTTTTTCTTTTGGACAGGGAGTGTGGAATGGTAAAGAATGGTGAGATGTCTTCCCGGAGCTACTGCTCACTGAGACAAGAGACATATTTGTAATATTGCTAAGCGAGCAAAGCAGGAAGGGGAATTGGATGTTCTTGTCCATCTAGGGACAAATGACTTGGCTTGCAATGAGGTTTCAAAGGTAAAGGATGTTTTTAGTGTTTTTGCCAATGATATAAAGCAGGTTTCTTCCACATTGTCATTCTCTGAAGTTCTGCCTGTGCATAACAATCAGAACGACAGGTGGATGTGTATTAAGGACTTTAACTTGTGGTTTGGTGAATGGTGTCAGGAGCAAGGATTTGGCTTCATTTCTCATGGTAGCTCTGTTTGGAATGGAAATAAACTGTACAAAAAAGATGTTTTGCATCTTTCTCAAAAGGGAACAAATGTTCTCAGTGAGCAGTTCAGAGGTTTTGCTAGGATGTATTTAAACTGGGGGGGAGGCAAAAGAGTTATAAAACATAAATCCAATTGCCCCCCAAAACAAGGACAGAAGGTGCCTGTAGCAAGTGTGTTAAAAAATTACAAGCTTAGAGTCATGTCCACAAATGCTCACAGTTTAGGGAATAACATCCATGAACTTGTGGCAATAATGGCAACTGATCATGTAGATTTAGTCGCTGTTACTGAGACATGGTATAATGAGAAAAATAACTGGGACATAGCAATACCAGGGTACTCTTTATATAGAAAAGACAGGAAAGGCAAGAAAGGGGAGGGGTGGCCCTGTATGTGAAAGATAGCATAAAATCTAGCCTAATAAAAGTTAGTGAGGCAAACATAGAGTCCTTTTGGGTTACGTTAGAATTTGGCAATCACACACTAACTCGTGTAGGTGTGACTTATAGGCCTCCAGGACAAATAGAAGAGTTAGATAATCTACTAGTTGTGGAAATAGCTAAAATTACAGTGAAGGGGGAAGTTATCATCATGGGTGACTTTAATCTTCCTGATGTGAATTGGAAAACCAAAATAGCTGCTTGTGCCAGGAACACACATATTCTAAACTCCCTACTGGGATTGTCTCTAAAACAAGTCGTTGAGGAGCCAACTCGTAAAGAGGTCATACTAGATTTAGTGTTAACAAATGGAGATTTGGTGTCAGATATTACTGTAGGTGAAAGTTTAGGTTCCTGTGATCATCAGTCAGGGTGGTTTAATATAAAAACAGACTTTTCTAAATTTAGAATATGTGTAAAGGAGTCATTATCAGACTGGAGCAATTTAAATGGAGTCCAAAAGAAATGGGATTATTTAAAAGTTGCACCGCTGAAGGCAACAGAAAATTGCATTAGGCTACTCAGTACTCAAGAAACCACCGTGGTACTCCACAAATGTGGCCACAATAGTAAAAAACAAAAAGCATTTAGTAATTGTAAAAAAAAAAAAGAGTGAGGAAGACAGAATGATCTATAAGATTAGGCAGAAAGAGGCTAAGCACGTTATAAGAGCCTCTAAATCACACACAGAAGACAAAATAGCAGTCAGTAAAAAAAGGGGACAAAACATTTTTTAGATACACAAATGAGAAAAGGAAAATAAAACAAAGATTAGTTTGATTAAAAACAAAAGAAGGAAGGTATGTAGAAGAGGATAAAGGTCTAGCTGACTGCCTCAATGAATATTTTTATTCAGTATTTACAGATGAAAATGAAGGAAAAAGGACAAATTAGTCATTTGTTACATGTGAGTTTACAGAGGAAGAGGTTCTATTTCAACTGTCAAAAGTTAAGACAGGTAATAGGACTTGATGGAATACACCTAAAGTTATTAAAAGAGCTAAGTGGTGTACTTGTAAACCATTAACATATTTATTTAACCAATCCTTGTTAACATGAGTAGTCCCAGAAGATTGGACATTGGCAAATGTTGTGCCCATTCACAAGAAAGGTAGTAGGGAGGAGTCGAGCAATTATAGGCCAGTAAGCCTTACTTCAGTAGTGGGAAAAGTAAAGGAAACCAGGTTGAAGGTTAGCATTGTTGAACATCTAAAAACACATGGATTTCAAGATCAGAGACAACATGGGTTTACTTCAGAGAGATTGTGCCAAACTGATCTTAATGATTTTTTTGATTGGGTAACTAAAATAGATCAGGGTGGTGCAGTAGACATTGCTTACCTAGATTTCAGTAAGGCTTTTGACACTGTTTCTCTTAGAAGGCTAATCAATAAACTGCAATCTTTAAGTTTGGATTCCAATATTGTTGAATGGGTGAGGCAGTGGCTGAGTGACAGGCAACAGAGGGTTGTAGTCAATGGAGTATATTCGAAGCATGGGCTTGTCGCCAGTGGGGTACCTCAGGGATCTGTACTTGGACCCATTCTCTTCAATATTTTTATTAGTGATATTGCAGAAGGTCTTGATGGTAAGGTATGTATTTTTGCTGATGATACTATGATATGTAACAGGGTTGATGCAGAGCAGAGAACACTTAGCATCTAAATAAAAAAAAAAGTCCCAAATACAAAATAATGAATGAACGCCCCGGAAAAAGACTCCCCGGAATATACCTTATCACACATGCACAGCCCAAAAGGACAAACCTATAATATTGAAGCATAAAGGAACAAGTCCTATAACATTATATGATATCGTGAGTGCAAGCAGTAGTATTAAATGAACCATACAAGACTCAAAGATCAGGGAAGCATGCATAAAAAGTCGATGCTCCTCATGACTAATGCAAGACTGCTGGACACCCAGAGAAGTCCTCTAATATCATAAAGAAATACCTAAATGATCAGTGCTCCATACGACATGTATACAGTCACCCAAACACATGCAACAAAAACATAATACAAAATTAAGAAAGATACTCTTCAAAACATAATATATGAAAACAAAAATGTAATTCCAAAAGTGTAAAGTCCAGACTTGGTGTATCCCTGCTGTGTAATAACATTTCATCCAGTGTAGGTGAAGATTGGTCCATCATAGTGGGAGAGATCACTTATAAGGGCAGTCTGGAACCAAAATGTGGGCAGGTTCTCTATGAATGAGCAATACAGCAAACCCTGACAATCTAACCCTTGCTAACCTTTAGTACCTGTGCATCACTGCACAAGAGAAAAAATATCATGTGGATAAATAGGGTAAATTGCTCAAATAGCCCGAAGCATCCATTTTGATGGCCTCAATCAGGGGCGTATTAGCCGCGAGGCAAACAAGGCATTTGCCTTGGGCGGCATTTTCCAGGGGGCGGCAAAAAAAGCCGCCCCCAAATGCCCAAGGCAAATGTCTTGGCGGGCTGCTGGGCGATCGGGCGGCACTGCCTGGCGGGCGGGCGGGCGGCCGGCCGGCGAGGGAGCACTTCCCCTGAGCTGTCTGCTCAGCTCCCTCGCCAGCCGCAGAGTGAGGCTGGGAGGCGGAGCCGGAATATGACGTCATATTCCGGCTCCCAGCCTCACTCTGAGGCGCGCGAGGGAGCTGAGCAGACAGCTCAGGGGAAGTGCTCCCTCGCCGGCCGGCCGGCCGCCCGCCCGCCAGGCAGTGCCGCCCGATCGCCCAGGAGCCCCTGGACCACCAGGGAAGAAGAGACACCCCCCCTCCCCAGCATTCCCAAAGGTAAGGAGGCTGGAGGGGGGGGCGTTTAATTAAAAAAAAATGTGTTAAAAATAAATAAATAAAAAATGTGTTAAAAATAAATTAAAAAAAAATGTGTTAAAAATAAATTAAAAAAAATGTGTTAAAAATAAATTAAAAAAAAATGTGTTAAAAATAAATAAAAAAAAAATGTGTTAAAAATAAATAAAAAAAAATGTGTTAAAATAAATAAAAAAAAAGTGTTAAAAATAAATTTAAAAAAATGTGCCTAGGGCAGCACAAAACCAGGATACACCACTGGCCTCAATAGTGTAATTCAACAATTGTACGTTGCTCCTGAGAGGACAACTGAGTTTTTTTAAGTTGCACCATGACATTGTGTTAACAGTTATTACAATGTAATGTTTTCTCAGTTAGGGAAGGAATAAACACTATGAGGGAGATTTATCAAAGTGGTCTGTTATAACAAGTGGTGTATAGTGTTCTGTTAAAAATAAGGGGATCCAATAAAATTGATGTTGAAATCCACAGTGATTGTCTCAATTTTTGATAAATCTACTTTTGTATGTGATGTTTCATTATTGTCATCTCTGTGTTTAATTAATAAAGTGCTATAAAAAAGGTGAATGTAAAGCCTGTGATACTTAAAGGATCACTATAGTGTCAGGAAAACAAAGCGGTTTTCTTGACACTATAGTGCCCTGAAGGTGCCCCCACCCTCTGGGTCCCCCTCCTGTGGCGCTGCAGGGGTTAAAACCCCTTCAGTTGCTTACTTTAATCCAGCGCTGGGCTCCCTAAGCGCTGGTGACCTCTCCTCCCACTCCGACATCAGCTCCCCCGTCCGACGTCAGTGGAGCCGAATGCGCATGCGTTCAAAACATCCAAAGGACAGCGTTTCGCAATGCTTTCCTATGGACGCTCTGCGCGATGGATGCAAAATTGCGCCTCTAGCGGCCGTCCGGAAGACAGCCAATAGAGGCTGGATTAACCCCAAATGTAAACATAGCAGTTATTACCAAAACCTGTACAACCTAAAAAATGATACCACGGTACACCAACCCACCAAACAGGATATAGATAACCTTCTCCAAAGAGCACATCTGTTAACACTGTCGCCAACTCAAGCGCAAACCATACAAGACCAAATAACCACACAAGAAATCTAAGAAGCCATACAGGTACTCCCATTCGGGAAGTCACCAGGCCCAGATGGTCTAACTAACCTATATTACAAACAATTTGCACCAATCTTGGCCCCCTGCCTGCAAAAGATGTTCACCCACGTCCTTACCACAGGCACTATGCCGCAGGAAATGCTGATGGCACACGTCGCTACCCTGCCGAAACCAGGGAAACCACCAGATAGAAGCCAAAATCTACGCCCGATATCCTTATTGAATACAGACGTGAAGCTCATCGCAAAAATATTCTCAAACAGACTGGCACCCATCATCCCAACATTAATCAAGGGGTGGGATTCGTGGGGGGCAGGCAGGGAGCCGTCGGCACACGTAAAATACTAAATATGTTACATGGGCTACGAGGAGGGAGGGTCCCAACTGTACTACTCTCCCTGGACACCGAAAAGGCATTTGACAGACTCCACTGGCCCTTCCTCCTTGCGGTCCTTCGACAGTTTAACTTCCCCCCCCAATTCCTATCGCTAATCACGGCATTATATTCAGCCCCGACAGCCCAGGTGGTAAACGGGGATTCATATCCAAACCGTTCTCTATCTCCAACGGCTCTAGACAGGGCTGTCCACTCTCCCCCCTACTCTACTCTACATACTAGCACTAGAGCCTTTAAACCAGCTAATCAGGGACAACCCAAACATTCATGGAGTCACACTCAGAGGACGGGAATATAGGCTAACTTTGTTTGCTGATAATATCCTTCTTACTTTAGAACAACCCCACATATCCCTCCCGAATTTCCACCAACTTCTCACTCAATACAGCCGCTGCTCCTATTATAAGCTTAACATAGCAAAAACACTAGCCCTAGGAATCAACGTTCCAACCCAAGACTTGACACAACTAAAAGCCAACTACACATACGACTGGAGGCAAGACCATATCAAATTTCTAGGAGTGAACTTCACCCCCTCACCAAATTCACTATTCAAAGCGAATTACCACAAACTACTTGGCGAAATCAGAACACTTCTACAAAGCTGGAAGGGAAAATTCATATCCTGGGCAGGCAGAATAGCATATGTAAAAATGGTAGCCCTACCTAAAATTCAGTACCTATTCAGAATGCTACCAATACAACTCCTGCACAAGTATATTCGGGACCTACAGAACATTATAAATGACAAAAAACCTCGGGTTGCGAAAGCTACAATGCACAGAACATTCGCCAAAGGCGAAATGGGCCTACCGGACATACTGGGATACTACAAAGCAGCCCACATAGCTCCCCTATTGGCGGCATCACACCAAAGTGAGCCTCTGGTGTGGACTGAGAAGGAAAAAAACTACGCAAATGGTCTTCCCATCTCGGTGCTAGCCTGGCTGCCAAGACCCCACAGACCTAAAATTACGGAAATGCTGCCCACAACCAGGCTCACCATCTCAATATGGGACAACTATCAAAAACGTCTAGGCGATAAGGCTCTGTTCTTCCCCGTCCTCCCGCTAGAATCAATGAAACTCCTCATACCGGATTTCAACTACAAACTTTGGCACAGAAATGGCATAAAAACGCTATCACAACTATTAAATGACTCTCACTTGAAATTGTTCTCGGACCTCAAAACAGAATACAAATTACCTAACACAGCACTGTTCCCATACAGGCAGCTACAATCCTGGTATGCCCTACAACCAAAACAAAAGCTTACAGATGAAAAGGACGCAAACTGGAAAACTATAGAACAAATTTGTACAACAGCCAAATCAGCTAAGAAACTTATTTCCATACTCTACACTTCAGAAGGCCATCAATCCAAGAAATGCCCCCCCTCCTTCATAAGAGCGTGGGAAAAAGACATTGGATACCAGATACCTACGGAACAATGGCGCGCTATCTTCAAGGCGCACAAACAACTCACCCTCTGCACGACCCACTTGGAACTGACCCGCAAAATCCTATACCGATGGTATCTGGTCCCCACACGCCTTAAACGCAGCTTCCCGGCCACATCAGACCTGTGCTGGAGATGTCAAAAATACAGAGGCACCATGTTGCATATATGGTGGCAATGCACGGAAATCCAACAATTCTGGCAACAAATAGCAAACCTAATCACCAAATGCACCAGCTCCCAACTACCACTAAAACAGAAATATTTCTACTCCTCTCCTTGCCACAGATACCGCACAAATACCAGAGATACCTCATTTACCACATCATTGTAGCTGCTCTCACCAGCATCAGCAGGAACTGTAAACAATCTACTCCCCCTATGATCACCCAATGCACAAAACTCATAGACAACAGCAAATCATACGAAATTATGGCCAGAAGCGCACAACGAACTGCCCCATACTGGTCCAATGTGTGGAAATATGGGACGAACACAGACCAACTCCATAGAGAACGCAGAAAACGCCGCAATACAGACCTACACCTCTCCGAGTAGAGGTTAAGCAAAGTCCCATCCATCACCAACTGCCCCGCAAATGCCTCACTAACCCACCAAAAAACGTTCCCCCTACCCCAGCCCAACAAGAAACTGCCACACACCACAGCTCAACCACAGGACGCCAATAACACTCTCCACAGAGCAACACATGGGAAGAATAGAGACATCTTACCACAAGCACCACAATGTTGCATTTATACCCAAAGTGTTTCCACCATTGCAACTTCATACAAGCACCGCACAATAGGCACAACAGGAAGGCTGATTACTTTCTCTTATAATCACTTTCTCATGCAACTGCTCCATTTTGCACAATTGTGATGAATAAAAAAGTGACCTATTGGATGCATCAACATAGGGCCTCCTCTTCCCCCCAATCTTTTCTTTCTGTACCCCTCCCCGAAACGCAAGAATGTTGGAGTCATAAGAATGTTTTTCCTCCCCCCCTTCTTTTTTCTGTACCCCCACGATAAACTGAAAACCAATAAAAATTGTCAAATTCAAAAAAAATAAAGGATACAAACTTGCAGTATGAAACACATATACCAAGTTAAATTGCTAACTATTGCTAAGTCAATTTAGTTCCAACATTAGTCTGGACCTCTTTGGTGATCAACTTTTAATTTTCACATTAATCTGTGAAGTTAAATGAATGTTAGAAACATGTGCCTACAATTCAATATTAATTGTGTTATACATTACAAATAGAAAATATAACTGTAATTGGCTAAGTATTTCCTATCTTCTAATTTTCTAACAGCAAAAGGAGCACATTCTTTGGCCTCTAAAGATCACCAAGAGTATGTTTTAGAAAGTCATCAATTCTCGACATGAAATCACTTCATGGAATTGAGAGAAGCTGCATAAAATGTAATGACTTAATCTTTCCTAATTATCTTGTGATATGATGCTGATGTCAGCTGGTCTTTGGTGCTTTTTAAATAAAACTGAAACACAAATAACTGGTGAAATATGAATATGTGAGATATGAAAACAATATTTCAAAGCCATTTTTAATATATAATATCTGAGATAGGAACTTCATTGTGTAATAAAGAAAAGATGATTTTTTAATATACAGAACAGTGTGGAATTGCTTCTATACCTGGAAACCTTGGGCCAGATGTAGCAGACAAACCATTAAATATTAAGCATTAAAGCTACACAAATCATTTCTCTACATTATGAAGTCACAGAAGCCATCAGATTGTATGATTAAAATAGTTTAATTTGCTGAAAGGCAGATAAAGGTCTAATGAGTCGGCATGATCATAAAAAAGTAAAAGTCAGTATATATTTTTTATAAAAGGGAAAAAAAGAATCAAGACTTTTATTATCCTTGATTATATTTAAAGGAAAAACTGGTCAAGAACTAAAACCAGATGTAATTCTTTAAAAAAAAAAAAGTCTTATGGCAGTCGAATAGTTACTGGCTTACAGATCATAGAAATACGTCAGCAGGACCATGGTTGGATAGTCAAAAGACGTGGAAGCCTCCTGGGTTCTGGATGGCTTCCAGGATGGTAATATTGTAACATTAGCCTGACTCATTCTTGAGTCTTATTTATTGCCAGCTATGGATGTGCCAGGATGTCAAAGGCCTCATTAATATTTCTGTGCTTTGCTGAGACACGGGAAGAGCTTCTTTCAATAGATTGTCATTCCTCTGTAACGATATGAAAGGAAACATAGTGCGCCAACATCAAAAGCAATTACAAAGTATTGTTTTTTTTTACTTTTGAATTAGATTTGTCTCGCCCATCTGATTTTTGTATAGCTACCTATCTCTCTCTTCTTCTTGGCCCACCTCAGAAAACACTGCATGCTGCCCAGTGAGCAATTCTTCTCATACTAAGGAACTGGCAGACGTATGGAGCCTGACTGCTGATTAAGCAGATCGCATGCTGGAGGAGCTCCCCTGAGTATATGAGAATATAAGTCTTATAAGATATAAATTATTCTAAAATGTTATGCAACTAAGAGTACCCTGTAACCATTCCAGACTAACATGTTGTTTGCTCAAGGGTTTCTTGTAATGGCACTATCTGTGGCTTGCTGCTAAAATAGAGGCAAGGGAGACAGCCGATTTCACACCTTGAAGTACTCCTGCTATTCTCTGGGCTCTTTCTCCACCCTCTGGGCTGGTGGGGGTTATTCCGGTCTATACTGCCTAATACAGCACCTCATGGGTTCAGCAACGAGTTATGAGCAGCCACTATCTACAATATGCATCAGACTTGCCTTAAGGCTCCAAGTTAGCTGCCATTCCTGCTCCTTCCATGAAAGATGATCTTGATAAATTTGGTCAAACTGTATTAATTATATTGGTCTCCAAGATAACACAGCATGCATTATATATCCAATCCAGCTTACCAAGCCAGATACTGTGGAGGCCCCTATGAATTCTGTTTGCAACTGGCGCGGTGCATGGAGGTCTCATTGTCGAGGGAGGCTGTCTTTCTTCAGGCAGCAGGCACTTAGAGGATATCCCCACCTGGACCCACCCACTCCAATTTTCTGAGTGATAAGAAAAGCAGATGGAAATGCAGTGAAACTTCAGATGGCAGCATGTATGTGGCTTAAAACCAAGAAAGGCCTGTGATGCCAGGAGTGCTCCATCTGGGAGACATGGTGGATATGCCCGGATCCCCACCTCTGATGCTCACCTTCAAGACTTCTCCAGGGCTGCACCTCTTCTGTGGAACTCCCTTCTCTCCTCAATCTGACTTTCACCCAGCCTCCACTCCTTCAAAAAATCTTTGAAAACTCACTTCTTCATTAAAGCGTATCAATTAACTGTCAGCAGGTTTCTCATCCCCCACCCCATGACTCCTTTGCTGCAACTGTCAAAAATGACATACCAAGCACTAAATAAACCCTTCTCTAACAAACTATTTAATTCCCCTACTTTAACCCTTTGTGTCACTATACCCCACTCCCTCTAGCATGTAAGCTCATCGATCAGGGCCCTCAATCCCCTCTGTTCCTGTACGTCCAGTGGTCTGATCTCAATTATGTGTCTGTTAGTCCACCCATTGTACAGCACTACGGAATTTGTTGGCGCTATATAAATAATAAAATAATAATAATAATAATAATAATAATATGCCTGTAAACAATTATTGTTCTCTTGGAAGCATCAGGCTGGTTGATGAGAAGACAGGAGGTTCTTACACTCTCTCTCCTGCTCTGGCATAAAATTACCCACTGGCAAAGAGTTGGATAGTTTCTCAAGACACCTCTTTCGATTAAAGCCTGGTATGGTGTTCACATCCTTCTTTCTTTCTTGTATATGTTTTATTTTTATAACCATGCTTGTATATAAGTTTTCAATTATATCCATGAGAATACTAGTATCAAAAACTTTTTTTTATTCTTTATTTTTGTACTGCAGGGAAATACACACAGTTGCATAAATGACATAACATGAGGGAAGACAACATTTGTCTCAATCAAAGAGGTTTATTATTATTATTATTATTATTATTTATATAGCGCCAGCAAATTCCGTAGCACTATACAATATATGAAATGTCACAGATGCTGCACTATTTTATATTAAAAAAGAATCATGCTTATATTGCTTGCCTAAATGTAAGACAAGGTATGTGCTTTAAAAAAACATCAGGCACGCTTATAGATTAAACTATAGACATAAGGTAGGTGTAAAAACAGGCAAGTAGCTTAATAGTGATATTTCGCCTCGGGACCCCAACGGCCATACAAGAAACAATGTTACCATAAACATTAGGCTTTATTAGGACAATAAGAGACAATAAAAAATAAAAACTCAAATAATTGGAAAATCATACAGAAATTAATCATGGTTGAGGCAGAAATTACAACCATATCATGAGTCCCAAGTCAACCGACCCCCTTCAGTGGCAAATGGCATGCATGATGTGGTCTAGCTGTATATTTGCACCCTGATATCCATGTCTGCAGGTTCGGTGTCCATGCATGATGGTAATTTATTTCAGGTAATGGCAGCAGTATCTCCACTGTGCAACTCACTGTTCGCCCCTTCTCACGTGACTCTGCATGTTTCCATCAGTCGCGGGCCCTTTCTTCAGCCGCAACTGGCTGAGTTCACTCAGACCTGGACGATGATCTCCGAAAGGGGTGTCCACTCCCCTGCCTTTCTTCTGGCATATGGAAATATTGTTCTAGTTCCAATAGTAAACTTTTTTTATATGCTGTTTGGGCTGTTACCTATCTATTCTGTGAATGTTATTGCTGTTTATGCTTACTTATACATACTATTGTACTTGTGTTTGTTAATTTCCTTAAACAATTAATGACTATTTTATTTGTATGGATGAATTCTGTGCATATTAATGACATATATGCTGTCCACTCAATATATGGCCTAAATTTTATTTTATCCACTCAATAAAAAAAGATTGATTGACAAAATCAGTCTTATGAACTGATTAATGAGCACTGCACACTGTGATAATTTTTTTAATGCTAGATTCATTATTAGTCCAACAATAATTTTCAGAATAGTTGTTATATTTTAAGTATAATCACAGCTGGGCAATTAAAATGGAAAGGTTGTTTAAAAGTGTCCTATTATATATTTTGCAATGTCAACTAAGGATAAAATAATAAAAAATTAATAGTCATTATTGTATGGTAGCAAGATCTTTAAAAAGTCAAGTTGCATCTCTTATTTATAATGCTTTTATAGTGCATTAATACTGATAAAGGTCTCAGTGCTATCCTAAAGTTAAGTGAATCTCTGACAGTTCTTCACAAAGCAATGACCATGAGCACATTTTTAACATGTAGGTTTAAAAACTCAGCATATGGACATTATACCTCATGACACTTTTCTTTCTTTCTTTTTTCTTTTTCAAAATAAATGTGAATTAAAAAGAAAATATTAATTTTGCTAATTGGGAGCTCAATTAAAATTTGTATTGGATAACCTTTTTTTAAAATTATTTAATATTTTTGGCTTAGACTTTAAAATTATTTAATAATTTAAAACATATTTTAATATTTTTTTATTAACTAATATATTTTATTATAGATTATATGTTTTTTATATTTTATTATTTTGAAAATTTTATTTTAAAAGTTTATCCAAAAATATTAAAGTCAAATCTAATCTAAAAATACTAAATGGAGTCCAAGGTTGGTAATGATGGAAGAAGAAGGTGAAAAGAGAGAGAAAAGAGATAAATACACAATGTTAGATCATTCTTTCTTCTTTGTCTTCAAATAATACTATTTGAAAAAGTATAACTAAGACAAAAAGTAAATACATATTTTTAGCCTTACATTTATTTAATCAGTCTTTTTTATCTGGTTGTCAGAACTGACAATTGTCCTTAGCAAGGTTTAACTCTATTTACATTTGTCCACTAATTTTTGCCACAAGTGTCTATTTGGTAATAAGTTAATTGTTACAAGTGGCTTCCTTCAAAACTCTATTTAAACCCAACTCTCTTTTATTTTGTTATTGAATCTCCCTGGTTTGGTTGCACATGTATATCACCGTTGCCTTTGATCTTTGGTTCATGATCATACCAATTATTCTATTTGATACCAATGTTCATTTACAGTTTCTGACCTTGGCTTCCCTCTATGGATCTCCCCTTTGTACCTCTTTGTAATTCATGGATGGAATCCATGCTAACAACTTTGCTCCAAGTAACTTTACTTCACTTGTGCCAAGGTTTTTAAAGTGCAACTACCTGTGTTCTGGACTCATTGCAGATACTCATGTTCAACTACAAACAGTTACTTAAATAGCAACAATTACTAATTTCATCTACTTGCCTCCATTTCTCCTAGTAAATATCCCCTTTCAAACTCTCAAATTGCCTTATCACCATAACAGGCATTGTACACTGTTCCTAACTAAATATCCACGCTGCAAATCTCAGACTAAGCTGATCTTTCCTCAGATAACCTTCTATTCAGTCTGCTAAAGGTGTTGTATAGTATCTAGTTTATTAAATAGCATTCCTACCTTTTTATTACCAACTTTACAAAGTAGAGTTTCTGGAGGATTCCTGTATGTGATGTATATATATATATACAACCATTCCACATTTTCTATCACTATATATATATATATATATATATATATATATATATATATATATATATATATACATATAGTGATAGAAAATGTGGAATGGTTGTTGAGGGGAGATATATTAGGCCTGCTTTACTAAACAGCAGCCTGAGGTTTCTCAATTAAATGTCCCAGGGAGAGATGTTAGGTTTGTAAGATATATTGCTGGTACTCTGCAAACCATGGTAAGGGTCCCTGAGGCAGAGCATTTGGAGAGCAGGGTGGGCCAGTGCTCCAGTAGCACTAGTTGCTACATAACAGCCAGACCTATATACCTTAGAAGTTCCAGAGGTGTGAACTAATTTATACTCACCTGTAGCTGGTCAATTAGCAGGCAGGCTTTTAAAATAAAGGTTTAGCCTGCTGCAGAGTGAGGGAGAAAGAGCCAGAGGAATGGTGTGTCTTGCAGCTTTATTTTGTTACTGTAAATTGGTAAGTGAGAAAGCCACCCAATTCCATATAGTGATTACTGTTTTTAGTAAGTGCTCAAACAAGAGCAAGTAATTTTGTTTTATTTTATTTTGATGCACCTGTATATTTTTCACCAAATAAATCAGAAAAACTGAGCTGGATGTGTCCTGGACTTTGATTACCCAAGAAGACTGTGGTTACCGTAAGATCTGTGACATTATCCTACCTGTAAAATATATATTCTGTTTACATAATATTAATAGGAGAGCTATTCAGTGTTTATTTAAAAGATTATATTTGAGTGCTATACTGTTCAAGACATTCTCCATTGTTTATGGATTTACGTTTCACAGCCTATGCAAAGTATCTTTCATTTAATATCTAGACGTTTTGTTCAGATACAATGAAATACATGTGTTCTAAGCTTTCTTAGATTTTTATATCTTATTTTTTTAATGCTGGTGGGCCATTTAATGCATCACTATGCTAGCTATTTTGAAAAATTAAATAAATACAATTTTATCACATGACAGGAGGCTTCATATTTTGCTTTACTCTCTTTACTAAAACTCCATAGCAGTAAAGAAAGTGAATAAACGTTTTAACCAATCAAAATGCAAATAGGGAGTATATTATTTCAGTCAACAGGCTCCTCCCCCTCTTTCTTTACTGCTCCATCGCAGACAGGTCAGAGTTTTTGGCTCTTCCCTATTTTACCTCATGTGAATGTTTTTATTTACCTTTTTCCTCATGATATACTATTTTATTATCTAACTTTTATTATCTATATAATTCTGCTATTTTCTGTAGTCTCTAAACCGTTTTTATCCTACTATCTATCCTAATGTTTAGTACCACCGGGGTTACTTCACCCTAGTGGTAGTTTACCTCTCTCCTTTCTGCTCGGGTTTTTTCCCTGCATCCTTCTTTTTCCCCACCTTGCCGCCGCTCGGAGGCTACTCTCCGCCGCGTTTTTCCGCGGCCCTATTTCAGCCGCGGTTTCCTTCTCGCGGCGGCCATTTTTAATCCCGCGTCTCGCGAGATTACGGCCGCCATTTTAGGACCGCAGCAAATTGCCGCGAAACCTCAGAACGGCAAGTTCAACGGACACTGCAAGCCTTTCTACAGTCTGCTACAAGAGGTCAGTCACTCAAGCTGTTTAAAGGCACATCAGGTATTAACCTGTGCCTGACTGGGGTGCTGCCCTATATATTGTGCTGCTAAGGAGGTCGCTTTGTGGCCACCTCTGTCATACTGGGTGAGGCCCAGAATACATTTAAAAATCCCAACAAGTGGTCTATTTGCCCTGCTGGGGCCTAGTGGTTACATTGGACATTATACACCCTGCTGGGGTGATTATATAAATCGGATTACTATCCTGCTGGAGCTTCATCTCCAACATACCACTACTCATACCCTGCTGGGGTATCATTTTTATTACAACCCTGCTGGGGTTATCTGGCTTACATTTGACCAGTTACTATACCGTCTAGACCCTGCTGGGGTACCCGGTTTTATTATTATTATTATTATTTATTCTAATAACCCTGCTGGGGTCCCGATTGTACTACTATACAAAAATTTACGTTATTGCACCCTGCTGGGGTATTGCATAGCGATATTACTACAGTCTATATCGACTAAAATACAGCAGACTGACCTCTACCACGCCCTGTGCCAATCATATACCCAGACACCATGGAGACCTCTCAAACCACAGATCTCCAAAATATGGTGAACGAGGCCGTTTCTGCCTCAATGGAGAAAGTCCTCTCCAAAATGATGGCCTCTGGCTCCGACAAGAGGAAACCATCTAAAGCCCACCCATCCCGCCATGACTCCGATTCTGACGCACAAGAATTTCACAAAAGCCCTGAAACTCTCACGGGCAAACGCCAGTGGAAAGGCGAAAAAGACCACTCACATAAAAGTAAAAACCCCGCTAAACGCGCTAAACCCATTTCTGCCACCATCACGAATCCCCAACACGACTACTCTTCGGATGAAGAACAGTCCCAAACTAAACCCATGGCCATTTTAGATGAATGGCAAGCGGACGACTCAGACTCTAATGAAGGTGGTTGGGGTTCAGACTCCGGATCCCAATCATTTTTTCCGCAACACACATTCATGGGAGAACCCCAAGACCAAGATAATGCGGATAACCCGCAAGAGGATGAAGACACCATCCTTGACCCACTGGGACAAAAACTTTTTGACCCAAGAAAAATTAGACACCCTCGCTCAAGCGATTGGACACCTCCTGACCACCTAGCGAGGTTTATGCACCTCTGGCTACGAAAGCCCATGGACAAAACGGTCCGCAACCGTTTGAGGTCAGAATGCCCAAGGCCGTTTCTACCCGACCACGTGGCGGACACGCCAGAATTTGACCAAGTGATGACAACTTTTATGTCACGAGGTGGCCGTGACCCACGAAAAGGCGTGGAAAAAGGGTTTAGAGGGGTTCAAGATAAACTTCTGGACTCGGTGGGACCACTATCCAGAATTATGTACTTGGCTGATGATGCTCTAGCAAAAGCCGATCAATTTGACCCTACTATGGTGCGCGAATGGGCGCATGACGTGCGGGAATGGGCACAAAGGTGCTTTTGTTTTGTGGGTAATGCCAATGTCGCCTTATCATCTGAGCGACGCAAAGCAGCACTTCTCCGCATTGACGGAAAATTGGTGGAGTTGGGCACCAAGGAGTTAGGTCCTATGGCACAGGGCAAGCTTTTCGGAGAACAATTTCTCAAAGAACTAAGCAGACATGTTAACGTATACACATCCCTGAACAAGGCTCAATCATCAATGAGAAGAGTCTTTAGACAAAACCCCTCTAGGGGTGTTTTTGGACGGGCTGGCCGCCAAAGGGGCCGTGCTGCCAGCCGCTTCTGGCCCTCAGGCCCCAGAGCTACAAGACCACAGCCCTTTTACCCAGAGATGGGATACCGACCATCTTCCTACACACGAGGCGCAGACAGAGGTCGCGGACCACGCACTCGAGGCAGAGCACGTTTCTCCGCAGGTAAGCAACCAACTCACTCTTGTTTCCCTTCCAATGCATACAGCAGGTCGCATATCTATTTTCTTCCAGGAATGGACTTCAATATCCGCGGACGCATGGATCCTACAGACAGTACGAGGCTACGTCATAGACTTCGTAGACCAACCCCGACAGACGGAAATACCACGTCCCATCAACTGCTCAAGAACAGACAAATCTCTCATCAACGAAGAACTACAAACCCTATACTCAAAAGGCGCGATAGAACCCGCGTCCGAACCTCGAGGTTTCTTCAGCAACATCTTCTTAGTCAAGAAGAAAACGGGCGATCTACGACCAGTCATAAACCTACGACAACTCAACCAATACGTCACTTACAACCATTTCAAGATGGAAGGCATACATCTGTTAAGAGACCTCCTACAAGACAAGGATTGGTTCACGAGACTGGATCTCAAGGACGCGTATCTATCAGTACCCGTCCATCACTCCTGCAGACAATACCTTCGTTTCCATTGGCAAGGCCGTCCCTGGCAATTCACGTGCCTCCCCTTCGGCCTCAGTTCGGCCCCTTGGTGTTTCACCAAACTGCTGAAACCCGTGGTTGCACATCTTCGAGCTCAAGGCATTCGTTGCATTATATACCTGGACGACCTCCTTCTGTTCTGCTCAGACAGACTCAGACTGATACAACACACACGCTATACCACGGATCTCCTATCATCCCTGGGCTTCACAGTGAACTTTCAAAAATCAGCTATCTCCCCATCACAAACAGTTAAATTTCTGGGATTCGAGATAGATTCCACCTCCAGCACTCTACGGCTACCGACGGCAAAAATCTCAGCCATCCGCAAGGAATTACGCAGGGCCATCCGCTCCCACACCATTCCACTCCGCACCCTCGCACGCATCGTAGGGCTTCTCTCGGCCTCCATTCAAGCTATATTTCCAGGTCCACTTCACTACAGGGCAATGCAACGCCTCAAAGCTTCCTTTCTCAGGGAAAACCCCTCATACGATCAGCCGGTCCCGATGACAGAGGAAGTCAGAGACGAACTCAGATGGTGGCTGGACAGCATGGAAGCATGGAACGGCCGAGCCATCTTCGGGAAAGCTCCCGACATGATATTAGAATCAGACGCCAGCCTCTGGGGATGGGGAGCGACGAGCGAAAATATATCGACAGGAGGTGCTTGGACACCCCAAGACCTCAACTTACATATAAACTGCCTAGAACTCCTAGCCGGGTCTTTCGCGATCCGAAGCCTAGCAAAGGACAAGTCGGACTGTTGCATCCTACTCCGGATGGACAACATTTCCGCAGTCCGTTACATCAACCGCCTAGGAGGAGCCCGCTCACGTCTCCTATCAGAAATAACAAAAGAAATTTTCGACTTTTGCCTACCCCGCAACATCTCCCTCACGGCGGAATACCTCCCAGGAGAGACAAACCTCACGGCGGATTGGTTCTCACGCCACTGGCGGGACACCAGCGACTGGAAACTAGATCCACAAATCTTCAGCTGCATTGCGGAACGCCTAGGTCCACTCCACTTGGACCTGTTTGCGTCCCGCAACAACAGACAAACGAAATTATACTTCAGCTGGCTCCCGGACCCGGAGAGCGCAGCAGTGGATGCATTCCTACAACCTTGGCCGATCACAGGAGCCTACGCCTTCCCTCCCTTCGCCATGATAGCGAGGACCATACACTATCTGAAGAATCAGCAAACCTCACTAGTACTCATCACTCCACTATGGAGGGGACAACCATGGTTCCCAGATCTCCTAGCTCTATCATGCCACGATCCCCTTCTACTACCTCATCATCAATACATTCTAACAGATCCAAAAGGCAACCCTCATCCACTAATCCTAGACAACCATCTCCATCTGGTGGTTTGGACGCTTTCAGGGGCTCCTGGCAAGTCGGCGAACTATCGCAGGCTGCTAAAGAACTGCTATGGGACTCATGGGCACCCGGAACCAGAAGATGCTATCTATCCGCCTGGAATTCCTGGTCCACTTGGTGTCTGGAACGGAACTTCGATCCATTTACGGCCCCTGTTTCAGCCATTTTGAACTTCCTATCTCACCTTTTCTCATTAGGACGTTCTTACAGATCACTTAATGTAATTCGCTCAGCTATTTCAGCAGCCCACGTCCCCATACAAGGGATTCCAGTTGGCAAAGAACCACTTGTATGCCGACTCCTGAGAGGCATTCGATTACAACGTCCCCCAGGGCCCAAATACTCTCAATTCTGGGACGTCGATGTAATCCTCCGATTCCTGAAAGACTGGCCAACTAACGACAGACTCTCCCTCCGTCAATTATCAGCAAAACTCACAGTCTTGCTCTGCCTGGTCTCCTTCCGCAGAGTGTCAGACATACGAGCACTGGACATAGACGCTTTTTCAATCTCTCCAGAAGGAGTTACATTCCGGATATCTCGTCGCACTAAGACGGACTCCACATCTGTGTTTTATCCTTTCTTCCCTACAGAACCGCAACTCTGCGTTGTCTCCACACTACAACAGTACGTGGAAACCACCCTACCTCTTAGGTCTACACCATCAGGTCAACTCCTAGTATCATACGTCAGACCACATGTCCCCATCACTTCCACCACCCTAGCAAGATGGGTTCGATGGTTACTATCGCTAGCCGGTGTGGACACTACATTCGGAGCCCACTCAGTACGCGGAGCAGCAGCATCCTCAGCCTTCATGGCGGGTGCCTCCTTAACGGATATCCTACGCTCCGCTGATTGGTCCAGGGAATCGACATTCCGCACCTTCTATTTCCGTCCGAATTCCAGTGCTGCCATGTCTCTGATTCTACAGCGTTAAAAATGCAAAATATGAAGCCTCCTGTCATGTGATAAAATTGAAGATTATGCTAGCGCTAGTGTACTTATAATCTTAATTTTAATAATGACAGGAGGCGAGTATTTTCCCACCCTTCCCACCCGGGAGGAGGGGAACTACTCTATTCATACTCTAATCATACTTCTCTACATTTCTTCATTCTTCTGTTTTCTTCATACTCCTTGAATCTTATGTTCATAAGGTAGTCACTGTTGTCATTAGCCTATTTAACTACCAGTAGTCTATACACTGAATATACAAATTAAATTATTGCAATGTAATCCGATGGATCAATGTCATGACTACAAACAGTTTCAAGACCGGTGCCTAACCTTTCTCATATTCTCTTTTCAGTTTAAGTGTGAAAGAATTTGGAACATCTACGGCATGACCATAACGATATTTCTCATCATATAAAGACCAAGCATCGGAAGTTCTCCGGTTCGTGCCTGTTTTTTCTTCCTAATCAACCCAAGAAGTTCATCATTCCCGTTGGATTCCATTACGGATGTTCGTTACAGACTTTATGACTATTTTCTTCCCTGTTCCGATGTTCGCTTCCGAAAGAGGGGGAGGAGCCTGTTGACTGAAATAATATACTCCCTATTTGCATTTTGATTGGTTAAAACGTTTATTCACTTTCTTTACTGCTATGGAGTTTTAGTAAAGAGAGTAAAGCAAAATACTCGCCTCCTGTCATTATTAAAATTAAGATTATAAGTACACTAGCGCTAGCATAATCTTCAATTATTTCAACTACAAATTATGTCCACTCTTTGTATACAGAAAATAGAAATATGTGTCACTTTATTAAATTATTTGAATTAACTATACATTTGTGTAATGTCACCCCAATACCTTCTCTATTACAAATTATTGCTATCATCTCTTGATATGTATTAATATGTAAACTTGGCACTGTTCTTGTATTCCATCTTTTAACCTTATTTTAGCCCAGGATGTTGGTATGGAAACGTAAAATCATATTTTTTTTTTTCTATTTAAAGAGATTAACATCAAATATAGTTGTAACAAGGATGTTTCTAAAAAAATAAAAAATAAAAGGCGTCACAGATGTATTTCAGAAATCTTTGTGATTTGTTCAAAAAACCCAGCTGATGTTCATATCTAATTCCTGTTAAAAGGCATTGTGATAGCAGAATAATTTTCCTTGGTTCACAGTGTGCTCTTGTATGAGAAATCCAATGTCAACCCACACACAGCTGCCTCATGTATAATTTTATAAAGAATATACTTATCACAGTTTGCATCATCTCATTTCACATCTTCATTTTTGCTGCCAAGTATGTAGCTTTATTTAGACTAATGACCATTCTTCTTTTCTCTAAAGGAGTGAACTGATCCTAGTGTATCACATCATTATACCAGGCTATAACTGGATGCTGGGCGCACACGTTCACTTAGATCAAATATTACCAGCAGTCACATTCACAAGGACATAGCACATAAAATAATAAATGTATATTTTTCCCTCTTAGAAATTTCATGTGATGCCAAAAGGTAAAATGTTGGTAATGGCAGAATTATTGAAATCTAAATACGTATGTTTTGTCTCTGAATCAGTTGTCTCTTCCAGGAACGAGGGGAATATTTGTTCTGTTCTTAATAATATCCAGCTACCATACAACATTGTTTTATTTAAACCATATTTAGCAGTTAGAGATTTGTGGATTTCTGGGCATGCAGCCTGTACCATAATGAAAAGGCTGACGATAAATGCACCTGTTGGAATTAGAATGGAATTCAGTTTATTGATACGACATTTGGTTATATATAACAAGAGTGACATTCGTGTGCTGATAGCTGTAATATAGGAGGAGATACTGTGAATACTTAATCATGTTTTAGTGCTACTATATAAAGTCCAACATAGATATACAACACAGAACAGAAGCTAAGATTAATGCATGATTTGAAGAAACATATTGTGATCCATTGGTAAAATTAATTTAGAATGAAAAAAAGGCAGGTGAGATAGCTCAGTGGGTAATGCATCATCATCATTAGAATCTGTTCAACCCTTGGGTAGCAGTTTCAATTCCTTGCAGGGGTGACCCAGCCCTTCATCCTTCCAAGGTAGATAAAATAAGTACTATTAAATTGGGTAATAGTAACAACATGTTGGGCTATGGTAACATCCCCAGGACATACTTGATAACCTTGTATGTTTCCTGGTTAAATACGTTGTTATTATTTTAAGTCTATCTGATTTAAATGTAGCCATTTAGCATTAGAAGAGATGGAGCTATGGAACTAGGGAACCCCTTTTTTATGTGTATTGTGAGTTATTTGGTTATGTAGAAGAAAAACAGGTGTAAATAAACTAGGGACCTGGAGAAGAAATTTGAAAATATAGTGGAGGAAATAGGATATGCAGAACAAAACCAGAATGGGGAGATACTCTACTTTATTTTCTACATATTGCATTTTACATTCCTATTCATATACATATATAATGTAGTTTCATAAAAATAAAAAAAGCATCTTGTGCTACGGTGTTGGTGTTTTTGGTGCAAAGGCTTACCTTCCTATCTGTGACTTATCACTAATCCATAGGTGGCCAGGGATACCGATTCGACCTCCTTGTTTTATTAATGGTACTCTCTTAACCCTAAACCTGTCATCTATTTTAGACAGAATGCCATTATTGCATTATGTGCCACTAATCCTACCATAACATGTTAATGTAACATGATCTCCTGTTCTTGTACAACCTACAGTCACTCATATTGTCAATCTGTCACATACCCTTTTCTGCTTATGCCATTCCACTTGTCTGACAACTATTTTCCTCTTGTGTTTTCATGCTTTTAGTTTTTTATTTTCATAAAACTGTGCCAGTACATTACGTGCCATAACAGCTTGTCATCATGTATATCACATTAAGCTTGCCACAGCTGCTGTACTCCTTTGCACTAAATAATGTAAAACAAAAATCAAAGCAATATTTATTTGAATTGGGTGCATTCAAAAAAATGTATATTTACCTAGGATAGAAAAATAAGAGAATTGTACCCCATAAAGTAGACATTGCTTCACAAATAGTGGGAAGGAAAAAAAAAGATATTTACTGTAAAGATATTCCAATCTAAACATATCTTCACAAGGACAGTGTAGTAAATTACAATTCACAATAGGGATGTGCATGGGCAAAAAATTTGGTTCAGTTTGGCACTTCCGAAATTCGTGACTTCGGCAATTTGAGACTTTGGTAATTCCCTATCTCTTCCCCTAACCCTTACCCGAACCCTATATCTAAACCTATTAGGGTTAGGGGTAGGCTTAGGGAAAGGGTTAGAGGAAGGTTGGGGTAAGGGTTAGGATTAGGGCTAGGGTTAGGAGTAGGATTATTGTTAGATTCCTGTCATCATTCCCTATTTTTCCCTCCCTCTCCTGTTTTGCCACTTTTCAGAAATCCGAAGCACTTTGGCACTTCCGAAATTCGGCTCTTTGCAATTCGGTTTGGTTCAGCACTTCCGAAATTCGGCACTTCGTCAATTTGGAACTTCGGCAATTCGGTTCGGCACTTTCGAATTTAAATTCGGACCAAAACGAATTGCACATGTCTAAGTCACAATATAGTTATCTAGCTGAGCAACTTGTTTTTTTTATAAAATATCTTAAAACTTTCATATCTCCCTTTATATACTATAAAGTGACTCCTTTTCTTCAATCAGTTGCTTCTCATAGATGCATTGTGAGACACAGAGCATCCATGGCTATAGTCACAATTGAAACCAATGCTTCTATATGAGAAACAATCACCTCAGAACTTCAATTCAAAGTGAGTAAGACAGGAAACCCTCTCAACTTCTGATTGATGTCAATAATGGGATTTAAAAAAGTGATAATTTATCTTGAAATCAGCACTTTTCTAAAGTAAGCCAAATGGGATTTGCATGTAACCCCTAAATTAGATCATCAAGCAGATATGATTTAGAACAATGAATGTGTCTTTGATCATGGATACTATTTCACTACAGAAACAATGAAATAGAAGATTTCAGGGATGTTAGATTGGTATCATTTATTCTCTGCAAGTTTCTAATTTTTTTCAGCTGCTGCCCGTTCTCAGTATTCTCTTGCACCCTGTTTTTTTGCTCTCCACAAGTTTAAAGGGTAATCCAGACGTGGACCCCTTGCTCACGGTGCCTAGAGAGATATCAGCTATGCCTCACTGATGATGCCTAACAAGGCTGAAACGATCGTCTGGGGTTGCTGTGTCTCTTGTGCAGAGGGAACGTGCTGGCATTTCGGATCTGGACTGCCCGTATGGGTGGGACCAGTCTGATATGTTTCAGAGATGTTCTCTCCGCACAAGATGAGCTAAAACCAGCTTGAGATCTGAGTGGGGACCCACCGAAGGGCAGGCTATTTCCGCTGCTGCCCGTTCTCAGTATTCTCTTGCTCCCTGTTTTTTTGCTCTCCACAAGGTTCTACATTTGCAAACCTCTGAACAAGAAAAGATACTAGACTTATTGCCTTTCATTATTTATGTTTAGTAAAGTATTCACCCCCCTTGGCATTTTTCGTGTTTTGTTGCCTCACAACCTGGAATTAACATGGATTGTTTGAGGATTTGCATCATTTAATTTACAGAACTTGCTCACGACTTTGAAGTTTTTATTTTTTTTACTGTGAAGCAAGCAACAAATAGGACAAAATAACAGAAAAGGTTAATGTGCATAACTATTCACCCCCCTAAAGTCAATACTTTGTAGAGCCACCTTTTGCGGCAATCACAGCTCCACATCGCTTTGGATAAGTCTCTATGAGCTTGCCACATCTTACCACTGGGATTTTTGCCCATTCCTCCTTGCAAAACTGTTCCAGCTCCTTCAAGTTGGATGGTTTGCTTGTAAACAGCAATCTATAAGTCTGACCACAGATTTTCTATTGGATTGAGGTCTGGACTTTAAATTGGCCATTCAACACATTTACATGTTTCCCTTAAACCACCCAAGTGTTGTTTTAGCAGTGTGTTTGGGGTCATTGTCCTGCTAGAAGGTGAACCTCCGTCCTAGCCTCAAATCACACACCGAGTGGTACAAGTTTGCTCAAGAATATCCCTGTATTTAGCACCATCCATCTTTCCCTCAACTCTGACCAGTTTCCCAGTCCGATGTGATGTGTTGGGTTTGCGCCAGACATAGCGTTTTCTTTGATGTCCGAAAAGTTCAATTTTAGTCTCATCAGACCAGAGCACCTTCATCCATACATTTTGGGAGTCTCCCACTCAAAACGTGCCATTTTGTTTTTTGCTGAAAGTACTGGCTTTCTTCTGGCCACTCTGCCATAAAGCCCAACTCTACGGAGCGTACGGCTTATTGTCATCCTATGTACAGATACTCCAGTCTCTGCTGTGGAACTCTGCAGTTCCTACAGGGTTACCTTCGGTCTCTGTGCTGCCTCTCTTATTAAAGCCCTCCTTGCCCGGTCCGTGAGTTTTGGTGGGCGTCCGTCTCTTGGCAGGTTTGCTGTTGTGCCATGTTCTTCCCATTTGGTTATGATAGATTTGATGGTGCTCCTGGGGGGATCATCAAAGATTTGGATATTTTTTTTATAACCTAACCCTTACCTGTACTTCTTAACAACATTGTCCCTTACTTGTTTGAAGAGTTCCTTGGTCTTCATGGCAGTGTTTAGTTAGTGGTGCCTCTTGCTTAGGTGTTGCAGCATCTGCGGCCTTTCAAAAAAGGTGTGTGTATATGTAATGACAGATCATGTGACACTTAGATTGCACAAAGGTGGACATCATTTCACTAATTATGTGATTTCTGAAGGTAATTGGTTGCACCAGAGCTTTTTATGGGCTTCATAACAAAGGGGGTAAATACATACGCACATGCCAATTTTATGTTTTCTATTTCTAAAACATAGTTTTATGTATATATTTTTCTCATTTCACTTCACTAACTTAGGCTATTGTGTTCTGAACCATCACATAAAATTCAGATTAATAAAAAACATTAAACTTAAGGCTGTAATGTAACAAAATAGGTAAAAAGTCAAGGGGGTTAATACTTTTGCAAGGCACTGTATGTAGGGTGACAAAAGGACTTGCATCCATCAAATTCAGTCTTTCTCACATCTGTTTTTGCTGTTGATCCAAAAAAATGCCAAAAACCCAGTTTGAGTGCATTTCAGTTTTGCAACAAACTAGGTAAAAATTCCTTCTCAACCCCAGAATAGCAGTATGTTCTCTCCTTGGATCAAGAAGCTGTTACCTCACATATTAAAATTATATCCTTGTATATTATGTTTTTTTTTTTTCAAGAATTCACCCAGTTGCTGTTTAAACATATGTACAGACTCTGATAAAATCACCTCTTCAGGCAGATAATTTCATATCCTTATTGTTCTTACTGTAAAAACACTTAACTTTGCCTTAGACTAAATCTCGTTTCTTCCAGTCTGAGTGACCACCTGTCCTATGCATAGTCCTGTTTATTAATAGATTTCCCAAAAATAGTTTGAATTGGCCTCAAATATATTTGTAGAATGCAAACATTTCACATCTGAGGCCCTGTTTTTCTAAAGTAAACATATTTAAATGTGTTAAACTTTCTTTATAACTAAAATACTTCATCCCTTTTTTTATTTTTAGTGTGTGGACTTACCATTGATGCAGAAAAAGAAAAAAAAAATCATATTTTCATCTTGAAAATCAATGCACCTTTTTATGCATGACAATAGTTTGCTGGCCTTAGAAACTGCTGACTGACTTTTTTTTTTTTTTTGCCTAGGTTGCCTACACTAATTCCAAAAACCCTAATTCACTACCATTTAGGGTGTAAGTTACTTGTGCATTTTTCACCCTGATTTTCAGTTTCATCACTATTTGACTATTACTTTCTTATTTGGAGGTTCCTACAGGCAGGGCCGGCCTTAGGCAGTTGGGCGCCCTGTGCAAAAAATCTTCACAGCGCCCCCCCCCTCCCCCACTCCTTACCCCTTCCCACACACCCTGTCACACACACACACACACACAGGCAGGCAGACAGCCATATACACACACACACACACTCACACTCAGGCAGTCATACACAGACAGCCACACACAAACACACACACAGACATAGAATGTGACGGCAGATAAGAACCATTCGGCCCATCTAGTCTGCCCAGACAGTCACACATAGGCAGTCACACACAAACACACACACACACACAGGCAGACAGCCACACACACACACAGGCAGACAGCCACACACACAGCCACACACAAACACACAGGCAGACAGCCAAACACACAGAGGCAAACAGCCACACACACACACACACACACACAGACAAACAGTCAAACACACACTGTCAGACAGCCACACACACACACACACACACACTGGCAGACAGTCACACACACACACGCGCAGACAGTCACACACACACACACATGCGCAGACAGTCACACACACACACACACACACACACACATAGGCAAACAGTCACACACACACAGTCAGACACACACACTCACTAACAGACAAACACACTCACAGACACACACTAACAGACACACACACACACACTAACAGACACAGACACACACTAACATACACACACACACACACACACTAACCGACACAGACACACACTAACATACACAGACACACACTAACATACACAGACACACACAAACATACACAGACACACACTAACAGACACACACACTCACCCACCCACATTAACAATTTTTTTTAAATTTATTTAGACACCCCCCCCAGCCTCCTTACTTTTGGGAATGCTGGGGGGGGGGGTCTCTTCCTCCCTTGTGGTCCAGTGGCTGCTCTGCTGGGCTGGGCGGGCGGCTGGCGAGGGAGCACTTCCTCTGAGCTGTATGCTCAGCTCCCTCGCGCGCCGCAGAGTGAGGCTGAGAGCAGGAATATGACATCATATTCCGGCTCCCAGCCTCACTCTGGCGCGAGGGAGCTGAGCAAACAGCTCAGAGGAAGTGCTCCCTCGCCAGCCGCCCGCCAGCGCCGCACACACACACTTACACTCAGGCAGTCATACACAGACAGCCACACACAAACACACACACAGACATAGAATGTGACGGCAGATAAGAACCATTCGGCCCATCTAGTCTGCCCAGACAGTCACACATAGGCAGTCACACACAAACACACACACACACACAGGCAGACAGCCACACACACACACACACAGGCAGACAGCCACACACACACAGCCACACACAAACACACAGGCAGACAGCCAAACACACAGAGGCAAACAGCCACACACACACACACAGACAAACAGTCAAACACACACTGTCAGACAGCCACACACACACACACGCGCGCAGACAGTCACACACACACACATGCGCAGACAGTCACACACACACACACAAACATAGGCAAACAGTCACACACACAGTCAGACACACACACTCACTAACAGACAAACACACTCACAGACACACACTAACAGACACACACACACTAACAGACACAGACACACACTAACATACACACACACACACACTAACAGACACAGACACACACTAACATACACAGACACACACTAACATACACAGACACACACTAACATACACACACACACACACACTAACAGACACACACACTCACCCACCCACATTAACAAATTTTTTTAAATTTATTTAGACACCCCCCCCCCAGCCTCCTTACCTTTGGGAATGCTGGGGGGGGTCTCTTCCTCCCTGGTGGTCCAGTGGCTGCTCTGCTGGGCTGGGCGGGCGGCTGGCGAGGGAGCACTTCCTCTGAGCTGTCTGCTCAGCTCCCTCGCGCGCCGCAGAGTGAGGCTGGGAGCCGGAATATGACGTCATATTCCGGCTCCCAGCCTCACTCTGGCGCGAGGGAGCTGAGCAAAGAGCTCAGAGGAAGTGCTCCCTCGCCAGCCGCCCGCCAGCGCCGCCCGACCGCCCAGAAGCCCGGCATGTCTGTTAGCCGCAAGGCTAACAAGACATTTGCCTTGGGCATTTGGGGGGCGGCTTTTTTTGCCGCCCCCTGGAAAATGCCGCCCAAGGCAAATGCCTTGTTAGCATTGCGGCTAACAGACATGCCGTGTGAGCTATGCGGCCGCAGGGCGCCCCCTGCACCATGGCGCCCTGTGCGGCCGCACAGCTCGCACACCCCTAAGGCCGGCCCTGCCTACAGGAAAGCCTACATCTAATGAGGGTTTCTGTAGGCATTATGAGCAGAATGTATTGCAGTTATCATTTTTTGTCTCCCATGTAAAAATTAGCGTGGACCTACCAATATTGGGGTTGTGACATGGTGGTCTTAACAAAATACATCCATGTGGTGTAACTAAAATCCCTTGATTGTTAAGATAGATGATTTTAGTTAGGTTAAAACTGCTTATTTTTGTGTTTTCGATGTTCCTTAATTTGTATTTTGTATAAATGTCAGTCTTTACGGCAACATCACTGCTGTGAAACGAATGTTCCGAGTGTGCCCCACTGTTTTTTTGAAATGCCTTTCTTAATATTTCCTTTTATGGCTTGCCTTCCTACTAAGCCACATCGGTTTTAATTTGTTTGTTTCATGTTTGTTATCCAATGGTGTATACTGAGAAACGTAGATTTATAATATTTGCTTTTAGGATATTCCTTTTATCCTTAGTATTTATTTTTTTTTCACTAAAGAGTGTATGCCAGTCAACTAGTTGTAAAGCTGCCCTTATCTTATTGAAATTGTCCATTTTGAAATGATATGGTTTAGTACTCCCCTTTTGAATTAGCTTTTTGAGTTACCATATCGTGATCACTATTTCCCAAGTGCTATCTTACTCGAATGTTTACAAAAGGTCAGCATTCTTTTTTATAACCAGATCCAGACAAGCATTCTTTGCAGTTGGTTCTTCTACTAATCATAACAGGAAGGTGTCATGTAACATGTTGAAAAACCTGATTCCTCTGGTTGAACTACTAGTGCCTCTAACCCAATTTATGCCAGGGTAATTACAATCTCCAATAATTAAAGTTTTATCCAGATGTACCGGTTTCCAATTTGCTTTTTTTTCTTTCTCCTCATTATCAACATTATGTGGTTTATAAAGCTTCCATATTTTCCCCAAATTCCTCATCACATATCACTTTCATAATATGTGTGTAACCATTTAAGTAAACTGCCCAGTCATGTGTTTCAACCCACTGTGTTTCCATTATACCTGTTATGTCATATTGCTTAGTGTACATTACTGCCTCAGTTCCTCCATTTTGTTATTTAGGCTCCTTGCATTATTAAGCATACATGTAATATTGCCACTTTTACTGTATGTAAGTTTTTATTACAAACCTCCTCTATTCTGATCATGCCACTCCCCACACCTGACCCCCCACCCCCCACCCCTTGTGGTCTACTAAATCCCATATCCTTTTTTTTTCTTCTTGAAAGCTCTGGGGATAATGCAGCTGGGGTTAAATCATTTATGAATGAGAACAGAAAAAAATGAAGTTATGCCAGAATTAAAGTTACTTAGTTTAAATTGACACTGTAATCACCAAAACAACTTTTAGGTTAATGAAGCCATTTTGGTGTTTAGATATGTACATATGCCCATGCAGTCCCACCACTTAATTGTCTGCCATCTATGAGTTAAATAACTTTATTTATGCAGGGTTATTCTCACCTCCCTGCATGTAACTTATACATCCTTCCTAAACATGTTCTGCAAAGAGTCATCAAATGTTTATACTTCCTTTATTACAAATCTTGTTTAATTTAGAATTTACTATTTATTGCTCTGTTAATAACTAGCTAGACCCTGCAGGAACCTCCTGATTGTAATTAATGTTCAATTTACACAGCAGGAAATATAATGTTCAAAGGACATTACATCTGATTGAAAATGAAACCATGTTGTTTTCATGCATCCTGTGTGAGTCACAGCCAGGGGAGGTGTGGCTAAGGTTGCATTTACAGAAACAAATGTGATTTTAATGGCAGATATGTGAACAGTACAAACTTTTGAGGCATGATTTATACACAAAAACAGCTTCATTAAGCTAAAGTTGTTTTGGTGACTACAGTATCCATTTAATTCCTTTGAATATACACCATTTATAGGTTCTGAAGTTAAACAGTAGCATTGATGGACCAAGCGTGACAAGTGAACTGTATGTATGGATTTAAGAGTTAGCTAACATAGGTCAAACAAGTCTTAATTGGACTGGACTTGCAGCACAGATCATGATGAATTATGTTTATTATTTTTATTATCATTATCACTATGTATTAAAAGTATTATCAACAGCACTCTGTACAGTGATTTTATAATATTTAAATTAGAAAAAGACCAGACCAACAAAGTATCCAACCATACAAAATAATAAAGCATGTTATATGTAATAATATAAATTAAAATCAATTTCTAAAAACAAAGTTTTATCTCAGATATCTACAGTACAATATTGTTCTAGTAAAACCACAGTGTAGTACTCCACTATAAACGATAACTAAGATAAATAGGTATAGGAGTGTGTAGATATATCTTAAATATACAGACCTACAATAAATCCAAGTAATAAGTATCCTAAAAGTAGACCAATTCAGATCAATGGAAGAAAACTACTACAAAATAACAACGGAAAAAAGGGAAATAATAGCAAAGAAAACAGAAAATGATCTAATTAATCACCAAATCATCTTCCATTGCATGTCTCTATAAGTTTGCCTTTTAGGGCACCCATCTCTCATTGTATTCTAAGTGGAGTACACTGATGTGCCTAGTTTCTATTCTAATCAAGCACTAACTACTTCCTATCAAATAAGGCTAAAGTAAGCCATAATATTCAATATATATATATATATATTTTATTATTATTTTTTTAAACTGTCAACTCTATTATCCTCATGACTCAGGCATACACTAAAATTCAACGAAAGAAGAAAGGACCACAGGCACTCCAAATTGAAACCGTATGCAGATTTATTAGGAAAAAATGCAACGCCAAGCAACGTTTCGACCAACAAAGGTCTTTTTTCAAGCTTTGTTGGTCGAAACGTTGCTTGGCGTTGCATTTTTTCCTAATAAATCTGCATACGGTTTCAATTTGGAGTGCCTGTGGTCCTTTCTTCTTTCGTGTATAATTCTGGGATTGCTGGTCCTGATCCGGAGCACCCTTGGCCGCTGGGATTGAGTGCGGTTCCCACCATCTACTTTACACTAAAATTCAAGACACAATGTGTCTTGGAAGAATCTACAAGGGGAGTTAAATCCAAGTACTGTGGTGTTTTAAATACAGCATATCCACCTGTGATTGACTCCTAGAGCCGAGTCAATTAAGTATCTCAAAACAAATAGTGAGAGGGAAATAAAACTACTGATCACTTCTTTCCCTGTATAGAAGTGAAAAGGTGGTGTAATACAGGTACACCCTAAGAGAAGGAGCTTACAAAAAGTCATCCTCTGTAAGAACACATGCTTATTATGGAGGTAGAGAAAGTGAAATATTGATCCTCTCCTTGTCTGTGTCCAGATACAAATGAAACCCAATTTGTATCACTTGCATGGGAAAATCCCACTGCAAGGCATTCTCTCATACAAGTACAATTCAAAAAAGACAGTTGAAAAGCAATTCTACCACCAATACAATTGCCATAATCTTGTAAATCAAAACATCGTAATAAACATAATAAGTAAATCAGTCATGTTAAGATTATACATAGATGATACCAGAGGATGTAACCAATATGAATTAAACATGAATGGATCGAAAAGCAAATGTCACAGATAACTATGACCCAAAATGCAGAACTTAAGTAAAAAAAAAAAAATTTAACTAGAGAAAAGCTTATTACCAAGTCTTTGAATGGCCGGATTGAATGCAAACAGAGTAGCAAAAGACTAGCCAAGGTCAGGATAATTAACACGAGTATAGACAAAGGTCGAAGACAATAAATTTTGGAATGGTGAAGGAAAATTCAAGGTCAAAATAGGCAAAGATTGTAGGGAAATAGCATGCTCTTGGATTAACCAAACTAATGGAAACCAAGGTAGGGACTGTGTGATGCCAAAATGTGCTGTGGCTTTGATAACGCGATGATGCATGCATTCTTGCGTCCCTTTCATAATGCTTGGAGTCAGGATAAATGAGTGATTTTGCAGCTGCCGAATGCCATAGCGGGCAGGAGCTGTGTGCAGAGCAGACTGGAGGGGAATCTGCTGCAAAGTAAGAATAATAGAAGATCTTCTACTAGCATGATCATGACAATCAGATGCAGCTACATGATAGTGCCTTACCATCGCTGTGACAATAATTTATTTTGCTATAGCCCTATAATGTCTATAATGAAAGGCAAGATTATCTATTTTAAATAACCAAAATCTGTCAACTAGTGGATTAATGGGTATCAATAATACTCAGAGCTAAACTAAAATGTGACTAGGAGGTCTAACACTGTAATTCAGTGGAACAAATCATGGGAATTCAGAATTTTAAGAGAATAATATCACAATTTAATAAATTTAAGGCTAGTCATACAAAAGATTCAATCATGTATGAAAGGAATTAAGGTAAATTTCTCATTAAGACCTCTTGGGAAAATAGATTTAAAGATCTAAATCCATTTAGATTCAGACTTCAATAACACATTTTTTATCTTCACTTTGTGTGAAATTTAAGCTTAGTTTTTCAATCACCTGGAAATGAAGGTTCTTGTGATTATCATTATGATTGATATGTACATGTCTAGCAATCGCTGTAGACAAATTTATGTTTGTTATAGAATTAACATGCTGCAATATCCTTTTGATGAAAGGGTCAGGTCAGTTGGGTGATCATGGGATATTTTTTTTTTCCCAGGGTCCCCTCACCAAGAATTTCTCTGTTTTGTCCGGGTTCACTTTAAACCAACTAACATTCATCCATTCTATAATGTCGGCATGTTGGGTCTGTGGTATCTGGAGCAAAGGAGAAGTAGAGTTGTGTGTTATCTGTGTAACAATGATACCTTAGGCCATGTTGCCTAATGTTCCCCAGTAGTAGCAAGTAAATTGCGACTAGCCTGGGAGACAAGATGGATCCTTGTGGAACTCTGCAGGTCACTTCAGGCTTCACACTGAGCATTGCTGAATGGATGATCAAATCCAAAACCCAATTTACAAATGTATTTTTTTTGTTCAGAACTTTGGATAGTTTTTCCAACAGTGCTGAATCATTTGGAAAGCTTATTAAATCAGGACCATATTATTTTAAATGTGGAAACTTAGTGAGCTGAAATTCCATCTCTCATTGATATTGAATAACCACTTCATCAATACATTTCAGATGAGTCAATATATAAATGGGCATTTTATCTGAAGTCATTAGTTTCCTAATCATAAATTTGCATTAATTAAACCATTATCATTTCTTGGTCGATAAAATAGTCCTCATTGGGCATTATCATGCTTGACTTGCTTTAATTTTACACTGTTCTTTTCTCTCTTCTCACATGTGATATTGAATACATTAACCTTACCTGAACAAACCAATTGACCATAATACATTTATTAGTATATGTATGACTGTATATAAAGACGTCTAATTCCTCATCATTTTATACTTACAATATAAGCTGGAAGTAAAGTTATTACTCAAACAAAATAATAAAGTTGTTCTTTCATGTTTCTTTGTTTCATGACAGGGTCAATTGCTTTGGTAACATTGATATAATGAATAAGGAAAATGAAATTCACATTGTGCATTGAGCTCCTACGTTGTTACTTTTTAATTTTGTAACTTGAATACATTTTAATTTTTAATGATTGGCATGTATCTCTATGGAAACATTTTTAAATAACACAGATCTAAGAGGAGGTGTATGGTTTAATATATGTCTTATGCGTAGACATTTTTGGCAGAAGTTTGAAACTCTATAATATCGGTACATTTGTAAGACATTTTTGGATTAATGGATCAATTATTAAGCATAATTGTGAGCTATCACAGTTGACATTTTTGGCCTTGAAAGACAGTCAAGATATACCTTATTGAATTAATAATGTAAGTAGAGATGGGAATTGCCTACATAAGTAATGAAATACAAGTTTTATGACAGGGCTCAAATTTGAATCTACATTTAAATAATTGGGCATTAGTGATGTACCGAACTGTCCGCCGGCGAACAGTTCCCGGCAAACTTAGCGTGTTCGCGTTCGCCGCCGCGGGCGAACACATGGGCGGTTCGATCCGCCCCCTATTCATCATCATTGGGCAAACTTTGACCCTGTGCCTCTCGGTCAGCAGACACATTCCAGCCAATCAGCAGCACTCCCTCCCTTCCACACCCTCCAACCTCCCTCCCAGCATCCATTTTCGATTCATTCTGAAGCTGCATGCTTAGTGAGAGGAGGGAAAGTTTAGCTGCTGCTGATTAGATAGGGAAATTGATAGCTAGGCTAGGGTATTCAGTGTCCACTACAATCCTGAAGGACTCATCTGATCTCTGCTGTAAGGACAGCACCCCAAAAAGCCCTTTTTAGGGCTATAACATCAGGCTGCTTTTTTTTTTTTTTTTTTCCTGTGTAATGTAATTGCAGGTGCCTGCCTGCCAGCTTCTGTGTGAGGTTCACATTGGATACTGTGCCTACTTGCCCAGTGCCACCACTCATATCTGTTTTAACAATTGGTTAAGCTTTAGATTTAAAATAAATAATTTGTTTTCACTGTAATAGAAGAGCAGTTGCCTGCCTGCCAGCTTCTGTGTCAGGTTGGATGCCTTGCCCATTTGCACAGTCAGTGCCACCACTCATATCTGTTTTAACAATTGGTTAAGCTTTAGATTTTAAATAAATAATTTGTTTTCACTGTAATAGAAGAGCAGTTGCCTGCCTGCCAGCTTCTGTGTCAGGTTGGATGCCTTGCCCATTTGCACAGTCAGTGCCACCACTCATATCTGTTTTAACAATAGCTTAAGCTTTAGATTTTAAAGAGGACAGGTGTCAATGTTAGGTGATTTCTGCCCTTTATGGATTAAAAGCAGACTCTGCATCAACTGTGTAATTTTCCATGGGAGTTTTGCCATGGATCCCCCTCCGGCATGCCACAGTCCAGGTGTTAGTCCCCTTGAAACAACTTTTCCATCACTTTTGTGGCCAGAAAGAGTCCCTGTTGGTTTTAAAATTCGCCTGCCCATTGAAGTCAATGGCGGTTCGCGCAGTTCGCCGGTTCGCGAACATTTGAGGAAGTTCGCGTTCGCCGTTCGCGAACCGAAAATTTCGGGTTCGCGACAACACTATTGGGCATTTAAAAATCCTATTTTGCCATTCCATTGTTATGACTTGAAGTCTGATTTTATTGTAAATAGTGACTTCTCTTGACTTAGGGACTTAGACTTAGGGAAATGCCAGCAAATAAAAAATACATACAATCAATCCTGTCCTGATTGCTAATTACCTGCCAAATACATATAAACAAGAAAAAAACATATCCTCTAGAAGTTTTTGTTCTGATAGATTTACCCAAAAGTTCCTTCAGCATTTCTGTGTAGTATCCATAACTCTTTATAGTAGAACAAATCACAGCTCAAAAAGTATTATCCTTTCTACACACCCACTGTCAAAAAATTGTGAAAAAAGGGAAAAAATCTAAATAAAAAAAATATGGCAAAAGAAAAAACTAGAATAAAAAAGTGTCTTTAATGGTTGGATCTCACCTTTTTAGGATGTGTTTGTAGAAGCTGGAGTGTAAATCTCTTTATCTTTGCAAAGTTCCAAGAGGATTCACACACTCTCAACTGGACAAGTGTTGCTGACAGGCGTCCATAGGTTGCTGAAGTTGTTCTGTTGCTGTGAGATGATGCAGGTTAATTTCAGGAAATCAGGTCACCGGGGGCTGCTTACTCGGGAGCACCATCCCTTCATTGGCCTTGATGGTGGGTAAAACATTGGGGTGTTTAAAAATACATTTTGGAATGTACACCATTATCGGTGGGGCACGTCTTCTGGCGTCATCACATAGGTGCGCAGCAACATCACTTGCGTCACCACATCCCACGTGATGACGTCATGCGTAAATAAAACACTTTATTCACGCTCACAAAATTTTATAAAACTCAGCACATAATCTATGTACCTCAAAGATGGGTATTATCCTAAGTTACTCCAACAGAAGCAGTTGTTCCTATACAAGGCAAACTAGAGATAGAGATATGGACCTAAGGGAATAGTGTTAGGGGAAAGCATTTATTTCAGCTTTGTCTATGGTGAGGTCATGATTAATAAGAAAATATTTGTAATAAGATAGGGATAGGGATAGTAAGAGGATAGGGAAGTCACTCCAATAACCCTTCTAAAGTTTAGAAAAACATCAAAAGTAAATTAGAAAAGATCATTGCAAAAATTAAATAGAAAAAGGAAAAACTGAAAAAGATAAAGGAAATTATAAATTAAAAAAATAAAAAGGAAAAACTGAAAAAGATAAATTAAATTATAAATGAAAAAAATAAAAATTTATAAATACATGAATAAAAAAAGTAAAAATAAAGATTAAAAAAATTAAAAAACATACCCATGAGAAAAATAAATATGTGAAAAATGAAAATTAAATAATCAAAGTGAAAAGAGAAACATACATTTTTGGAAAAATAATCACACAAAAAATGTTATTAATTTAGGACCAAAAAAATATAGTCCCAACTGAATGGACTACCAGAAAAAAAAAATGTATGAATCATATGCTATCATATGGATCCTGTCCCACTTACTATGGCTCTTACTATGAGGATCTTTATGAATTTTGGGCAATGTGTAAAATGCACATAAAATGCAGGGATGGTGAAATGTTTTTTGTTCATATATCTATATTCACCTTCAGTGATAATGCCTTTAGGTTGTGCCCTCTCATTGAGTACCTGAAGCTCCATTTTCAACCTACTGGATGGGTCCCTATGAATTGTTAAATAATTAGTGGTATCATTCAATTGGGTCCTAATCTCATTAACATATTAATCCCGGTTCATAATTACCAGTGCACCCCCTATGTCAGCTGGTTTAATAATTATAGACCGGTCATTCTTTAATGAATTAATGGTATCCCAGTCTCTTTTCGAAAAATGTGGGGTACTTTGTGCATATGTCCCAATGTTTTTTTTTTTTATATATATAAATCTTTATTTTCATTTTTTTTTTTAAAACAAATTCATTCAAGTGAAGACACAGCTAACAACTGTATAGTTTTTAAACACGGTACAAGAAATAATTTTCCAATGCCAAAACAGTAAGTATTAATTATAAGTACCGGTCAGACTTTGTATTAGTAAACATCTTCGTTGAACAGTATTCTGCTGTAACTTGCATCCTTGCATTCATACAGACATACATATATCTCCATATCCTTGACCATACCTCCTGCCCATTCTCTCATCTACGGATAGCTAACTCTGTGGGGGGGGGGGGGGTTATATTGCGGTTGATAAATCTAACCCAAGGGGCCCAGACTTCATTATATTTTTCTCTAGATGTCTTGGCTATCCCAGCTTCCATATTACGTTGGTATTCCATTTGTATGCATATCTCCTGCCATTTTAACCCGCCCATTTGTCTCCAGTTTCTGGCCATAACTATTTTTATTGCCATACAAATGTGAATCCAAAGGATTTTTACTTTTGTATTGCTTTTTGGAAGGTCTAAGTGGAACAGGAACATTTGAGGGGTAATCTCAGTCCGAACGTCAAACATAGAGTCTGCCAGTTCCACTACGATTGATTTCACTGGTTTCAGCTCCTCACAGTCCCACCAGATGTGGGAGAATGTACCCAGCTCCCTACCGCATCTCCAGCAGTCTGGTAGGAATGTGGGTTGAAATCTGTGAAGACGAGTAGGGACCAGGTACCAACGGTATACTAGTTTAAAGTACACTTCCTGTATATTCACCCCATGTATGTATCTTTTTACTGCTTGTAAGCCCAACAGCCAATCCTCCACTGAGGATGAAAAATCAAGTTCTTGCTCCCATTTATACATTGCTGGCGCTTTGTCTATTTGTCTTTGGCTTCTTGCAAATTGATTGTATCTGGAAGCGATTTTTTTTTTATAATGAGATGCTACAAATTGGTCCATTGGGGAGCTTTCCGAGAAATCCTTCCCCATAATGAAGGATTTTATTCTTAAATAGTTAAAAATTTCCTTCGCTGGGAGATTATATTTAGATTGTAGTGTTGGGAATGGCAGCATTTTATTGTTATTTAAAAGTTCCGCTATTCTTTCTACGCCACCGTTTTCCCATTCTTGTATATTTATGTCTTTTATATAGAATTTTAGGATTGTTAATGGGGCGTTTAATGATATATGTTTTGTTCCATATTTCTTTTTCAAGTGCTTTACGGTGTAAATCATTGTATTATTCATTGGGTTGCTAGAACTTATATTTTTTAGAAGTTCACTGTCGCACCACCAGAGTGATAAAGGTTCCAAACCGCCAAGATCTGATTTCTCAATGTCTAACCAGTTTGGTCTAGCCGATGTGTAGTTGTCACACTTAATTAGGTGTGCCACCATATTATTCATATATGATTTCTGTATATCTGGGAAACGGATCCCCCCTTCTTTCCAGTCTCTCTGTAGTATTTCCAGTGAGACTCTAGGTCTCCTATCTTGCCAGATATAATTTGATAGTTGCCTTTGGAGACCGCGTATCGTCTGGTATGTCACCCTCAGCGGGAGATTGCTAAATAGGTATGTCAACTTAGGAAGGAGATAAAAGTTTACTGCTTCGATCCTACCCAACCAAGAGAGTTCCAATCCCTGCCAATTTTTTAAGGTGTTCCTGAAATAGGTGGAAATATCAGTATAGTTGAGTTCTCCAGTTTCTCTATAATCTAGAGAAAATTTTACCCCTAAGTATTTTATATTATTTATTTCCCAGTCGCATTTAAAATCTTTTTTGAGTTTATTTAGACCTGGTCCGCTCAGGCCTTTTAACAGAATCTGTGTTTTCTTTATATTTATTTTATAACCCGAGTGTGTACCAAATTCATTGATAAGCCGAAATACGGCTGGGATAGATCTAGTAGGATCTGCCAAGGTCAGTAGGACATCATCTGCATATAGTGCAATTTTATTCTCGATCTTATTCACCTTTAACCCGCTGATGTCTTCATTCTGTCTGATCGCGGCTGCCAACGGTTCTATGGACAGAATATATAGCAGGGGTGCCAAAGGGCATCCCTGTCGCGTCCCATTTCTAATAGGGAACCAATTTGATTGAAACATATGTCCTGATACTTTTGCCTGCGGATCCTTATATAGCGCCAATGTACTCTCCTTAAAGAAACCCTCGATGCCGAAGGCCCCCAGTACTTCTTCCATGTACTTCCAGTTGACCCGATCAAAGGCCTTCTCGGCATCGAGGGTAACCACCGCAAAGGGAGACAAGCTTTGATCTGCATGGTATAGGACATTCAGTAGTTTCCTAATATTATCAGATGTGCCCCTGCCCTCTACAAATCCACTCTGATCTATATGTACAATATTAGGTATAATTTGTTTTAATCTGTCAGCCAGAATTCTTGAGTATATCTTAATATCTAGATTTATAAGAGAGATTGGTCTGTAGTTTAAGGTAGACGTAGGGTCCTTATCTGACTTAGGGATTGGTATTATAGTGGCCTGGAATAATTCCGTTGGGATGGCTTTATGGTTAGCGAGATCTTCAAATGTTCTTAGTAAATATGGAGAGATTATGCCGCTTAGTTTTTTATAGAAAATTAAAGAAAAGCCATCTGGTCCTGGTGCTTTACCTGCTGTTAAAGCTTTAATAGTATTGCTAATCTCCTGAATGGAAAAAGGAGCATTTAGTTGGCTTAATTTCTCCCTTGATATGGTTGGTAAACTCAATTTCTCCAAAAACTGTTTTGTTTCACCCTCGGATGGCTCGTCAAATTTTATATTATATAAGTTTTTATAATAGTCTTCAAATGCTTTAGCAATTTGAGTTGGAGAGATCATTTTTTTGCTTCCAACAGTTATATAATTTATAGATTGAAGTTTATTTTTGTTTTTTAATTTATTTGAAAGACTTTTCCCTATTTTATTATTTCCGTAGTACCATCTCTGTTTTAGAGTTAACATGGCTTTGTCAATCCTTTCTTGAGTTCTAATTAATATTTTTCCCCTAATCTCTTTAATGCCCTCCAAGATTTTATGGTCTATGGTAAATTTGTGTAAACGTTCTTGTTTTGCCAGCTCGATATAAAGCTCATTAAGCTCTTTTCCTTTCTGTTTTTTTATAGTAGCACCCATTTTTATGAGGCATCCTCTAATATATGATTTAAAGGTACACCATAGCATGGCATTGGAGACGTCCCCTGAGTCGTTACTTTCAAAAAATTCTTTAGATTGAGTACGTAATGCGTCTACACTGATTTCTGATTTTAATAGATTTTCATTAAGTCTCCATTTATCTCTAGATTTATATTCAGGGTTATTTTTTATGACTAAACTTACAGGGGCATGGTCGGACCATGTTATCGGTCCAATTGACACTTTCTTAACTCGCTCCAGGATTTCAGGTTTTACCAAATAATAATCAATTCTAGTATATGTCTGGTGAACGTGTGAAAAAAACGTGTAATCTCTTGCGTCTGGATTAGACGTTCTCCAGACATCATATAAACAGTTTTTTGCCATAATGGTCTGCATCTTTGATAAGCCTGTTCTTTGCTTACCATCTATATGAGCGGACTTGCTTCTATTCCTGTCTGTTTTATCATCTATAGTGCAGTTAAAATCCCCCCCTATAATTAAGCTACCAGACGACACGCGGTCAATCTTTTGCATCAGATCTCCCAAAAACCTATATGGGGATTGGTTTGGAGCGTAGACGTTTACCAGGGTATACAAAATATCATTAATACGAACAATCACTATAAGGAACCTACCACCCGGGTCGGTCTCCTCGTGTATCAGCTCGTATTTTAATCTATCTGAAAAAAAGATTGCCACCCCTCTTTTCTTGCCCTTTCCCACCAGGTTGGATCTATGAACCACTGGGAATTTTTTATAATTCCATAGTTTAGGCTTTAAGTTAGACCAGTGAGTTTCTTGGACGAAACCAATATCTGTTTTATTATCAGACAGTAATTTATACAGATATCCTCTTTTCTGACCTGAGTTTAAGCCCCTTGCGTTGATAGTTAGTATATTTAATGACATATTACCGCAGCTCACCCCACACCCTCCACCCCTCTATCCTCCCCTCACGTAGTATCCGACACACAGCCTCATTCATACTCCCACCGGTCGGTCCTATAGATTTGGACCCCATAGTGGAACTCCAACTTCCTAATGCCTCATTCAAACCATAATATGAAGTACTCTGGATAGTCTTCATATTTAACCCTGCTGCCGTCGCAGGTCCCTGGACCAGGAAAGTGGGCCTTTTGTTCTTTGTTATGGTCCCTCTAACCTTCATATTGTTCTGCCCTTCTTTTCCCTCTTTCTCTCTTCTTTTATCTGCTTCCTTCCGTCCCTTTCCCTTCTCCTTCCCTTTTTCTACCTTCTCCTTTTCATTTCCCTTTCCCTTTCTTTTTATCAAGTCTATCTCTGAAGGCATAGTTGTATTCTTTCGTTATTATCCTGCACGGGGTCTGTCCCCCCTCTGTTATATATCTTCCCCTTTTCCATCTTTTTTTCCTTTTCTTTTTTCCTTTCCTCTTGTATTTCCTCGAGCAATTCTATCCTCCTGTTTTATCTTCTAATACTCCTTTCCCTGGCTCTTGTCTTGATCTATAATCTCCCTTCCCTTCCTTTTATATAATTGTGAGCTTTTATCCGTTGTGAAACTCGCTCATTCGTCCCTTTCTATATATATACACATCAATCATTCCATTCTATACATAGTCATTTTATAATGTGTCCATAGGTGTAACTTATGCTTTATACTCATTATCCCTTATATTACTCTATATACAAATCATCATACTTGTGTCAATTGTGAAACTCGTTTCGTTCATTCCTTGCTATTCATATACGTTTCATAGTGTGTTTATAAGTGTAGCTTATACTTTATATTCATATCACTTATATTGCTATATATACAAATCATATTCATATACGTTTCATAGTGTGTTTATAAGTGTAGCTTATACTTTATATTCATATCACTTATATTGCTATATATACAAATCATCATTAACTTGTGTCGATTGTGAGACTCACTTCATTCATTTCTTTCTACACATATACATTTTATGGTGTACCGATAAATGTAACTTATACTTTATGCTATAGGTTAAGTGTGACTTATACTTTATGCTCATATTCCCTTACGTGAGTATCTATACAGATCTGCCTTTGTTACTCTATATGTGCTGTATGACAGTCTATAATTATATAGACTTCTATATTTATATACATTGTATGCCTGAGTGGGTGACTCCTACACCGTGCCAAAAACCTTGTAACACCTTTTCCAGTGAAAAAAAAAAAAAAAAAAAAAAAAAAAGGGAGAATTTGATTTGACTAGGGGATGAGTTCCAAACTTATCATCTTCTGTTTTAGTGCCAAGTTGTCTCTGAAAGTATATGGTTTATCCCTGAAGAAGACCATAATTGCCGTCGGAAACAGCCATTTGTATCTTATGTCCTTGTTCCTGAGGATAACCGTTTCTTCAGAAAAGGTTCTTCTTGCTTGTCTTGTCTTCTGGGATAGGTCCTGATAAACTTTTAGATGGCTCCATTCTTCCGTGTCAAGAATCCCGTTCCGTATCTTCTGCATTATTTGGTTTTTCATCCAAAAGCTCGAGAAACAAACCATGACATCTCTTGGATAGGATTTGTCAGTTCCATTAGGTCTAGCCAGCCTGTGGAATCTTTCCAAGGTCTCGGGGCCCAGCGTCTGTCTAGGTAGTATTTTAGAGAATAGACTGATCAAGTGCGAGTATAGTTCTTCTTGTGAGATTGATTCCGGTATACCTCTGACTCTTACGTTGTTTCTCCTGGAACGATCTTCTAAGTCCGTCAGTTTCTTCTCAGTGTCCTGCAATCTCCTTTCTAGCTGTATATTCGATGTTTTAATTTGTTCGTATTCCTCTTGGATTTTTTGTAATATAATTGCCTGGTTAGTAAATTTTTCTGAGAGAGTGGCAATTTCTACAATGTTTTTATACTTTTTCCGTAATTTCTGTTTCTCTTTTAACAAGGTTAGTAAAGATATCTATAGATTTGTTAGTGACATTTGGGGTATAAGAGATGTGGTAAATACCACTTATACAAAAGGGATTCCCTTTTTCTGGTGAAAGATATTAATTAATCTCTTTGAGCATCTATTATTTCAGTGCGGTATCAGTCTTTATCATTTGTAATAATTCAAGGTTCATTGTAGGTGGGTAACTGTAATACCTGCACCTTAATACAGTTTGAGTGCCAACATGCATTTTTGTTTTGTTGTAATTTTACAGAAAATAGGTGAAGGCCTAGGTCCTTGAAGCACAGTGAAATACTCACCCATTTATACAAGAAATGAAGACAAATGCACTCCTAACTGGTAAATCGGTAAGGAAGGAACTCCCTTCAGTATCCTCCACATTTTCTGCATCTCCATTGTGTGACCTGTTTGATGTCGCCGGCGTCACGCATCATGATGATAGGAAACAAAATAACAAATTAACCACGTCTAGCTTACAAGGAAGAGAACTACAAGGAAGGAAGCCTGTTATGGCCAAGCTAAAGTAAAAAAAAAATCAAAGTAGAAAATTACTATGGCAATTCTAAAAGCAAATAGTGCCCAGAGAAACATACTCATTGAATAGGAGCAAGGAGGAAACTACAGCTGCAGTTAAATCAAGAGTATCTAGGCAGCCAGGATTTGAATGTAGAGATTACCCCAGAATACCAATGAATGGGAAAAAAAATAAGATACAATAATCAGTGCCAACAAAAGTGATAAAGATATAAACAATGCACAAAGAATAAAATGAGAAAGAAACAGAAAAGATAAAAGTAATAATTATAAATCCTCAACCAAAACAGCACCTATACATAAATAGAAAAGCCAGTAGTTAGTAAAGGACAAGTCAAACTAATAGCCGAAAAGGCTAGTGGCAAAAGATAATACTTCTTAACGTGACAAAGTACATACATTTGATTTCACACAGGAACTAATAATATACCTAAGATGCAGAAGACGGATCTAGAAATCATAAAAGCAAAAATCAATTACAGAAGCAGACTCACCATCCAATAAAAAATAACATTGTCACTCAAGCTTCTCGTTGAGCCCATGAGGGGATACAGTATCTAAATGGTACATCCAGTGGACTTCTTTTTGGAAAAGATACTTTTCTCTATTGATTCCCTGAGTAAGGGATGGAACCCTCTCCAAAATGTGATTCATGCCTCATATCTCTAAAGTGGTGGGTGACAGGGGGTATCTGATTTGATGGATGTTATGGATAGTGGTTGTGTTTTGAGATTCAATCTTTAAGAGCATTGATTTTTTTTTTTTTACCAACATAACCCAAGCCACGTAGACACTTTAGGAGATATATACTATATAATCTGTCTGACAAGTAACAAAATCCCTTCAATGTAATACTTTGGCCTGCCTGCTGTGTTTTTGCAGTTTTAGTGAGTTGATAATGCAATATGTAATCTCATAGTTATAGAGTTTTCTAGTAGTATAAAAATATGTACATGCTAGGAAAAAATATACAGCTTTGTTTACTGTAGGGATGAAAATGATGATATTGTGTTATGAATCAAAATGATCACATGCAAGTTTTTGTTTAAAGAAAAAAAAAATGTTTAAAGTCCCCTCTATTGATTTCCAAGTTTTTCTTTAGTGTCACTTTCAAGATAACAGGGGCAGATCTTGGGAAGAGGTTTCCAGGGAAGGGAGCACCTGCTGCTAGTTGAGTAATGGTAATGGAGGAAGGTGGAAGAACATAGGCTGAAGCTAGTTTTCCACTCCTTTAACAGAATCAGATCATTTCCATGGTAAGCCACGACAATGCTCTGATACTTTTCCCAACAATGGCCAGAAGGAACTGACAAGTGGCATCTCCCCCAAACGACCAAGTATCAGGATTCTCCACTCCCTGACTGAAGAAAAACCTCAGAGAAGGCAGGGATAAACTATAATGTATCAATTTTATTTAACATGGTTAAAGGCAGTCCATATCCCCCCACTGCATCACCACTACAGCCCCTATCACCCACTACATCTCCTCACCACCAAATTGTAGCCCATATCCCACTACAGGCCCTATCCACTGACTACAGGTCATGTTACCCACTACAGTCTGCCCCTGCAAGTCAATCAGGAAAGTTAACTAGGCATTCTCCAGAATCCCCCCATTCAGGATCTTTGTCTTAGCGAAACCTGACCCCTTGGTGTCATCTTCAACAATACAAAATTATCAAAAATAACTCATGCCCCTCTATGCTCCTCTAGGTTTGGGAATTAGATTTATTTTAGTAAGTGGGCTACATTAACCCATAGCTGAAAGTCTCCCTCTTACAATAAAACACATGTAAAGTTATGTTGGTGTCACACCTGCTGGATTGACCAAATTCAAAGTCTAATCTAGTCAATGTTACAATGCTCCAAAGGTTAAAGAAAATAGTGTTGTATATTATATATGGTGCATTGGAATTCAAGACTGCTAGTCTCAGGCATTTTAATTACTCCATGGACTTCTTGATGTTACATTTGACCAAGAAATCAAATACTTTCATAGAGAGTAGAATATCTACTCAGATAATGTAGTTTTATTTACAAAATAGGCAGCTTGTCTGCCTTTACTCAGGACATGTTCTATGTATTCCAGCAGACATTAGTCTCCTAGGATTCGGTTTTATATCCAGGCAGAAAAACTGGTTATGACAGAATCCAGGGTTAGTTAACCACCAGAAAAAAAGCAAAATGCCCTTAATTTTAAGCCTTGGTGAACACTTATATTAACAGTAACTAGAAAGCAATTCAAGCAGCCAAAAACGAAAGAAAAAGGTACCTGGTACTGCACTGAAATGCACAAATTACTAAAATATTGCCTGGCCTAATGACTGTACAATATCAGGCATTATTGCTATTATTTTTCAGAGTTCCTAAAATTTGAATCTACACCAAAATTAGAACATTACATATCTGGATTATAATTTTTTTTTTTTTTTTTAAATGATGTGAGAATATTTTTTTAAATACATTTTATAAAGATTTATTGTAATCTTTTTCCATTGGCTAATGTGTATTAATGAAAAATAAAGAGCAGGATTAAATAAGTTTCAAAAAGAGGATTTATCCAAAAAATAAGTCAGTGGGCAATTAACCGATCACTGACTCATTCCACCCTAACAAGAAAAAAAACCTTTACCATACATCCAGTCTATAGCGTCAGTGACCATACTTCATGTGTGCCCCATCATCTGCTCTCATATGCTACTGCTGAGCTGGCAGGCATAAGCACACTAGAAGAATCAGCCAGGTTAGGTAAAACCAATACAATTAATGTTAATTGAAAACAGCGCATCCCATCTACCACCAACGCCACCTTTTAGGATATATTTAAAGGAATTTAGGAAACAAGATTTGAATTTGAAGGCACTTTGCACATGCGGAGGTAACATGCGTAGCCACAATGCAAGACTCAACCTGCCAGGGTGAAACCACTACACTGAAAGTGTTTGAGTGTGGCTGGTCTTATTTTAACTCTTTGTAGAAAACAAACATTCTAAAATGTGGTGGTGACTGTGATATTTTCAGTGTCGGCAAGGTTCACTTGTGCAGTAAAATGTATATATTAAAGAAGTAAACAGCTGGCAATTTCTAAGACATTAGCAGTGGCACAGAAACACACTGCAAATTACATTATATGTTCTTGATTTTTTTTTTATTTGCAAGAACATAAGCAATAAAAAAAACAATCACAAATCAGTAAAAAAAAAAAAATCAGTGGTAGCAGCAGTGTCAGCAGTCTTCATAGGCAAAGAAATGGCCATGGCAGATGGTGGGTTGCCGAACACGATCCCTATCCTCGCTTAAAGTCAATCTGGGATTAGGATGCAACATTGATGATGGTGAGATTTTTCTATTACAATAAGTATGTAATATGAATGATTGTGTAAACTATCACAATTTGCTTTTCAAAATGGGTTGATGCTAGGTGGATTTATTACTGTAACATTGACGTTTTAGAATTTAAGAAAGACTGTACAGTATTCATACACTAGACTGAATACACTCTGGGGAAAAAAAATATTTTCTTTCTCCAAACAGTTTACAACATTTTTTACCTTATGTATATTGGTGACCTAGTCTTGCAATAGGATCAATGACAAAATAGCCATCTCCTATCTCCCACTCAAAGTTATTTAAAAGCACCAAAGTTTGTGAGAGTATCAATGCGGGAAAACTAAGTTACTCTTTGTTGTTTTCTTATTTGTTGTGTTTGATTTGCTTTTTTCTGATTCTCTGAGCCACACACTCCTTTAAAGACTCTTTCCACAAACAGCTAACAAAAAAAAACAAAAAAACACACACCTTTTAAAACTGCATTTGATAACCAAGTCTCTAACTAGAATTAGTGGCTAGTGTTGTCGCGAACCCGAAATTTTCGGTTCGCGAACGGCGAACGCGAACTTCCTCAAATGTTCGCGAACCGGCGAACCGCGTGAACCACCATTGACTTCAATGGGCAGGCGAATTTTAAAACCAACAGGGACTCTTTCTGGCCACAAAAGTGATGGAAAAGTTGTTTCAACGGGACTAACACCTGGACTGTGGCATGCCGGAGGGGGATCCATGGCAAAACTCCCATGGAAAATTGTACAGTTGATGCAGAGTCTGCTTTTAATCCATAAAGGGCAGAAATCACCTAACATTGACACCTGTCCTCAAAGCCCCTGATACACACTGACACAGAGCAGAATAGAGACTGTTCCCCGTCCTCAGAGACCATGATACACACTGACACAGAGCAGAATAGAGACTGTTACCCCTACATAGGGTCACTTGGCAGATATGGCGGGGTCGTGGGAGGGGGAGGATGACTTTCACCTCTTCCCCTGTTACATTCCCGTTGTGCTGTGACATCACCCTTATACGCTGTGTAAAGCATACTATTTAATTTGATCAGCATGGCCACTTGAGTTTTTATAGTTTTCACGCTGCTTGTAGTTTATATATGGTTCACAAAAATCAAACAAACGATAAAGTAAACATGTAAGGATTCAGAATATTCTTTCAAACCCTTACACATTGTGTGTACATACTTTTTGTCTTAAGTTTGTGGCTTTAAAGAGGTTCACGTTGTTTCTATGATGTGCATAACATGTTCTTGTAAATGTTTGTTACATTTTTCCTGGAATTGTAATTTTTCAATCTGAATAAAGATAGTCAAATCCCTGATACACACTGACACAGAGCGGAATAGAGACTGTTCCCCCTACATAGGGTCACTTGGCAGATATGGATTGACACCTGTCCTCAAAACCCCTGATACACACTGACACATAGCAGAATAGAGACTGTTCCCCCTACATAGGGTCACTTGGCAGATATGGATTGACACCTGTCCTCAGAGACCATGATACACACTGACACAGAACAGAATAGAGACTGTTCCCCGTCCACAGAGACCATGATACACACTGACACAGAGCAGAATAGAGACTGTCCCCCCTACATAGGGTCACTTGGCAGGTATGGATTGACACCTGTCCTCAAAGCCCCTGATACACACTGACACAGAGCAGAATAGAGACTGTTCCCTGTCCACAGAGACCATGATACACACTGACACAGAGCAGAATAGAGACTGTTCACCGTCCACAGAGAACATGATACACACTGACACAGAGCAGAATAGAGACTGTTCCCCGTCCACAGAGACCATGATACACACTGACACAGAGCAGAATAGAGACTGTCCCCCCTACATAGGGTCACTTGGCAGGTATGGATTGACACCTGTCCTCAAAGCCCCTGATACACACTGACACAGAGCAGAATAGAGACTGTTCCCTGTCCACAGAGACCATGATACACACTGACACAGAGCAGAATAGAGACTGTTCACCGTCCACAGAGACCATGATACACACTGACACAGAGCAGAATAGAGACTGTTCCCCGTCCACAGAGACCATGATACACACTGACACAGAGCAGAATAGGGACTGTTCCCCCTACATAGGGTCACTTGGCAGGTATGGATTGACACCTGTCCTCAAAGCCCATGATACACACTGGGGGGGCTACTGTCCTCCCCAACCACTGCGCGGTGGGTGGGGGCCATAAATCACAATGGGGGACCTACTTCCCTCCCCCCCCTCGGCCCCCACCCCTGCGCGGTGGGTGGGGGCCATAAATCACAATGGGGGGCCTACTTTCCTCCCCCCGGCCCCCATCCCTGCGCGGTGGGTGGGGGGCATAAATCACAATGGGACGGACCTACAGATAGGAGTGGAGTATTGTTCATATCAGTTTAATACCTTCCGCGTCTCCTATCAGTGGACGTGTATATGGCAGCCATTTTAGGAACCGCACACCTGGGACCCGAGCAAGGTCACCTCTTTTAACAGGCGACAAGATATGGCCCTGTAAAACTCTCCTGGATATTATGTACAATTTCTATGGATATGGCATTGATTTATGTAACAGGGAGATGGAAGAAGATGCTTGGTCGGTCCTCTTACTTGAAATTTGTGGCACTGCGCGGGCAAGCTAATGTGCCACCAGATAGGAGTGGTGAGTTTAGTATTGTTCATATCAGTTTAATACCTTCCGCGTCTCCTATCAGAGGACATGTATATGGCAGCCATTTTAGGAACCGCACACCTGGGACCCGAGCAAGGTCACCTCTTTCAACAGGCGACATGATTTGGCCCTGTAAAACTATCCTGGATATTCTCTACAAGTTCTATGGATATGGCATTGATTTATGTAACAGGGAGATGGAAGAAGATGCTTGGTCGGTCCTCTTACTTGAAATTTGTGGCACTGCGCGGGCAAGCTAATGTGCCACCAGATAGGAGTGGTGAGTTTAGTATTGTTCATATCAGTTTAATACCTTCCACGTCTCCTATCAGTGGACGTGTAAATGGCAGAGATTTTTAATTGTTGAATCACCTCCCCTTTTTAGGCCAAGGTGGGAAGATGCTTAGACCACTGGTATATTGGTGCCATCTTGGAGGATTTTTTTTTGGTTTGGTTTTTGAAGCCACAGTGCTGCACCAGTGGGCCTAAAAATTAGGCATGTACACATGCCTGAAAAACTTGGTATTGTTGCAGCCGCTGCTGTAGCAGCGGCCAGAAAAATTGATGTTTGTTTCACAGGCAGAAAGTGCCCTAAAACATGGCGGCTTGAACCCTAGTTGGTGGCGGATAAGTCACGCAAGTCAAACGTCATTCAGAGCTAAAATACAGCAGCGTGTGGACCATTTTTAGCCCAAGGCAGCTCATCTCATCAGGCCTTTTTTAATCGAATGTATCGCCCAGTGTCAGTCCCTTCGGGATCCATCCCTCATTCATCTTAATAAAGGTGAGGTAATCTAGACTTTTTTGACCTAGGCGACTTCTCTTCTCAGTGACAATACCTCCTGCTGCACTGAAGGTCCTTTCTGACAGGACACTTGAAGCGGGACAGGCCAGAAGTTCTATCGCAAATTGGGATAGCTCAGGCCACAGGTCAAGCCTGCACACCCAGTAGTCAAGGGGTTCATCGCTCCTCAGAGTGTCGATATCTGCAGTTAAGGCGAGGTAGTCTGCTACCTGTCGGTCGAGTCGCTCTCTGAGGGTGGATCCCGAAGGGCTGTGGCGATGCATAGGACTTAAAAAAGGTCCTCCATCAACAACACGTCTTTAAAGCGTCCTGTCCTTGCCGGCGTGGTCGTGGGAGGAGGAGGAGGATGACTTCCACCTCTCCCCCTGTTAGATTCCCGTTGTGCTGTGACATCACCCTTATACGCTGTGTAAAGCATACTTTTTAATTTATTTTGCAAATGCTGCATCCTTTTCGACTTGTTGTAATTCGGTAACATTTCCGCCACTTTCTGCTTATACCGGGGGTATAGTAGCGTGGACACCCAGTACAGGTCGTTCTCCTTCAGCCTTTTTATACGAGGGTCCCTCAACAGGCAGGGCAGCATGTAAGACCCCATTTGCACAAGGTTGGATGCCGAGCTACTCATTTCCCGTTCCTCCTCCTCACTGATGTCATTGAAGGTATGTTCTTCCCCCCAGCCACGTACAACACCACGGGTACCAGATAGGTGACAACGAGCACCCTGGGATGCCTGTTGTGTTTGGTCTTGCTCCTCCTCCTCCTCCTCCTCAAAGCTACATTCCTCCTCTGACTCCTCTTCCTCACAATCCTCTTCCAGGGTTGCCGCAGGTCCAGCAAGCGATGCTGATAAGGCTGTTTCTGGTGGTGATGGTGACCACAACTCTTCCTCTTCACGCTCATCTACAGCCTGATCCAGCACTGTTCGCAGGGCACGCTCCAGGAAGAAAACAAATGGTATGATGTTGCTGATGGTGCCTTCGTTGCGACTGACTAGGTTTGTCACCTCCTCAAAAGGACGCATGAGCCTACAGGCATTGCGCATGAGCGTCCAGTAACGTGGCAAAAAAATTCCCAGCTCCCCAGAGGCTGTCCTAGCACCCCAGTCATACAAATATTCATTAACAGCTTTTTCTTGTTGGAGCAGGCGGTCGAACATTAGGAGTGTGGAATTCCAACGTGTAGGGCTGTCGCAAATCAAGCGCCTCACTGGCATATTGTTTCGCCGCTGGATATCGGCAAAGTGAGCCATGGCCGTGTAGGAACGCCTGAAATGGCCACACACCTTCCTGGCCTGCTTCAGGACGTCCTGTAAGCCTGTGTACTTATGCACAAAGCGTTGTACGATCAGATTACACACATGTGCCATGCACGGCACATGTGTCAACTTGCCCAACTTCAATGCCGCTATCAAATTCTTTCCGTTGTCACACACCACTTTGCCGATATCCAGTTGCTGCGGAGTCAGCCACTTTTCCACCTGTGCGTTCAGGGTGGACAGGAGTGCTTGTCCGGTGTGACTCTCTGCTTTCAAGCAAGTCAAACCCAAGACGGCGTGACACTGCCGTATCCGGGATGTGAAATAGTACCTGGGGAGCTGGGAGGGTGCCGTTGATGTGGAGCAAGATGCAGCAGCACAAGAGGACTCAGCCGAGGAGGTTATGGAAGAGGATGGAGTAGGAGGAGTAGAGGAGGTGGCAGCAGGACTGCCTGCAATTCGTGGCAGTGTCACCAACTCCTCTGCAATGCCACGCATTCCTTGCTTGTCAGCCGTCAGCAGGTTTACCCAATGCGCAGTGTAGGTGATATACCTGCCCTGACCATGCTTTGCAGACCAGGTATCAGTGGTCAGATGGACCCTTGCCCCAACACTGTGTGCCAGACATGCCATGACTTCCTTTTGCACAATCGAGTACAAGTTGGGGATTGCCTTTTGTGAAAAGAAATTCCGGCCGGGTACCTTCCACTGCGGTGTCCCAATAGCTACAAATTTTTTGAACGCCTCATACTCAACCAGATTGTATGGTAAAAGCTGGCGGGCTAATAGTTCGGACAAGCCAGCTGTCAGACGCTGGGCAAGGGGGTGACTTGGTGACATTGGCTTCTTACGCTCAAACATGTCCTTGACAGACACATGACTGTGGGCAGATGAGCGGGAACTGCTCAAGGCGGGAGACGGAGTGGCGGATGGTTGAGAGGGGGCAAGAAGGACAGCAGTGGTTGACGTGGCTGAAGATGCTAGACCAGGAGGAGGATGGCGGCTTAGAGTAGGCGTGCTGCTTATACTCATGTGTTGATCCCAGAGGCGTTTGTGATGTGAGATCATGTGCCTACACAAAGCAGTTGTACCTAGGTAGGTGTTGGACCTCCCACGACTCAGTTTCCTTTGGCACAGGTTGCAAATGGCATCGCTGTTGTCCGAGGCAGACACACACAAAAAAAATGCCACACTGCTGAGCTCTGCAATGACGGCATTCTGGTGGTGGACACAGCATGCGTTGATTGGCGTGCTGTCGGGCTGACCCCGGGTGCCAATGCATGCTGTCTGACTGGGCCACTAGCTCGTTGCGACGACCCCCCCCTGCTTCCAACTCGTCTCCTCCTCCTCTCTGTCTCCCCATCTGAACTTTCGCCCTGTTCTTCTTCTTGCCAAGCGGGCACCCACGTGACATCCATGGACGCATCGTCATCATCAACCGCTTCGCTTGTATCTGACAACTCAGAAAAGGAAGAGCAGCGGGTACAACATCATCATCATCACACCGTACCTCCATGTGTTTAATGCTGCCTGCCTGATACATATCCCTGTTATCTACATCCTCTAGCAATAATGGTTGCGCATCACTCATTTCTTCAAACGGGTGTGTGAATAACTCCTCTGACATACCAAGTAAAGCGGCTGTGGTGTTAGTTTTGGTGGTGGCGGCAGGCGGGTAAGTGGTATCTTGAGAGGTGCCTGAAGCTAAGCTGGAGGAGGATGGTGCGTCAAGGTTCCGAGCGGAGGCTGTACAAGATTGGGTGTCCTGTGTTAGCCAGTCAACTTTTCAAGTTCAGGGTACGTGGCTTCTGAAAACTGGGCATTATTCTAGGGCAAAAGGGAATCACAGCACCACGACCACGACGGCCCCTGCGGGGTGGCCTGCCTCTGCCTGTAATTTTTTGTGGGATTAGTGGTACTATAAGTGCAAGCTACTGTGAGACCAGATATGATTGGCAATGTGAACTGTAAGAGTTCTGCAGAGCACACACTGTAGGCCTGACACACCCGCTTGAAGACAAGTAACTGCTATTCAATCTATAACAGTGAAAAAAAACTGGCAATGTGCACTGGAACAGTTCTGGAGAGCACACGCTGAAGGAAGGACTGACAGAGCCGCTTGAAGGACACTGACTGGCTGCTATTAGCTTACACTAGAAACCTTTTTTCTTTGTAAAAGCACGCTAAAGAGACACCAAATATGATTGGCAACTGTCAAAGCACGCTGGAACAGGTCTACAGAGCACACGCTGAAGTAGGCCTGACACCCAGACGCTTGCAGACAACTAACTGCTCTTCTATTACAGTGAAAAAAAAATATTTCTTTTAAATTTAAAGCTTAAGCTATTGTAAAAACAGATATGAGTGGTGGCACTGGGCAAGAGGGCACAGTATCCACTGTGAACCTCACACAGAAGCTGGCAGGCAGGCAACTGCTCTTCTATTACAGTGGAAACAAAATTTTGGTTGTAAAAGCACGCTATAGAGACACCAGATATGAGTGGCAACTGTCAAAGTACGCTGGCAGGGTTGTGCAGGGCACACGTTGAAGGAAGGCCTGACAGAGCCGCTTGAAGGACACTGACTGGCTGCTATTAGCTTACACTGGAAACCTTTCCTCTTTGTAAAAGCACGCTATAGAGACACCAGATATGAGTGGCAATTGTCAAAGTACGCTGGCAGGGTTGTGCAGGGCACACGCTGAAGGAAGGCCTGACAGAGCCGCTTGAAGGACACTGACTGGCTGCTATTAGCTTACACTGGAAACCTTTTTTCTTTGTAAAAGCACGCTAAAGAGACACCAGATATGATTGGCAACTGTCAAAGCACGCTGGCACAGGTCTGCAGAGCACACGCTGAAGTAGGCCTGACACCCAGACGCTTGCAGACAACTAACTGATCTTCTATTACAGTGAAAAAAAATGATTTCTTTAAAATCTAAAGCTTAAGCTATTGTTAAAACAGATATGAGTGGTGGCACTGACTGTGCAAATGGGCAAGGCATCCAACCTGACACAGAAGCTGGCAGGCAGGCAACTGCTCTTCTATTACAGTGAAAACAAATTATTTATTTTAAATCTAAAGCTTAACCAATTGTTAAAACAGATATGAGTGGTGGCACTGGGCAAGTAGGCACAGTATCCAATGTGAACCTCACACAGAAGCTGGCAGGCAGGCACCTGCAATTACATTACACAGGAAAAAAGCAGCCTGATGTTCTAGCCCTAAAAAGGGCTTTTTGGGGTGCTGTCCTTACAGCAGAGATCAGATGAGTCCTTCAGGATTGTATTGGACACTGAATACCCTAGCCTAGCTATCAATTTCCCTATCTAATCAGCAGCAGCTAAACTTTCCCTCCTCTCACTAAGCATGCAGCTTCAGAATGAATCGAAAATGGATGCTGGGAGGGAGGTTGGAGGGTGTGGAAGGGAGGGAGTGCTGCTGATTGGCTGGAATGTGTCTGCTGACCGAGAGGCACAGGGTCAAAGTTTGCCCAATGATGACGAATAGGGGGCGGATCGAACCGCCCATGTGTTCGCCCGTGGCGGCGAACGCGAACACGCTAAGTTTGCCGGGAACTGTTCGCCGGCGGACAGTTCGGTACATCACTATTAGTGGCAAAAAGTCAATCTCCTATCTTCCACTCAAAGTTGTTTCATATGCCCCTGGATGTACAGCAGTTAGCTGAATCTAGTTTCACACTTGATACAATGACACAGGCTATTCTCACACAGGAAGGGTAAAAAACTGTATCACAGCTGGATCTATAGATTTGACTGATCATTTTCCCCCTCTATTGGTCAGTTGTCAACTTTTACCAGCAATCCCCTATTAATCATGTTTCATTTTCCAACCTCTTGCTTGGACAGGAGATACAGCCCACATTATTGGTCAGATCTGGTGTCTATCATGTCAAACAAATCTGCTCATTAGAAAAAAAGCCTCTTTTCTATTACAGACTTTTTTTTATCTCAGAAACAAATGGAGCATATTCTGTCTTACATGAAATTCTGTAATGCATTGGTTCGGAAATCAGAATCTTGGCCAATCACTCAATTATCCCGAATTCGACAAAATTGCAGAAGAACCTTTAGCTGTGTCCGTGCTACAAGAGGTTTGATGACTTTTAAAAAAAAAAAAATTATGAACCCCTTAAGGACACATAACATGTGTGACATGTCATGATTCCCTTTTATTCCAGAAGTTTGGTCCTTAAGGGGTTAAATTACATTTTTTACATTTATTTTTTATTAGGAGTCCTTACATGTCAATAAAACATAGACACATGTAGGTTACTATTACACAGATTTTCTTGCAAACTGTAGACTTCACTATCTAAGATAGACAAGTACTACCTGAAAGAATAAATCACTTTAGTGGTAAGACATGTATATTTATAAGCTCAAATTCTCCTATCATAGGATTATGCATTTAGACCTGATGTTTTTTGTAAGCCTCTATGAGCTGGAAAAAGGTTTGGAATTGTTAGGAATACACTTTTTGCAACAATTAACGAGTTCTCAAAATAACAACCTGAAAATCATATATGTCAATTTTATTCCATTGATAGATGCTTGAGAGGATGTGATTATATTTTTGTATTCAATTCTGCATCATGTGAAAAGATATTTCAAAAAAGATAGATGCTTTATATTTTATGTGTGCCCAGAAACATTGAACAATCCCTGGAAAAAACAGGGTGAAGCCTGCACAGAGTTGCAATAGAGAAATTTGTTCCACCAATGATGAAGCTCAAACTAGGGCTTCTTCTCTTAGTAATGATATTATAAAGATAATGTTTAAATCATTACTGAAAGTCTTGGGATATTCACCACAACTAACAAATAGAAGCTTAAAGAAGGTTATGAAGAAAGAATCATGGTCCCAAGTGCAAGTCAGTCATCACAATGGAGAGAGATTTACATAAAACTACAACTACATAAAAATCTATAACAAATGAGATGAATGCATGGTGACAATATCTTTTTTTTTTTGTCCTGTCATGAATCCATAATATGGCCTTTGCATAATGTGAGACTCTCCCTGAACCATATAAAAAATATGCCCTGTTTGTCAGCAGCATGCTTAATTTAACAATCTTCTTTCTAATCACACTAGGCTTAACTGAAGACTGCAACAATAGACTTGAAAAGCCATTGACAGCTTGATAAAGGGGTAATTATGGGACACGAAGAAGAAAGTAGATTTTGAATGATCATATAAAAAAAGAGATTGATGAGAAAATTTGCAAAGTGCAAATGTTGATAAACCAATAACCTTGTGTGGAACATGTGTTTATAGTGGGACCTACATTTTGAAGAAGCTGCATAACAGAAAATAAGCAATAATCATAGTCTTATTTATACACAATCAATACACAATTTATACACAAACAAAAAACTGAAATCATAGTCGGTAATGAACTCAAACTATTTGTGGCAAGATATTTTAATATATTAGACTTGACTTAAAAAAATATCTATTGCAGTTCACAAAACCTGTGCTGGTTATTGGTGGAGTTGAGAGAAACCAGTCTGTATACAGAGTCTTAAGATGGAGACCAATACAACTCATGCTTTAGATATACTAGAATTCTGACCTGATAGTACCAAAACCTAATTTACCTTACACATGAAATGAGGAATATTTTAAAGGAAGTGAATGACATCACTCTGTCTTGATGTGCACCACCCTTTAATTTATGTTAGAGTTGTGCAGCCAGAAGAGGCTGAATTGGAGAAAACAATGGCAAAGTGAACATCTTTATTCTTGAGGTAAGCCAGTCTAATTAAAAAGATGCCATGAGTATCATCCAGACTTGAGTGAGAATGCTGGACATAGAACTGACAAAATCGGAAATACTTGACAGTATGTGAACTATGCCACAGAAAGTAAGAAGTTTGTCTTTAGAGGAACACTATAAATCTAAATAAAAGCTATGACTACAGTTACTTTTTTCCAGCACCAAGATCGAGTCCCTGCAGCTGCTGACCTGCTTCTAGCATCATCACTCCAACGCTTGAAATAGACCAATCCAATACTCCTCATGAAAAAAACATTGGGACTAAAAGTACCCACTACACTTCTGTTGGAGGTTACTTGTGAGAATCAAGAATGACTCGGTTTTCCCAGTGGAAGCGCTTCTAATTGCGGTCACGTAGACTTCCACTACTTCCACTGTACTGAGGCATATTTAATCATGTACTGTAAGCATTGCTGTATCTATTACATAGCAATGCTTTACATTGCAGGTTAAAACTAAAGGAACATAGTTTCCAGACCAGTTAATTGAATTAAAGTTGTTTTACACCTTCAGTGGTTGTCTGGGTCAACTTTTCTTCCCACATATTATTACACTGCTGGGAAAATCGTTCCATGCACTTCACTTTTGGACTAAATGTTAGGGGAGAGCCTTTCAGTGATACACAGACAACATGTTTCAAATTATGCTACTACCAGTGTATTAGGGGGCAGGCAAACTTATTTATAGAAAGAAGTTACAACAAAAGCCATGTGACAAAATTACATCAGCCATGAACTATATTACTTATTCAGTAATCAACAACATGTATTTATGGTAGCTAAGTTAAAAGGTTCTCTGAGAGTCTGCAACAGGTTCACTTTAAGCTGACATTTAACAATTGCTATATGTAAAATAGTCTGCCCATCTATTAGGGTTAAATACTACAATGTTAACCCTTTCAGTGGTCCTTTAAGGTGGTATAAGACCTTTATGACAACACAGCTATATTATATACCATATCTATTCTATTTAGTTACAGTATCTTTTTTTTTTACATTTTTAATAGTAAGCACTGTTTTCTGTACAAGTTGATGTAATTATGAGTAATCTTCATTGTCCAATAGATAAGAGGTACTGATAAAGATTTTACTTCTTGCTTTAATTAACCATATGCTTAATCTACAATAAAGACTAATGTTTGATTGACTGTGTTTATTGCTCTTAGAATTTAACAGACCGTCGGCAATTGTATTATTTAACAAGTAATGTGTATGCAAGCTGGAGTAACACTGAAGTCCATTTATACATGAACAGTGATAGATTATTTCAATTAAAGTTGTACAAATCTGCCTGATAACCAAAAGAACATAAAGTTACATGTCAAGAGAGAAGTATATATGCAGTTTTAAAACACTGTTTTCACAGATAATGTCATGTTTTGAAATACAATCTTAGAGAGCTACTGTTTAACCCCTTAAAGGAAAACTCCAGTGCCAGGAAAACAATCCGTTTTCCTGGCACTGGAGGTACCCTCTCCCTCCCACCGCCAAATCCCCAGTTGCTGAAGGGGTGAAAACCCCTTCAGTCACTTACCAGAGGCAGCAACGATGTCCCTCGTCGCTGTCTCCTCCTCTGTGCCGCTCCTCCTACTGTCTCAGTTGGCCGGTGGGCGAGACTGATCCCGCCCACCGGCCGAGGAGACCTAATGTGCATGTGCGGCAATGCCGCACATGCGCATTAGCGCTCCCCATAGGAAAGCATTGAAAAAGATTTTCAATGCTTTCCTATGAGGAAATGAGCGACGCTGGAGGTCCTCACACAGCGTGAGGACGTTCAGCAATGCTCTAGCACAGATAATCTGTGCAATGAAGGAGGAAGTGACCTCTAGTGGCTGTCTACTAGAGGTGGAGTTAACCCTGCAAGGTAATTATTGCAGTTTATAAAAAACTGCAATAATTACACTTGCAGGGTTAAGAGTAGTGGGAGTTGGCACCCAGATCACTCCAATGGGCAGAAGTGTTCTGGGTGCCTGGAGTGTCCCTTTAACCCCTTAAGGACACATGACATGTGTGACATGTCATGATTCCCTTTTATTCCAGAAGTTGTGTCCTTAAGGGGTTAAAGTATTACTTAAAAACTCAAGAGTCGTCAAAATTAAGAAAAAAATATTTGGAAATGGATTTTAATTGCCAGATATGTACAAATAATTCAGAGAATTGCTGATTTATCAACCATATATTCTTTAAAATAAATCTATATAGTAGCTAACAGGGTAAATATATAATATGCACTTTAAACAAATGTGTGTGTTATTTTTAGAAAGGCAGAATTTTGTTTATGCCGCTATTTGGCTTGACCAAATTTCAGTAACACAACAAAAATGTTGCTACAAAATATTAGGTATTTTTGCATTGCCAAAGTAAGACTATGATGTATATTATCTCAATTAAAAAAAATTACTTGTTTTATTTTTTTTATTTTTTTTTTTATCAATCTTTATTTTGATGTGCATATAAGTAGTAACATACGTACCTGCAATGCCATAATATCATGGACAAGTAATTAAGCGTGCTGGTCCATGCCACTGTCCTCTCTCACCTTGACTACTGCAATCTGCTTCTTAGTGGTCTTACATGTTTCCAACTTCCCCTATTGCAGTCTATAATGAATGCGGCTGCGAGGCTCATCTTACTGTCCGCCCTCACCTCGCACGCCTCACCCCTCTGTCAGTCCCTGGATTGACTTCCTGTAAGATATAGGGCTCAATATAAAATTCTGGTTCTTGCGTTCAAATCTCTACATAATGCTACTCCCACCTATCTATCCTCCTTAATAGTATGTCCTGTCTAGGCCTCTACGCTCTGCCGAAGACCTGCGTCTATCCTTTGTTCGTACTCCCACCTCTGATGCTCACATTCAAGATTTCTCTAGGGCTGCACTGTTCCTATGGAGCTCCCTTCTCTTTCCGTTAGATGCTCACCCAGTCTCCATCCCTTCAAAAAAAAAAAAAAATCATTAAAAACTCACTTTTCCACAAAAGCATGTCAATTAAACTGTTAATGGCTGCAGGAAAAAAAACACACTAAGTCTTCATTAAAAAATATTCTACCGTTTTTTGGGGGGCGTGGCCGGACGTCGAATGGAGCAGGCAGCACACTGAAAGAGCTCCGCAGCACAGGGCTCTTAAACGCGGCTAAATCCATTTTTTTTGGCTACTTCCCGATCGAACAACATGGATCTACGATGTCACAACACCGCACTAAAAAAGGCGCAGACACAAAAGAAAAAGGAGCCTTCTTTGCGGCCAGAACGCCGCACCCAAAGCAGGCCAATGTACAGGCCCAAGATGGCGCCGAGCCTGTTCCCCATGCGGACCTTACCGGCGCACAAGAAGCTGACACAGACACCCCGCTGACCCCAAACCTGCTGCAAAAGATGCTGGACGCGGCAGTCTTGAGAATGCAAGCGTCGTTCACAACGGCTCTAGTAACAATCAAAAACGACATTACTGACATGGACGCACGAGCCTCCCAACTAGAGGAGAAAATGGAAGAAAATATCACGGCCCACTCAGCCCTTGAAGACCGAATGGATAAGATGGAAAAGAGGCTGTCAATACACAAAGCTAAAATCACGGACGCAGAAGATAGGTCCCGCCGCAAAAAAAACAAAAAAAAATAGTAATTTGTAATAATTTTTTCCCACAACAGAACCACCACCCCTACACCAAACCCGATGTCCCTCCCCTAGCGACAACAATGAAAATATATACGCACAACATTCGGGGTCTGAATACGCCCCATAAGAGATACAATCTCCTCAAGGAGATCCGCAACTCACACGCAGACATTATATGCCTGCAAGAAACCCATTTCAAACATGGCTCTACACCCATCCTAGGGCTTAAACACTTCCCCCACCAATACCATGCCACATTTCCATCCAAGAGCAAGGGAGTATCGATCATGGTGAGCAACACCCTGGCTTTCGACCAAATAACAACCCGGCTAGATCCACAAGGAAGATACATTATTCTCATCTGCACACTAAACAACAACACATACACAATTGTTAACTCTTACTTCCCGAACGAGAACCAGCCAAGCTACATGTCCACACTATTAGACAAAATCAAGCAAATCCAGGTTGGCACCCTGGTTCTTTGTGGGGATTTTAACAATGTCCTCTACCCAGTCGCAGACTCCACAGCTATACACACTCACAAGAGGAAAAAGGCCCTACAAAACGCTAGCATCACATAGGCTTTACGACGCGTGGAGGACCCTTCACCCAACTGACAGGGAATACACCCATCACTCGCAGGTGCACAACACTTATTCCTGCATAGACGGCTATCTAATGCACAGCGCACACCTACAACAGATCACAACTTGCGAGATAGGTAATTCTACACTCTCAGACCACAACCCAGTGTCTCTCACTCTAGCCGATTCCTACCAATACAAACACCGAAGCCCCTGGAGACTAAACGAACATCTACTCAACGACTTAGACTTCACCGATAAGATTCGAGAGGAAATAAAACAATACTTCCAAATCAATAGCAGCGATGAGATCAACCCTGCCACAATATGGCTTGCGCACAAACCGGTCATACGAGGGCTTCTGCTCAGTCGAGCGTCCTACCTCAAGAAATCAACACATACAGCTCTATTAAACCTTCTCAAACGAATCCAAGACCTCCACAGAGACAACCCGACAAACCCCTCCAAAAACCTTCAACAACAATTGCAAACAGCGCAAGACGAAGTTAAATCAATCCATCTCAAAAAAGCCAGCATCGCATTGAAAAAGCTTAAAGCAACTTCCTACTCCATGGGGAACAAAGCAACAAAAGTACTGGCACAAAGGCTCCGGGCGAAACAGGCACAGGAACGCATCCCATACATGAACTCACACACCAGGTGCAAGATAAAGCAACCCGCACAAATCTGCAACGAATTCGCACACTACTACTCCACTTTGTACAACCTAAAAGAGCAAAGCACCCAGACCCAACCCACACCCACATCTATTCGTAACTATCAAGCAAAGATTGCCCTCCCCAAACTCCTAACACAACACACTACGTGCCTATCAGCACCAATTACCACAAACTAGGTGCTCGACCAAATAGACAAAATGCCGAAGAATAAAGCCCCAGGCCCGGACGGATACACCAACGCTTACTACGCTACCTTCAAGACTGAAATTGCCCCAGGCCTTACTCATTTCTTTAACGAAGCCACCCGACTGGGAACCTTCCCCGCCGAGTTCTTATCGGCACACATTATCACTATTCCTAAACCAGGAAAAAACCCCGACCACATGCCAAAACTTCAGACCAATATCCCTCCTAAACGCTGACGCGAAAGTCTACGCCAAAATCTATGCAGAGCGACTCAAGACCATATTGCCAACACTGGTTCATACAGACCAGGTGGGATTTGTGGTAGGCAGACAAGGACCAGACAACACCAGGAAAGTACTGGACCTATACAAAATACTGAAGAACACCAAACGACCAAGTGTTATGCTATCCCTAGATGCCGAGAAGGCGTTCGACCGTCTGAACTGGCAATTCCTTCAAGAAACCTTGTGGGCTTACGGCTTCCCAGCCCCCTTCCTTTCCGCAGTAAGAACCCTGTACAGTGTCCCTACAGCAACAATACTCACCTCGGGATTTAGCTCAGAAGCCTTCTCAATCACGAACGGAACCCGCCAAGGGTGCCCACTCTCCCCCCTCCTTTATGTATTAGCCTTGGAACCTCTGGCAATAGCAATTCGGACCAACAATTCCAAAAAGACTACAAACTAAGCTTATTTGCCGATGACATACTCCTCACACTCACGCAACCACTCATAACACTCTCCTCCTTACACAAAGTATTACAGGTATACAGCCAACAGTCTTACTATAAGCTTAACATCGCCAAAACACAAGCAATGTGCCTCAACACGCCAAAACACATGGAAGCAATCCTGAAGTCCAGCCATAGCTTCGACTGGAGAGAAGATTACCTGGTGTACCTAGGTGTCAAGATAACTCACAAAGAAAATGAGCTATTCCCCGTCAACTACACGAAACTGCTAAAAGACATAGATACCCAACTACAAGCATGGAAGAACCTACACCTGTCATGGGTTGGAAGAATAGCGGCGCTGAAAATGACAATTCTCCCTAAAATTCTCTACCTCTTCCGGACACTACAAATCAAAATCCCACAAAGTTATATCATGAAACTACAGGCAACCCTCCTCAGATTTAGCTGGGGAGGCAAACACCCTTGCGTCCCCAACTCGCTGCTGTTGAGGAATGTAAAGCATGGTGGTATGGGCTTCCCCAACATCAAAGCGTACTACCAGTCCGTCATTCTTACGAATGTGATCAGTGCCCACTCGACTACATACACCCCTCAATGGGTAGCAATAGAGAACACCTACTGCGGGAATCAGGACCTATCAACACTACTCTGGATACCCCAGCACCTGAGAAGGAAGCCCATGACCATGATGAGCACCACTGAACGCCTCCTTAAAACCTGGGACACCCACAGGGATCTACTGTGCTCAGCACACCCATGGGCCCTAGCAGCTCCGATCCGAACCCTATGCCACTGCAATGGCACATTCTCGCATTAGAAATGGAAAGAAAAAGGAATCACACATATATACCAGCTATGCACCAAGAACGGTCTCAAAACTTTCTCAGACCTACAAAAAGAATTTGCCTTACCCCCGAACTACACGTTCGCATACTTACAACTCAAAGCGCTAATAATAGACAACAAGATCGCAGATTTGAAACATTCACTGCAAGCATCCATTACAAAATTTGAAGCACAATACCTTTCACTGCCCCCCCCCCCGAAGAAGTCGGTCTTGGCAAGATTGGCAGACAGACCTCCAAGTCACAATATCCCCAAAGGACTGGGAAAAGATTTTTGCCTCTCATGAAGGGCTGACAACGAGTACCTTGAAGCATCTAGGAAAATTCTATACATGTGGTACATGGTATCAAACCGAATACACACCATATTCCCCACCTCGTCGGACTTATGCTGGCGCTGCCACACCACTAGTGATATCGCGAACATAAAATTTTCGGTTCGCGAACGGCGAACGCGAAATTCCTCAAATGTTCGCGAACCGGCGAACCGGGCGAACCGCCATTGACTTCAATGGGCAGGCGAATTTTAAAACCCACAGGGACTCTTTATGGCCACAATAGTGATTGAAAAGTTGTTTCAAGGGGACTAACACCTAGAATGTGGCATGCCGGAGGGGGAACCATGGCAAAACTCCCATGGAAAATTACACAGTTGATGCAGAGTCTGGTTTTAATCCATAAAGGGCATAAATCTCCTAACATTCCTAAATCACAATGGATATGGATTGACACCTGACATATGACATATTGACACCTTGACACCTGTCCTCAAAGAACCTGATACACACTGACACAGAGCAGAATAGGGACTGTTCCCCCTACATAGGGTCACTTCGCAGATATGGATTGACACCTGTCCTCAGGGACCCTGATACACACTGACACAGAGCAGAATAGAGACTGTTCCCCCTACATAGGGTCACTTGGCAGATATGGATTGACACCTGTCCTCAGGGACCCTGATACACACTGACACAGAGCAGAATAGGGACTGTTCCCCCTACATAGGGTCACTTGGCAGATATGGATTGACACCTGTCCTCAGAGACCCTGATACACACTGACACAGAGCAGAATATGGACTGTTCCTCCTACATAGGGTCACTTGGCAGATATGGATTGACACCTGTCCTCAGAGACCCTGATACACACTGACACAGAGCAGAATAGGGACTGTTCCCTCTACATAGGGTCACTTGGCAGATATGGAATGACACCTGTCCTCAGGGACCCTGATACACACTGACACAGATCAGAATAGGGACTGTTCCTCCTACATAGGGTCACTTGGCAGATATGGATTGACAAGTGTCCTCAGAGACCCTGATACACACTGACACAGAGCAGAATAGGGACTGTTCCCGCTACATAGGGTCACTTGGCAGATATGGATTGACACCTGTCCTCAGGGACCCTGATACACACAGACACAGAGCAGAATAGGGACTGTTCCTCTTACATAGGGTCACCATTTTTAGCCCAAGGCAGCTCACCTCATCAGGCCTTTTTTAGTCAAATCTATCGCCCACTGTCAGTCCCTTTGGGATCCATCCCTCATTCATCTTAATAAAGGTGAGGTAAGACTTTTTTGACCTAGGCAACATCTCTTTTCAGTGACAATACCTCCTGCTGCACTGAAGGTCCTTTCTGACAGGACAGGACATAAGTTCTATCGCAAATTGGGATAGCTCAGGCCACAGGTCAAGCCTGCACACCCAGTAGTCAAGGGGTTCATCGCTCCTCAGAGTGTCGATATCTGCAGTTAAGGCGAGGTAGCCTGCTACCTGTCGGTTGAGTCGTTCTCCTAGGGTGGATCCTGAAGGGCTGTGGCGATGCGTAGGACTTTAAAAGCTCCTCATGTCCTCCATCAACAACACGTAAAGTGTCCTGTCCTTGCCGGCGTGGTCGTGGGAGGAGGAGGATTACTTTCACCTCTTCCCCTGTTAGATTTCCGTTGTGCTGTGACACCCTTATACGCTGTGTAAAGCATACTTTTTAATTTATTTTGCAAATGCTGCATCCTTTCCGACTTGTTGTAATTTGGTAAAATTTCAGCCACTTTCTGCTTATACCGGGGGTCTAGTAGCGTGGACACCCAGTACAGGTCGTTCTCCTTCAGCCTTTTTATACGAGGGTCCCTCAACAGGCACGACAGCATGAAAGACCCCATTTGCACAAGGTTGGATGCCGAGCTACTCATTTCCCGTTCCTCCTCCTCACTGATGTCATTGAAGGTATGTTCTTCCCCCCAGCCACGTACAACACCACGGGTACCAGATAGGTGACAACGAGCACCCTGGGATGCCTGTTGTGGTTGGTCTTCCTCCTCCTCCTCCTCAAAGCCACATTCCTCCTCTGACTCCTCTTCCTCACAATCCTCTCCAGCGTTGCCGCAGGTCCAGCAAGTGATAGTAAAAAGGCTGTTTCTGGTGGTGATGGTGACCACAACTCTTCCACTTCCTCTTCACGCTCATCTACGGCCTGATCCAGCACTCTTCGCAGGGCACACTCCAGGAAGAAAACAAATGGTATGATGTCGCTGATGGTGCCTTTGGTGTGACTGACTAAGTTTTTCACCTTCTCAAAATGACGCATGAGCCTACAGGCATTGTGCATGAGCGTCCAGTAATGAGGAAAAAATTCCCAGCTCGCCAGAGGCTGTCCTAGCAGCCCCAGTCATACAAATATTCATTAACGGCTTTTTCTTGTCGGAGCAGGTGGTCGAACATTAGAAGTGTTGAATTCCAACGTGTGGGTCTTTCGCAAATCAAGCACCTCACTGGCATGTTGTCTCGCCGCTGGATAGCTGCAAAGTGCGCCATGGCCGTGTAGGAACGCCTGAAATGGCCACACACCTTCCTGGCCTGCTTCAGGACGTCCTGTAAGCCTGTGTACTTATGCACAAAGCGTTGTACGATCAGATTACACACATGTGCCATGGACGGCACGTGTGTCAACTTGCCCAACTTCAATGCCGCCAACAAATTTGTTCCGTTGTCACAAACCACTTTGCCGATATCCAGTTGCTGCGGAGTGACTCTGCTTTCAAACAAGTCAAACCCAAGACGGCGTGTCACTGCCGTATCCGGGATGTGGAATAGTACCTGGGGAGCTGGGGGGTGCCGTTGATGTGGAGCAAGACGCAGCAGCAGAAGAGGACTCAGCCAAGGAGGTTATGGAAGAGGATGGAGTAGGAGGAGTAGAGGAAGTGGCAGCAGGCCTGCCTGCAAGTCGTGGCGGTGTCACCAACTCCTCTGCAGAGCCACGCATTCCATGCTTGGCAGCCGTCAGTAGGTTTACCCAATGCACAGTGTAGGTGATATACCTGCCCTGACCATGCTTTGCAGACCAGGTATCAGTGGTCAGATGGACCCTTGCCCCAACACTGTGTGCCAGACATGCCATTACTTCCTTTTGCACAATCGAGTACAGGTTGGGGGTTGCCTTTTGTGCAAAGAAATTTTGTCCGGGTACCTTCCACTGCGGTATCCCAATAGCCACAAATTTTTTGAACGCCTCAGACTCCACCAGCTTGTATGGTAAAAGCTGGCGGGCTAATAGTTCAGACAAGCCAGCTGTCAGACGCTGGGCAAGGGGGTGACTTTCTGACATTGGCTTCTTACACTCAAACATGTCTTTGACAGACACCTGACTGTGGGCAGATGAGCGGGAACTGCTCAAGGCGAGAGACGGAGTGGCGGATGGTTGAGAAGGGGGAAGGAGGACAGCAGTGGTTGATGTGGCTGAAGATGCTGACCAGGAGGAGGATGGCGGCTTTGAGTTTGTGTGCTGCTTGTACTCATGTGTTGATCCCATAGGCGTTTGTGATGTGCGATCATGTGCCTACGGAAAGCAGTTGTACCTAGGTGGGTGTTGGACTTCCCACGACTCAGTTTCTTTTGGCACAGGTTGCAAATGGCATCACTGTTGTCAGAGGCAGACACACACAAAAAATGCCACACTGCTGAGCTCTGCAATGACGGCATTCTGGTCGTGGACACAGCATGCGTTGATTGGCGTGCTGTCGGGCTGATCCCGGGTGCCGATGCATGCTGTCTGACTGTGCCACTAGCTCCTTGCAACGACCTCCCCCTGCTTCAAACTCGTCTCCTCCTCCTCCTCTCTGTCTCCCCATCTGAACTTTCGCCCTGTTCTTCTTCTTGCCGAGCGGGCACCCAAGTGACATTCATGGACGCATCGTCATCATCAACCGCTCCCCTTGTATCTGACAGCTCAGCAAAGGAAGCAGCAGCGGGTACAACATCATCATCATCACACCGTACATCCTGCCTGAGACATATCTCTGTTATCTACATCCTCTGGCAATAATGGTTGCGCATCACTCATTTCTTCAAACGGATCTGTAAATAACTCATCTGACATACCAAGTGAAATGGCTGTGGTGCTAGTGTTGGTGGTGGCGGCAGGCAGGTGAGTGGTATCTTGAGAGGTGCCCGAAGCTAAGCTGGAGGAGGATGGTGCGTCAAGGTTCCGAGCGGAAGCTGTAGAAGATTGGGTGTCCTGTGTTAGCCAATCAACTATGTCCTCAGAACTTTTCAAGTTCAGGGTACGTGGCCTCTGAAAATTGGGCATTATTCTAGGGCAAAAGGGAATCACAGCACCATGACCACGATGGCCCCTGGGGGGTGGCCTGCCTCTGCCTGTCATTTTTTTTTGGATTAGTGGTACTATGCGTACAAGCTACTGTGAGACCAGATATGAGTGGCAATGTGCACTGGCAGAGGTGGCAGAGTACACGCTGTAGGCCTGACACACCCGCTTAAAGACAAGTAACTGCTATTCAATCTATAACAGTGAAAAGAGTTTTTGGGTTTTAAATGCACGCTATTGTGACACCAGATATGAGTGGCAATGTGCACTGGCAGAGGTTGGCAGAGTACACGCTGTTGGCCTGACACACAGACGCTTGCAGACAACTAACTGCTATTCAATCTATTACAGTGAAAACATTTTTTTTGTTTTTAAATGCAAGCTATTGTGACACCAGAAATGAGTGGCAATGTGCACTTGCAGGGGTTGGCAGAGTACACGCTGTAGGCCTGACACTCCCGCTTAAAGACAAGTAACTGCTATTCAATCTATAACAGTGAAAAAAGTTTTTGGGTTTTAAATGCACACTATTGTGACACCAGATATGAGTGGCAATGTGCACTGGCAGAGGTTGGCAGAGTACACGCTGTTGGCCTGACACACAGACGCTTGCAGACAACTAACTGCTATTCAATCTATAACAGTGAAAAAGGTTTTTTGATTTTATATGCACGCTATTGTGACACCAGATATGAGTGGCAATGTGCACTGGCAGAGGTTGGCAGAGTACACGCTGTTGGCCTGACACACCCACTTGAAGACAAGTAACTGCTATTCAATCTATAACAGTGAAAAAAGTTTTTTTTTTTAAATGCACGCTATTGTGACACCAAATATGAGTGGCACTGTGCACTGGCAGAGTACACTTTGTTGGCCTGACACACAGACGCTTGCAGACAACTAACTGCTATTCAATCTATAACAGTGAAAAAAGTTTTTTTGTTTTTAAATGCACGCTATTGTGACACCAGATATGAGTGGCACTGTGCACACTAGCAGAGTACACGCTGTTGGCCTGACACACAGACGCTTGCAGACAACTAACTGCTATTCAATCTATAACAGTGAAAAAAAGTTTTTTGTTTTTAAATGCACGCTATTGTGACACCAGATATGAGTGGTGGCACTGGGCAAGTGGGCACAGTATCCACTGTGAGCCTGACACACAGACGCTTGCAGACAACTAACTGCTATTCAATCTATTACAGTGAAAAAAAGTTAGTTGGTTTTTAAATGCATGCTATTGTGCCACCAGATATGAGTGGCACTGTGCACACTGGCAGAGTACACGCTGTTGGCCTGACACACAGACGCTTGCAGACAACTAACTGCTATTCAATCTATAACAGTGAAAAAAGTTTTTTGTTTTTAAATGCAAGCTATTGTGACACCAGATATGAGTGGTGGCACTGGGCAAGTGGGCACAGTATCCACTGTGAGCCTGACACAGAAACTGGCAGGCAGGCAGGTAACTGCAATTAGATTACACACAAAAAAAAAGCAGACTGATGTTCTAGCCCTAAAAAGGGCTTTTTGGGGTGCTGTCCTTACAGCATAGATCAGATGAGTCCTTCAGGACTGTAGTGGACACTGAATACACTAGCCTAGCTATACATTTCCCTATCAAATGAGCATAAGCTACACTTTCCCTCCTCTATCTAAGAATGCAGCTTCCGAATGAATCTAAAATGGATGCTGTACAGGAGGTGGGAGGGTCTGGAAGGGTGGGTCTGCTGCTGATTGGCTGGAATGTGTCTGCTGACTGTGAGGCACAGGGTCAAAGTTTAGTCAATGATGACGAATAGGAGGTGGATCGAACCGCGCATGTGTTCGCCCGCCGTGGCGAACGCGAACACGCTATGTTCGCCAGGAACTCTTCGCTGGCGAACAGTTCGGTGCATCACTACACACCACCAAAGGAACTATGCTACATATGTGGTGGACATGCAACAGAATACAAGACCTATGGAAACATACAGTCCTACTTATTGGAAAAGTCACAGATTTCCGATAAGCACTTGACCCTAAAACTATACTACTCCGATTGTTACCAGACGAAGCTCCGAAACTGATCAAGAAAATGTACCTCATTCTCGGCACAGTATCCATATTAATAGCTAGGAAATGGAAGACGACGGACTTGCCCTCCGATTGAGAAATTTAAATAAAAGTGACATCAGTACTGGAGTACAAACTCACCATGTGGAACCAAGCGAAAATAGGGAAATTAAGCCCCCACACCGCCATGATGTGGCGAAACTATAACCAACAACTCACGCACACCAGCGCAGACCTTACTAGGCCCACAGGTGAGCTCACTTACAGGGACACTGTAGGCACCCAGACCACTTCTGCCCATTGGAGTGGTCTGGGTGCCAACTCCCACTACCCTTAACCCTGCAAGTGTAATTATTGCAGTTTTTTTTAAACTGCAATAATTACCTTGCAGGGTTAAGTCCTCCCCTAGTGGCTGTCTATTAGACAGCCACTAGAGGGAACTTCCTGCTCTATAGCACAGGTTTTCTGTGCTAGAGCATCGTTGGACGTCCTCATGCTGTGTGAGGACCTCCAGCGTTGCTCAATTCACCATAGGAAAGCATTGAAAATCACTTTCAATGCTTTCCTATGGGGTGCGCTAATGCACATGCGCGGCATTGCCGCGCATGCGCATTAGGTCTCCTCGGCCGGTGGGCGGGATCATTCTCGCCCACCGGCCGATGTAGGCAGAAGGTGGAGCGGCGGGGGAGGAGCAGGCAGCGACGTGGGACATGTCGCTGCCTCAGGTAAGTCACTGAAGGGGTTTTCACCCCTTCAGCAACTGGGGATTGGGGTGAGGGAGAGGAATCCTGCAGTGCCAGGAAAACTGATTGTTTTCCCGGCACTGGAGATTCCCTTTAAAACCGCAAAAGGGAAAACACCCTACAATCCAGCACCAACCTCCCAACACACCTTACCAGATTAACCCAAACCATAGGAGTCAGGACTTTAGGACCCACCTACAGCCGCAACCCGGTACAACGCTGAAACTCTCTCCACCTCCCTCCCACCCTCCACACCAGTTCACTAAAACCTCTCCACCCCTCATGTTCCCCCCCTTCCCTGAAGTCATAACATAATGTAGCGTTACCACCCTGACCAAAGATGACACCCCCCCTCCCCAGTGATAGGGGACCTTGAACCATATCGACCCCACAGGGTTCGTGATGCTACCTTCACACTTAAAAGTGAGTGGACGCCCCGACCACGGGGAGCTCCTCCCATACACACCACCCAGAACAACACCGCAATGACAACATAGAATCCTAAGTGTAGAGGTGATAAGTGTGTAAAAGAAGGGTTAACTACCCTTCCCTTCTGTACCCCCCCGGCTTAATTCATTTGTCATGCAATGTATATCAAAGATTGTATAACAACATTATGTTCAAATGAAACTTCCCTTTCTCTTCTGTACCCCATTTTTCTTGTCTTTATGAAAATAAAAATTTCAAATTGAAAAAAAAAAAATATTCTACCAAGCTACTTCCCTAATACTTCCCTTACCTTTTGTGTCATTTTACCCCTCTCCCTCTACCATTGAGCAGGGCCCTCAACCCTTCTGTTTCTGTGCGTCAAACATGTCTAGTTACAATTACAGGTTTGTTTCTGTGCTGCATGTGTAGCAGGTGAGTGGCCAGTGTCCCATAGCACAACGGCTCTCCGGCTCTCGGCTGTGAAGCGAGCCAAATGCCCTTAGTCCATGGATCCTTCTTCTCTGAGCAGTGGAACCATGATCCCCTGGGTCTTCCGGATAGCGGTATTCTCTGCAGGTATATAGACTGCGGCTTGGAGGGACCTCCAACTGGGTCCCCAGCTCAAAAGAGGATCCGATAACAGTTGCTGCTTTACAGGCTGTCTTCGACTCAGGAGAGATAAGTGTGGGTGTTCACTTGGTGAGACGGTCCATGAAGGCCTGGCAGATGATCTTGAACCTAGCATCAAAGGCTTCTCTCCAATTCTGGCCTATCAGCCTCATGCTAGGTTTTTCCAATGTGGTGGCCATCTTGGGTTAACCGCATGGCTTATGAGATTCTTCCTTCCAATTTTTGTGGAGAAGGCTTGGTGGTCCCAGTGGGGACCGGGATAACCCCCACTGGTCCAAAGGGGGGCATCACAAGGCTCTGAACTGTATGCTATGTGCCTACTAGTAGGAGATTGGCCGCGTCTCTCCACTTTTGGCACACCAGATGCAGTAGGCCTCAGATGTGGTTGATATCCGATAGACTTTCTGATTCAGGTTCAGCAAGGTATGCTTGGCTTTAGAGTGTAAGCTTATAGTTCAAAAAGCACTTTTTGTAAAAATATGCGCTGTTTTCGCATAGATGTGGCCCGGATCATGGGGAGCTACAGGCAAACACGTCCAGCCATGTTTGAGGTCAAGCCCCACCCCAACTTTGTTTTATATTTATTGATTTTAACTTTTTTCTTTTTTGATATCTTGTATTTATGAAACAAATGGAGCAGTGGTCATTTCAAGTTCAACAAAAGTGATTCAATCACTTATCCCTTTCACCCTGACAAGAAAACAGCTTCTCCACAAGTGCAGTCTCTAGCATTAGAGATGCTTCAGTATGTAAAAATCCATGCCCTTTTAAGTTCTCTTAAGACTTAAGTCACAAGACTCAACAAGGCAGATCAAAACAACTACAATTAAAGGCATTTGAAAGAAGGGGGAGTCAAAGCAGCAGCATATGAGTAATATAATAAAAAAATATATATGTTCATCACAAGATTCACACATTTAGAAACAACTTTTAAGGGAATGATTAGTGGCCAATTGGATCTCAGCTAGCAGATGATCACACCTCGTGTTTTAAAGTGAAGAGCTGGGTAACCCAACTTGGGCAGATTAAACTTGAGGAAGATTATTTGCTCTATCAGCTATAATATAGAAAGGAGAAACAAAAGGGTAAACAATTTAGAAGGTAAACCCCTCTGTATAACAAGTACCCAGATAAAACTTAACTTTTAATTATTATTATGTATAAAATGTGGTGGAAGTACTAGGTCTCAATACATAATAAAAGTTAGCAGAATGAGTATGACTTCTGCCTCTAATAAGAGAAATAAATTCCCCAAAACACACACAAAAAAATAAAGAGAAAATATATTAAATATATTTGTAAAGCTATCTAAATAAACATATAAAAAAGGTAAATATAACAAATAAAAACTAGAAAAGCTACAATTTCTGGGGAAATTGTGTGAAGTGTTCTGGCCTCCACCAGTAGTTTACAGTAACTGTTATTATTTATTTATATAGCACATTTAATTGCAACATTGTTGCCCAAAGTGCTTCACAGTTACATTAAAACATACATTTATAAAAACATTAGCAGGTGTACAAAAGGCCCTGTCTATGACATCACTTGCTGCTCCAGCCTGGCACAGGTCAGAGTATTTTGGCTGTTGCCATCTTCAAACGGTCGTATTTTAAAAACTATAAATCCTACAGCAAAGAGCTTTATATTGTGAGAATCACAAGACCCAGGCCTACATTTTGATGCATAGTATGTCTCTGAAATATTAACAATGAAGGCACAGTCACAGTTTAGAAACTGCCCTTCACATTTGAGCTGGCAAGAGTGGAGTTTCAATGAATGTCAATGGACGGCGTGAGTTGCAAACAAATGGTCATATTGTGAAAACAATCAGAACTATGGCTTAGCCGTGGACAATTCTAGTGGCAGCAGGGATAGCTGAACATTTTGATATACGATTTGTGTAGGTGGGCTTGAAAATGAGGGAGTGGTGGCAGTTTAGAAATCATGTCCTGATTTTTCAGCTTTTGCCAGCTCCCACTCTAGCTTTGAACATTTTGCCATTCATTCCTATGGGACCAATTTTGCCTCGAGAATGGCGATATTCCGTGAACCATTTGGCGAAACGTTCCACAAAGTAATAGCACACCAATCGGGAACAATCCGCACGTTTTGGTATATTTTTGTCTATGTAGTGTAAAAACTGTGGGAGGAGTTAGGGTGGTAAATTTGGCTATAATAATAATAATAATATATATGTGAGATAACATTAAGTGGTCTTGCTATGCAAGAACACTTAATAAAATAATGTCCAATAATATCTCACTGTAAATCAGTGATAGTTGGAAGCTTGAATCAAATACTGCAAGGTGTAGATACAAAGTTGGCAACAAATGTAACTAAAGGCTGGAAGCTACATATGTTGCTTGTCTAATTAGCCAGAGGGGGAAGACTATAACGGATACAATGTGATAGAGCAAACTAGAAGCCCTACAAAATATTTAATCATAAGTCATTTAATCTTAAGAAGAGAAAGCTAATAGAAAAACTAGCTCCCCTACTCTGCTGTGCCTTTGAGGGCACCCCTTAAAAAATGCTAGTAACCCCCTCCCCTATCAGTTACAGTATCAATTGTGTGCATTCAGGATTCAGAATGTTCCCTGTAAGAGAAAAGAACTGTACTTTGGACAGTGGTACGTGGACATGACAACAGCTGCTTGGCAACCAGACAAAGCATATCAAACACTCTTCTTTTCAGAGCATTATACTTTTCAGAAGTGGGAGCAGGAATTGGAATGATTTGCTTCCAGGAACCATTTATGAAAAAGACAATTTTGTGTAGTCAATGGCACATCAAGTTGATGCCTAGAGAAATAAAATTAACAAAAATAAAAAATGAAAGTACATTACACATGAGGAAAATGGGGCTCTAGCAAAAAAACTGAACAAAAAAAACAGAGGGCAAAAGGACTATCCAGCCCCATGAGATAAAATGAGCAGCATACAAAAATAAATAAGATAAGAAAGGGTGTGCGATTCACAGGTAAGCATAAAAACAATCTTGAGTATTAAAACAAATAAGGGCAGTATGAGGGCTAGAACAAAACAAAGTACTCTTTGTTGCATGTGACTCTTTTCATGCAACCATTTTACCACTAATCTATGCCAAATGAAAAAAAATATATATATATATATAATTAGTGATTTTTTTTTGACACGCGTAGCAATTTAGGAATACATGTACTGATAACTTTAAGGGTTACTGCCAAAGAACACCCCAATAGGTGTTCAGCAATATCTCCTGAGTACAGTGATACCACCCATGTATAGGTGTGTCTGGTTCTTTGGGGGCTAAAATACCTTATTTGGAGGGTGCGCATTCCAGTTTTCCAACTTGGAATTTTCACAGCTGGTTATCATTTACCCACGTGGAACATTTTTAAAGCCGGATAATGTAATTTACCCCATTAAACTATATATTTTTGAAAAGTAGACACCCTTGGGTATTGGTGGTATTTTAAAACTTTCCATGCACCAATTCTACCACCAGTCTTTGTCAACCTTTTGGGTAGTTATTTGTTTGTATTATTTTTTTCTCACATTGTACTTTAGGCATGGAGTCTCAGTTCCTGTTATGTGTTACTGACAAAGAACACCCCAATATGTGTTCAGCAACATCTCCTGAGTACAACAGTGCCCCCAATGTACAGATTTTATGAGTTTTTGCAAACTTACATGGGTCAGATGTACGGCTTTACCCTTTTCCATGTTTGCATATTGAAATTTGCCAGATTGGTTTGCTGGGCCTATGTCATTTGGTTCAATGAAAATGAACCAAATCATGGGATACCATTTGAAAAAAAATAGACAACCCACAGTATTTAAAATGGGGTATGTCCAGTCTTTTTTAGTAGCCACTTAGTCAAAAATCCAGGCCAAAATTAGCACTTATATATATTTTTTTCCATTTTTCACACAAACTGCCATTTCACCGATGATATCAGTATCATACATTTTACTGCTCTAAAACACTCATATGTGTGTAGAGTAATGACTCAAGAGTACAAAAGTACCCCAAGTACAGGTTTTATGGTGATTTGGAAAGTGACAGGGTCAAACATAAGATTTGCCAATTTCTGTTTTTGTAAATTGCCATTTGCAGGATTGGCTATGTTGCATTTGAGACGGTATGGCAGCCCAGAAATGAAAATTAACCCCACCATGACATACCATTTGAAAAAGTAGGCAACCCAGGGTATTCAAAATGGGGTATGTCTAGTCTTTTGTAGGAGCCACTTAGCCACAAACGCTTGCCAAATTTAGTGTTCATATTAGTTTTTTGCATTTTTTTTTTACACAAAAACTGCACTTTTACTAGTGATTTTATAGTCATGATAAGTTTTACTGTTTTAAACACTCATATTTGTATTCTGCGAAGTCTCCTGAGTATAACATTACCCCATGTACAGATTTTATGGTGTTTTGGAAAGTTACAGGGTCAATATAGGGCTTGCCCAATTCAGTTTGCCAGATTGGTTTGCTGAGTCTATGTTGCCTTTTGAGACCATATGGTAGCCCAGGAATGTGAATTAACCCAATCATGGCATACCATTTTCAAATGTAGACAACCCAGGGTATTCAAAATTAGGTATTTGCAGTCTTTTGTAGAAGCCACTTAGTCACTAACGCTGACCAAGTTAGTGTTTTTTTGCATTTTTTTTAACCCCTTAAGACCGCAGCCAAGTGTACAAGTTGTGATCAAAACAAAACCTGGCATTTGCGCTATATGTCTGTCCAACCATAATTCACCTCTTTCATATTAAATGCACCCACACTTATTATATATCATTTTATCCAGGGGTAACAGGGCTTTCATTTAACATCAAATATTTAGCTATGAAACATAATTTAAATGAATAAAATGTAAAAAAAATGGGAGAAAATATGATTCTTTTAAAATTTTCTTAGTTATACGTGACATTCTAACTGTGAATGTCAAAATACTGTTTGCTTTTACTGCAATAAAATACATATATTTGTATTCAGCGATGTCTTACATGTAAAACACTACCCCCTGTATACAGGTTTTATGGTGTTTTGGGAAGTTACAGGGTCAAATATAGCTTGTTAAATGTTTTATTTTTTTCACAATGAAATTTGCCAGATTGGTTACGTTGCATTTGAGACCATATGGTAGCCCAGGAATAAGAATTACCCCCATGATGGCATACCATTTACAAAAGTAGACAACCCAAAGTATTGCAAATGGGGTAAGTCCAGTCTTTTTTAGTAGCCACTTGGTCACAAACACTGGCCAAAGTTAGTGTTAATATTTGAAAATGCAAAAAACTAATTTGAATACCATTTTTGGCCACTGTTTGTGACTAAGTGGCTACTAAAAAGACTGAACACACCCAATTTTCAATATCATGGGTTGTCTACTATTTCAAATGGTATGCCATCATGGGGGGTAATTTTCATTCCTGGGCTACCGTACGGTCTCAAAGGCAACATAACCAACCTGGCGAATTTTAATGTGGAAAAAACGGAAACACAAGCCTTATATTTGACTCTGTAACTTTTGAAAACACCATAAAACCTGTACATGAGGGGCACTGTTATACTCGGGAGACTTTGCTGAACACAAATATTAGTGTTTAAAAACAGTAAAACTTATCACAACAATTATATCATCCGTGTAAGTGCCATTTGTGTGTGAAAAATGCAAAAAAGTTCACTGTCACTGACGATATCGTCGTTGTAAAACATTTTACTGTTTTTAAACACTAATATTTGTGTTCAGCGAAGTCTTCCGAGTAAAACAGTATCCCCCATGTACAGGTTTTATGGTGTCTTGGAAAGTTACAGGGTTAAATATAGTGCTAGCAAATTAAATTCCCTGAACTTTCGGCCTGAGTTGTCAGGCATGTCCTGCAAATTGTAATTGATAAAATGACCTAATTATGTAAAATTATTACAAAAATATATACATAAAATTATTATATATATACACGTATATATATATATATATATATATATATATATATATATATATATATATATATATATGTAGATCATTTTTTTCAATGATTTTTATTTATATATGTGTATATATATATGTATATACTTATGTATATAGATATATATATATTATCTCGTTCTACATGTATTTTGATATCAATATATATATATTAATTTTAAAATACAGTTAGAACGAAATTACACATGTGTGTATATATATATATATATATTATTTATTTATTTATTATTTTTTTATTTTATTTTTTAACGTATTTACATATTTATTTATTTTTTATCATATATAAATATATATATATATATATATAATAAATTAGATATACATTTAATCAATATCATTGTACGTGTACTTTGATATTAATATATCTATATATATATATATATATTATATATATATATATTAATATTAAAATACACGTAGACAGTGTATGTATATTTATGTGTATATGTGTGTATATGTGTACATATATACTTAGATCATATATATAATAAATATATATATATATATATATATATATATATATATATGTGTGATCTAAGTATATATAATTTAATTTTCAACTATTTTAAACTGTTTTAATTTTTTTTCCAGACAGCAGGGGGAGTACCTGACAGCACAGACAGTCCCCCTGCAGGCAGACACTAGGACACCTATTGTGACCATGTGGTCGCCCTGTTGGGCGATCACATGGCCACAGGGGTCCTAATCCGCCATGGGGAGACTGTCTGGGCTGCAGGCAGTCTCCCCACAACGGGAGCACCGCCGATCGCCGCCGGGGGAACGACTGTGATCGCGTAAGTACATATTAAATTTAGGACGGTTCAGGACCGTCATCGGTCGGCAATGGAAAAATGCAGATGACGGTCCTGAACCGTCCAGCGTCCTTAAGGGGTTAATAGCACCGGTAATTGACAATCCTTTTCAGGTGAGTTAAATTAGGATTCAAACTCTGGAACTGGACTTCTCACCTGTAGGTTACAAGCAACTTCCAAAATGTGGAGTGGAGCACTGGCCCACCCTACTCTCCACGTGCTCCACGCCAGGGCCCAAATATACACATATTTAAAGTGCAACATTCATTATAACATAACACATTTCCCTGGGGCTAATTACACAAAGTAGGAACCTTGCAAAATCTGGGGAGGTATATAGATTCCCTCCAGCACAATTCCTTGCTTTCGGTCACAATACATACACACACACACACACACATATATAATACGAATGTGTGTGTGCACACTTATTTCCTATATATGTATAATATATTAAAAGTAAATAATTGTATAATACATTATACATATATAATCCATATATATGATTTCATTATACGTATTTTGAGATATGTATATATATATATCTCAAAGTGCACTTGTAATGAAATCATATGATATAGATATATATTACTATATATATCACTTTTTAGAAGCCTAGGGGACTGCCTGAAATCTCAGACAGTCCCCCTGCTGGCAGCTCCATAGAATCCTATTGCGGAGATGTGATCATGGTGATCACATGGCCCTGGAGGGCCGGGGTGGCTGGAGCTGCTGTAGGGGGACTGCTGGGGTCTCGGACAGTCCCCCCCGACCGTGATCGCTGTGGATCGCTGGTCCAGGTTAGTCCAGGGTACGTCTGCGGTCCTTAACGACCGTTTTTTGTTGGACATACCTTGTACGTCCACGGTCGTTAAGGGGATATATGTATTTACAACGTCATTATAAATGTATTTTGATTGAAATATATGTATTTAATGTAATGTATATTTAAATCAGGGAAGGGAGGCAGACAATTTAAAGACTGATATATACATTTAAACAAACTTCTCAAGAGGATACAGTTATGAGAGGTGCAGGTTCCTAGTTAACTAATTCTGCTTAGGTTAACAACACAAAATAAGGAAAAAATGCATTTAAGATCTGCACACAATAAGTCAGGGCTCAACAAATACCAGGTTGCCATGGTGACTAGAATATTTTGTCCTTGAGCGTGGGTTTTGTCAGCCAGTTCAGCTCCTGAACAGTGGCGGATATGGGGGAGGGGATGGGCTATAGTAAATAGTGCAATCAATGTGAAAGAAGGGATCTCATACAGGGATTTCAACCAGGGAGATCTAAGGACTGTTCAGTTGAGAACAGGCAGATTATGTATGTGTTCACATGTCAGAGAGTGAGTTTATGCGTCTGTCAGAATTAATGTTTGTTAGTGTGTGTCAAATCAGTGAGTGTGTTTAGGTGATTGCCCCCCCTCCAATTACATGGGAAAGGTGTAATCTTCATGGCTGAGATTATGAAGATTGATGATCTCAGCCAATCCAATGCTTTCCCTTAGGAAAGCAATGGGAGGCTATTGCACATGCATGGCAAAATGCCACGCTGCACCAAACAGCATCTCCTCATATAAATGCATTGAATCAATGCATCTATATGGGGAGCATTAAGAGTCTCCATGCAGAGACCCAGTATTCACTTCTGATGTTTGAGTGACTGCTACTAGGCAGTGTCTACATTGAAAACTGGGACATGCTATAGACTCCAGAACAACTACATTAAGCTCTAGTGGTTCTGGGGACTATATTGTCCCTTTAAAAATAGTTTTTTTGATGTTGGAAAAACCTTGCTCCTTACCTTTTTAGCTGGCTCCTAGATTCCAAACACATAGTCAAGCCCTGCAACAAGCAGGTTTGAACTTTGAGGAATTATTGAGTTGGTAAAGAAGCAAAGCAGATACTCTGAGAGGAACACAATGACAGGAAGGAACTCTTTGGACCAAGCTGGCCTGTTCTGGCTGCTGTAGAGAAAAAAATAATCTGCATCAAGTTACATGACTAGAGTGAGTAAGGCAGGGTGAGCTGGAGATGGAGACATGGATGACATTTCACTTTTCCTTATAATGTTATTGTGTGTGAAATTAAAACTTATTCTTATTTTTTACATAGCTGGAAAATTATATTCAAAATGCCGAAACTATTTAAAGGAAATAAATAAAAGAGCAGTGTTCAGACAAAGACGAGCAGAAAATGAGAAAGCTGGGAAGCAAATGTCTGAAGCTTTAAAGGAGTACTTAACTTGTCACAAAAGAAGAAAGCAAGGAGAGGCGTGGCCAACTGCCGACGGATATAAAGGCACAGCTCCGTGCAAATCAATACGAGTTACCATACAAGAATGGGTAACCCCAAAAGCTGACAAAGCGGACACTCCACAGTGTGGAAGACCCCTTTGGGGAAACCAGGCTTACTAATGCTGCTATTCAAAGAATATGCTGAACGCTTACCCAAAAACTCTGACTCCAACATGGAACCAACGGCCTTGCTGCCTTGGTCCGCACCACCCGGTCCGGCACCCTCAGAGAACTTATTGAGCCATATAGAGCCCGTGAAGACCTGGTGGATATGCTTGAGAAGCTGGAGACTACATTGCAGGTGAGGCTGGAGGGCCTGGAATCAGAAATTCAACACGTGGACCATCGCGTCCAGAACCTAGAGAAGATAGAGACACAGTACAAACACAAGTACAAATACTTATCTCCAGGGTAGAATCCCAACCTGCATGTCTAGCACACTTACAGTGTTCCATGGATGATGCGGATAATAGGGGACGCAGAAACAACCTCAGGGTTAGGGGCATTCCTGAAACCACAGGAGAAGACATACTCACCACTCTGACAGAGCTGTTCAATCTAATCCTGGGCATGGCCGCAGACATGCCATTTATGTTTGATAGAGGCATCGCTTGCACCAAAAAAATACAACTGAGACTCACCGGACATTATTTGTAGATTGCACTATTTCAATGACAAAAAAGAGATTATAAGCGCAATGGCTCCACAACACCTCCACTGCTATTTCATGACCATGAGGTTACCTGGATCTATCGTGGCTGACCATGCACGCTAAAAGTTCCCTAAAACCGGTCACAGACCAACTAAGGAACCACAATGTTAAATATCGCTGGGGCTTCCCATTCACCCTCATAGTGTCTCATAAAGGAGTAACCCACACTATAGCCATGCACCAGGGTCTACAACCATTCTTACGGACGCTGGAACTAAACAAAGTGCAAGTTATAGAGTGGTATTCCACCGAACCAGCAAATTCTGCTCAACCGTTGCCACAACGTCAGAAGAGAAGGACACCTTTGAAGAAATGACGGACAGAGCCTACGGACAGCTCCCCATCCCATGGCTGCCGAGAAAGATCACATGCACGTTCATTAAACCCAATACTCTACCCTCTGATAAAGCACCCAAACATCATTGGATACCATTGTCACAATCCAGACTGTCTCTAGACCTTCTATGGACTTCCAAAGAGTTTAACTATTCTTAGAATTCACACCACTCAGCGGACTGATATATCTGAAGACTGGACCCTCAACAAAAAACAGGGAGGAGATAAGGTTACCACAACACCTTTGGACTACCTTGGTCATGAATGGTCTGGTGGATAAACCTAACCACATTCGGACAATTATTCCAAAAGATATAACTCAGGGCTGTCCCCACTGGCCATCCACAGCTGACCATACAAGTCAAGACTCAGAAACAAGACCGATCCATAGCACGAATGTGAACAGCTAATATCCGGTCGTATAATAATGCTTCCTGTAAACTGGTTTGCATGCACACTCACAAGTGCTGCACAACCGTAGATCCTTCAAAACTTTTATAGGTCTCCCTAGACCATGAAGTTAACCTTTTAAGTACACACCAGGTCTCACAGAATAGTCAGGAGATAACCACACTCATCCTGGGGTGTAATGCCCGTCCTCTCTTATTGGGGGTTATTTCCCACTTTTTCATAACCCTCCAGTAGGGAAAAAAAGAATAATATATATATATATATATATATATATATATATATATATATATATATATTATATACACACACACACACACACATACACACATACAGAAATAATACTGTTATTATAACCTGAAACTTATTTCTGAATGGCTCTGTAGGATAAATATCCTGAAGATGAATGTCCTATACCTACTTCTGGTCCTACCTATCACCCTTCCGAAACTATTCTTTAAAGAGTTGCGCACACTTTTCACAACATTCATCTGGTCACACAAACACCTGAGACTATCATACACACTACTCACCAGGCCAAAGACAGATGGAGGCTTGGGACTTCCAAACGTTGAAACATACAACAATGCGGTACTCCTAGCTAGGGTTTAGCTAGGGTTTATGACAGGAGCGACACCAACTCGAACAAGCAATAGGTTCCAATAGAAAACACATTTTTTTCAGACCCCTATCTATACAGTCCCAGAGCATAAATCATTGCAAACTCTTCTTAAATACTTGCAACATCCCACTATCACTAGAATCCTGAAGCTGTGGTCCCACCTCAGAAACCACATGAATATCTCTCTCACACAACCCTCTTTTCAAATTAGGTGCTACTTACAAAGTACCAGACTTCCCCTTACTTAGCTCTACACTCCCTTATAGATGGTAAAGGGATATGTCAGGAAAGGTCCTGCAAAGCAAAAAACTAATTTTGTTTCCCCAAAGATGCCGCGAACAGACGTTTCACTAAAGCAAATTACAAGCTACGGCTGCCAAACGGAGATGAAACCTTTAGAAACTGGCTGGTTTATTCTGTCAAATTGAACAAAGTATTTTGTTGTAAGCTTTTTGCAACTAAAGTCAATACAAGTTTGACACATGGAGGTTATAATGACTGGAAAAACTTCTCAAAATCTTTCCATTTATGAAAAGTCTAACTCTCATCTTAAGAAGATTTGGTTGTGGAAAAATTATAAATGCAGCTTCCCAGAGATTGTTGGCAACTGAAACACAATATTGGCAAGATGTTATGAAGCGCCTTGTAGGCATAGTAAAATATCTTGGTCACCTGTGCTTGCCTTTCTGAAGTAGCAGAGGTACATTATACAGTGAAAATATTATCTGAATTATCTGCAACTTGTGGAACACAGTTATTGTCAGGATCTTACCTGATGTGGAGTCCGACATGCAGAGTTATACGCTCACCCTTGTAAATAAACACAGACCAAGGTGACCAGATAAGAAGCCACCTGGGCTGTAAGACTATGCACGGGTTCTCCAAGTCGCAGTATAGGCAAGGACACAAGCAAGAGGATTGTTGAGGATAAGCCAAAGTCAGAGAATGTCAGAGGTCATGAAAAACGAGGGTAAGCCAAAGTGAGAGGATGCCAGAGGTCAGGATAAATGAGGATAAACAAGGATAAACCAAGGTCAGTAGCCATCTGGAGATCACTGGATCAAGAACACAAATACAGGAACCAGAGTCAATGAACTCACAAAGTGCCCAGGGCAAGGCAGTGTTTATATACCCAGCTAATTAATGATCTGATTCAGGTGGGCTAGATAGACAGGATCAGCCATGGGTAAAGTCCAGCCCCCAGTGCTGGAGACAGGGTGAGGATAAACATTTGGAAGAAGCAAGAACTGAAGTGTGGCCCAGAGGCAAGACAGCAGGATTATGGCATAAGAGTTCAAAGCCCTTTTTTGGCACTTCTGGGACATCCACATCTGGCTGTTTGGATGTCACGGTGAGAACAGTGACAGTTATGCGGTAACATCTGAAAAGAATAAAAAATAAGGAAATTTTTCAACATTATTTGGGGAAGGACATTCAAAAAGAACTCATAAGCCTTATAGCGAAATAAATCACAAAACACATTCTGCAGTTATTGAAAAATGCAAAGTATTATTCTATAATACTTGATTGCACACCAGACATTAGTTTAATTGAACAAATGACTATAATTGTTTGTTTTGTGTCCATCAAGGAAGATGAGTCTCCAACTGCTGAACCAGAGATCTGTATCGAAAAAATATTTCTAAGTTTTATCCAAATTCAAAGCTCAACTGGAGAAGATTTAACTGAGGCAATTTTGTCTGAACTTGAAAAACTCAAGATCCCAGTTGGTGATTTGAGAGGACAAGGATACGATATCACCAACTGGGTGATTTGAGAGGACAAGGATACGATAATGGATCCAGTATGAAGGGAAAAAACTGTGTTCGGAAAAAGGATCTTAGATCTAAACTTGCATGCCTTTTATATTCCCTGCAGCACTTCTACATTAAATCTAGTTGTAAATGCTGCAACCATCTTTACTGTTGTACAGAAAATCTGTGTTTTTGTCAGGATCCACCGTTTGATGGAATGTCTTGAAGAAGCACATTGGCAGACTTACTGTAAAATCTTTGTCTGACACCAGATGGTCTTCAAGAATAGATGCTATTCATCCATTCAGGTTAAAGGTTGGAGACATTTTTGATGCTCTCTCTGAAACTTCAAGAGAGAACTCTCACACGGCAATGGCACAGTCTGATGCTAAATCTCTTTCAAAAATACTGAATAACTTTACATTTCTGTGTCTTATGGTATTGTGGTACAACATCCTAACTAGAATAAACTTTGTTAGCAAACTTATCCAAAGTAGAAGTATATATATTCTATATGTAATAGATATTCTGGAATCCACAACTATTTTTTGAAGAATTATCGTTCTGATAAAAGATTTGAAGAGGCGGAAGACCTTTCATTAGAAATGAAAATAGATCCTGTGTTTCCTCCTTTTGTGTGACAAATAAAAAAAAAAGGATGCTTTGTTATGAAGCACCAGATGATCCAATTTGTGATCCTGCAAACAAATTTAAAATTGAGTGCTATTACAGCATTTTGGGTGTGTGTATTATGAGAGATTTGAGCAATCTAAGCATCGCAGCAAGCACTTCCAGTTTCTTTATAATATTCAAAAACATAAAGATGTACCAAGGGAAGCAGTTATAGAGTACTGTATAGTCAATCTTTTGACTGATGATAAATCAGAAGATGCTGATCTGGATGGAGCATAACTTTGTGAAGAAATTACAATATTGACTCCTCTCTTAAAGCCGACAATGACACCTAGTCAGATTCTAGCTTATGCACTTAAAGATGGCTTTGCTCCCAATGTGTCTATTGCACTTTGCATACTGTTGACATTGACGATATCTATTGCCTCTGGGGAGCAAAGCTTTTCAAAGCTGATGTTAATAAATAATTATGTTCGGTCCTATATGTCTCAAAAGAGATTGGTGGGACTTGCAATGATTGCCATTGAAAATCATATTGCACAAGAGATTGACTTTAAAACTCTGCTTCATGATTTTGCAGCAAGAAGGGTTAAGTTTTTGTAGGCTACCATTCTCACTTTGTGTGCAATATCTGTTAAAGCACTTTACACTTTAGGTGAATTTGCACTTGCAGAAACCTAAAGCGTACCGTTTTATTCATTCTATAAAAGTTATTTATAGAAATATATATAAATGTTAATTTTAACCCCTTCAGGACTGGACTGTTTTGGCGATGTCGTATGTTAAGTACCAGAGCTGTTTTAACACTTTTGTGGTGTTTGTGTTTAGCTGTAATTTTCCTCTCTCTCACTTACAGTTCCCATACAAGTTATATATTGTTTTTTTTTTTCAGGACAAAAAGGGCTTTCTTTACATACCATTATTTGTATCATGTCATATAATTTACTTTAAAAAATAAAAATAAAATATGGTGAAAAATTGAAAAAAAACAAACATGTTTTTTGATTATTACTTGAAAGATATTTTACTTATCCACAAAAGCTAATGAAAAAAACTGCTAAATAGATTCAAAATGTTGTCCTGAGTTTAAAAACACCCAGTGTTTACATGCTTTTTTGTCCTTTTTTTCAAGTTATAGGGCTATAATCACGAATAGGAAATTGCAGTTTCAAAATATATATTTTAAAAATGTATCAATAGTGACATTGTAACACTGTTATCTGTCATAAATCTCTGAATCACACCTCACATGTACATATATTTTTTTTTAACGTAGACAACCCAAGGTATTCAATATGGGGTATGTCCAGTCTTTTTTAGTAGACACTTAGTCACAAACACTGGCCAAAGTGAGCATTTATAGTTGTTTGTGTGTTAAAAATGCAAAAAACAATTCTGAACGCTAACTTTGGCCAGTGGCTACTAAAAAAACACTGAACATACCCCATTTGCAATACTTTGGGTTGTCTTCTTTTGCAAATGGTATGCCATCATGGGGGCAATTCTCATTCCTGGGCTACCATATGCTCTCAAAGGCAACATAACCATCCTGGCAATTTTTTATGTAAAAAAATGTGACCCTTATATTTGACCCTGTAACTTTCAAAAACACTGTAAAACCTGTACAGAGGGGGTACTGTTATACTTAGAAGACTTTGCTGAACACAAATATTAGTGTTTCAAAATAGTGAAACATGTCACAACAATTATATCATCAGGGAAAGTGCCATTTGTGTGTGAACAATGCAAAAAAACCCATAATTTTCACTTAAAATTTCATCGCTGTGATATGTTTTATTGTTTTGAAACACTATTATTTGTGTTCAGCGAAGTCTCCAGAGTAAAATAGTACCCCCCCTATGTACAGGTTTTAGGATGTCATAGAAATTTACAGGGTTAAATACAGTGCTAGCAAAAGATCTTCTCTGGACTTTCGCCTGGGTTGTCAGGCAGGTCCCTTAAATTGCAATCAATATACACATATATAAATTATATTTTTTTCACTACTTGTAATTCTTTTTATTTTACACATGCAGGGAGACTGCCTGTCACCACAGGCAGTCCCCCTGCAGGCAGATACTTGGACACCTATAGCGTCCATGTGACCGCTCTGTTAGAGCGATCACATGGCCGCAGGGTCCTAATTCGCTGAGGGGGGACTGCCTGGGCCGTCAGGCAGTCCCTCCACAACTGGAGCAAAGCCAATTGCTGCCCAGAGGAATGGCAGAGATCAGGAAAGTAAATACAACCATTATGACAGTTCAGCACCATCAACGGTCCTCAAGGGGTTAAAGCATCTTGATACTAGTTGCCCTACGTCATGCAGTTTGAGTAATAGTTACTGGTTTTGCATTGATACTGGCTATTTTAGTATAGCTATATCCGTCTGTTTTACCATGATCATTGTGCATCATCTGGAGATGCATGATCTTTAATAACACTAGATCAGGGGTAGGCAACCTTCGGCTCTACAGATGTTTTGGACTACATCTCCCATAATGCTTTTACAGCCATATTGCTGGCAAAGCATCAAGGGAGATGTAGTCCACAACATCTGTAGAGCCGAAGGTTGCCTACCCCTGCACTAGATGTAGCTATATCAGCCTGTAAGCTTTAACAAGTACTCTACTGATACTGTGGTTGTCCTTTATAATAACATGTAAACACCTTTAGCTCATATCATCCAGCAAAAAGTAACTTTGCACAATTGCATGCGCTTTAATTAATTATTTATTTTTGTTCTGTTGAATAAATCTTAATAAAATACACTTTACAAAACCACAAATTTGTTCTTATTTTTCTCTAAAAGAAAAACATATTAAAGGGAAACGCTAAGCACCAGACCACATAATGGAATATTATACCTCTCTGAAGAGCTGTTGATTGTCAAAGCATGGTGACTGCTTTGCAGGTGCAGTGCTCCTCATTGGAGAAATGTTGAAATGGCTAAGATAATCAGTTACTATATTCTCAACTAGAGGAGGAATGATCGCTATGGCAAAACTGATGCAATGTGCGATAACTGTTAAATGGCTTTATCTCTTAAGGAAAGGGGCCCTTTACATCTAAATACCCCTGACATTAGAAAAACAAATGTTAGAGTTGTCATTATAAATAACATTTAGCTATTCTATATTAAATTGGATTAAGTCAAGTATTTTATATGCTTTTGAAAATATATATATCCTTTAGTATATTTTTTATACTGTGTGTGTGTGTGTGTGTGTATATATGCACACAGTATCTCATAAAAGTGAGTACACCCCTCAAATTTTTGTAAATATTTTATCATATTTTCATGTGACACCACTGAAGAAATGACACTCTGCTACAATGTAGTAAGTGTACAGCCTGTATAACAGTGTAAATTTGCTGACCCCTCAAAATAAGTCAACACACAGCCATTAATGTCTAAACCATTGGCAACAAAAGTGAGTACACTCCTAACTGGAAATGTCCAAATTGGACCCAAAGTGTCAATATTTTGTGTGGCCACCATTATTTTCCAGCATTGCCTTAACCCTCATGGGCATGGAGTTTACCAGAGCTTCACATGTTGCCTCTGGAGTCCTCTTCCACTCCTCCATGACGACATCACGGAGCTGGTGGATGTTAAAGAACTTGCACCCTACCTGTTTGAGGATGCCCCACAGATGCTCAATAGGGTTTAGGTCTGGAGACATGCTTGGGCAGTCCATCTCCTTTACCTTCAGCTTCTTTAGCAAGGCAGTGGTAATTTTGGAGGTGTGTTTGGGGTCGTTATAATGTTGGAATACTACCGGGCGGCCCAGTCTCCGAAGGGAGAGGATTATGCTCTGCTTCAGTATGTCACAGTACATGTTGGCATTAATGGTTCCCTTAGTGAACTGTAGCTCCCCAGTGCCAACAGCACTCATGTAGGCCCAGACCATGACACTCCCACCACCATGCTTGACTGTAGGCACACATGTTTTTATACCTGGTTGCCGCCACACACACTTGACACCATCTGAACCAAATAAGTTTATCTTGATCTCATCGGACCACAGGACATGGTTCCAGTAATCCATGTTCTTAGTCTGCTTATCTTCAGCAAAATGTTTGGGGGCTTTCTTGTGCATCATCTTTAGAAAAGGCTTCCTTCTGGGACGACAGCCATGCAGACCAATTTGATGCAGTGTGCGGCGTATGGTCTGGACACTGACAGGCTGCCCCCCACCCCTTCAACCTCTGCAGTAATGCTGGCAGCACTCATATGTCTATTTCTCAAAGACAACCTCTGAATATGACGCTGAGCATGTGCACTCATCTTCTTTGGTCGACCATGGTAAGGCCTGTTCTGTAAAACCACTGTATGATCTTGCCCACTGTGCTGCAGTTCAGTTTCAGGATCTTGGCAATTTTCTTATAGCCTAGGCCATCTTTATGTAGAGCAACAATAATTTTTTTCAGATCCTCAGAGAGTTTTTTGCCATTAGGTGGCATGTTGAACTTATAGTAACTATAATAAAGTAATTCCAGTAATTATCGATAAAGACCTCCGGGTCAAAACGTTGATCGCTTCATACAACACAACTTCATTTTTGAAAATCCATTGAGTGCTCTCTTCATTCGTATCTACTATATTGTTTACGCTGTGCAGCACCGTGTTTATTGAAACATTGCTACATTAGAGGTAGAGTGCCAGATTTTCCTTTTTTGTTTATATATATATATATATATATATATATATATATATATATATTTGTGTTAAGGGCTCCTGATAGTACAGAAGATACAAACACTGTTAGGTGTGGGATGGTATTACAAGAGCAAGTCGGTTGTGGTGTGCCGGAACCGACGATGAGGTAGACCTGTAAATAAAGAGGGCCCACCTAGAAGAAATGTAAGAAAAAGGAGTTGATAAAGAGGAGTGGGTGGGAGGGTGATGCAGCGCTGACCTCGGACGGTATGGAGCCAGGTAAGGGGTGTCCCTTAAGTAGGTAGAAGGTGAGTCATACGCCCCTCCCACAATTACAGGCCAAAAGGCCTTAATACTTGTGTTAAGGGCTCCTGATAGTACAGAAGATACAAACACTGTTAGGTGTGGGATGGTATTACAAGAGCAAGTCGGTTGTGGTGTGCCGGAACCGACGATGAGGTAGACCTGTAAATAAAGAGGGCAAAAGTAGAAAATCAAAATTTATTACGAAACGAGCAATATACATACTTTAACCAGACATATCTTGAAAGGCATTTCTAACTTCTTGTACTGGGTTAGGTGTGTATCTAGAGTATGCAGAGGACTTCCAGCGCTGTAGTGGCTGCTCCTAAGCGGAAGGAGTGGCCCGAATAGTTATTTGCTTTTAGGCCTAGTTGTGTAAGTAATGACCTGACGTGGGTCATGAAGGTGGTGGTAGTGAGTACCGAACCTTGTAGACAAAAGTGGTTGAGATGGTGATGCTTGTAAAACCTGGGTATATGTGTCCAGTAATGTGACGGGGCACCACTCGTTGTGGGTAGGATAGTATCTAACCTCTACCGGAGGTGCGTGTTGATTGGTTTTGGAGTGATGCAGAGGCAAGATATAGTAATCCATGTGTTTTGTTAAGTGTGAGTGAAGCAGAATGTGAGTGGACTGGGTTGTGTAGATGGCGGTAAATTCTCTTGGTCTTAAAACCCATAAAAAGCCATATAGATGGCGGTTTTCATAACAAGGTTTGTGTTGTTGGCAAAGGGTTTTAAATCTAGTAGTTTGGATAGATCTTTGAAAATATTGACGTCTATGGGTAGCCTTTGCGCAGTACGTGGGGGTTCGGATCTCTGAATACCCCTAAGGATATTTTTGATCTGGTAGGAGGACATGAAACTTGTGTTGATTGGTTGTAATGTTAACATGTGATGTTGTATGCCTGTTAGATATAGCTTGATTGTGTTGTATGATAATTTGAGTTTGAGGTGGCAAAAAGGAAGCAAAACCCAACAAGGATGTCATAATGAAAGGTTGTGCGATATTGTGTGATGACAGAAATCTTTTGAATAGAAGGAAAGCCCTGTCATAGGTCTTCCGGGTATTGGCGGATAGCGCTAATTGTGACAATGTCCTGCTATGTTGCATTATAGCGTCTAGTCCATGACTAGTTGGTGGAAAGGTGGAGTGGTCGTGGCTGTGCGTGCAGCTGACGGAAGTATTTGTCGAAAAGCCTGTAAATTGAAACAAGACAAATGGTCAGCAGCCGTGTTGTATACACCTGGGACATGCACACAAAACAAGAAAAAATTGTGACACGCGGCCAGCCAGGTGAGTTTCCTCAAGAACCTCATAATGGTCAGTGATTTGGATCGACCTTTGTTTATGATGTGGTGCGTTGCTTGGTTGTCTGAGTAGCAACGTACTGACGAACCTGCCCATAGATGCCCCCATGTCACGGCAGCTGCCACAATGGGATATATCTCAAATAGAGCTGAAGTAGTTGGAAAAACTCTCCAGGTCCTGAACCTCTGGAGGCCAACTACCCCAAAGCCATTCATTCCCGTAAATTACTGCGAA